>NC_056743.1:293350443-293970443 GCF_019279795.1 Protopterus annectens
GCCTTTAAAGGTCTTTTCAGTCATCTTAACCCCTAGAAACAAATTTTTCCCTGACGACAGGCTTGTTTTTTACAGTTTTAAATTTGGCTACATAAATGATATCATTATACATGTTCAGCAGTTCTTTTGTGTATAATCACCCTTCTTATTTTTAGTTAATAGAGTTATGGTCTGAAACTGGTTCACCTATGTGTCCCCAATGTTAATTTCAGTGAGTAGGCAAGTAGAAGTGTATGTCTGTTTTTTTTTTTTAAGGAATGAAACATCCCTGCAACAACACACATGTAGGGTAACCCCCCCCCACACACACACACACACACACACACCTCCAAACTGTATACCAACTCACAGTCTTACAAACACCAACAAAAGCAGTAACGCTAGAAGCAAGGGAAATCACTACTAGCTCACATTTATAAACTGCATCAGCAATGATTTGACTTCCTATTGAAAATAGTGACTGGTTAGTTCAACATCAGTGAGCTGGATTCAAACAGAAAAAAATCATCCAGTCCACATTAGACAAGGTATAGAAAGGGTGTTATAAATATTATATAATGTTCATACTTTTCATATCTCTATATTCTGTTTGCATCAGTGCTTCTATCTACTTTAATTTTAGTGCTCCTTGGACTATATAATCAGCCTATTCCAGACTTCTGCATGCTTATCTCCTTGTACTGTATATACAGCACATCTTTATGAGTGGTTGAAAATGTTTTTTGAGGCAGGGTTGCATTCCCTAACTACCTTTTTGCTCAGTACTTAGTATAAAAGCTCAATTGCTAGATACGTATGCACATGTTCATAGTCCTTTATCTACTACTGTTTCTTTCTCAGTCTAGGACTATATTTTCTACATGTAGGGCAATGACCAACTTGCATCTGTTACCATATTTTGTTTCCCATTTTATGCCTGACTCAGATCCCTTTTAAGGCTTATTTAATTAGTATTTGAATCCGGTAGGCTTAGACACTGTCTATCAAAATTTAATGTAACTGACCCCATGCATAGACCTGCTTTTAATTATTTCAGGCCTTGTTTGTATTTTTTTTCCATATCATCCAAATTATATTTTTATGATCACATTTCAGCAATAGTGCAAAAGACATTAATAAATCTCAAGCTTTTAGTGACCATTTCTTTAAGCATTTTACCTTATCTATTTTTAGTTTGTAGGTGGTGACATCACATATGGCCATTTTGTACTGGGTTAGATAGCATCACCTGGCTAAGAATAAGAAACCACACAAATGCAAGTACATTTTTTTCCTTCAACTTTACATTTTCCTCATTGATTACCAGCTTATCTTCATCTGTTCTATCAATTAACATTGATATTGTTTAACCACGTTCTTTTTCTTTTTTAGGGATATTAGCTGTAATATCTCTGTAGTTACTTTCATTTATATATTTCTAGTAAGAACTGCCATGTCATGTGCTGGAAACTGTGTTACAGAGCTCACTACAGATATAATTCTTATGGAGACTTCCCACAGAGTAGATTAATTTCCATTTCATCATCCATAACTATTTGTGTAAAACAGAGGGTATGCTTCTCTTGACTCGTAGCTCCACTTGATGATAACCTGATCCTAATGACAGCTTGTTAAAATTGTTTTCTCTTCTCAGTTTTCTTATTAAATCTCTCCTTCTGCATTGCTATATTAGTTCCCCTCATATCAACAGACTTAATACATAGACCAAATTCTAGAGTGAGGGTATCTGGATTTGGTGTAAGTGTGGGGGCTTTATCCAGGTCACACATCACTGATTCTAATGTTGAAAGTGTTGAGTATGTCTATCAAACCATGTGAAACATTTCCTCTTCTCAGTTTTCTTATTAAATCTCTCCTTCTGCATTGCTATATTAGCTCCCCTCACATCTACAGACTTAACACATAGACCACATCTTGGAGTGAGGGTATCTGGATTTGGGGGGGGGCTTTGTCCAGGTCCCAGATCACTGATTCTAATGTTGAAAGTGCTAGAGTATGGGTATCAAACCATGTGAAGGGCAGAAGTGACTTGATAACAGAAAACTAAGTAATATTTAAGAAGAGCTCTGAAAGTATATGAAGGCGATAAGTGATGACTCTCAAAGGTCGGTGTTGGGCCTTGCCCTATTTAATGGGTTTAGCTCTGACTTCATGCATGGCATGGAAAATTATATCAGTTTCTTTGTGGAGACTCATTGGTTGTGGATAGTGCTGTGGTAGACAGGGGCAAGCTTAGAGAAATCTAGAAGTTTATATTTTTATAGAGTGTTAGGGTATATATCAACTGATAATAATGAAAATAGCACAGTTAAATAAGTTTAGGCAATTGTATAAAGTAGTAACAATTTAAGGTAGTGCATCATGATAAGATTAGGTGTGAATAATTATGTGATGTGGCCTGGTGCAAAGCACCTGTGGTGAGCTATGTTTTAAATATATAGTTTAAACTGTCTATAGAATGTAGCCTTTTAGATTAGATGGAAGGGATTGTCACAGTATTTGTGCTATGACTGAGAAAGCATGGTTGGTGCAGAGAAATTTGGTTTGCTGGGTTTGCATAGTGGCCCAAATTAGGAGGCATTCTTCAAGCTGTAAGGAGTGGATTTTGGTAAAAGTTGTATTGCAAATAGTAAACAAGAGTCAGAGTGTAGAAGTCTGAAGAGTAGAAGTCTGAGAAGCAAGTCATCTCTTAATTTGATGGGTTACCATTTTTCTTTGGTGATTGTGCCGCAGTGGTGCTCTCATGCTGACGAGTGATAGTCATTCAAACAACATCATCCCCAGCATGCTGCTACAGCATAGAAACACCAGGAGGATATAGACCCCCTGGTGCCTTTTTTAAATCCTATTTGTGTATGTACAGCCACCTCAGATGTTGTCATGGAACCCATTCACCGCATTTACCAGTCCTGCAGTGGCTGCTGAGCATACTCCTGTGCCATTATGGCTATCCTCAACATCTACTGTGTAACAGCCATGAAGACATTGAACTCAGGCATGGGGCAGGACCCAGAACATTACTAGCCACTGGCACATTACCTCCTTCTAATGATCTCCCCCACTCAATGGAGCCACCAGCACCATTGTTAGCGGGGGGGGGGGTGGCAGGGCATAAGGTTGAACTGCCGTGTCAGTCAGTTCCTGTCCTACACTGGCCATCTTGGGCTGACAGGGAGATCGAACAGTCAATAGAGCTATGTCACTGGAAGGGGATACTGTGGTCTCCACGATACTGATGTCTGACTGTGGCAATATGAAGACTTTGCCATGCTTTGGCTGTTTTTATCATCAGGCTCAGATGTTTCTCTGACATCAGACATGCCGATAGTCTTGACGGTGGGTCCATAAACCAAATTAGCTGTAAAAGCAGACAGAAACATCCTAGTCTATAAGTGCTGCTTAGTGACAATCCCAAATTTCAGTGCTGCAATGGTTGTAAAACAGTATGACATGACATATATGACATGTACAGAATATAAACCCATATACCTTGTGCAGGTTCCCATAATGCCTGAAAACTTGATATGCCAGTTGCCTTCTCTTGGTCAAACTACCATTTGGATTAATAGTAGCATTGCACAGTAAGATCGGACACCCTTTGGTAAGGGCCTTAAAATAGCTGATAAAGAGTAGCAGTAATATCTACCTTATAGTCTGCACAAAAGGTGGTTTAGCTAGTGAACCTGTACCAGCCTTTCCCAGGTGTGTGTGTGTGTGTGTGTGTGTGTGTGTGTGTGTGTGTGTGTGTGTTTCCATGTGTTTATGTATAAATCAAATCTCAAAGAGTGTGTGTGTCAGCTGCTTGGGCAGGGACACAAAGTACTGGTTGGACAGACAGGGTCCTGGAGGTCTTAGCTTGGCCACTCAGCTGAGATCCCAACTCTATAGCTGTGCCAGTGGAGTGTCTTATTGGGGATCTGTAGAAAGAGGGAGAAACCAGACCCAGACTGACTGTGATCTCTGTGTGCTCTTAAGGAAAATTGCACTTTACTGTGTGTGTACTTGTCATCCTCCCAGTGTGTACATCCCCCACTGTTGCCAGTGGTGAGGACTGAGGCTCCTTGATTACTGGGCCAGTGCTGGGACTTCACACAGGCCAAAATCAGTAGGCTATGGCTGGCCAAGTTTGCAGATAACTGCAAGGTGGGCACTGTCATCAATACCCCTTGTGATGTGTACATCCTCCAAGAGGGTCTCACCCAAACAAATGACTGGTGCCAAAACCATGGCCTCAAACTGAATGCCAAAACAATTCATCATCATCCCCTTTAGGGAGAGTGATATCCCCACAAATTATCACATTAATAACAGCACCTGATACCTGGTTAACTGAACTGACCATTCTCAGTCTAATTTTAGTTATGATATATGTGACAGGTGCAAAGGTTAATACAAGTTATATATGGACAGTTTATTGCACTAAATGAAGAAATGTACTTTGTGAGGGTAGGAGAAAACTGTAGTACCTGAAGAAATCTTCCACAGACTCTGAGAGACCATGAAAAACTGCACACAGACACCAGAGTTCAGTTGTAAATTGTGGAGATGTAAAGTAGGTATTTTTTCAGTGAGACAATTTTCTACTCTAACAGCATATATTTGGAATGTGGAAGGAAACTGAAGCACTTCCTAAAAGCCACATGGACTGGAATCTCTGTGCTGAAGGCATCCCACCTAGGAAATGAACCAGAGACCTACAAGTTGTGAGGCAGCAATATTAGCTGCTGGAACATAGTGCATCTTTAGTTATTAAAGTAAGTTCTACTAAAAGTGGTCACATTACACTATTCCCCAAAACTGAAAGCTTTCCTCTTCATTTCCTAGGATTATTCTTTTCTATATCACCATTCTTGCTTACTTAAGACATTAAAAGTCCATGGACAGGGATTGTTGTATGAATTGTAAATGTGATATACTGATTTATTAAGACCATACACTCAAACATAATATGCAAATGTAAGCTGACTACATTACAACACATCACATATCACTCCTTTTAGCTCCTCTAAGTGAAAATCATTGCAACACTTCATTATATGTTTCCTTACACATCTTTTTCTTTGACCTTGATAGCATTCATTCATTTTAGACAAGTTGTATGATAAGAAATAAAAAAAATCTCCATGTCAGACACTGATGTAAAACCTGCATGGCAGCTGTCAGTGTCTATCCTGATTGCAGCACGTCTGCATGTGGCTGACCAGCAGGGCATTAATGTCTGTGGGGCACAGGCATAATGTTCTTTTACAGTGTTAATGATGTTAACCTCTGTCAGACTAAAATGAACACGTAGGGTAATCTGTCGGTAAAGAAAACAAAAAGTGCACATCTGTTGCATGTGTTCCATAACAAAAGTGATTGTTAAATAACTCATATTAATATTTTTTCAGTAATAAGCATTTGATTCACACAGCATATCTGTATAACTATACTCTGCGAATAAAGACCCAGTCATAGAAGTAAGCAAGTATGAGTATAAAGACTGAACGTCTAAAATACATAATACAAATAATATAAAATAAATCTTTCTCTTTCTTGTTTAGAAGCATGTCTCACAAAGTAAAATAAATCATAAATGTTTTAGAAATTATAAAAATGAAATAATTTTTCCCAAAATACTATTTATAAGAGTAAAAAATTTGATATAACATGATAAAAATCGCGTCTATATCATAACATCGAAGACGCAAAACGTTGAACACTCACAAGAGTGAAAATGCCGAAACTCAAATTCGGTATTTTGGGGGGCTGTGCCCTTCACACCCCCCACTAAATATATATTCCAACTCCAAGATCACACTACAGTGAGGAAAGGGCAAATATCCCAATCTTCACTGTACTGCGATCTCAAAAACGGACCTTCGACATTTCAGCACTTTCACTGTTGTGCCATTCAATATTTTGATTTTTCGATAACATGATTTTGATCCTAAAGATCATTTAAAATGTAAAATATAAAGCTTGTTTACTAGCTGTATTCACAATTTGCTACCCCAAAAAATGAGAAGAAACATCAGGTCTACTCTTCCCATATTATATGATAAATACAGACTTTACATAAAAGAGCATGTAGAAAGGGTATGAATTTATATCTTAAGCAGTACCGAGACTCTGTGCTTAGAGATGTACTAAGAAGAAAGTTTATGCACAGTAAAAGTAAATGTCACCATTTTCAAGAATGATAAACATAAAATTGTGTTGTTTTTAAGTAAGATCATAGGGTCATTACAGGGCAAATTCCACTTTACCAAAAGTACAGTGACCTTGGCATTGACTGTAGTAAGTAAAAGAGTGCAGGGGCCAAAGGGCATTGGTGGGTTCATAGGTTGGTACTAGGCTATTAGCCATAGAGCCTATACAAGCCTAGCCATAACAATTCCCTGGCTATTTCTTCCCACAGTATTTACTTCCCTGGACCCCTGTCTAGCAGGAAGACTGATGTGATCTCCGGGGTGAATTTCTTATCTCCCATCCAATCATCAAGGTTCCTTTTGAAGAGGGCCAAAGAGGCGCTCTGCTTGACATGTATGGGCAGTCTATTCCAGAGTCTGGGGAGTCTCTGGGTCAGGATCCTATCCCTCCAGCATGTTTTGTACATTGTGATGACAAGGTTTGGATCCCTGGAGCATGTTTCTCTGAGGGATTGGGATTTCTTTAAGTGTAGCATGTCCAACAGCTCTGGGTTTGACATGGCCTTGTATGTTAAGCAGAGATTGCCTCTGAGTAGACGATATGCGACAGAGTATAGGTGGAGTTTTTTTTAGACAGTCAGCATACGGCATCTGCTTTAGGCCTGTGATTCTTTTAGTGAGGTATTTCTGCAGCCTTTCCAATTGTTGCAGATGTCTTTAGAGGTACATACCAAATGGGGTGTTGTATTCTATAATGGGTCTAATGAGGGATGAGTACAGTGGGACAATGACCTCCTTATTTCTGGATGAAAAGCCTTAGTGATGAGGTGTGCCACATAGAAGGATTTCCTGACTGTTGTGGCAATGTGGTTATCGAAGGTGAGACCACTGTCCACCTGTGTTCCTAAGTCTCTTATCACACTTTCAGTGTTTAGTGCACTGCCACCTATGTGGTAATTCAGGGGTACATGTTTTTTTTTCCCAAAGGGGATAACTATACATTTCTTGGCATTGAGCTTGAGCCCATGGCTCTGGCACCAAGCATCTGTTTCTGTAAGGCCCTTTTGTAGAATATCCACATCATTTGGGGATTCAATAATGGCTCCCAGTTTGCAGTCATCTGCCAACAGATTTTATTTTTGCCTTTAATTTTTTTCCTTTTTTTCTTCTGGTGTCATGGGTTCCTACCCAATGTCTCCTCTTCTTTCTCCAATAAACCAATTTGATCCTCTCTAGGAGTTAGAATCAGACATCTAGCAGCATAAGTAAAAGCCCTGAGGCCCAATCATTCCCATGATGAAGGGCCAAATCCATCGGACCATTACCTGGAGAGGTGCAAGTTAGCAGTAGGAAGCAGGTTATTCAGTTGTACACACCTAATACCTCTCCCAACTCCTGGAACTTCTAACTGCCTACTGCAGCCCATTACAGCACCATTAAATGCTGCCACTCAGAGGTAGCCTGTGTGTAAACACACACATATCCTTCTCGACTAGTACTTGCACCACTTGCACCATGTGTTTAATAAGCCTCTATGGGTGTAATTCCTTGTTCTTTCTCTAGGTGTCACCAAGGCTGTCAGCCAGATCTATCTCTCTTCCCTCACAATGGGTAACCTGGTTGGGGGTCACTCATTGCCATCCTCTCAGTCCCATTTGTTGTTGTGAATATCCCATTCATTAAGCATTGGTCATGTGATCCACAGTTAGGCATCTTCCTGTACATCGTGGAGGCAGGCTCCACTGGTTGTAGTTTTGAACCATGCATAAAATGCAAAGTCCAAATTCTGCTTTCATTGCTTTTTTTTTTTAATCAAGCAGAATTCCAAATGGTATCACTTATGCTGGCAAAGATACATAACCAAGAAAAATTATTTGTTATAATTAGCAATAAGATAAGAAGACCAAAACTCAGCAAGTGTGGATGTGAGAATACAACAGCAATGTCTACAATGGCAACAGCTGGATATTTTTCCAATAAAACTATGCTCATTTACTTATTTTACACAGGATTCGCAAACCAGATATCCACTGTTTAAGGCTAGTGCATAGAGAAATACAATGACAATATTTTCATGTGATTCAGAAAAAAACTGTGTCACCAGACAAAGCAAGTAATTGCTGACAAAGCTAATGTTAAAGTTATTTTCTTTACCATAACTTAATTTCATCAACAATGGGTAGTCTTCTGTTGCAAATACAGGATATAGCGGGTTTAATTCAACCACCTGAAAATACATTCCTGTCAAGAAGGTGAAATGAGGGCCTCAGAATCTCAACTGAAATATAAGTTTATCCTGCAGCTCTCTATTCCCTATAAAATTACCATAAATTTGAAGAGTACCAAAATTAGTGGGATTATGTACATCAGCTCTTATAATTTCTTTCCAATAAAATATACCCTACTGCTGAAAAATATTGGAATAAAGTCGTAGTGATAATAATAATAATAATAATAATAATAATAATAATATAGGGGTGCCTTCTTTGTGGAGTCTGCATGTACTCCCTGTGGTCGCGTGGGTTTCCTCCGGGTGCTCTGGTTTCCTCCCACATCCCAGCGACATGCTGTGGGTGGATTGGACACTCTAAATTGGCCCTAGGTGTGGGTGTGTGCATGTATGTGCCTTCTGTGGAAGGTTGGGCACCAGGCTGGCAACTCCACACCGTAAAACTCTAGCACAAAATAGCACAATGCAGCTGACAGCTGACAACCCGGATAAGTGCAACACAACAAAGTCACTATTAATTTTATATTATAAGTAGGAAGGATATGGGTATGGGTGGGTAGCACAGACAGAAACTGGAAAGATCAAGAAGCAGAACACACAGAAGGGCAAGGGGAAAGGCAGGATGGTATGGGGCTGTGGAGTTAGGACATATGTACTAAGGAATAGGTGTCCATTTTATTATATTTTGGAGAAGGTAGGAAAGAGGATATACAGATGGAGGCAGGGGCAGAAAAAAACAACACATAGACATTGACCATCAGGGAGGTGCTGACATAAATGGGGAGGGGAGCACAAAGCAGGTATACATCAGAGAGAGAGAGAGAAGAAAGACAGTTGGTGGTAGGGAGGACTAGATTACAAACAATGGAAAGAAATGAAACACAAGAAAAGTGAACTCCATTATAACAGAGTAAGGTGACAGCTGACTGCAATGTTGCACAGTGCTGCATGAAACCTATGGTCAGTCACATCCATAGTTTTCATCTTGAGTGGGTCTAGCTTCTGTTGGTCTGCTAGTTAGGGCCATCAACAGTGTGACTCAACCAGTCAACTGAGGATGTGCTCCAGGCTGCCAGCAGGCCTTTCACTTCAACCTGGGTGACATACCCATATTGTGCTATTTTGACTACACTATTTGGTCCTTACATACCATGAGTGATTTGTCTAAATTCCAGAAATCATCAGAATAATCAGTAAAGAACTTATGAACATGCTTTGTACACCTATACCCATGAGTCCAGACTGATCTATGGTTAGCAACTTCAAAATTTCAAAGAGAGCAGCTATATTCAACAAAACTGCTGTGGATAAATGGTACAGCTAAATCTTGATTGAAATTACAATCTGTTTTGGTGTTAATGTTTGCAGGATGGCATTACAAAGGATATGCAGAAATGGATGCAAGACATGTCATGATGTATCATTTTGAATTGATATCTTACATTACCATCTGTCCTATACCATTCCTTGCTTATTATTTATCTCAAAACACCCATGTACCTACAGAAGGCATACTATGCATATCCTTTTTCCATCCCCAGACATGAGAAAAACGTTTAAATAAGCAGCCTTGCCTTTTTAAATCATTTTCCATATTTATTTTTTTGAATTCTTGAATTCTGGAATAAGGATCCAATTTTCTGAAGGGGCCATATAGCATGCTATGCTATACTGTGTTTAGAATGGGATTTAAACATTTTTTTGTCAAACATCTCTGATGAGCGTACTAGTGAGTGTTGAGTCAGCCTGAACAATTCTGAAAGATGCCCCCCCCCCCCCATGCTCTTATGAATAATTAATAAAATGGTTCCCAGTTCTACAGCAAGCTTTAGGTCATCCTGGCAAAGTTACACCTTGTTCAGTCAATCACTGTCTCAGGCAACTTCACATGGAGCTGGTATTTAAGTTGCAGTATTGGCTCCAGTATGTGTCCAGGATACCTCCAACTTCATCAAAATGTATAGCATACTTTCAGAAATTTTACAAAGATGTTAATATTAGTTGCCAGTGGACACAGCAGATACATTAACATTCCTGTTCTACTGTTAGTGCCTCTATGTACAAAAGGGTTCTGTTGACAGGATAGCAAGGATAGCATGGCATATACTTCTGAGACATAGGGTTATGGGCTCTGTGCTCTGCACTATAAGTTGTTTTTTTCTTTTTTTTTTTGTGATTATATGTACAACTACTGGTGACTCAAGAATAAAATTTTAATACACAGTGACACTTCTTTTTGTATCATAGTTTATTCAGTACTTATGTGTTATCGCAACCAGATTTTCACCTTTGCGAAATGCACATACCGCCACAGAAGCGAGTGTATTAAACACTTCAAAGTGTTATTGTAAGTCCTTACAAGTGACCAAAAACTGTACTTGAGTTTTACGAACTGAAACAAGTTCAGAAATCATCTTCCTTTTTTGCGTCCGTTACAGACGTACGCTTGAGTTATCATGCCTGGTATTGTACTGTCGGTTGTATTATTTACAGCTTGTGGAAGAAAGTGTGCACAGAATAATGACTGTCATTGGTAAACTTACAGGGTAATTAGTTCATGTTACAGTGACATGGGGTGAGAAAACTCCACATTTCTTTTTGTATGACGGTGCTTGTGAAACAAAACGGTAATACATAACTCCCCCAATTTCACAGTCTCTGTGTTTTCCTTCTGTGAACGATTCATTGCCCAGTGTGAAAATATTCCAATACACAGTACGACATCAGTCATGACAACTCATGCATGTGTCTCTAATGCGTGCAAAACAGGAAGAGGATTTCTTAAATTGTTCCTGTTCTTTAAAGTCATGTATATTTTTTTGAAAGTAGTAAGGACTATGATTGGCACTTAGAAATCTTTCAACCACTCGTTTGTGTGCAGTAGGTGCTATTCGCAACTGCAAAAATCTGGTTGCGATCACGTAAGTACCGTTTATTCTTTAGATTACACTTAGCCACTACTAAAGTTTATAGCTATATATAAGGTTTAGTGATATAGGCCCTGTAAATTCTCCATTGCAGATGAAAATGTATGTTCCTGTGCACAGAACAGGTAATGGTGGCTCTTTTTATGTGTTGCATCCATTCATCAAGCAATGTAACAAGAACAAAAGCATAGCTAGGGTGGGGCAAAAAGGGGCACTGCCAGCAATCATTTCCATACTAGCATTTCTGAATGTTGGTAACGAACTGTATTCTAATACTGATTTCCTGCTTCTTTTGCTGTTGAAGTGTTTGCTTCAGCACTTCGTACGTGGTGTAACTTGTAGCAAATGGCTTGCTACAAATGTAGAGAGCAGCTTGCTATACAATTTAAAGAAGAAGATTTTTTTTTTGCTTCTCATTAAAGAGTTCAAGGGTGTAGCGGACCAGAGGACCTATTACTCCTTAAAAGAGAGCTAGGGAGTGCCAGACTGAGATCAGGGAACATACCTTTTTGTTTGTTTATTTGCTTTATTTTGTGTTTTGCTCATCAACAAAAAGGTGAGAGGCTCTGGGCTCTCAGAAAGATTTATTTACAAGCAATATAAAGCAATGTGCATGTTTTTTATTCTTAAAACACCATTAAATATTTTTCTCAAACTGTTTTACAGTTGTGAAAGATGTGTATAGCTATTTATTTATTTATTTATTTATCGCTGCCTGGGGAAGTGACTTTTTACTGTACAATAACATGACATCGCATAAGGTAATGCAATATAATATATAATGCAAAGTAATAAAATCTAATATAATGTGATGACAGATGACAGAAGAAGAAGAAGGCATACTATAGGATTTCCTAAAATTCTCACTGATCATGCTATTTCCCCAATCAGCCAGTTAGTGCAATGATGAAAAAATGTGATTCAGAGACTAATATAGTCATGATGACAAAGACCTCATTGCTGGTTCATTACCATGCCACTGAAATGATTCCTGCATTGTCAGACCTGATCACAGTAATGCTCTCCCTAGTGGTCTGTGCATCACTTTAACAAAGGAACCACCCAGCAATCACACACACACACACACATCCACAAACAGACCTCCCACATTTACTCACTCATATGGAAATACACAGCCATATGCCCACAAGCACAGTCTGAAACACAAACACACACACACACACACACACACACACACACACACACACACACACACACACACGACATTCATGCAGCCTCATTACTACAGAGAGATGTTCACAGGCAGACACACACTAACACTCATCACCAAACATCTTCATTGAACTTAACTGCACCATGAGTATTCCTATTGGAGTGACTGTTTTGTTTTTTACAGTAGTAAAAATTTTCACCTAAAGTGAAGTTTGACTTCCTGGGGGAGAACATTTGGCTGATGAGCTTTAGCCTCTCCCTCCAACTGCCACATTATCATGCAGCTTCACCTCCAAGACCACTGTCTGTGCTTATAGGTTCATAGGTTAGTACTAAGCTAACTGCCCTTGCAAGCAATTTTAAGCCTAGCCAATTATCCCTTGTGAGACTCAAATCCTGCACCTTGTGTTTGTAAGGCAAACACCTTAACCATTAGGCCACCCTCCCAACCCCTGAGGATCTTATGATGGGAATCATAGCCGGCCTTAGGCATAGGCCAACTAGGCGGGTGCCGCTCTACTAGGGACACTTTTCCAGTATTTATTTGATGTAGGTAGACCAGGATGGGGGCAGTGGGTGATGTGTTGGGGGGCGCCATGGAGCCCTTTTTTTTCTAGGGCACCAGTTGACCTAAGGCCGCTCCTGACAGGAATACCTCAGGGTAGGGTGGACTCTGAATTCAGAAGGTTTAGTGTAATATGGAAACCTTCTGAATTAAACCTCTTGTTTCATACTGTGCCTTTCTGAATCTCAGGTAATATGTTTACATAGTCTTCCCACCAGGTACATCTAATATGCAGATATCACTTCCTCTACTGGCAAAGTATTGTAGAAACTGCATAAAGCAAAAAAAAAAATCCCTCTCTCTCAATCTCTCTCTCTCTCTCCATATATATATATATATATATATATATATATATATATATATATATATATATATATATATAGACATAGATATAAATATGAAAAACTAACACCTGACTGTTAGAACACATTTAAGACATTTTAACTGCAAAGTGAGGTACAAAGCTTACATTTGCAGTAGGGTAGATAAGCCAAGAAGAAAAAAAGAAGGTAAACTGAAAGAGACTTGGGTTCTGGATAGCTTAAGGAGATCAGGCAGTGTGGCTTGGAAGGGGAGGAGACCAGGTTAATGTTTACATGCCCTGGAAAGTTCATCAACAACAAAATGAAGGAAAATCGATGATGCCTTTTTTTTAATTTCATTCAGGATATCATAAAAGGTATGATATTCAGTTATGCAGGCAACCTTTGTAGAATGACATCAAGAAAGTTGAAACTGAAGTGTATCAAAGTTGCAAAGGCAAGATCAAAGTCTACAAATGGAAAATACGAAGAATTTCAGGTCTCAGTAGATATCTGAGAGAAGAAATCATGTAAGTGGAATTCAACTGCAGTCATGAAATTATGTAAATGTAAGCACCTTTTTTAAAGAAAAGGGTGTTTCTGGACCAAATGTTATGTTACTATTCTGAAGTACAATGCACCTAAAGGAGATAAAAAGTACCCCATGTAGAATATGGTGTTTAGTTAATACTATCGAAGTAAAGACATTTAGTTCTGCATTGGATTAGTAACAGATAATTATTGTGAGGAAAGAAATTATAAAAATCCAAATTGCTTAGTCTGGCAAACTTGGCATTGATGAAACAGATAATCTAGACTACACTGTCCATTGCAGATTTATGTATTGTACTCACAAAGTTCTTCTACACCATTGTTCCAAAGAAAAAAATGAGATACAGTTTTACAGTTCATGGAATACATAAAACGTTGTTCTTTATATTCAGACATTTTTCTTCTCTTTGTCATAGAACTTTGTTTTTGCTTAGAAAATTAAAGTAATTCATAAAATGTTTATGTGAACAGCATAAAATATTAATAATTCAGGTGTGTTACAGTGATCGAGTGGTTGTAATGATATGACTGCTTATTGTTCAGTTCATGTAAATTCTGTTGCACGCTATTCAGCTCAGGCATTTTTCAGTCACACACTGTTCTACTGTTCAAGATAAAGAACTGTTCAGTGATGTGGGTCTGTAATGCCAATACCATCCAGCAATCTCAAATTTATATTTAAAAAAATGAGGCACTCTTCCAGATTCCTCCAACTTCATGCTTACAGCAGGACATAATCTGTAAAGACCACAACTAAGTATCTGTTGTCCTTGACACAGTTCACCATTTATCAGTTAATCCTGCTCACTTTCCAAGCACAAGGCCTGTTAAAACTCTTATGTCTAACACTCGGATTCTCCATTGTCTGTCCCAATGAGTGTAACTGAACAGCTAATCGGTGTGTAATTTAATCTGTGTCCGGATGATGTCCAAGCACAATGCCCTGCTTGTACTACCCTTAGTTAAATCAGCCTGCTACTGTTATATTCTGCAGCAGGTGTGAAACATGTCCCCACCCCCACCACCTTCACTGTCAGCCTGTGTTGAACTGTGTCATACTTCACTTCCTTCACTGCTTTCACTCAACACTGACTGGCCATTTTCTGCAGGAGCTTATGGGCGAACATTCCTTTAACCCTTCAGGTGCTATCAGCTATCCAAGGGACGCAATGGAGCAGTTATTTTTTTTTTTTTTCAAACTAAAATAACAGCAATTAAAACCTAGTAACAGCATGTTAATTATGAATATAGATAGGTAGACTGATAAAGTGATAGCTAGACAGCCACATAGGTAAATAGGTATAGATATGTGTGTGTGTGTGTGTGTGTGTATATATATATATATATATATATATATATATATATGTATATATATATATATGTATATATATATATATATATATGTGTATGTATATATATATATATATATATATATATATATATATATGTATATATATATATATATATATATATATATATATATATATATATATATATATATATATATATGTATATATATATATATATATATATATGTATATATATATATATATATATATATATATAGAGAGAGAGAGAGACTTACACTCACACACAGACACAGACATACACACACATAAAATTATGTATATGTAAAATTAACAACTATAAAATACAAATATTGAGTGCTGGATTAATGGAACGTATCTTTTGAAAATGATTGATATGCATGTCAAAAATATATATTTCATTCAAATTTGGCAGTAGTTCAGTAAGCTAGAAAGAGAAACATAATTTTTTTAACAGAAAATCTGTTTGATGGCAGGAAGAGAGCAATCATTAATGCCAGTATATTTTACCATGACAATCAGTCTACCCCTCTGCTGGTCAACTAGAGGAGTTAGAGCAAAGAAGTAAGGATATGCTGTGTTATCAAAGTACTTCTTGTAGCCAATGGCTTAATTTTGTCAGTGCCCATATGTCTGTTGTATAATTCTGAGTAAGATGCTTAGCCAGTGCTTTGGGGCCTCAAGCCAGTTAACAACACATTACAATTAAAAATAAAGTGGTTCCAGTGACCAGGCACGGACTATTGACATGGATGCTGAAGAGATAGTTTGCAAGGAGAAGGGGGCAGAGAATTGAGTTGCCAGTGCCAGTTCTCCTTCTCTAAAAGCAAGTTATGGGTTTTTCACCACAGCTAGGCATCACATATTAGAGCTACGAAGGTGATTTCACAGCTGTGTTAACATGGATTAGTTCAGCAGCAAGGGAGTTGGTTCAGGTGCATTTCAGTTACCCTCCTGTGAGCATACACATAACACATATGATGTACCTTTCCAAGTTCTGTCTCTACTTACTGGAGGTTTACTCCTTTTCTAGCTCGTCTTTTCCTGCATTATCAAAAAATCCCACTCCCACCTGCAATATAATATCATCTTTCTTGGGTCTAGCGTTTCAAGAATGGCATTGCAGTAAAGTAGTCCTGCAAAGGACATGTTCCTTGTCAAGTGAAGGCCCGCCCATTTGTCACTAGGGATATGGAAGGATGTTGCTACTCTATAACAGAAAGAACAAGTAGCCAATGTAAGGTTAGTGGTGGAGGGGTCTGTGTTTACTCATTGAATAACAATTTCAGCAAATGGCTTATCAGTGAATATTAAACAGTGAATGTTGAAATCACTGAACACACTTATCTTCAAAAAATAATTCATCGAATGACCATAGTTGGCCAACAACCAGGAAGTACCATGATGCATAAGGTAAGCTAAAGAAACCCTTTAATAAATTTGCCCTATTCCCCACTGTAGTAAGATCTTGGAGTTGGTATATATAGTTAGGGGGGATGTAGGGGACAGAACCCCCACCTTGGTTGACAAGGTGTTTTTATTAGCATTCACAATGTTGGCCAACTATGGCCATTCAATGAATTATTTTTTTAATATAAGCATGTTCAGTGATTTTAACATTCACTAGTTAACTTTTGCTGATAAGCCTTACACTGAAATTGTTATTCAATGCGTGAACATAGACCTGTGATGGAGGTAGAAGCCTCCCAAAAAATAGAATCAGTTCTACTTCTTGACCAAGAGTAAATAAGTAGGTGTAAATTATTAGTCTTTATTTTTCTTTTTTCTTCTAGCCTTAGTTACATACAGGTAGTTATGTTCGGGCCATTTTAGATCTAAAAGATTTGGTAAGACCTGAATATAGTCATAATCCATCATGCATAGCCTGCATTAGGCACCAACAACCCCTAAGGCTGTTTTAGATGCTCTGCTTAATAGAATGTCACCAACTGGAGCCGCTTTGATAGTTTCATTAAAATTTTGTCACAGCAGCAAAACTCAATGGACACTATAGTTAATACGTCAGATGTTAATAATTACTCTGTTGATACCTGAAAATTCAAATTCATTTTTTTCTTATTGCAAAAATGTATTTAGATTGCCATGTAAACTGGAAGACTCAGTTTTCTGGTGACAGTTATTAAAATCGGGCTTTGTGATTCATAAAATTTGTTGTGAACTCCTGAATTTCGTAATCCTATTAGGAAGTTCTAACTCTTATTACAGCTCAAAGTCCTCTGAGTCAAAATTCTGTTGAGTATTTTAGACTTTTAATTCTCCTGGAGTGAAGTATTTCTGTTACTACTGCTAAGGGCCTTCAGACTCCCTTAATCCCGCTATTTATCCCTTGAAACCATTAATTCTTGGGTCTCATGACTGTGTCAATTGTTCATGGGCCCCTTGATTTTGAAAGTCCAGCTCTGTGATTTTTAATACTCTTTGGCACTGCTGACCTTTGTTGTGGAGAGGACCATGTTTAGTAACCATGTTCATTACTTAGAAACTGTTAATTATGTGGGAGTGATGTAAAATAGACCATTTCAAACCTCTTTATATGTTTTTCTTCCCCTTGCAGATCTCAGGTTCTTATTGAACTATTTCATTTTAATATATGTCCATTCATACCATTTGAGACAGGAGTTAAATAACTGAAAAGAGGACTCCGCTGTGGGGATAGATTTTTTTGTTTTTGCCATGGCATAATTGCTCCCTCCACAAACAGATGTATAGCTCCAGGTAGCTGCATATATTCATAAGTTCTTGTTCTTAATAACTGTATGACATTTGTCTGTTTCCTTTTTTTTTTTTTTACTGCATCCCAAAGCATCAACAGTGTGGAAACATGATATCCCTCACTTTTCTCTATGTAAAAGGTTAATAGATCTAAGCTGTTTCTCCAATCAGATTAAAGGAACAGGATAATCAGTGGCAAATGTAGACACCACACTTCCATGTTATTTGATTGGAGATCCACTACACTGCGAATATATACTTGTAGCCTTCTTTCCATAATACAATATGATTCCTTGACTTCCAAAAGGTACAGTTAGCAGAAGTGCAAAGAGATGCTAAGGCTTATATGCTGCAGGCAAACTGGGGTAAGAAACTAGTATTTGCCACTAAAAATACAGTGTGGCATGTTCAACATTATGTACATTTTATAGGCCTGCCATTAGTATATCCATTAAATAAATAGGTTACATACTATTTTTTCACATCTTTTTATAGAAAATATCTTTTCTAAGCCACATCATTTATGAAACCTATCTCTATTCATCATACACATTTCTTTTGCAATAAAGGCTAAGTTTCCTTAATTACTAGCTTACTGTTCCATTCTTGTCAGAAAGCTTTTCTAATAAAAATAGCCATAAAACCATATGGAGCAAAAATACATTAACCATCTTTACAATAAACAAATGAGAAGAACAGGTATCTTCACATCAAATAATTATTTGAGTTTTCACTAATGAAAAATCAACAACAACCTGGTCTGTATGGTAGCTGGTAATAAAGATCAGTTCACATAGTAATAACCTGAAGAAAATGTGCAACTTGAAACTTTTAAAATAATGCAAAACAAAAGATAAAAAGTTACCCTGGCAGTACAAAGATTTTTGTCATAATCACAAAAGCCCATATTAATATGAGTTCATTATTCTCTGATATAGCTTTCTTCATGCACATTTCCAGTACTTTTTTCTAAAATTTGAATAACATCTTTAATGTAGTTAGAAGCTGTTATGTAAGAGAAAATGTTTACATGAGATTATCTATAAACTGTTGAAGTGACACTCTGATCTAATGTGTAAAAATGGGTAATAGGGGTTGTGGATGGGATGGATGGATGGATCTACAAATTTGTCCAGTGAGCTGCAACATGAAATTTTGCCAGTGCTGAGAGGGATATGGTTAGTAACAAGGTGTCATTTCAAAATCCAGATGTACTTTGTCCACAAGTTAAGTCATTAATAATAATAATAATAATAATAATAATACTGAGATAAAATAATACAGTTTCTTATTAATAAAAAGGCAACACATTTATCTTGTTAATTCTACATATAAATTACTTTGTAACCTGCAACAGCTGTTAAAATGTTTCTAAAAAGTTTGATTTTTCATAAGGTAGGCAAACAGATTTTTTTCTGATGTTTTTCCACTTAACTGATTTAATCATTTCCCCTATACCTCACCCCCTGACAAACACAAGTCTTTCAAAATAATCCTAGAAATCTTCCTGCTCCATGTACATTGAAGTAGATACTTTGCTGTTTTTCTTTTCTTATTCCCCTTTATATTCTATAGTCTTTTTCTACCTGAGAGCATTTCCTTTGTTGCTATACCTGTTTATATTGCTTATTTTCTTCAATTTATTCCCATGCCCTTCTTACTCCTGAAGGTCAATATTAACATTCTGTGCATAATTCAGTTTTCAGTAATTAGAAAATAAAATGAAAATATGACAAAGAAATGTTATTTAAGAAAAATGTCTATTTTTGGTGATTACACTGTGAGGAATTGTTCCACATTATTTTCCATGAAGACTGTAATTCATAGTTGAAAAGTACATAACACAACATTAATCATGTAGAAGATGTGGGATTCAAAGACAAAGGCATAATGCATGTCTTCTTAGCTATCAGATGACATTTCTATCTTTCGTTTTGCATTATTTAAAAAGTTTCGAGTTGCCGTATTTTCTTCAGCAACACCACTTGACAAACATGCAGTTCTTGTATATGAAATAATTATGAATGTTTTGCTCAAAATTTTCCTGTCAGCTATTACATAATTTTCTTCTTAGCTGGTCCAGAAACATTTAACTGTTTGTTTACTTTCTTTGTACTGTTTTCTTTTAATTTACCTGGAAGCTAAATGTACTTTCTCATATTCATGTCTGTTTTTTCTTATTGTATATAAACCCCATAGTTAAATAATCCTCCTTTCTTTAACAAAATCCAACTTTTCCTCTGTTTATTAATAATGTAATATTTTTTATATCTCTCTATATATCTCACCATTCAGGAAACACAGGCATAACTGCATACCTTCATATGAAAGCTTACAGCTGTATGAAAAGAATCCTGCTGGCTAGTATGTGTCTTGCTTGAATAGGTAATGAGACATCATAAGGTGTTTAGACAACATTACAAAATTAATATTCACTGCCTTTATTTTGGCTTATAAAATGTAGCTTAAAACCTCAAACTGAATGAACCCACTAATGCAAAGATTGCTTTATCCTGAGTAATTTGCCATTTACAGTTTTCTAGTAACGCTTATGGTTCCTAAAATATAACTACTTGTTTGAAATGTAAGGGGATGATTTCATTTTTTTAAAGTCTCAAGCCACACCCACTGGGAGCTAAAAGTATACACTCAAAAGAGCTGTACTGGAGGGAATGAGTTAAAAAAAAAACAAATTTCATGCCAATTGCAAGTTAAATGGAATAAATTAAATTAATATACTTACACCTGTGAAGCAGTGAATTGTTGAGAAGTGCAATTGCTAAAACATCACAAACTCTTACTGTACTTGTAAAACTATTGAACTTTTCACCATGATATGCAGTATGCATAATCTGCTTATTTAGGTGGGGTGGCTGAAACAGGCAGTATAGTATGTTATTTTTTTGGAGTCATACTTGCTTCCTAGGTTGCTGACAAAGAATGCATGTTTCCTTTTCTTAAATATTATCTATGGATATTGCTGCTTGTGCTTTCCTGTCTAACATTTGTGACTTTTTGAAGAAGCAAGATTAAATGTTCTCTTTGGATGGTCCATTTGCTGCACTGTAGCATGATATTGTGACATCAGCAGTAGTATCTACTTGTAACTACAATAAAAATGGGGGTGGGGGCACCAGAATAAAACCCTGATACTGCAAAGTGCACTAGTCACTGGACATGACATATACTGCCTAATACATAACAGAATGGAATTGGATGCTTTTGCCTGTATAGCATTAACAAGGCACTTCCATATCATGATGTCATAACTGCAACTACCACACTCTTGCTTGGTATGGCTCTGGGCAACTCACTTGACCAGACTGAGCTCCATGATTGCCCCTGAAAAGAAACTCTTGTGTTTGGTAGGTTTACCTGATTATCACATGTATGAAGTAAACCACAGAACTGTATACAATCAGTGGAAATGGAAAGGAAGATCCACTGAGCATTTACCAGACACATGACGTCAACAATACTTAATAAGATTGTACTGTATCAGAATATTACGAGGATGTTAAGTTTAGTACCTACATAAAGATACAACACAAAAGAATATGTGTAGCTTTATGACAGTGAAGTATTAATGCCACTTATACACAGTTTTGATGGCAACACAATTCAGAATGCTTCTCATTGTGATCTCCACCACTAAATAACAACTCAATGAAGATCAGTACCAGAAAAAAAAGAAAATTTTCCACTGCAAACCATACATATGACCTTGATAAATAAAAACACAACCTGAACACTTCTGTTTCCCACACAACCCATAACAATTTTTTGTAACACCAGAAGGTCCTAATCTTCCCATGTTAGTGATTCTACAACTCACATAAAAGGTGACATATCCCTTACAGTTAGCTTCTTAAAACAAACAAAATTGCACTTCAGAATTTTTCTGGTAAAATTAAAATACTTCTTATCCCATTGCAGTGTTGAACCTTGTCCAAATAATTTGTAATAGAACGGTCTAGAGGGGTCAACCTCTACTATCACTTATACCACTTGTGAAACTAGACTATGTCATTCCCAAGGGTCATAATCCTGAAGTGAAGAATGATGGCACATATAAGCTACAAGAAAATAGTCCTTACTAAAAAATGCAAGCACTTATAAACTGCAAGAAAACAATCCTCATTTAACATGGTGTTCTTCGGATGAGAAGTTAAACCAAGGTCCCGTTGGGTTGAGTTGGTAATAGTTCAGGCAGATGTAAAAGAGCTCACAGCACTTCCTGAAAAAAAGAGTAGAGTTTTTTAATTTATAAACATTCATACATTTCATATTATTTACATATTTACATATTCACATACTTACATACTTACATTATTTGCATGACAAACATCACTCAATAAATCATCAACTTCTTTTTAAGCATTTCCCGCCACCCTTTTACCCACAATCCAAATCATATTTTCTCCAATATGTCTGTCAATGTCCATTTTCCATTGTATTTTATGTCATTAAGTCTCTCGTTCCATATTGTCCATGTTACATAAAATATAACTCTGTCCATTTTCTTTGCCTTTTCTTGAGATCTTTTTCTATAATAACCACATTCTATCATGTCGACGTTTAACATCTCAGATTTCAAATAATCTTTAACCAAATAATGTTTACATACTTCTTTCCACAACTCTTGAATTCTTTCACATTTTAAAAATACATGTCCTGTAAGTTCACACTCTTTACACTTATTACATCTTGTTCACTTTTGTATGCCATATATGATTTTACTGGTAATTTACCTATGCACAACCTCCACAAATAAATAATTACATTCTTTGATTCTTGTATAATGTGTATATCTCATCATTATTGCTTTTTTATTACTTATTTCTAACTCTTTCAATGGATCAACAAAGTAAAACAATGTCATACTATTAATATACCATTCCTTTCATTTCTTTTCTCTTGCATTCTTTTTAGTTTCCATAATATAATTTTACAATGAAATTCTTTCATTTCTTCATTAATAACACTTTTACTTCTTTTCTTCATTCCCATTCCTTTCCAAAATTCCTTGTATTTACCATATATTATTGTCTCCATCATATTTTTATTATCTTTCATAACTCCTTTTAATATTTTATACGTATTTAAAGAAACTGCATATACAGTTGGGTCTATGAATCCCAGCCCCACCACTCTTCTTTCATATATACAATTCCTCTCTGTACAGGGTTCAGTCTTGACCTCCAGATGAATGAAAATATTATCATCATAATTTCTTTTTCATACTTCATTGGTATCATGTAAATTTTTGCAACATGGGCTATTTTATCCTATATTATCGTGTTTATCAAATGTGTTCTCTTTCTATATGAAAATCTATATGTTTTCCAGAAAGCAATCATATCTTTGATTCCTTTAATAATTTTGTCCCATTGCTCATGTTTATATTCACTTCTACCAAATACTATACACAATATGTCTATACACTTTTCATTATATTCTACACCTCCTATTATACCTACATAACCAAATCCTTTTCTTTTCTCTTTTTTATACTTAAACCAATTGTTTCTTTAATATTATACTTAATTCTTCATTTATTTCTTCCATCCATAATTTATTTTAGCAATTCTTACAATGTCATCATCATACGTATACATTATTGGTATTTGTATCTCCTTCATCATTGTATATCCTCCATTATTTGTCATTTTATTTATTTCCCTAATGACTACATTCATGACTAAATAAATATTTTACTGCTGGCTGGATATCTTTGTTTTATTCCACACTATTTTCACATCTTCCGAAATCCAACCATTTATGTTTAATTTCACATAGTTTTTTTCATATATTGATTTAATAATATGTAATATTTTGTCACTTACATTATATGCCTCCAAAATTCTCCATAATGCTTCATATTAAAAATGATCATATGCCTTACTTACATCACCTATCATAACTTTACTTCTATTTTTTTATTAATAGTC
The DNA here is from genome assembly GCF_019279795.1 of Protopterus annectens. Classification (NCBI taxonomy): domain Eukaryota; kingdom Metazoa; phylum Chordata; order Ceratodontiformes; family Protopteridae; genus Protopterus; species Protopterus annectens. Next base: position 293,374,336 of record NC_056743.1, read on the forward strand.
ATCAATTACTTCTCTTAGTAACCACAACAAATCCTGACTTCCCCTTCCATTTCTTCTAAACAAATGTTGTGCATATAATCTTTCCATGTTACATTACACTCCTTTAGCTATTTTCTCATAACATTTTATAGTCTGTATTATTAAATGTTATAGGTCTCCAATTGTTTACCTCATCTTTAAATTTTAAAACCCCATACAATTTCCTTGTACACACTCCCAGTTTCTATCCATTCATTCATAACTTGTATAAACACCATTCTTTGCCAGTCTTCCATTTCTTTATACACATTATATTCAAACCAATCTAATCCTGTGACTGAATTTATGTTAATATATTTCATAATCTCATTCAACTCCTTTATATTTATTTTTCCTCTAAATATTCATTGTCTTCCTTATTAAATCTCTCACCATTATAACTTTGTTCTATGTCCACTTTTCTTTTACCATGTAAATCTAGTACATTGCTCTTAATTATTTCATATATTCCTTCTTGCTCCTTAACTTGTTTCCTTTATTTTTTAATTCTCTTATTATTTTTCATTCTTTCATTATTTTAGATAAATATGGTGCTACTTCCTCTTTTTTCCTTGTAAGCAATATTTTTGTTTATATAACAAATTATTTGATTTCTTTTATATATTTATATTTCTTTTTAATATAATATTCTATTCTTTTCTACCAAACCATTAAAAATGTATTTACTTAATACTCTGAATTCCATTTTTCTCTTTTTCTTTTCTCTTCTACACATTACAAAAGTACATTTTTATATTCCTTTTTAAATCAAGTCTACCAAATGGCCCACTTTTCATAGAAAGGTCTCATACTAATATGTTGTTTCCATAATTCTATAAGCTCTTTTTATCAATTCATTTTATTTTCCTACTTTAATATATTCCTCATTTTCATGAATTTTATTCACATAACCACATGATCAGAAAATGCAATATATTTTATTCTTTTTTGAGTAAATTTTAAACTTTCTACTATTAAAAAGTAATCAATTTCTGTTTTTATTTCATTCCTTTTATAGGTCCAGTATTTATTATGCCATATTTTTAGTTGTCCATTCCACATAATTGCTGCAAGTATTTTAACATCACAGTCCTTCTTTTTATTCCTTAGGTTACAATTAAAGTCCCCTGCCATTATTATATCCATATTCGCACAAACATAATTAAGTATACTTTAAAACATTATCTCTCTCTCTCTTTTTTGTCACATATGCATATAAGGCTATAACCCTATATACATGCTTTTTCCATCTCAAATCAATTACAATTATTCTCCCTAGTTCTATTATTCTTTTATCTAGTATCTTTTTTCTTTACACAGTATACATATTCCTGAACACATTTCTTTACATATATTCCAAATAACAGTACCACTCAAAAGCCTGTTTGCACTCTTTCCTCTTCCATTAATAATCTAATGTGTTCTAATGCTATTATGTGAGCATCTACAGCCACATACTAATATATAATATTAATTTTTCTCTTAATATTTTTCATACTGTTCACATTTAAAGCTAAAATGTTCAGCTTTTTAGAACAGTTGTATAAAAAGATGTTTTTACCCTTACCTTTCTTATTTTCTCTTACCATTATATTTTTAAACTTTCTTTTTCTCTCCTTCACTCTGTTTCCTATTGAATTTCTCTTGCCTTTCACTATATGCCACTCCGACTCTTTTTCACATGTATCATCTGTTTCTTTCTCTCTTTAATTTTAAAGGCAACTACTACATATTTCAGTTGTGTTGCATCTTCCTGTACAATATCTTCTTCGATCTTTTTTTCTTGTATAACTTCCTTTACAGTTTCTTTTTATTTTCATTTTCTTGTGTCTCTATCTCATACTCTAACCATGAATGTCCTGCATACCACATTTTTCACACTTTAATTCCCATTTTTTTGTATTATGACTGGTCTGCCCACATAACATCTTTTTTGTCACATTCATTAATTAAATTATCATTTTGTTTTACAAAAATAGCAAGTTTTAGGTTTTCCTCTATATTTCACAAAACCTCTATTACCATAAACATTAATAATACTAGGTATATGTATCACATTGTTATTTTCCATTTTTAAAATTACTGCACATTCCCATCCCCCAGTCCATAGTCCTTTTTCATTATATATTTCAGTAGTGTCTATCACTTCTTTGCATATTGTCAAGAAATGTTCTTTCAGTTCTTTTGCTTCCACTTCAGTTCTAAATTGAATCAAATCCCTTTTTATCTAAAAACGGTTGTACAGCATATTCTGACCATGGAAAGTTTGTTTCTTTTTTTCATAACCACCAAAAAAATGTTCCATAGCTTGACCAGTTTCAAATATCAAGTCAGAAAATGTTTCTTTGTTAATTAAAATGAAAGCTCTTACCTCTTCAACTTTAACACCAAGTGGCAATATTACATTGTCCCATACCGCATATCAGTCCAAACCTTCTTCCTTTTTACTGCTCATCTGAACAACAAATTTCTGCTTTGTTTTATTTATTTGCATCTCCTCTTTGGCCACTTCTCCCACTGTTTCAGCATAAGTCTTCTTCTCTGGAATGTTCTCTGGCACATTTTCTTTTTTTCTCCATGATCTCACTCCAGGATACTGCAGCTCCACTTTCTGGCTCATTCTGGTTTATCATCTCCTCCAGATAAACATCCTGCAACCCTCCTGACTGGAGGAATGAAATAATGCATGTTTCCACTGTTCTGTCAATTCAGATTTTTCTGGAAATTTTGCTCTGAATCCATTTCCACCTCTGCATTCACCTCTGTCTCTTTCTCTACCTCCTCTCTACTTGAAAACAATGTTTTGTATGCTCCCAAATCATTTGAGAACATTAGCAAATCTACAATTTCTCCTTAATTTTCAGTACTTTTCACCACCATTTCACTTTGGCTTATAGCCGCCATGTTTTTTCCCTGTTTCTCTGGGCTGTCTCTGTGCTTGGACCAGAAATAGGAAGTCAGTTGTGTCACACACAAACTCTTCACCATACTACCAAGAGTAGGGAAAATTCATTGATGCTCTGGATTGATTTCAACTAGTCAGTATGAATACCACATCAGGTCTCCCCTGAAAAGAGGACAGTGGCCCAGTCGAACTAACATAGTCAACAAACAGGAAATTAGTAAATAAATAATTAACATGTGAAACTAAACCCCATTGTCAATGACTTCACTAGTGAAACATGGAGATATCCAGTCTCCCATTAATAAAGTCCATAAGAAGGATACCAATCATTTATATTCTATAGAAAAGAAAATGATTTATTGTCGTCTCATTGGATCTTTACTTGGCTATCACATTGCAGATTCAGCACTCCAGCACCTGCCACCTAAGGTTATCATCCTGGTATTCAGAACTTTTGTCTTCTTTATTGCCAACCCAGAGACAGATCATAACTAATCAGAAATTGGGGTCCATCTGAATTAAATGATTTATATATTATGCAGTTTTCTACTGGAATTTCTGTTTGAATATTTTGTCATTTGTATTGCTTGCATTTTCAGCATGTTGTATATGTAGCCCTACTCCCTGATATGTTCTACAGCCACTTTGAATTCTATACAGAAAGGTGATCCCAATAAACTGGAATCTTGTCCATCCTGATGATCTTACAGTAAGAACCCAAAAGCTCATACGGTGGTGCAGTAGCAAGAAAAATTTGAAAGTCCACTCTAGAAAGGCATAGAGAAATTGTGAATTTGGATAAAAGATTGGGTCATTAGTGTAGTTTCACACAGTCAGTACAATTAATCTGTCTGCCTAATATAACATTATGCTTGGAGAATAGAGTAAACCTGTTTACAGATAGTACCACAGTGAGTGACAGACAATTCCAAGATGGAGGAATTAATCTGAAAAGGAAATGTTAAGACTAAATAGCTGGTCTGAAAAAATTGCACCAAATGGAGAAGCAGGACAGAGCTTTTGGAATAAAGAAATTATTATTAAACTATTGAGATGTTTATAGAGTGTAAAACTGCTGCATCTTTTAATAATTTGAGGGATAGGTTGCCTTGGGAGAAGGATAGCTGAGTGTACAAGGCAAAACTTACTAAAACAAATTGGCAAATTACTTAGAAATTGTCTTTCTCTCTTACAAAACTGCATATATGTTTGTGACATTATCTATGATTGCCACTGAATGTTATAAGCATGCATTCAAATTTTCTGAAATGTTTTTAGTAACTTTACTGTTCTTTAGTATCAGTGATCAAAACATTTCACACAACATCTATGGGACCCTAGCCCATTCCCTGTGCAGTTCTTATTATACAATATTTTTTATAAGCCAAAGTCATAGATAATACGTAAATAAACTTTCTACAAAAATTTCTCCATTTACATATTTTCTTTAATTAGGAAGGGTCCTTTAATTAGGAAGGGTCCTAAAAAGTGTTTAATGACAATCTAGGACAAATATTCTGAAATGTGTATTGTTTTAAGCCTACAGTACATCTACAATCTCTATAGATGAACACAACACACCTCATTTTTGATACAAACTAAAATCAGTCTACTACAGATGGGGGGTTGTCATGCTTTGCAAAATATGTTTAATTGGCTAGTGTGCCATCATTTAATGGATGAATTCATTAAATGGCATTAAAGAAATTCTGTGCTGCCATTTTGTAAATAAATTATTGAACACTGAAAAGAAATATAACATGTTTAACTTTCTTGGTTTGCAGTTTTAAATACTTTTTTTCCAAAAATAAATAATAAGACAGTTTTCCATGAATGTGACACCTTCCTCAGTACATCTCTAGTTTAGGTAAAGATATAATACTGAAATTTCTGTTTTCTTCTGCAGTTTTATGTTCTCTTTCTCTTGTATGTATGCACATCCCATAAAAAATGATAAAAAGTATTGCTAACATGCGTTTTTTCCTTCAACAGCTGTGTTGTCCTTCTGCTTGCCTTTTGCTTCTTGTATGGTGATAGTTCTACTCATGCAGTCATGCCAAAAAGTTTATATTAAGCTTTTCACTTTGCTATCCTTTCTTTTCCTTCTCCTTTCCCCCGTTTTTCTGTTTTCTTTAGCATACCTGTGCAATGCATCCATTCACTGCTTCTGTTAGGTGCACTCTTTTAAAAAATATTTTTGACTTAGTAATGTTTCTTTTGTTATTCTTATTTTCTTATAAAATGAGACAGCGGCATGTATGTTTCACAAATTATAATTCCTCTTAATCTCTTTCTAAAACTATAGTACTCTAAGAATTCATGAATTATAAATAGTCAAGTTTGCAATTGAATAGATTGATCTGTTTACATGCCCCCTGTCCTTTGGCCCTTCCTTTATCTTTTCACTTCTTACAGTGTAAAATTGTTACTTTCTTAACTAGTCTTGACCCTTCAAAGAACAATATTAATAGCAGTGCTACAGTTCAACTTTTAAAACAGTTTTCAACTTACTATCCATACTAGTGATAAAGCCTACAAAAATAAGTCAAAGACATCCAGATGCATAGGTTTACAATGAATCTGAAGCCACTAAGTATTAAATAGTTTCCATTCTGTAGTTCTAGTTATACATTTGAGGTCCTAATGTTAAGATTTATGGCATTTTGACTGCCATTGATTCACCTGGCAATTGTTCACTGCAGCTCCTATATAAAAGTGAAAACCCAAAGGTACCATGATTCTTACAGTTGGTTAAGATGTAGAGAGATTAGAAAAATGTTTTTTGCAAGGTGAAATAATCATACAAAATCTCAGACAGGAAGCACACATCTGCTGCATGTCTTTTCACCCATATTAAAATAACAATACTTCTAATACGAAAATGGTAAAATCAAATCCCATTTAAGATGCTAGATTCATATGTATCAGATTATGAGCTGGGGATTAGAACAATCTTATTTTTTCTGGGAAGGTTTTTGCAAATGATATAACAACATGAGATGCAAGTCTTTGAGTTGGTGCATCAGAAACAATGTTGAAAGAAGATAACAGTCCAAGTGTAATCAAGCAGATCATGATAAAGATCTGTTTCTGATATACAAAATAGATTAAGAAAACCCATAACATAAGACCAAGACCCCTAATAACATTGAAAATTAACTAATATCTAACTTCATAGCTTAATAAGGCATCTAACTTGTGACAGTGTGAGGTATTGCCAGCTATGCCAGGAGAAGTAGGGCAGTGGATGTATAATGTATGCCAGCACAGCTAGCTGGAATTTTTCAAAGAATTAGATGTCATTCGTATATCAAAATGATTTGTACAGATGCTTATGTTGAGACAATGTATTTGTAAAGTTGCTTGTGTTAAAAAATGCACCAACAGTGTGCCCTGCTGGACAGAAAAAGAAATATGTATGCATTATTGTAACTGTTTAAATATGTGTTTTAACAGAGGATAGTGGAAGAGAAGAGGTTAATCTCAAATGTTTAAATAGTTTGAAATTACATTACCTGGCTTAGGTCCTAAAGACTGTATCTTACAGTTCTCAATGCAGCCAGAGACAAAAAGTCTGTGTACTAGGAAGCTTCCTGCATTGTCTTTGGGGTGAACTAATTGCTACCTTGCAAGGATGGAGGTTTTAAATTGTTTTATGGCTTCCAGGAACCGCAGCAGATCTTAGCAAGGTCCTCTGTGTGTGTATTATTGACACATACAGTAGATATAAAAAGTGTACACACCCCTGTTAAAATGCCAGGTTTTGTGATATAAAAAAATGAGACCACAATGAATCATTTCAAAACTTTTCCCACCCTTAATATGACCTATAGCCTGTACAAATCAATTGACAAACAAACAAATCTGTTGGGGGGAAAAATATAAAAAAATAAAAAAACGTACAATAAGCTGGTTGCATAAGTGTGCACACCCTTAAATTAATACTTTGTTGAAGCACCTTTTGATTTAATTACAACATTCAGTCTTCTTGGGTAGGAGTCTATCAACATGGTACATCTTGACTTGGCAATATTTGCCCACTCTTCCTTGCAAAAGCACTCCAAATCTATCAGATTGCGAGGGCATCTCATGTGCACAGCCTTCTTCAGGTCACCCGACAGATTTTCTATTGGATTTAGGTCTGGGCTCTGGCTGGGCCATTGCAAAACTTTAATTTTCTTCTGGTGAAGCCATTCTTTTGTTGATTTGGATGTGTGCTTAGAGTCATTGTCGTGTTGAAAGGTGAAATTCCTCTTCATCTTTCTAGCAGAAACCTGAAGGTTTTGGGCCAAAAGTGATTGGTATTTGGAACTGTTCATAATTCTCTCCACATTGACTAAAGCCCCAGTTCCAGCTGAAGAAAAGCTACCCAAAGCATGATACTGCCACCACCATGCTTCACTGTGGAGATGGTGTTCTTTTGGTGATACAAAGTGTTGTTTTTGCACCAAACGAGCCTTTTGGGATTGTGGCCAAAATGTTCAACCTTGTTCTCATCAGACAATAACACATTTTCCCACATGCTTTTGGGAGATTTGATCTATTGTTTTGCAAATTTTAGCTAGGCTTGGATGTTTTTCTGTGCAACCCAACCCCATAGTCCAGACATATGGATAATATGGGAGATTGTTGTCACATGTAGTACACAACCAGTACTTGTCAGAAATTCCTGCAGCTCCTTTAGTGTTGCTGTAGTTCTCTTGGCAGCCTCCCTGATTAGTTTTCATCTTGTCTTCTCATCAATTCTGGAGGGATGTCCAGTTCTTTGCAAAGTCACTGTTGTCCCATATTTTCTCCACTTTTTGATGACTGTCTTCACCGTGTTCCATGGTATATCCAAAGCTGTGAAAAATTATTTGTACCCTTCTCCAGACTGATACCTTTCAACAATTATATCCCTTGGATGCTTTGTAAGCTCTCATCTCGAACCATGGCTTTTGTTGTAGCAGGCAACTGAGTAAATTTCAGGAAAATCCTACTAGGACAGCTGAACATTATTTGGGGTTAATCAGCATCTCTTTAATTGATGGCAGGTGTGTACCCAAGAATGAATGCTGTAATTAAATCAAAAGGTGCTTCAACTAAGTATTAGTTTAAGGGTGTGCACACTTATGCAACCAGCTTATTGTATTTTTTTTATTCTTTATATTTTCCCCTAACAGATTTGTTTGTTTTTCATTTGAATTATACAGGTTATAGGTCACATTAAAGGTGGGAAAAGTTTTGAAATGATTTATTGTGGTTTCTTTTTTTTTATATATCACAAAAAAACTGGCATTTTAACAGGGGTGTGTATGCTTTTTATATCCATTGTATGTGCTACATCCTGACAGCTTCTATCCAAGGGGGGAAGCATAGGAACCAGAAGTCAGATGACTTGATGTATGCGATGTCATTCTGTAATCCATCACTAAAAATGATATTTTAATACTAGGTGAGACTGAAGTTTCATAGTACTCTGTTTTTGTAATCTATTTAATCTTGCCTTGCTCTAGTAAGTAACCAGAGAATAATAATTATTTAGATCAGTCAGGAAAATATAGTGAGATTAGTTAAGTACTGTTTTTCTGTAACTGTGTGAAGCTGTCCACCTGTGTTATTTTTAAGATTTCCTGTGATTGAAGCTCTGGTGTTTATTGCAAACATATATTTAGTATTTTCATGTTCTTGTTTTATTTATTATTAAATATATTTACACCTCTCACAGTGGCTGGCCTTTTAGAGAATACCTTAATCTCAGAGAGTACATAACTATATTTGCTGACAGCTCTGGCTACTCCTGAAAGTCTTTCTGTTGGTTGAAATACCATTTGTATTAATATTAATTTCCCTCAGTATAATTGGGTACCCTTGAACAGCCTTACAGTAGCTGGCTTTGGAGTGTCTGGTGGTGGTGTAACTACCTTATAGTTTGGGCAGAAGGGAGCATAGCTAGTAAATCTATGCTAGCCGTGTGTGTGTGTGTGTGTGTGTGTGTGTGTGTGTGTGTGTGTGTGTGTGTGTGTGTGAAAATCAAAAAGTGTGTGTGTCAGCTGCTTGGAACAGGGACACAAAGCACTGATTTCACAGAGAGGGTACTGGAGGACTTAACTTGGCTACTCAGCTGAGCACCCAACCCTACAGCTGTGTCAGTGGGGAGTCTTATTGGGGATCTGAAGAGAGAGAGAGAGAGAGAGAGAGGACCCATCCCCAGGACTGTGTTCCCTGTGTTCTTTTAAGGGAAATTGTGCTTGATGCAGAAAGCTGCATCTGGAAATACTGAGTGCATCCAATTTTGTTCCAAGTGAATGCCCCTCTCCAGTACTAGGGTGAGGATTCAGGCTCCTTAATTACTGGCTCAGATTGGAGATGTCACATATTGGTGAGCAGTGGTGGGATATTAATTGAACTTCTGTAGGCTGTAAGCAGTTGTCACTGAAGGTGCCTGTATTCTCAGCAGCCACAAGGTTTCATTTCACACAAGTTTTATTTATTAATGTATTTATTGTTAGTTTAGTTTCATCAGAGAAAGCAGGCAAAGATGTCAACAGAGGATTATGGAAAGCTGACACAGAACCAGTTGGCCAAGGTGTGTGAAGCCAAAGGACTGGTGCATGCCAACCTGACTAAAGAGGAAATGATTTTAGTCTTTAATTGTAGCTGTAGCCCAGACCAGCAACCAGGAGGATAACCAGTCTGGTGATGGGGATTTGCAGTCCTCAGAAACAGGATAGTTCACCTTTTCCTCAGAGAACTTAAAAATCTTTCTGGGGTTACAGGGATTTGAACTGGAGACCAAATATTTGGAACTAGAATCAGCAGAGAGACTGAAGAAAAAGAGAGACTGCAGTGTTTGGAGGTTGAAGAAAATGAGAAGAAGCATCAACATGACAGGGAGATGCTGACTCTTTGCCAGGGCTGTAATGGGGAAGGGAATAATAGAACCCCAGAAGCAATAAAAGTCAGTAAATTTCTTCCACAATTTACAGAGCATGATCAATTTGATAGTTTTATTCATATATTTGAAAGAGCATGTAAACAGTATAATGTTGGCAAAGGGCTCTGGCTACAGTTCCTGACCACCATACTCAATGGTAAATCTGTAACTGCTGTTTCTAAATGGTTTGATATTGATTTTTAAACCGATAAAGTAAAGAAATGTTAATTTGAATGTTTTAAGTTAACACCTGAAACTTACAGAAAAAGGTTTTGTGAGCATAGACACAAGGTAGATGAAAGTGTGTGTGATTATATTGCTGAGTTAAGCACTTATTTTCATAGGTGGGTGAGTGGGTGTCAGGTCACCACTTTTGAAGGGCTTGAAGACCTTTAGGTGAGAGAACAAGCCCTTAGCACTTTGCCTAAAGACATGAGAATCTGATTGGCAGACTGAGAGTATACATCTGTAGATGAGCTGGGAAAAAAGGGGATCTCTACTTAGCAATCAGGGCATCACTGCGCAAGAAAGGGATACCCAGTACTGCACATGGATATAAGGAAACCCATGGTGGGCAGCCAAAACCACCCCAACAGAATCCACTAGTAACAGGGGAAACCACTACTTCAAGTACATGGCCAGGATCAAGGGTTAAATGTTTTAAATGCAACCAGTGAGGCCATGTATTATTATATAGATGTCCATAGAGGCAAGGTGTGGAACAAAAGGTGGGGGAACTAGCAAGTAGGAATAACAGTATGCCAGTAGTAAGTTGTCTGGAGACAACAGAGGTACCAGACTATCACCATAGGTTATATCCCATCTTAGTGGATGGAAAACAGGCCACTGCTAAGAGAGGCACAGCCTCTGACATAACCATTGTGAAGCCTGCAGTGGTTAAAAAGGAGCAGTACTTGCTTGGGTGGACTACTCCAGTCAGAACTTTAGGAGGGACCCCATTCCAAATGCCTTTGGCCAGGGTTTGCCTTGACTGGGAGGGTGTAAAAGGAAGCATATCTGGTCTTTTAGAGAATAATTTTAATCTTTGAGAGTACTTAATATATATTTGGTGACAATTCAGGCTGCTCCTGAAAGCCTTGCTGTTGGTCAAGCTACCATTTGTATTAATATTAATTTTACTTAGTATAACTGGGCGCTCTTGCAAGAACGTTAGAGTAGCTGGCTTTGGAGTGTCTGGTGGCAGTGTAATTGCCTAATAGTGTAGGTAGAATGGATCATAGCTATTAAATCTATGCCAGCCTTTCCTAGGTATGCATGTGTGTGTGAAAATTAAATCTCAAAGAATGTGTGTGTGTGTGTGTGTGTGTGTGTGTGTGTGTGTGTGTGTGTGTGTGTGTGTGTGTGTGTGTGTGTCTGTGTGTGTGCGTGTGTGTGCGCACGCGCGCGCCACCTGCTTGGAGCAGGCTCATGAAGCATGGGTTTCACAGAGATGGTGCTAGAGAACTTGGCTTGGATCTAACCCTACAGCTGTATCACTGGGGAGTCTTATTGGGATTTGGAGGGAGAGAGGACCCAGCCCCCAGACTGAATGTGTTCCCTGTGTGCTCTTAAGGGGAAATTGTGCTTGATGCAGAAAGCTGCATCTGGAAATACTGTGTATATCCACTTTTGTTCCACGTGAACTTCCCTCTCTAGTGCCAATGGTAAGGATTCAGGCTCCTTGATTACTGGGCCAGAGCGGGGAAGTCACATGCATATTAACCTCTTTTTAAATGTTTACGTATATGTAAAATGTAAAATTTAAACATTACCTTACGTCCAGCATTAACAGCAGGTTTATCTGACACGTTTAGAGTATTTCTTCCTTCCATCATTCGATGATTACCCACTTAATCCATGGCAGCACCATGGAGGAGCTAGAACCTATCCAGGACTCAGTAGGTGCAAGGCATAGAAAATTATCATGAACAGGGCACCAACCCTTTGCAGGACAAGCACAAGCACTCACTCTCAGAGGCACACACACCTAAGGGCAATTTAGAGAATCACAAATTGATCAATTCATGTGTTTGGGATGTGGAAGGAAAATGAAGACCTTGATGAAAACTTACATGGACACAGGGAAAATATGCATATTCTGCAGAAAAGACACCACCATCTGAGAAGTATACTGGAAAATCAGGAATGGTAAGGCAATGGGTACTTCTTAAATGTTTCACAATGTCAATCTGAAGATATTTTTCCATTTTCCAAGGTTAAAAGTATGATACAAAAAGACAAATATGCCAAGCCGATCATTTAAAAATGGGAAAGCTAATCATATCTGGTATGGAGAGGTCATGCATGTAAAAATTATCATATAGTAACAACTTCTAGAAAGTCCCAGGAAAAAGCTAAAGCCTTTTCTATATACTATCTTAAACCTCCTGTAGTGGAGGTCCATAGCATATACACAAATGACTAAGGACATACCAGTGTTTCAGCTGCATGGCTTCTGAATGCCCTTGGCTTTTTATTTCACTTTTTTAAGTTTTTTTATTTTTGTACTTAGGCCAATAAAGCCAACCTCCAAATACTATAGACGTAATATTTTGCCCCCTTTTCTGAGCTCTTCAGTATAGCATAGTTTAGAAACGCAAAGGTTAAAAACAAACATGATGTCCATAACATTACTGTGACTGTAAAATATCCCAAACAACATCCAAACCAAAGGGCAAAAAGGTCAAACAGATAAAACACCTAGTAAAAACTCTAGGAAAATCCCATCAAAGTTAAAGTCTCTGCTGTATAATATAGCAAATCTCCTGTAGTGGGAGGACAATGGAATATATATTTATCATGAAAGCCTAACTGGGATTGGATCCATTTTAGGGGAAACTGATGGAGAAAAGCTCCACAGTTAATACAAAAATACAGAAAAATGAAACATTTATACATACAATAACTTTGTAAGACATTACACATAGACATACACATTGTAAGAACAATTTCACATAGTATGGCCATGTATGCATAGTATCTATGTAAAATAAAATATGTGTACAGATTACATTAGAACTTTTAGGATTGAGTAGTAATTTAACAAAGTAGTAAAAGTAAGAGATTTTATAAAGTATCAAAGCAAAAGAGACTGTAGGATCAGAGGTCAGTAGAAGAGTTTAACAATGAGTTATAAGATGTAGTGAAATATGAGGATAGAGACAGAAAAATGCAAGTGCAACATGAAGTAGAGAGAGACAGGAATAATTGTTACTTAAGAGTTAATAAATAGAAGGTGGTTATTTAATAAATATGAATACTGAAATGGTTTCTTTACAGATCCAGGAGTAGTGCAGGAGCAAATCCAGTTGTTTAATAAATGTTGCTTTGTGATGCTTTAAAACTATTTAGCTTAATAATCTGTCTAGTTTTAAGGGGATAGAGCACCATATTTTTGCAACATGGTAGGAGCATAATGAGTTGCTGGTTGAGTTACATGATTTTATGACTGAAAGAGGTTTGTTGGATTGTATGGTTCAGGTAGCACAAAAGGGCTGGCTTTGTAGTGATGAACATTTTTCTGGGCAATATATTACTTTGTGGGCTATAATAAATTTAGAGTAGGCAAGAAAGTGTATAGGTTTTAGCCAGTTTAGATCTTTTAGAGGTACGCATTAATGAGTTTTTTGAATGATATTTGCAGCACATTTGGCTTTTTGTTTTGTCACATCTCAAACTTGGTTTTACGAGTAGACGAGATTTGTAATCATAGGTGATGCATAATGAAGGGATGGGAGCCTGATTTCCAGTTTTTTGTTTTGTTTATTTTTTGATGACTTGGAGCATTTTTGAGATTATCGTCAAGTAATATTCTTGGGAGTTTAGTTTGTACAACATATTTTTTTATATTATTCTGTGATAGTATGTGGAAAGAGTGTTTTTGTTCTATGAAGCTTTTAGAGGTAAAAATCCTTAGTTTTATCTTTTGGGGGTTAGGATTAAATCAAACATCAAGGGCAGATATGTAACCAACCCCTTAACTCATTCACTCCAACGGAGCTCAGGAAGTTTGCATTGTAACTGTAAGCTTTTTGACAGAATCAAATTAGGTCATCACATTTCAAACAAATGTTCATAACTCTGGAACCATAGGGGTTATGAAAGAAGTGTAAATGGTAAACTATTCAGCACAAACTATTTTTATAGTCGTAGTATTCTTTAGGTTCTATGTCTTAAAGTGAATGTTATAAGTCACAGTAAATACAGTAACTATTACATTTGTAATATTTTATAAACAACTTACAAAATCTCAGCAACCACTCAAGTTACACATGTACTGTCAGCAGCATTTTATTCATCTAGCTAAGAGCTTTAATATGAGGCTAAAGACGTTTTGTCTGTGTTACTTGTTTGTTGAGATATTTAGAAAAATGTGAAAATTACATCCATATAAATTAATATCATAAAAACAACAGTTAATATCTATTTATCTGCACTAGACAGAGGTCAAATATTAATGCAGTTGAGTTTGCCATTGTGTAAGCTTTAAGATAAAATCTTTTAAAACCTTGTACATAGCATGGTTTTGGAATTATTGATGCAAATATGAACAAGCAATATTTGATGCCTACAGGCATCAGTAGGAGTTAACTGCAGATGCACATGGAGGTGTCACTCAGATGTAATGAGTTAAATACATGCCATTGTTTTAGTTGCAGGGTTTCTAAGTTCCCGGGACATAAACATGGATTGAAGGGTGAATATTTAAAACAGCACACAGTGATTGAAGCTGTAGATTACTTTAAATATCTGCATATTTTGAATGAACGATCACTGAGTTTTCCAGGTCAAATCAATAAATGTGTTAAGGATAACTGTAAAACTACAGGCTGCATAACAAGTGTATGAAGTCTAATAAATCATTAATAATGAAATAACTGTTTGTAACTCACATTAAACCCAGACTAAAGTATGGAATAATATTATGAAACCTTTATAAGAAAATGGGTATGAATAAATTAAAATGAACATAGTGGAAGTATACCAAGGGCATGTATTGGTATGAAAGTTTAAATTATTATGAAGGATTAGAATACCTGAAGTTCTATAATGTCTCATATAGATATTTAAAAGGAGTCATTATTCCTGTCCACAAGGCATTTAGAAATGAGTACCTCACGGAATGCTAGGGATTTTCAAAGAATAGTAGAGAACAAGAACAGCCTACATAAAAGAGTATATAGGAATGAGAAATGTACTGATTAGTTCTCAGAAAGAGAACTGAAGCCTGGAATAGATACCTAATTATACTAAAGCAAGCAGTGATTCAGATATATTTAAAAAAACACATTGGGGAATTTTTTATGGCTTTGACTCCAGGCTAGAAAGGCATTATTGCCCAGAGCTGAAATATTTGGTACTTGCGTATTATCGCAACCAGATTTATAAAGTACGATAATTTGTCTATTTTCGGCAGAAACATGTTGCCTGACCTAAAAACGGGTCTGTAAAGATGTCGCCAGCAGTTTGTCAAGAAAGAGCATGTATGTTCACCTATCAAGGGGTGTGTAAAATGTTTAAGTATTATAGTGTCAGAAAATTTTGCACACAGGAAGTGGAATAACAACAGAATTTCTCTTGCCTGGTAATGTCCCCGGCCGACCTACACACCTGACTGCTGCTTGTCTGTCACCACGTTTCCATCCACACAAGAAGTCAGGACCATGGCTCGTTAACATAAACTGACCCCCTTTTTTAGAAAGGTCCTTTTGCAAGTATCTGATTTGTTACATACCCCTGTTTACAGTTCAGACTCTCAGAAGGCACGTTAATGCAGTTGTGACTCGGAAGTACCGATTTAAAAGTGTGGTTCTGTTGGTGGAGTTTTACTGACAACAGTCCCTGCCTCTTTTCTCTGTAACTGTATATTTACTATCTGTGTATGACAAAGGACTTGAAAACAGCTGTTCCATCCATAAAAAGCAACCAAACCCATTTATTTCAAAGTGTTAGTACACATACAATCCTGTTCATTGAAAATGGTCACGATCCATAAGCAAGAATGCAACCTTTTTAAAACAGTCTGCCACTGTGAAGAAAGCCATATCACTCCCCGAGCAAGCAATGAGCTGTTATTCACTGCTCCTTACAGGCACCTTCACTTTTGCTGACTACTGCCCCCGAAAACCTCAGTGCGCATTTCCTGAGTCAATTTCCCGTAGCTAACAGGGTAATGAAGAATGCAGGAATTGCAAGGATGTGGACCACTGTGGAGTTGCGGAAGAAATGAGCCGCATCAACCAGAAGTACAAACTTACAACATTTCTGCTCTGCCTGCCTCGTTCCCACTGTGACAAACTGCTGGCGGCATCTTTACAGACCCGTTTTTAGGTCAGGCAACGTGTTTCTGCCGAAAATAGATAAATTATCGCACTTTATAAATCTGGTTGCGATAATACGTAAGTACCAAGTATTTGTATGTATGTATAATGCATATATTAAAAGGCAATATGCTGTTGGGATGACAGTATTTATTTCCCATTGTACTGATACCCTCATAATACCTTTAAAAACAAAATTAACCTCTGCCTAACATAAAATATAATACCAGACTTCTGCAAAACAGGCAGAAATATTGTATTTTTCCAAAACACAAACTCTAGCAAAATATCTTATTACAAACCCATGTCAGTTCTGCCTATACCTGGGAAACTTTTAAAAAAATATCTACTTACAACTAACCAAATTGATAGAATCATAGGAAGTTACTAAGCTATTGGCCCTGAGGCCATTATAAGCATACAAGTCAGCAACCAATACCCCTCTCCAGCAAGGACACAGGTAGAATCCCAGGGATGTATTTTCTGTTTCCCATCCAGTTATTGTGCTTAAAAAGGGTTAAAGAGCTACTCTGCTTGAAGTTGAGAAGATGTCTATTCCACAGATGGGGGAGTCTCTGGGACACAAATCTGTCCTGCCAACAAGTCCTGTTGATGTCACAAACCAGTTGAAGCCACACGTGCGGGTTACTCGAGTGGAGCTTGACTTGCGGATATGCATCAGTCCCATCAAGGTGGGGTCTGAGATCATCTTGTATGCCAGACAGAGGTCATCTCTGAGAAGTCTGTATGAAACTGAGTACAGGGATAGGGATTTTAGCCTATCTGTGTATGGTAGATGTTTTAGGCCCAGGATTCTCCTGGTGAGGAACCTCTGTGGTCTCTCCAACTGCTGCATGTGCTTTGCGAGGTACATGCAGAACAGGGCATTGTACTCAATAATGGGCCTTATAAGGGAAGAACATAGGGATGTTCTGACCTCCTTGTCCCTGGGTGAAATACCCTTACTTTTGAGGTGGCCATGTAAAAAGCTTTCCATATAACAGAAGGAACATGGTGGTCAAAAGTCAGGTTACTATCAACCTGGGTGCCCAAATTCTTCATGACTGATTGCATGCTAAGGACGTTGTTATTAATGTGATAATTTGTGGGGATGTCACTCTCCCCAAAGGGGACGATGATGCATTTTTTGAAATTCAGCTTGGAGCTATGTTTCTGGCACCAGTCATTTGTCTGGGTGAGACCGTCTTGGAGGATGTCCACATCACTAGTGGAATTGATGACAGCACCCAGCTTGCAGTCATCTGCAAATTTGGTCAGCCATAGCCCACTGGTTTTGGCCTGTACCTCAGAAAAGTATATCCCAAATAACTGAGGCCCCAACACTGAACCCTGGGGTACACTGCTCGTCATGGGTCTACTGCTTGAGTTGGCTTCCCCTAGTTTGACTAGATGGGTTCTGTCAGTGAGCCAGTTAGCTACCCATCTGGTAACATACAGATTGATGCCTGGTTGAGAGGGTTTATCTATTATGCCTGAGTGGGGAATAGTGTCCAAGGCTTTGGCCAGGTCAAGGTAGGTGGTGTGCACCATCTTCCCCTTGTCCAGGGTTTTGGTGACTGTCTCAAAGAAATTGACCAAATTTAACAGACATGACTTCCCCTTGATGAAGCCAAACTGTGTGGGATCGAGTGTTTGGAGGTTGCCAATGTCCTTGTTAATGAGGTCCATGATAATCCGTTACATGGCCATGCAGATCTGGCTAGTTAGCCTGATGAGTCTGTAATTTCCCAGATCAGTGGATGCTCCACCTTTGTGCAAAGGGATGACAGTGGCTGTCTTCTACTCAGCTGGGATGAAGATGGTACTCAAGCTTTGGTTGAATAGGGTGCCTAATGGTGCTGCAAGCTCCTTCCTGAGTTCATGTAGGATGCAGCCTGGGATGATATCGGTTCCCATGAAGGCTGTATTTTTTTGCCTTTGAGAGAGCAGTGGTGACTTGTTCCCTAGATATAAATGGAAGGGATCAGGTACTGGGAATGTCCTGATTTACTGATGGGGGGACAGAGGAGTGAAGTTTTCACTGAATCTTTCAGCCAGCAATTTTGCTATATCTACAGTATTTGTATATGTGGTGTCCTTGACCACCAGTTCTGAACAGATCTGGCTGCTTCATTTGAGATTGCAGACATATATGAATAAGGCCTTTTGACTGTCTCTAGCAGATGCGGCCAATTTGGACTTGAAGTTTGTTTTGGAGGATTTCACTAGTGCTCTTAATTGCTTGTTCAGGCTAAGGAAAGATTGCTTCCAGGTGGGCACCTGCTCCTTCTTGGTCCTGAACAGCATTTTTTTTTTTCTTTTTGTTATATAGCTTATTTATTGCAGATGTCCACCAGACAGGTTTACTCTTCCTTGCAGAGGATGATTTAGTCTGTTTGGGTACTCCTAATTGCAAGAATCTGTATAAATAGTGCTTTGGTATAGTTTTGGATACTAGTGCCACTTCCTAGAGAGGGGGAGGGGGCTGTGAATCTGTTTATACCATCCCTCAGGAGGCTGTAATCAGCTTTGGAGAAGGTTTTTGTTTGACCCTAACTAGAAGGGGGGGGGGTCGGGGGAGATGGTGACTTCTAAAGTATCCACTTTATGGTCAGATCATATGAGGAAGGATGATACTGTAGGGATGCTGCAGTGGTTACTCATGTTGGTTAATACCAAGTCCGAGATATTATCACTTCTTGTGGGGGTATCAGCTAGCTTTTCCAAAGCATTTGCATTGACAAAAATCAAGGAGTCTTTGAGCATTTGTGTTCTGGCATGAGTAGTTTTTCCAGTCTATATTTGGGTAGTTAAAGTCACCCAGGATAAGGGTAAAGGGTTGAATCTTGATAGATTTGAAGAGGTCCAGATAGGTGGATTGGGCATCTGGAGTCAGATTTGGGGGCTAGTACCTAGTTATGATTGTATAGGGGTCTTGTCAATGGTTAACTGCAACTGGAGTGTCTTCTGTGTGTCATACTGTCTGACCAGCCTGGAGGTGTGTATGTCTTTGATATATATTGAAACTCCACCTCCATTGGCTTTACTGCCCACAGTTTGGGGTCTGAATGTATGATAGGATGAGTAATCAGGTAAGACTGGGGTTCTCTCCACAGCTTTGAACCAGGTTTCTGTGACTGTGCAGATGTCAGCATTTTCCAGGGTTAAGAATGCTTGCAAGGAGTGCAGTTTCATGTTTAGAGTCCTATGGGTTGAGCAGCATGACCTTTAATTTGATTTTTGTTGAATTTTTATGTTGATAGATTTTACCTCACCACTTTTCCTAAAATAGGCACTATGGGTCAGGCAAGAGCCTTTGCCAGAAACCTAAAGCCAAAGGGAGACAGATGCAGACCATCTCTGGCAAAGCAGTGTGGTCTGTCAATCATATTTTCCAAGGTTGTCAGGTAATGGATCCTCCTGGAATGACACCAGAAACTAAGCCAATTGTTAAAGTCAATCATTTTCTGTTTGTATTGAGGCATCATTCTGGGTGATGGTAGAATGCTGCTTAAAGCTAGGGACATACCCACCTGGGACACATATTCAGTGAGTTCAATCACGTCTCTCTTCATATAGTCCATGGAGGTATGTCTCAAGTCATTCACGCCAACATGGACTATGACAAAGTCATAACAGTACCTGTTGTTGAGAGACTTGAGTGAGTATGTGATATGACAGATTTTGGCCCCTGACAGACAACTAACTGTGACTTTCTTCTTATCCAGCCTGGTGAGAGGTACATCTGTGTGTCTCACAATGGAGTCTCCTATAACTAATATGTTGGATTTATGGTTAAGTCTTAGTGGCTGTGACACACAGGTGTGTGAACTATGCATGGTATGTGGCATGGAGGGCTGTGAAGATCATGTGTGTTTTGCCTCAGAGGTCTTCCTTGTTTGGGTATGTTTTTGTTGAGGGCCTCCACATATGTGGGTGTGTGTTGTGTAGGTGGGGGTGGTGTTTGAGGTGTAGTGATTGTGTTGACAACCTTCTCAGTGCCAGATATACTGGCTTGTGAGGGACAGAGCATAGATTCTAGGTTCCTAATGTAATTGTATCTCTCACAAGTTGTGTTCCTAGGGGGTAATAGTAGATGGTTGTCCATGTACATGAGGCAGTTGCTGCACTGCCTCAGGATTCCCATATCAACCAGAGTGTCAGGAGAAACTGAAGGCAACTGTCCATTCATATTTGTCAGAATCTGAGGTAGAAAGGCCAGGGAGGGCTAAGGGATAGGCCTAAAGCCCAAGTGCTTAAACCAAAACTAAGAGGCTTAGAATAACACTTACAGTTTAAACAGGCTATAATCAAGCAGTAATAAATGCAACAGAAAAGATACAACGGAACATTTTAGAGAGTAAAGCAAAAGCAAGTAGCAGAAAAAGCATGATGAAGTAATAGAGTAGGAGGAGTAAACACAAATACAGTAAAAGCAGCTGAATGAATTGTTTTTTTTTTTTTTAGTAAAGTGGAAAAAGAGAGATGAGGAACAGAAGATAATTCTAGGTTAAGGAACTAAGGAGTTTGACCTTCCCAAATGATCTCCATATTAGGTAGAATGAGCTAATGAGATGGGATGGGAGGAGTGTCCCAGATCAAATTTACAATAGGGGAAAAATTCAACCAGAGGTCAGCAAATATATAAATGCACACACAGAAAAGTGAATAATTCAGTCAAGCAAATAAATACAGTGCAGTACTGTTAAGCAAATAAATAAAAACCATTCAGTACTGATAAGAAACACTGAAGAGTTAGATAAAGTGCAAAAAATATACTTATACTCATAAGCACCTATAAGTTCCTTGTACTCATCAGCACCTATAAGTTCCTTTCCCATAAACAAAATGGCTTCTGGTCAGTTTGAAGTATGCAAACAGCCCTCTAGAGTCTCACAGACAAAATACAATCAGTCATAGACAAAGGTCATCTATCAGGCATCATCTTCATAGATCTTATCAAAGTATTTGATCTGGTTGATCACAGTATTCTCAAACAACATCTTGTGGAAATAAACATTGGACCAATCACCCTTCTGTGTTTCACAATTAACTAACCAACTGCTGCTTCTCTGTCTAAAGAACTCCTTCATATCTCATACTGCTACACTTCTAAAAGGTGTAACTCATGGTTGCATACTGCCACCTCCACTTTTCCCTTTTCATCACCATGCTATCTAATGAACTGTCCCTCCTTCCCATTCTGCTATACAATGATGACATGGTTATAAGTCTGCACAGATCGCTCCCTGCACAATTAAAAAATGAGTTACAATCTGACTTCCTCACACTTACACAGTTGTTCAATAACAGAAGACTACTTAAACTTCACCAAAACAAAAAAATGCTGTTCGGTACTAAACAAAACTTCCAACACACTGACTTTATTACAAATCATGGACAACAGCAGCACTTCCACAGAAAACAACAAATCTTACAAATACCTCAGCATCCTACTTTTTCCAGCTGTCAGCTATACAATCCACCTAAGCAACACAAGGAAAAAGAGCAACAAGCCTCTCATTTGGGCTAACAAAGTCTCACCCTTTCTTACCAAATCAACAAGGGCAGCTATAGCAAAAAAAATTCTACCATTCCGGCTGGAAAACAGCCTACCCTAGTAGCATCTGCATCCAAGCATAAGCACCGCATAAGCACCGCATATGTGAAGATTTATCATTCTCGCTCCTAAGCATGAGCACCACTGCAAAACAGTGGAGAGGGGCTAACAGGCTGTCATTGAAAGAAAGAAGACATTTTTCTGCTAGGATCACATTTTTTTAAGTTGCTAAACAGTACAACATTTCCCTCTAGCTGCAAAATTAATAAGACATCCACTCCTACAGCCTGAGAAATTAAGCCAATCTGTACCCACATTAAAACCACCTAAAAACAAAGTCCACTGCAGAAACCACTGCATTTCCCTACTTGTTGCCAAAGTTTAGGACTCTATCCCTTCCTACATCAAAAACAGTACTTCTTATCCTATATTCCGGTCCCTGCTAAAAGACCATTTCCAGTTACTCATTAAATGTTAATGACACTCATCAAATTACATGACATAACCTTCTATACTAATCTCTGTTATCACTGAAAAAGCTTTAATATTCTTTTCTCATTTATATGTCATCAATTCACTCATTTGCCTCTTCTTCTGACAGTCTTCCACCATATTACATACAGAACTTCTCACTTTCTCTCCCCTGCAATTGGAATTTGCTAGAATTGAAAATATTTTAATTATCCTTCTATAAATACAAACTACCACTCATGTTATTATCTCCCATGATATATTTTACAATGACTAATTGATTACCCATGATGTGTATTTTGTACTTCTGTTACAACCTTCCTTGCCTCAGAATAAAATTGGTTATATACCAACAGTGCTCTACTCTGGTTAACAAATGTTAAATAAAAATAAAATGGATATTTTGTAAATTATTTCCATATGTAGGCAAGTTTTGCAACTACCATCTTTAAAGTTATCTCATAATTTATTAGTGTTAATAAATAGTATGAATAACATTTCCATCACCTTTTTATACTATCACATACAAAATTAGGTGACTTATCAGCATGCTGGCCCACCTACCATATCCCAGTTTCTGTTACTGTTATTTTCAGTTTCCCTGTTTACTGAATGAAAATAATCTAAAAAGTTGTTCTTGTTGGTACTAGACGTAATGTAAGAATCATCAGCACAAACAGCATTGTTAAAATTTGGGATTTCTTTTTTATTTTATTTTATTTGCATTAAGTAAAATTTAGCTTCATTAACTTATGGTATCTTATCAGGATAGCCACATTCCTGTTAAACATTCTGAGTGCAGTAGTGACATAAATACCTGCTAACTGGATCTCAAGCTGTTCTGTAACATATTCACAAAAAGACTACCAGTGGCAAAGATACAAGCCCGAAGCTCATCACAGACCAAATTCAGAGCAAATAGGCATGTAGTGGTGTAAACAGACTCTAAGGATGACCAGGGATAAAAATACTATATTTAAAGAAATTAGAAAAATACCACACTACACTGAACTAACAACACAAAGCAAGCAATGCCACAATAAAATGCTTAACAGGATCACCGCATTTTTCATCCTTGCTTAGGACTTCTTCAGAAATGCTAAATCATTATCCAGATCTCCTATATTTTATGTAATCCTCCTCAATAATTGAACCAGATTATCTGATTAACTGTAACATAAATAGAACATGACAGAGATAGGTATATATCACAGAGAATTCTACTTCCGTGGAACCATCTTCCACTCCACATAAAGCAAAACACTTCTCTTACTCTATTCAAATCTAATTTGGACAAACGGATAGGTAACTGCAAATCCCCCCAGTTTAACACTCTTACGTATTGGCCCTATCCATAAGGGACAAATGTCCAAACATATACTTGCTCTGTCCATCTGTATGTTATCTGTACACAAAATATAAGGACCAAAAAGTGCTATGGAAATGTAAGGCAAGGCTTCTTAAGATCCTCACATATGACTCATCTAGTAAGTATCTGTGAACCTATGAACTAAATAGGAAATCAATCAAAGTGTAATAAATTATTGGGCCAGCTTCACAAAAGGCTACACTAAGTGCAGCTATCATGTATGCAGTATGGGGTCTTTATTATATCACTGAACAGGTATTCCAGCGAACACCTATTCAGTGACCCATAATCAGCAAAAATTGCTTCAGTGATTCATTGAATTCAATAAGGGCAGCAAAATAATTGCCTGAATCACAATGGACAACTACAGAAATTTGCCCTTTTCTCCACTGTAGTGCGATCTCAGAGTTGGTATATATAGCTAGAGGGGGTGTGGGGGGTGAAGCCTCCCACTTGGGTGGGTTTGAGTCAACTAAAAGTTGATCTTTTGTGCTTCGGCCAACTATTTTGTTGCCCTTAGTAAATTCAGTGAATCACTGATGCACTTTTCGATGATTAGGGGTTGATGAATAAGTGTTCGCCGGAATACCATTTCGGCAAACTAATATAGACCCGCAGTACCACACACCATGTACTCTATAGTGAGCTATTTAGTATTCATTAAATGACTCTACAGTTAGTGTAGTGCCTCGAAACAAGGGTAACTGGCAGAATCTGCTAATGGAAGCTTAAGTAGTCAAATCACATGCCAATTAATCAATCCAACATAGTGGAGATATTCAGGAACCTATAAAGCAATCATGTACACTCGGTGTAGCCATTTGTCTAAAACTCTTTGGATTACAGCCACAATTTCACTTAAAAAAAGCATTGTGGGGGTTGCTGTTGTCATCATTAACCTGTATATGGACTTGGCTTTAATTCAATGTGCTGCTGCTCCTGCTTCCATACCTTGGCCAAGAAGAAGGCGGGTGTTTGGGTCCCATTTGCCTTACTGTTAGCCTCACCTGAGGTCACAGGGAAATCATGGAGAAGCCATCCATGTGGAAATAAAAGTATGTGCAAATTTACATATTCAAGCTACAGGTACTTTCCAAAGACCCACAGAGGATATATCAGGGGTGGCATAGGCTTCAGCTTTCAGAATATTAAATTATGTTCTACCCATAAGAGCAGACATAGAGGTGAGAGATCTAGGTACCCAGATAGATAGAAGTCTGAACTTTGATTGCCATGTATCCACAGTGGTGAGGAAGCCCTTCTATGTGGTACAACTTATATGTAAAGATATAACATCCAGATCTAAGGAAATTATAGTCCCACCATGCTCAGTTTTCATTAGACCAATAATCAAGTACAGTGAGCCATTTAGCATGTACTTGACTAGGTACTTACAAGAGCTAGAGCAACCTTTGGGGTTCCTCACAAAACAATACAGGATGTAAATAACATATTCTATGTGGATAGACTAAAAGCTAACCTTTACTCTGTCTCCTACTGATTATTAAGAGGTGACCTATGCCTGATCTATAATGAAGTCACAAATCCAGCCCTGATGGAGCTGCTGCACATCCACAAGTCAAACAACACAAGGCGCACCTGATCTAGGGATCTAAACTTAGTCAGTAACTCAAACAAAACATGCTGGACAGATAGATATGCATCTCTGAGTTTGCCCATTCTTTGGAACAGGCTTCCCATTCCCATTAGGCAAAGACCTAAACTGGCACTCTTCAAATGCAATTTGGATCAATGGATGGGGAATTGCAAATTCACATCTTGGGTAGTGCCTATGTCCCTTATGGACAGGGGGGAATCTGTAAAATACTCAATATATAGGCACAAATCCATTCCATCCTTTTGCCTCTATGGTCATATATTGGGTAAAATTGTGTTATATTGGCAAAGCTTGTAAGGGTTCCTAAGCCATTAGCCCAGTAATCTCATATGAACCCATGAGCCTATAAATGCAATACTACAAACATGCAAGAGAGCATATCTGTTTCACCATGTATCCCACAGGAAAAGAGCAAGAACTTTTTGGAATAGCAATAGCACACCTCCCTGAAGTTTTTCAGGCCATAGATTGCACATGCATTGAAATAAAAACTCCACCCAGTGAACATTGTAGGAGGTACATTAACAGAAATGGATATGAGTATATAAATTGTCAGGCGGTCTGTAATCCCCAAGGGATCATCTACTATGCCTGTGCAGGTAAACCAGGCAGTTTTCACAACTCACACACATGGCATACTTGTGAGCTGTACAAGTGGTTTGCCGAGTATGACTTTCCACAAGGCCATATAGTGGAGTATACAAGTTATACACTGAAACCTTGGGTCATTGACACCCATGAGAAAACCACAGAACCCCATTGTGCAAGGATACAATG
This sequence comes from Protopterus annectens, assembly GCF_019279795.1. Taxonomy (NCBI): domain Eukaryota; kingdom Metazoa; phylum Chordata; order Ceratodontiformes; family Protopteridae; genus Protopterus; species Protopterus annectens. The sequence goes on from NC_056743.1 coordinate 293,400,290, forward strand.
ATGCCCACTCTCAAACTAGGACTGTCATAGAATATGCATTCAGCTTGTTCAAATCAAGGTTTTTGTGCTAGTGACATCAGGAAGGACCCTGCAGTACAACCATGCAACCTCTGCTAAAACACTTAGAGTCTGTTCCATTTTTCACAATATCACTCTCAGGATGCAGCTTCAACAAGGGCAGTTAGGGGCAGAATCACAGTTCCCAGTACCACAGGCAGGGTCAGCACCTCCAGCAGAACAAATGAGAAGTCTAAGGGAGAACCATTAGCTGCAGATGCTGCCGACAGAGGTAGATGTGCACAGCATGCTATGGCTGTGGCTAAGTGGCAAGGGATGGTGCACACACTGACTACCTAAAAGGAAAACTAAGAGCCTAAGCGCATGCAAATATTAAAACTGATGCCTGCAATACTGTACAACATTTACTTAACCATACAGTGATTGTGTTCTGTTGGCATCAGACAGAGACAACCCCCAAGGACACATCTTGTATCAGAAGTATTAAAAAGGTAAGTCTGGAACCTGTGTAGAAAAAACAGTAGAGTTATATAACTGGTTACTGCCATATGTATACCTGAAACCAGGGTAGAAAAAAACAATAGAGTTATATAACTGATTACTGTCATATGCAAATTCCCATATGTCCTTATGGTGGAACATGTCCCAGGTGAACAGTAATGGAAGCAATAGCTTATGAATGATGTTTGCAAGATATAGGTATGAACTTTGCCCAGTATTATGTATCAAGCATTTCAGTTTACCACTGTGAGCAAGTGAAGCATCATTTGAACAAGTATAACAATAAATAATACTTAAATATCTACTTTGATACATGACTTAGAATAGTTCCAGAAATGTAGTGAGGGTCATCAATTACAGAAGCAATAATTTACAACTGATTATAAATGATGATTAAAAAATGTATTCTGCAATACATTTACATTAAAGTAAAGGCTCTGAGTTAGCAAGCATTAGTTATCCACTCTGTGCATCATATATATATGGGTTCATATGATACCGTCGACAACTGACTAAACCGACAACCGGCCCTGCAGCACCAATTTACCGAAACCGCACAGCATTGACAGATGAAATAACCGACACCGACTCTACCGACAACGCGCTACACCGACATCGCGTATTACACCTAACGGGTATTAACATGTGTGAGGTAGGGGAGGTATTTATAATGTTAGACTGAGTGACATAAGTTTAGCAATACCTCTCCTACCTCTCACATGTTAATACCCATTAGGTGTAATACGCGATGTCGGTGTAGCGCGTTGTCGGTAGAGTCGGTGTCGGTTATTTCATCTGTCGATGCTGTGCGGTTTCGGTAAATTGGTGCTGCAGGGCCGGTTGTCGGTTTAGTCAGTTGTCGACGGTATCATATGAACCCATATATATATATATATATATATATATATATATATATATATATGCAACCCAAAGTCACAAATGTGCAAAGGGAAGGGCACAGTCATCATCATGTGCACAGAGTGGGGAGTGAGAACATGCGGGCAAGCCTGACGTCAAAGAAGTGAGTGTGTTCATGTAAAACTAAAATGTATTCCTTAAGTATCCAATTTGCAGGGCAAGTAGCAAGATATGCATAGCAGTCAACATACTGCTTAGATAAGTTGTGTGTGTTTGCAATTTTGTGTGTGTGTGTGTGTGTGTGTGTGTGTGTGTGTGTGTGTGTGTGTCGTATGGGCATGTATTTGTTTAATGTATGTGTCTGCATGAACACAGTCAAGTCCTGGTAACTCAAGTTAGAATTATATCCAAAGCCTGTTAAACTGCCTGGCATTGTGTGGAAATAAGCTAAACTAATAACTAGAGACTGCAAATCATAGTACACAAAGCTCCAGTCTGAACACTCCACCAACCCAAAAAAAATCTGCAATACTATATCCTCGCTCCTCCACCCTGGTAACAAAAATAACCCTTGTCCAAACTTAACCTCACCAACCTAGAAACAGCCACTTCATTCAACTCCTTCTTTGTGGAATGTATAGCCAAATTAACCACCACCTTCCTGCACCCCCTCCAAGTTCATCCCCCATGCTCCTCCCACCCTTCTGACAACACGCAACAATCCATCACCCTCCTCCTACCCCTCTGACAACATGCAACAATCCCCCACTTGCAACCTCAACCCTGTCCCCACAAGAACAAAAAAAAATCTCATCCTCCAGCTAAAACCATGCTGTATTGCACCAGACAATTTACCACCACTCTTCTTCAAATTATCTGCTGACAGCATAGCCCTGTCAATCTCCATCTTAATAAACAGATCCATTCAAGAATCCTATGCCCCCTCAATTTGGAAACATGCATTTATCATTCCACTCTAGAAGGGAGGTAAAAAACTATGACACCACCAATTTCAGGTTCATTACCATCCTTTTCACACTCTCAAAAATCATGGAAAAAACGTATTCATGCTCAACTGATGTGACATCTAACACACAGTAAACTCCTTACCCCCACCCAACATGGTTTCCATCGTGCCCACAGTACCATCACTGCCCTTCTGTCCTTCCTTGAATCTATCAACCATGCTTGTGACTCTGGCAATCTCGTATCTACTCTGTTCCTAGACCTATCCAAAGCTTTTGACACTGTCTCCTACCCCATACTCATATCTCAACTCCCCTCTCTCAACCTATCTCCCTCTACCATATCCTGGTTCTCTAGCTACCTTTCCAAAATACAACAATGGAAATCTTCTTACACACCCCTACCAGCATTCCCCAAGGTTCTGTTCTTGGCCCCCTACTAGTCAAATATTCATCAATAACTTTCACCACACCACCCCCATTACCTCTCTAATCCAGTATGCAGATGATTCTACAATCATCTGCACTGCTGACTCCCCCCTCTGTCCTACTACTAAAAACCCAGTCATCTTTTACCAAAACAGAAACTTAGATGCACAACAACCATCTTGCCCTAAATGCAAACAAAACTAAACTAATGATTTTTACCCCCTCCAGAATCTCTTCCATTGATAATACATCCTTCACTATACAAGTCAGAATAACACCCCAAATGAAATTGCATCGCACACTAAGCTGAGCAGTGTCATCATTGATGGGCATCTAGAATTCGACATTCATATTCAAACAGCCATCAAAAAATCCATCAATTATTAGGACTCCTGTACAGACACAGTCGCTACCCCACTCCCTCCATCAGAAAGATCTTAACCTCTTCCTACCTTCTCCCCTCTCGTATATACAGTGCCCCACTGCTCACCAACCTCCACCTTGGATTAAAATCCAAACTGGAATCCTGCTACAACAAAATCAGCAAATTTTCCACCAACTCAAAAAATTCTTCCCATCACTGCCTCTCCCTCCAATCTCTAAAATGCCTAGAGCTACCTAACTACCTAAACCTTCTCAAACTCGCCACAGCCTATAAACTTATCTTCAAGCCATGCAGCTGTTCTGCTCTCTCCACCACCTTAATCCCCTATATTCCAAATTGCTCACTCTGATCATAAAACCAAAACCTCCTAGGTATCCACAAACCTTCCAGGCTCCCTGGCCACCTTCTGCCATCGTACTCCTTAGCCAAACTATGGAACTCACTCCCCCTCCCTTGGAAATACTCCAAACCACACCAATTTCAAATCCCTCCTACATTCCTACCCATCCTCTAAATAGATATGTAGATATACCCCTGCTCTTCCCCTACATAAGCCCCTCCTCAATCATCTTTTTCTTTTTTCTCCTAATAGTTATACTCTCTCCCTATTACCACCTATATACAACTCCTCAATTCTGCTTATTACTACCATACTACCATTCTCCTAACTTACAAAATTCTACAATTACTGCTGGACTACTTTTCCACCCCCATTTTCATTATATCTGAGATTTATATTTATATGTTATGAAATACTGAAATTCTTATGTCTGGAAATATATTCAATAAGGAATACTCTGAATGCTAGAATTATTCCTTTAGTCTGATTACAGAATGAATGTCCGCTGTCACTACAGCTACTCTATATACAAATGTTATCCCTTCATATTTGTTAATTGTACTCTCAGCATATGTTATATACTCTGCATGTTTGTTATTGTTAATGGAGCTTTTCTCCCCAGGCCTCCACTGAAAACGAGCTCTTCTTGGCCCAGTGGACCTCCCCAGTCATCAAATTGAAATCAATCAATAAATAAACTAAATAGTGCAGCTAGCTAGCACATTGAATATCACTACCATATCTTAGCATTATATAACATCTTGCCTTTAACCCCAGAAACTAATTTGCATATCAAATAGCACTACAATATCCTAGCGCTATTTAACATCTTGCCCTTAACCCCAGAAACTACCCTAGGAGACACCTGTTAAAACACAATCCTTAATCCTAAACAGCCCACCCCATTACAGGACCAGACAACATGGACATGCATTTTCCAAATGTCTCTGTGGCCAGCTTGGTGGATCTGGGCAACCTAAGGCAATATAGCAATTGTCTCATGCTCTCATACAACAACCAGTTAATCATTAAAGAAAACACAGTATTTGAGAGATGTAAATGCACAGCTTCCTTGGAGGTAAAAATCTAACACACAAATGTGGTTTACAGGAATAACCACACTACATCCCTCACGCACACACTGCTTACCACACATACACGGATTGTCTTATGCTGAGGTGCTTAAAAGAAACTTTCTAAAATCTCAAAGACCTCCAAAGCCATCTAATGGCAACACTATTCCTCAGCAATCCCTAAAGCACACACCAAATGCAACACCAAACATCTCAAATGTGCTAACAACCAATGATCCTCCAAGACTAAAGCCCATAAGGCAAGTATATACTTTATCTAATACTCTTGTCACTCCATTGTGTGACACACAGATGCCCCACTCTCCAGGTTAGACAAGAAGAAAATAATGGTCAGTTGCCTAATTGGAGTCAGGATCCACGATACCATACATGCACTCAAGTTACTGCACCCAAGCTACCAATATGATTCTGTCATACTCCAGTGTAAATGATATGAGACATACTTCACTGGAATATATGAAAAGAGACTAAACGAAGGTCACAAGTTCATATTTTTGGCTTAGACAGAGTTATATATAATGTCAGTGGTGGTCTATGGAAGATTAATTTGGAGGACGATGAATTACATTGGTGGGTTAAACTTAATGCTTTTGGTCTATTTGGATTAAACGAGGCTACTTCCATTTTACCTTTACTAAAACTAAAATCAGTTGTATGTTAATATATTATCCATGTTTATTTTTAATGTATTTAATCTTTAAATAATTGGTATTTTTTAAACATTTCAGTTGTGCTTATTTAATATTTATTGTGTGTGTGTATATATATATATATATATATATATATATATATATATATATATATATATATATATATATGAATTTAATTTTGGGATGTTACTTTAAGTAACAAACATGATTTCATCACTTCCTGGGATTTTAATATTTAAGGAAGTGTTGGTTTGTAAGATTTTATTTCTGATGAAGTCCCAGTGTAACTAAAGGAATGATAGCACTTAGATTTTTAATAAACTGACAAATATTACTTTATTCATGTATTGTTGGTTCACGGTGAGTGTGGATTTTTTGTAACCTGGCATCAGTTGCTGGTTTGGCTATATTCCTGTGAGTGATTCCTTCATTTTGGAGAGTGAGTAGATACATAGATACCCATGATAATCAGAACCCTTATGGTTTGGAGTCCACAGCTAGACTTGTAAGAGCCCTAGTGGTCATTAGCCTATTAAAAACTTATGGGCTATGAACCCCAACTACCAATCAAAGAAAGGAATTTATAAAAAATTGCTAAGAGAACAAACTTTTCTTTAACTATGTAGTACACTGTGTCAATTTACAAAAATAATATGCACCTTTCAAGGAAAATGGATAACAGTTTTATGTAATATTCACTTCCATGGAGGGAAGCCAGGTATACATCACGGTCTTAACACAATTTTGTGTGCTGGTAATGAAAAAAAAACATGTCCTTGCTAATAAATAATGCAACAGTCTTCTGCACTAAGTGTACAGCTTCCCAGATTAAACTCCTCATTAAATATCAGGTAGCATTATTTAGAAGTATTTTTCAGGGTCAAGAAATAACTGATATACATGTCTATGGCAATAATTAGTGTGAATAAAGCAGACAGTGAACCAATAGTTGCATTGTGAAATGCAAGCCATCAGCAGGGTTAAAATAGATCAAGTTGTAAAAAACAGCAACCTGCCTTTGCAGCAAGTCAGTTATTAAAGTAAAAAAAGTTATTTTAAAGCAAATATCAGTATCAAGCTCTCTGGATCCAAACATTTTCCCCTATTATAATACACTTCATTACCAATACAATTACCTTTATACAGTGTAAATTCAGCTCTCTCAGCACTGTGAGTATGCAAATGAGGTGTGAACTAACTAGTGTTCATGAATTCCACAATCGGTACTACATGCAGTTTAGAGAAACATGGTGTAAGGACCTACACAATTGTATGTATATGCAAAGCAGTGCAAGAATGGGCACTGAGAAGTGTTACCTGCTAAGGGCTTGCACGTATGAATGATTAGTCTGACTACAGGAACAATCAGGATTTCACAGTCAGTCCAATTTGATGTATGCTTACTAAGGGTGTGTCAGGGAGAAAGGATTTACAAGGAAGTCTGTGACTGCATAGACTGACTTAGGACAGCAACATTCCTAATATGTTGATATCAGGACTTAAAGTCAATATTACCCGAGATTAAATGTTCCCTACCAATTGTGTGGCCAAGCGGCTTAAGTCCAATAATCGATCCTCATGTAAGAAGTGGTGCTATGGTGACACTTGATAGGTCTGAATCTTCAGGTGGATCCAATGACTTTGATTCTCATCCACCCCAAATTGTATTGCATTTTAGACATATTCCTGCCCAACCAGCTTACTCATGGCTTTCAATCATCAAAAAACTGATCAAGAAATATATTTGGTATGGAGAATGTATGGCTGAAGCTTTCAGTATCAAAGCTGTGGTTTCAGTTCCTTGTAAAAAGATACCTGCTTCACTTGTCATACAAGCAAAGCTACATGGATTAATTTCTCATAGGGATGTTGGTTTATACAACAAAGCTTTGCCTTATCACTTGCAAGTACTGACATAACATATGTATAATCTTCAAAGTCATTATAAGGCTCTCGACTGTCAACCCTGACACAAACATCTTGGATGGAAAGATGCAATTATGAGACCAATGTAAGCTAATAACTGAAGGGGAAAAGATGATGGTGGGCTGGCTGGATACAATTGGGCATTTTATGAGCATCATAGTTAATATAGCGGGTACAGGGCCAGGGTTGCCTGCCTTCTTTTGGTCATCTGCCAAAAAAATTTATGGTTTCTCTCCCAAAGAGTGTTCAAAGTATTTCCAACGAACTTACACTTCACTTATTCTTTATACACAGGCACATTGCTCAAAACGACCCTTCCCCAAACACAGCACTATACCCTTAAATCATGACAGATTGTCCAAAACAACACTCCAAATACAGTATTATAGCCTTAAACTCAGGACAGAGAGGACATGCCCAAACCTCAGACTATTTTTTGATATTCAGCTTTACAGAATAAGGGCAAGAAGAAGGTGTTCCCTTTACTGAGCATAATAGCAAGTTTGGTGGTCTAAAGTATCAATGTTCCATCAATCAGCAACCAGCAAATAAAGATTTTGTAATGTCTGAAGTGTGCACCCTTTAATACATCAGTTTATATGCTCTATAGTCGTTTTTCTCTACTGTTGTTGTATAGTACCGAGATGCCATGCAGTGAAATGCAGTGGTTAAAAAGTTTGCCTCTAAACACAGCTAACATGCTTTTAACTTTAACCATACTTGGTATACAACAACCAAATTGAGTTGCACAGTCCCTCATTAGTGGTATTATTATTTATCATATGGTACTTGTTTATGAAAGCTAGTGCTAGGGAGCAGCACACCTGTGGAAGAGATGCCCTGTCTCTTTTCAGTGGCATTGTTATATTTCTGGTAGTAGTGGAACACTATGTGCTAATCTCATGAAACTCCACACTTATGACGGATGTACTCAGACCATCTTCACTGGCATTACTATAAGCCAGATGGTATCATAGCTTCAAAGAATACTACATGCCTCAAAAAATACCACCCAATTCATTATGCCACATTACGTTTTATTTTTTAACTGGTAACGTGACAGGATTTTTATACATCTCCAATGAGCATTTTGCGTTCATGACCTGGGCAGTAAAGTAAGAAAATAATTCAAAATAATGAATAAACTGCTCAGGGCAGCTTCTTGAAGTATATGCACACAACTTGTACTTAAAAAAAACTCCAAACAATTTAATCTGAGTAAAGCAAAAGCTATTCGGCTTTGAGAAGTTACTTAGAAAATTACTAACTATGCATTCCCAGGTACCAAGACATCTGCATTCTGTAACCACATATTCATAGATTTATAGAGGAATACTAGACTAACTACACTGAAGGGTGATTTTAAGCCTAGCCAGTAAACTGAGGCCAGAATCAAACTCTGTACCTTGTGCCTATGAGCTGAAGACCTTTACCATTATGTCAAACCTACCCATTTATGTCAGTATGATATCCCCTGAAGGCTAACTGAGTGATGCTGTACACAGATCACACTCCATGATCTGAAGTTTGAGGTTAAAAAATGCATTGTCTCTTATTCTGGTTTTGATTATAGTGATGTGTTTGGCTGTTAGACTGAGAATATTCATGTAACATAACACTGGCTGGGAACTCGAATTGTACAAAATGGTGTTAGGTAAGGGTAGAACTCCCACTAGAGGAGCTTGTAAGTTAGAGTACAGAGAGGTAGATTCACTTTTTATTGTGTTAGTATCCTTTTAAAGTCATTGAGCAGTATCAATATACACATTCAGATGCAGTAGACAATGAGGAATTGTGTAATGTGAGAATATGTACAGATGAACAGTAGTAGATGTCCCTTACATTTTGGCATGTTTTCCTTGGTAGATTATGCTGGACTTGTACTCATGCTACTGAATGGCTCATCTGAGCCACAATTATACCTCAGTCTGCAAATATTTTATATGCAGTTTCACCTGGGAGTTTAAACCCTCTGGGGCTGAGTCACATGCATTCTCAAACTGGGGACTACAGACCTTGATAGGAGCGAGTAAGCCTGGAAGCTTCTACTGCTCCTGAAAGGCAGAATTGAACTTATTAGGTCTCTGTCCCTTGTACATATGCCAGATGTCTGAGGAAATGACGTTGAATGGGCTAGCGAGCTCTTAACCATGAGTCCAACTCTTTCTGTACACTTTCTGAATTAAAAAAAAGCTCTACCACAATGCTTGTGCTCTCTATTCACTACAAAAGGTTACATTAAGTATACACTTTGTCATACATTTTATGAATCTGCCCCCAGTTTCCTATGATCAAGCCCCACCCTGACTCGGAGAGTATCTCTGTTCTTCCCTGGACAGTGCAATATGTCCTTATTACAGGATATGTTTTCTGTGACTTCCCAGAAGAGGTGAATGACTTTGAGCCTTGTTATTCATTGCTTTCTTCCTAGCCAGCTTCAATAAGTGCTCTAGTGAATAAATGAATTCTGGTCATCTTTGCTGTACTTAGCACTTTATCCTGCTCTGCTAATGCAGTACAATACAACTGGCTGTGGCATCCCGTAATCTGTCTGTAATAGGAGTATCATCTACCATCCGATGGCTTCTGAAGCTTTAAGGTAACTACACGCTCAGCTGTAAACAAAAATCTTGTATGACATAATTTAATACTACTTAAATATTACTATGTAATCTAGCTATGCATCCCAAGGACAGACAAGTACTCATCAATGTAAGAGGTGCATCAGGTACTGCAGTAAAATTTGACCAAGGCTCCATAGCTTTAGTTTTGTACATAATGATCTGAAAGAAAGGAGCAGACACTAGCAAAAGGATTACTACAGGGTTGTTTTATAGGCTCTACATAGACTGAAAACTGTATTAACTTTTAACAAGCAAACAGATGTTAGAAATTAAGATGAAGGCAGAAGCCTACATATTCAGTGTTGCAGCACCCCAGTGGAAATATCTGACAGTGACAGTAGAGCACACTGCAATGGAAGTAGTTTTTAAATCCAGAAGGCAAGGCTTTTACCAGCTGAAGTGAAAATCTTTATACATAAAGGAAGCACTCCTTCTCCTTTACAAGATGCAACTTTTGCTAGGGTGACAGGGTGTATTGCATGACTCGCTTTCCTTTTGTTGACATCGTGGTGAGAACTGCAGCTCTTACAAGGCGGTGCGCCACTGTTGAGTTTCAGGAGGTATGAGGTATGTCACACAAAAGTTTCACACTTAGTCCTCTTCCTGGTTCATACCCACTGCAACAGAGTAATGCTTACTTCCTCACAGACCCCTTATTAGGTTAAGCAACCTGTTTCTAAACACACATGCCAAATTATGGCAGTGCGAAAATCAGGTTGCGATAATACGTAAGTATCGATGTTTTTTTCACAATACCCACCACAATGACTAAAATAAACAGTTTTGCTGGGGAGAAGCTCACCTGGACCCATCCATGAGGAAGGAAAATCCATCTCTCTCCAAATCTATAAATACTCATTCCATGTGCACACAATATCGATGAAAAAAGAGCTTTCTCCTTAAAATGCACAGTACTCTCATACAAACAGCAGTTCTACACTGTTTAAGTTTGTAACTCTCAATCCATGAAAAACATAAATTCAGCTAGTTGTATTGAGCATTTAAAGCTTGATCGATCGCAGATTTTTCATAGACCGTTTATATACTGAGGGGCTAGAAAAGGTAGCCGAATAATCAGCAGATCAGCCCAAGAGTTTCAGCAATCTGTGCCTTAATGTAGCATTTGCAGAATCACTAAAGTTCTACACTATTTTTTTTGTAGTGAACAAACTGTATAATGAGAGAACAGTATTTCAGACTACAAAATATGGCAGCATGGGGGAGTTGCCTAGTATCATATTCTTTTGTAACTTGTCTGCCACTATTGCTTTTTATTAAAATCTCATTTCTGCCAGCAGTCTTTCCTTTTCACCTATCTGTAAGTAGGGGTTAGCAGTTGCCTAAAAACTGTACTGTTAATAAAAAAGAACTACTTGTCTGTAATGACTTCTAACATCTTGTCTAGAGATCACTGCTTATTCTGCAGACAAGTTATTCACAGTATATGGATTATGACTGTCCAAGTATAAACTGTCTAACCAACTTCTAGTGTAATTTTGATGTTTTCTTTGAATTCATTGGAAATTCGAATATTTATGATGTTTTAAAGACTCTGCTAAGTAACTTGCAGTGATGATAAATAACATACAAGCTGATCAGATTTTTCAGAAGTTTTAAAATATGATTAGCTGTTTCCCATAGGCTTGATTATCTAGAATGAGTGAACTAATCATTACAGCTTGATTAGACTACATTTCAATTCCACGTGGCTTGCTGCGTATACAATACCTGGCAGGTGATCCAAGTAAAGATCAATTATCAAATAGCCTCCTACTTCTGCATATAGTTGGAAATGCGAGTTATAGTGTTTTACTGATATTTAAGAAAGTCTAAGAATTCTGGCGGTAAGTGGCTTCTTTAAAGGGTGAAGTATGTATTGAGAAATATAGGTTTATTTGGGATCCCTGGTTCTGTGCAGATTTTAAAATTTGAAATAGAAATACAAACCAGGAATAACTACTGTGTGGTTTTAGTTATCGTCTCGAACTACTACATCCATAAAATGCGGACTTGTTTATGCGTTTTGATAATGGAGGTGAAGGTTTTTCTAAATGTTATAATGTAGTCTTACTGTAAATTATGTCGTGTTTAGTGGGCACGTTATTCTAACCCAAAATATTTAAATTCTGGGGCGGTCGCTTCTGTGCCTCTGTAACGTGTAAAATGCTCTTTGACTTATTTTTCTTACCATCCCTCTGTGGTAATAAACACATTATAGTATTGTATCTTGGGGATACTTTTTTTGAGAATATAGGATGTGTACTGGAGTAATTCAGACCCCCCCCCCCCCCCCATATCTAAATGTATCTATATTTTTTTGTTTACAGTTCTTCAGTAATGACATTCTGAGATATAAAAACGGCGGTACTTTCTAGGCGGAAAGAACATAATACTGATTTTCCCACTCTAACCCTCGTTAGAAGACGTCGATGCTTTACTAGTAACAGCGTTTTGAGCATCGGTCAACTGAGAGCCGTAGGTTCTCCAGTACCCAAGAATTTTGTTTTGTTTTCGAATATACTTATATTTTTTTCAGGAATATTTAAATCTGTTGTCTCTTATCTTTGGTAGAGAAGGTTGCTTGTCTTGACTGTAATTCTAGCTTTCTGTCAAGTTTGGACAAATCTCGACCGAATGTTTGACGAAATAGTATTAACTTGACATTGATAGAATACAATAATGACTTGATATGAGTTTTCTATAACTCCGAAAGTGTAATTCACCATCTTTTCTCCAAAAGCCATCAGTTTTAGGAGGCATTAAGGCGGGCAAAGCTAAAATTCGAATCAAAATCGGGGACATCCCTGAAAATTGGGGACAGTTGAACTACGTGCCCATAGTGGGAATGATTGTATTAAAACACAGTAGTTGAATAACCTATCCTATTCCGTTGGTTGAATACAAAGTGGTCTATAGTCGCGATAGGTGCAAATCTTTTTTTAACACGACATAAAATAAGAAAGGTTGACTCTTACCAATGTGCTGCTACTCTTGCTGTATATCTTGCATTGGGTGATAACTGTTTCTTGTAAGTAATATAACTATTTCTTTAAGTATGACTCTATCTAGAGTGATATATAGGAAATCATCCAATTCTTTTTTGACTCCAGAAGTATAGTGTGCGTTAGTTCACCTCATATACACAAGCGTGTGTGTGCTCTTTCAATTGATTCTGATTGCTTCCTAGCCCACCTGCTAAACGCGTTTCCCGCTTTTCTGTACAAGAATTTGGCAATTGCTTTTCATGGAGGGAAGCTGGCAATAAGGTATATTTTCCATATAATTTTGTCACTTGAGCTATCTCTTCAGTATTGTGGTTTTATAACCATTGTATTTGGCAAATTGAACGGCACTTAATCTGAGATTAACCACGGTGATAGGAACATTCTTAAAATCAGTTATGCCCATAGCCGGCCTTAGGCATAGGCCAACTAGGTGGCTGCCTAGGGCGCCAGTCTAGCAGGGGCACTTTTCCAGTATTTATTTGATGTAGATAGACCAGGATGGGGGCACCAGGTAGTGTGGTGGGGGGTGCCGTGGAGCCCTTTTGCCTAGGGCACCAGCTGTCCTATGCTTGCAAGCAACCCTCACTATTGGATACATTACTGATTCCGAGTTCAGTGCTTCTATAAAAAGCGAGAGTCATGCTTAATACTAGCGAAATATCATTTCTGTGCAGCTGCTGGGCTCTTAGGTTTATTTCATAGTATACAGGATACAATCTGTCATGATGCAACCTTATAATAAGAAGCTATGTACTCACCATAACGTTCCATCTGAGTAGGTGGCTTCATTTGTCTGCAACCTGTGGGTCTTGGATCCGATATCGGATCCGAGCCGGCAACTTGTAGCATAGCTATGGATTCAAGCTCCTAGCTCCTCCCCTCACCCATAATCCCCTGCCAACCTCCTATGACCTCAGATCAAGTTTGCCCCTCTATGGATACCTGAAAAGGTGTTCCAATAAGCATAATAGCTAGAACAATATAACAGGACCAAGTTCTGAAGGCCAGGGGGAAGGAGGGGGGGATGGTTGCAGACAAATGAAGCCACCTACTCAGATGGAACATTATGGTGAGTACATAACTTCTTAATGTGGAGTAGGGACTTCATTTGTCAGCAACCTGTGGGACAGAGTCCCCAGCTACCTGAATCTTGGGCGGCCATCATGGAAGGATGTTCCGGAGCACTGCGGAGCCAAAGGATGCTCTCCCTCTAGAAATTACGTCCAGTTTGTAGTTGTTAATAAAGGTATGAGATGAGGCCCAAGTAGCTGCCGAACAAATATCGTCCAATGGCACTCTAGATTTAAAAGCAGCAGAAGTAGAGATGGAGCGAGTGGAATGTGCACGTACTCCCTCAGGTGCGGGCCTCCCGGAAGCTTGGTAGGCCAGAAGAATACATTGAGAAATCCAGTGTGACAAGGTGACCTTTGAAACGGCTTTACCTAAATTTAGCAAAGGAGACAAACAGCTGATCAGATTGTCTGTGACCAGCTGTCCTATGAATATAAAAACGCAGCTGCCTGTGTGCATCTAATGAATGCAGCTTGTACTTTCCTTTATTTTAATACTTAGGGAAGAAAACCGGTAAGTTGATGGACTGATTGATATTTATTTCCGATGCCACCTTGGGAAGGAAAGAGGGATTGGTCCTGAGGTACACTCTGTCCGGATAGAAGACCAAGTAAGGAGGCTTTACGGAGAGGGCTTGGAGTTCCGAAACTCTCTTGGCTGAAGTGATGGCTACCAGGAATGCTGTTTTCCAGGACAAATATTTGAGATTGACCGATGCGGCTGGTTCAAAGGGAGAAGCGGTCAAGGCTTGAAGGACTAAAGAAAGATCCCAAGGGGGTACGGCTTCTTTGACAGGGGGCCTGAGTAGAAAGGTGCCCTTGAGAAAAGTTTTGCACAATTTAGCTGACATCAAAGGACCTGTCTCATGACCCACATGGTAATGGGCGATGGCTGCCAACTGTACCCTGACTGTCGAACAACTAGCTCCTTGCTGAAAGAGTCCGGTTAGAAAATCCAGTACGGACATTAGAGGGGCAGTGAAGGGATCCAAATTATGATGTTCCGCCCAGACGGAAAAGCGTTTCCATTTACTGCGGTATATTTTCCTGGTGGTAGGTTTATATGCTGCCACCAAGATGGCTTTGACTGGTGAAGAGATACCGGGAGTCCTGACTAAGAGTGGAACTGGAGTAACCAAGCTGTCAGCTTTAGGTTGACCAGATTCTGGGTCTGTATTTCCGATGGATGGGAGATTAGATCTGGAGTGGGATCCAGAATCCAAGGAGGATTCACTAGATGAGACCACAGGTAAGGGAACCAAGTTTGCCGAGGCCAAAATGGGGCAATGAGAATCATTCTGCTCCCCAACCGCGAGGCTTTCTGTAAGAGCTTTAGCATCAGAGGTAGAGGAGGGTATGCATAGAGTAGACCGGGTGGCCAAGCATGCACCAGAGCGTCTCTCGGGGCTTCCCCTGGTGGGGGAATCGGGAAGCTGTTGCATTTCGTATTTAAGGGAGAGGCAAAGAGATCGCAGCAGGGTTGTCCCCATTTTGCGAATATCTGCTTCGCTACTAGTGGGTTGAGAGACCACTCGTAGGGGGAAAGAATGGTGTGGCTGAGTTTGTCCGCCAGAATGTTGGCCCACCCCGGAATGTGCGTTGTGATCAGAAAGCGGTTGGTGGAAATCGCCCATTCCCACACTCTCCTGGCTTCTCGGCATAAGGGGTAGGATCTGGTTCCCCTCTGTTTGTTGATGTCCCAAACAACAGACATGTTGTCTGACTGAATTGCAATCATTCCTACAGGGAGGAGATTCTGAAGTGCCTGCAACACCAACAGCACCGCTCTCATCTCCAGAACATTGATATGCAAGGAGGTCTCTGTATCATTCCATGTGCCTTGGACTGTCCTGCCCATGTAATGCCCCCCACCCGAGGCAAGAGGCGTCCGTGGTCACCGTGGCAAGAGGGGGAGGAGTGCAGAAGGGTCGGCCTATATGGAGGTCCGGTGATTGAAGCCACCATAACAAGGCTCTCCTGCAAACCTTGCTGATAGAGATAGGGTGGCAGAGCGTAAGAGATTGGAAGGACCATTGCACTTGGAGGGTCCACTGCAGTACCCTCATATTTAGGCGAACACATGGAAGAAGCATTATTGCAGCCGCCATGGAGCCCAGCGCCCTCGGGACCAATTCCGCCGGTGGAGCTTCCGATTGTAGGATGGCCCGCACATGCAATCTCAGATTCTGTAGTCGTTCCAAAGTCAGGAAGACCCGTAGATCCCTGGTATCTAATCTGGCCCCTATAAACTGTATTACTTGTGTCGGAGCAAGGGAAGATTTGTCCGCATTGATTGCGATGCCTAACTGGGGGGCTAGGCGGAGAAAGTAATCTCTGGCTGAGCAGAGTAGATGCCTTGTTGGGGCGGTTAGAAGCCAGTCGTCCAGGTACAGAAAGACCTGCATTCCCTGGAGTCTCGGGTGGACAGCTATCGCTGCTAATACTTTGGTGAACACCCTGGGGGCTGTGGTGAGGCCAAAGGGAAGGACCCTGAACTGATAGTGACTGGCTTCCAGCCAGAAGCGGAGAAACCTCCTGGATCATCTGTCCATTAGAATATGGTAGTACGCATCCTTGAGGTCTATAGAGCACATCCAATCCCTCTCTCGTAGGAGGGGGAGAATGGATTGAAGAGTGACCATTCGGAATTTTTCCTTGGTTACCGACAGGTTCAAGAGGGAAAAATCTAGAATTGGTCTCAAGTCCCCCATCTTTTTTGGCACCAGAAAGAACCTGGAGTAAAACCCTAATCCGAGCTGGTCTTGGGGGATGGGTTGGATGGCTCTTTTTTTTTTTTTTAACAGCCGCTGGATTTCTGCGGCTGCAGCCTCCCTCTGATCGGGTGGAACATCGGGGAGGCTCCTGAGTTTGGGGACATGATACATTGGAATTTTGTAGCCTCTGGATATGATATGAAGCACCCAGCACTCTGATGTGATGGACTCCCATGCCGCCAGATGCCTCGAGAAACGCCCCCCCGACTGCCAGCAGAGTAGTCGGGCAACCCATCAGGGCTGCTGCGTGGGTCGGTCAGAGAAGGATTCTCTGGACCCAAAGTACTTCAGGGCCCCTCTGCCCCTAGGCGGCGTCCTCCCTGTCCTCCTCTGCCATGGAAGGACTGGTTGTCTGGAGCAGGTTGGGAATGTTGCGATTTCCGGAACCACATCTTCTTCTGTCCCTTTTGGTTCTTTGAGAAGGACCTCTGGGGAGCAGAGAAGCGGACTCCAATGGCAGACAACGTCTTCCCATCCTTCTCGCTCTGGACCAGTGTTTCGCGAACGGTCTTGCCAAACAAGGCAGAACCATCAAAAGGGGCGTTCACAAAGGACGCCTTAAAGGGCTCCACGAAGTCACAGTGCTGGAGCCAGGCCTGACGTCTCATGACTAGGCCCGCTCCGCTAGCTCTAGTGGCTCCCTCAGTAGCGTGGGACAAAAGCTGCATAGAGGTATTGGAGATGGACCTTAGAGTGGCCATTCGAGTTGAGTACAACTGCTTGTCCTCCACCGACATGGACTCGGGGGGGGGGGGGGAGCAGCGTATTCTTTGATAAGATCCCGCTGCATCCTGATGACATGTGCCATGTAGTTCAGAGACCTTACCGAGAAGGTCGCTGAACTAAAAACCCGCTTCCCAAGCCGATCCATCGAGCGGGACTCCTTGCTGGGTGGATGGACCGAGGGGCTCTCCTGAGCTTGTTCCCTCTTCGTGGCTGCCGCCGTCAACATGACATCTACGGGGGGACCCTTGCTCCAGTGGGACCAGTCTGCGGGGGGGCTCAGTATCCTGTCCGGGAATTTAGGGACTGGCTCCACAGTGTCCGGCTCCTTCCATGCCCTGGTGGTAAGGTCCACTAGGGGGTCGGCCGGAGGGGACACCCAAGAGTTAGATGGGCCTGCTTCGAATGCCTCCAGGAACACTGACTCGTCAGAGGAAGCCTTGGGGGCAGTCCACCCACCTCTGATCCTAAGCATTTCCATGATGCCTCCAAAGGAGACATCCTCCGAGGGGGAGCCTTCCCCTTCATCGAAGTCAGTGTCCTCTGTTAAGGGCATGGGGGAGTCCACGTGCCTCCTCTTACACTTGTGCTTGCGAGGCACTTCCTCGGGGGGGGGCTGTCCGAGGAAGTCTCGCCAGCAATATCTTGTTCCAATGGAACAACCTGGGACATCGAAGCAGGCTGTCCCTGTGGTCAGGTGATGGAAGCCTGACCCAGCAGAGAGGGAGTGCAGGGTGGAGCCGAGGCAAGGGCCGGGGGCCTGGACGCTCTCGACAGAGCCCTCTCCACTGCATCGAAGGCCGAGGGGGAGCCACTCTCCCTGGGCTCCGAAAGTCTACTCCCACTCTGATCCGATGAAGGGATCGGAACCGGCGCCGAGACCATCGGATCCGAGGGACCAGTGTGCTCCGACCTGGATGGAGCCGAAGGCACACTGAAACCCTCTGATCCGAAGCTCAGCCCACAGCTCCGAGAGGTCGGATCTGATGATGGAACCGACAAACTCGAGGGCAGGGTCGGATCTGAAGTACTCAGTACTGTTGGCGCTGACCCACCCCCAGCTCCGACGCTGCCCGGCTCCGAACCCGGAAAGCGGGTCGGAGAAGGAGCAATTGGACCAAAGAAAGGGGTCGAGCTTCCCCCCCCGAAGGGGGGGGGGGCAAGAGCACTGGGCCTGGATGAACCTTCGCATCATCCGGTCCAAGTCTGCATCTGACAGGCTGTATGTAGATCTCGAAGAGGCCACCGAGGCAGGCCTGGAGTGCCGCCTCGATGACCTCAACGGAGATCGGGTCTCCTCTTCCTCGGGTCCCGGGGAGAATCAAAGAGATCGGAGCTGAGGAGACCTGGAAGCCATGGAGGGAGAAGCTCGCTTAGCCGGGGGGGGCCGAAGTGGAGGCCTCGGCCCGCCGCTTGTGGTGCTTCTCCCTCCGTTTCTCCCTCCTGGCCTCCCTGTCCTCCGGTGCTTTAGTGGGGAGTTTGAATCCCGGCTGGGGGAAGGGGGGCAGGAGTGGCTACCACCACAGGCTGAGGAGGTGCCACGGGAGGAGCGGAGGCCGAAGACGAATCTGGAGGTAAAATACCCGCCAGGACAAGCTTCGACCTCTGCTCTTTCAGTGTCCTGGGGTTGAACGATGCACAAATTTTACATCCTGAAGAGAGGTGTTCAACCCCAAGGCACCGAACACACCGAGTGTGGCCATCAACCGGAGATAGCTTATGGCCAGACTCGGTGCATTTAGAAAAAATGGGTTTTGGGGCCTCTGCCATACCCAAAACTAAAGTACATTACACAAGCACACAGGCCCCAAACACAAACACACAGACGCACTCTAACGACCAGCGAGGGGAGGGTGGAAACCAATAAAAATTATACTAGAGAGGAACCTAACCACTCACACAATTTACAAATACAACTTTGACACGAAAAATTGAAAAAATTCACTTATCTGTCTAAGACGCTAGGAGCTCTAAAATCTAGCTACACACTCAAGCACGGCAAACTAGATCTGAGGTCATAGGAGGTTGGCAGGAGGTTGGCAGGGGATTATGGGTGAGGGGAGGAGCTAGGAGCTCGGATCCATAGCTATGCTACAAGTTGCCGGCTCGGATCCGATATCGGATCCAAGACCCACAGGTTGTTGACAAATGAAGTCCCTATTCCAGATTTAATTGCAAACCCTCACCACCTTAATCCCTGCATTATATACAGGATACAGTCTGTCATGATGCAACCTTATAACTGCAAACCCACACACCCTCTACCTTAATCCCTGCATTAGGACATTCACCACCCTGCCCCTGTGCAAAAACTGATTATTGTGTTTTTCATATTCCTGAGGTAATCACTTGTTTGAGGAGAAACTAGTTTGTCATGCCAATCTCAGTCGGGAAGGTTTCTTAGCATAGTAGTAACAGGACTATGGGGAGGTGACTTTGTCATGGTAGAAAACAGCCTTGTTGACTCTGGCCCCAGGGGTAGGGTCTTTACTTGTTGGGAGAATGGCTGTCATATCTACAAAGTAATGGACTGTAATTTAGGTTGAGACCAGTAGTCGATACTGCCCCTTGTACTCCAATGGTAACTGATAAAAGTATACATGGAATGCTGCTGAAGAAGCGGTTTAAGAAATTGCTTTTCTTGTTGGAACTTCAGAACTGTAGGATGCTTGTCCAGTGTAGGCATTTTTGTATCTGTTTGCTACAAAACTGTCAGGCTGAAGGAGTACAAATGAAAGCTAGTCTCTAGAAATTGCTTTTGATAAAGTTTGTAGTTTACATGGGTTAATGCACTTGTGTGTATTACACTTTAGTCAGAACTACTGCTCAAGTTCCAGGTAGTCACAGCAGAGGTACCAGTTTTCTGAGGTTAGAGAAATGTACGGCAGAGATGCTGCCTATGGAATTCTCCTCCAAACTTGTAGGTTAGAATGGAGATGGTGAGATGGTACTGGATGAGGCGGGGGGGGGTGAAAGGAGTTTGACACTGTCCACTTCGATCCATGCTTTTCAGCTATTCAAATTTGAGTAGGGTCATAGTTGGCTTTTGGCACCAGCGAACCCTACAGTTGCTGGGTGCCCCATGTCCCCTGATATGAAGGATAAAGTTGAACAGAGCAAGGTAAGCACTAGACAGATCAGCAGCCCAGAGTGACTGATCTCCATGCATACCTTGTTAAGAACATTGGATGCTATTGTATTCAACTTTGTTGCAGAAAAATCTGTGAAATCAGGGACAGTGATAGGTATGCATTACTTCTCAGTGAGGTAAATACAACAGTGATAGGTATGCATTACTTCTCAGTGAGGTAAATACAACTGCTAAACATAAGTCACTGATCTGGTCATGCAATACCAGTGTTGCACAAAGTATTGCTATTTACTGAAATGTATAAAAAAACTATTGTGTCTTAAAAGATATCACAGATTTTTATATGTGCACACAATAATGCAAGGACACATGCATTATTCTGGGTATCGTTAAAAATGCAGCTAGCAAGTAATTGCATTTCAAAAGTAAGACACAACATACACCAGGCCTATATTACAAGATTGAAACTTTAGTTAATCTAATAACTAAAGATTGATCTTGTAATATCAAAACCTACTAATGTTGAATGGCTGATTTAACCATGGAAATGCTTCCTTGGCTGTTGTGTATTATGCCCTTTTCTCCAATTTGGAGCGATCTGAGTTGGTATATTTAGTTGGGGGGGGGGGGGGCACTTGGGATTTAAAGTTTTTTTTTATTACTGCAGCTAAGGGAAGTGTTTCCTTTGGTTAAATCTGCTGTTCAACATTGTTTCAATATTACAAGATCAATCTTGTTCGATTTTAAAGTTTGTATCTTGTAATACAGACCCCATATATCCGTGAACATTCAGACACTTGGATCTTCTAGGAGTCTGGTGGCCTCCCACTCTCCAAATTGTATAAATGGATACAGAGGGTCCCCCTTAATCATCCTTGATTGTGGGGGGGGGCACACAAAAGCTATTGCTGGTTGGGGAAAATAAGGAAGAAAAATGTATTTTCTGATTCTTTAACCTAAACAGGGCTGTGATATAGCCTGTTCAGGATAAAGCTGATAATGGGTTCTGCTCTCAACCTCACCCATTCTAAAACTGGCCATGCTGAGATGTTGGTTTATGGGGGGTTTGGGAATTGTGTAGCTATTGCTGATTTAATTTTCATCACAGCCAAACTTTAGAGGTGTGCACAGGAGGATAGCTTGTCTATGGGTTGGAGACAGTGTGTTCATTGTTTTACTTTTGTCACAGACCTCAGAGGTGTATAAAGAAGGTTGCTATAGCTTGTGTAGGGGGCAGAGTACTGTCAAAGAGAAACAAAGTAGAATAATTACTATAATCACTTTTTTTTCACTTTCCTCAAAATCACACATCATCCATGTACACAGGTGGCTGCCTTTGGGGGTTGAGGTGAGGAGGAATGCAATGCATATGTCTTGTCAGTCACTTCAAATGACTGGCAATTTGAAACTCTGCTTTCATCCTTTTTTGGAGGGGGTTAGGGAGGGAAGCTGTATTGCCAGGCAAGACCTATATATCCTCATAGCAATTGTCTTAGTTTATTGTGAGCTCCTGTTTTGTCAGCTTTGAACATTAACCCTTGGGCACATCTTGGGTCTCCTTGAAAGAAATAAAAAAAGACATTCTTTTTTTAGTCATGATTTTATTTAGACCATTGATGGATTAAAAGGCTAGGAAATGCTCTAAAATGCATTATGCAGAATCTATAACCCCTATAGCTTCTTGGGGCATCATCTTGAGTTATTTCCTAAATAGTTATTGCTCTCTTTTTCCAGTACTCATACAGGTGCATTGAAAGGATACAAGAAAAACTAAAGCTGAACCATGTTGAATTTTTTTCCTTAATCATAATTTCTGTTTTAGCCATAATTGGATGAAAAGGTAATTTCAGAAGGGGGAAAACTTTAAAATGTACATTAGAATACATAGAAAGTCATGGCTTCTTACTAAAGCTGAACAGTAAGACAAAATGTGAAGAGTAAGAAAATATATATGATGTGGAGAGCCCAAGATGGGGGGGGGGTGGGCGTGGCAGGGGAAGAACTGAGTATGTGTGTGAGGTGCTGAAACAGAAGGTAGTGCCTAGGTTGCAATTTCACCTAAGTTCAGTTCTGTATATAGTTATTGTAATATCATTGTTGCAACTAAATTCCAGTAACTGAATATCCCTTTGTGAGATGGGCCAACATGGTGTTGGTTAAGTGCATTTTAGCTACGGGTCAGTCTGTATATACTAAAGTATGCAACATGAAATAAAAGGTTGCTTAGGACAGAGGTGGTAGTGACAGGAAGATAGACTGAACACTTCTAGGGCCCCCCAATTTGACACTTGCTGGGAGCCCCCAAAAATGCTGCCCTGAGTAGGGTTAGGCCAAGCACAAATCTACATGTGCTAGCAAGTCTTGCATTGTATAGTCTTGTTTTTATGCTTTATGGTCCAACATTCTGATAAAGTAAAATGGGCCTCTAGCCATGGATATGAACACTCTCCACTGCCAGCTTGATGGATATGAACATCCTAATTCAGTGTAGCAATTGCCACATCTTTACAGACTAACTAATGGTATAAATTACCTGGATCAAAGCTCTTGCATGCTAGCCCTTTTAAGCAATTGGGTTCATTACTGCACCCTGCATATATACTAAGGCTCCAAAATGTAATTTTCGTAAACCCCAGACCTCCCAGGCACTGCATCTACATAAAATATCCTCTGCAGCCCCAAAAGCACTCTGCTTACAGCCACATCTCATGAAGTCTCAAAACTTAAGCCCATAGGGCAAGTTTTGTTCATAGACAACACTGAGATGCAGATGTTCCACTCAATCAGGATGAGTACTGAGAAATCCCCTTGGTTGCCTATGGGGGCCAGGATATGCCAATCACATATGCATGAAGGTTATTAGCTTACAAGTGCTAGTATGCCACTTGTTGTACACATGTATGTAAGTGATTTGAGGACCTCCTTGGACTATATGAAAGCATGGTGCAGCTCTGTCCCAGGCTGACATAGGCTTAAGCTGAAAGTTCTATACTCAAGGATTATGCCAGAGTATGAAAGATGACAGTAAAAAACAGTCAATTGAGATCAGCATGGGAGGATATGGCTAACAAGCCATGTTACTTTGCCAGAGGTCTTCTGCTGTTCTGTAGGCTTTAGAATTTTGGCTAAAATATTGTCCTCCCATAATTTCTTGGGAGAATGCCTCACTAAGCTTTCCAGTATAGAAAACCCTATAAAATCTAAAGGTGATCTGTTCAATCTTGGGTGTTAAGTCCCTTCTGAACCCTGGAAAATGACTACATTTGTGTAGTTGGAAATGAGGTTTAAAGCTGCAGAGCACCCTGGCAGTGCAGGGCTACAAAGCTTTTCATGCATTTTGGTCCCTGTCTGAGCAGCAGCTGTCTAATGTGGTGGTTCTACATAAAAATGTGTTGCCTAAGGCTGGTCACAGTGGACATGTTTGAACTTCTCCACATCCAAATGATCATAAGCAAAGTCTACCATATATTTGCAAGCTATAGATATCTCTCTGACCAAAGAAATGCCTAACACAAGCCTAACTGGAGATGCTCCATTCAGCCAAATACCATAATCGTGGGTGATCTCTAACTGTCTTCTCCCCCTTGGGAAAACCTGGATATGACCCCCCCCCCAATGTTCATTAGAGAGCAGGTCTTCACACTAACAAGGGTGGAGCCCAGAAATTAGACAAATGAGTCTACTTGTGGCAAAAGCATTTGATACAATACCCACTCAATCTGTTCAGGAATTTGGTGAACCCCACTTTGTCATTGTAGATGGCTCAGAAACTGGGTAAAACCCTGTCACCCACTGGGTCCTATCCAAAAGCCAGATGGCTAACCAAGATGGACTTAAAATAACTAGTGCCAGAGCCACTGTCTAAAACTTCATGCCGAGAAACTTTAAAATGGTATCCTTTGGGACGTAAGTTAGAAATTGCATTAATAACGCCCCCTCCTAAGACTAAACCCAGTAGTCTGGGATTTGGGAAAGCATGTAGACTGTAATCTGCCCTTTAGCCATGTGCCTGCAGTAGTGAGAAAATACTGTTTCTCTTTATAGTGAGAGAATGGCATCTGGGTCCCAGAAAGTCATTGTTCACTGTAGCCAGCTTTCATCACTACTGTGCTGGTATGTCCAGTCCCTTCATAAAGATGGAGGGCATAAATGCCAATTGCTGTGACTGCCTTCCTTTGTACTCTGTCCTAGTGACTGAGGGGTGATCTATGCCTGGCTTACAAGTCCTCCTAAATTCCTACTTTGGGCTTCTACATATTCACAAAGCTTTGGAATTGCCCAGTTCAGGAACTTACCCCATTTAAGGTCACAACCAAGGATCATGTTGGCTGTGTCCTGCTTCCCATTTATGTAAAGCAAAATTCTTCCCTAAACCAATTTAAGAGCAACTGGGACTAGACCCTTTGGCTATTGGGACCAATATATTCTGGTACATGTTGGAAAGCCCTACAACCCAGTCAGTAGTCTTCAGGATTTCTGTCAAACAAGCTCGTAAGTACAGATTGCTTTTACCTCACCCACTGCCTATACAACCTTTTCTCACTGAAGATTTGGTTATAAGCAGTTCTGTTCACCTTAAATGCTCACTGGAACTCCTTGTATCATTATGCTGTGATATGGTAATGTACAGGCCAGGCACAAAGAAAGTACAAACTACAACTACTACACTCACCGTTTCTTCATTCTGCAGTCAGATGCACATCTGCAAGCTGATCTAATTATCTCGACAAAAGCCATGCTTTATGGAACAAAACGGGTGTACCAGGCCCCCTGTCCACATTTGCCATAGCACTGTGCAACTAATGGGGGCACTCATTGCAAACAGAGATGTTTGGCTAGCCCCTGCTTGATCCCCTGTAAAACTGATCAGGCTCGGCTCAGTTCTTAAACTATTGTACAAAGACTCCTTTAGTTTTGCTATCACTATCAAATGCAATCCTCCCTTATAAACAAAGTAGTCGTTACTTTTCACTATCTCTTTTTCTAAACTGGGAATCCTATACTACCCTTGCAGGTGCAGGGATTTAGTTCGACAATATCTTGTCCTTCTGTACCTGTTGGCAATTTTTAAACTTGTGAACGTTTTATAACTGCTATAGTAGTCTTAAACCATATGGATCAAATTCTGCCAAGGAGGCAACAGTCGGCAAGCTCCCAAAGCTTCAGGATGCCTTCATACACCCTGTCAGCTCAAGTTGAGATGACTAAACAGGCTTGGGCTCAAAGCCCTTGAGTCTTCTTACCATTTGAAGAGCACACACTGCATGCTTTTGAGAATCAGCTGTTGCCTTGTGCTGTTCCTTTGCCAAGCAAATAAATCCTCTTTGGAGGAAAAACTTTCCATATCGTTTCCAGTTTAGGAAAGCTATTTTTTTAGTTTGTTTTAATTGACTACCATGAGACTTTATATGTACTTTTAAATGGGAGCACTTTTTACAATTGATGGGGGAAAACTGTTTTAATTTTAAACCATTAAGGGGGGATAATCCAAATTTTCTGGTCTAGCACAAGTGCTTTTACTGTCATTTGTGTGAAGTTATTTTACTGACTCTTGCTGGTTTCTTCACTGGAGAAAGAGGCACCATTTTTCAGCTTGACTGTAACAATCCTACTGGTCCCACTAACTTTTTTTAAAGCCAAAAATGTAAACTTTCCCACCACAGCAGGCTGTCAATTTGCTTGATACCACTTATTTTGCTCTGCATCAGCTTGGTATAGCACATAACAGCCACTATGGACAAATGGTTAGCCACGTCCTCTGCAGCTGGTGGGGTGCTGTCAGTGGATAAAGGAGACCCTTTCCACAGTCCTAGAAGGGGACTGGGAACTATTCCTGTTTAGTTATAATGTGCCCATCCCTGAGGAAGCTGCTGCCATTAACACTGGTCCCATTTATCCTGTCAAAGAAACGGATAATTAAATGCATCTATTTCCTTGGGTGTAGTTTACTGGGTCTAGCTTGCAATTAAATTCAGGCTGTTTATCCTCGTAGGGCTTTTCTGGCAAGAATGATCTCTTATCCTAAAGAGATTCAGATTATAGATCTGAACAGGAAGAAATGGGGGGGTGGGGGTTCTACATAGTTGCTAGACTCCCCGTGTGTGTGTGTGTGTGTGTGTGTGTGTAGCGGGGGGTCTTTGACCCTGTTTCCACAATGTCATTGGGTTTTCTGGGGAGAATACCTAAGGTTTCTCATTCCTTCAGTAACCGCTTGTATAGTATCTTCAGAGCAGTTACCCATTACAAACTTTGGTTGGCTCTAGAAGAGGTCACTGCCCGCATTTTCTGATAGTTAGCCTGTTGCCCATAAACAGACATTGTGTATAAAATTCCTCAATTCTGAGTTTTTATACACTTTACCAAACCTGGTCCATCAGCTATACCTTTAGTTATCCAAATGTTTAGAGTCAGTAGAATTATGTCCAGCCTTTATGACAAGGAATGGAAATTGATTATGGGGAAAAGTGTATGCTTTTTGATTCTCAGTTTTGCAATTTATCAGCCTGACCATTCAGTTTTTAAAATGTTTTAAACTGCAGCTTAAGAGACTCTGTTTTAAAATGTTCTGTTAAAGTCACAACTTGTGTTAAGTGACTTTTGATACTACCACGGTTATGGCTACTGGTACTGTTTTGAGGTTTGCTTGGCTGCTTTTCTAGAACCTCCCAGATTTTTAATAATGTTTTGGTTCCTCTACTGCAGACCCCCTTCAACCATTTTTAGCAAAAAACACTAGCTAAAAATACAGGTAAGTAAAATGGCAAGGGGTTATAAAAAGGATTTGGGGGGGGGGGGACTTCCAAAACAGTTTCTGACCTATTAAAGGGACATTGTTTGTTATCTTGGCAACACACTCTCTCTCTCAGAAGTCTGAATCTCCACTTTTTACTTGGCAACAATTTCAGGCAAATGGATTCTGAAGATTGATTCAGTAAGGTCAGGTGGCAGTGGGAGGAAATCTCCCCCATCCTTCACATGCTGCTCCACAAAGTGATAACCAGTTCTTTCCCAGGTTGGGTAAGGCTCTTATTTGGTGTTTAAAGCCAAACAAATGCTTTGAGACCAGTTCTGTATCTGTCATCTTGGAACTTTTTTGTGATTATTTATTTATTTATTTATTTTGGCAAAGTTCAAAATCCTGTCAATTCACAACCTCCAATAACTAGATTTAAAAGATGCTTGTCCCATTCCTAGTCAGTTGTCTTGATCACCATATAGTTTTTTACCTTGCCCTTTGGGTTATCCACTGCAGTGTTTAGCTGTAGTTAGAGCTTGTTGCAGGCTACGGGGCATCTGCATTTTTCCAAGTTGCCTTTGCAGAGTCTCATCAGTAATGAGCGAGATCTCTTAGACAAGCTGAGATTCCAAGAATGTTCAACAGATGCCCTGGACTTTGTGTGGGGAGCAGTTTCAGGAGGGATAAAAATGCAGGTTGTGTGGGACACACAGGACTGACATTTGATCCATTTATGGAGAGTTCTAAAGTAGACCACTTTTGAACAATCAACTGGGTAAGATTCTGTTCTAGGACTCCATGCAAGAACACCAGGAAGAAAGATGGATTTTCCTTTCCTTGGACAGAAATGTTCCTGTATGTGTTTCCACCCATCCCATTCATATCCAGGGTACTTCAGAAGAATCTCCCAAGATCATTGACTTCTTCTGGCTGGCAACCAAGTTCCCCCTCCTTTTTGGTAATGACCATGGCAGTTGCCATGTGTTTACACCCTGCATCTACTCCTGCAAGAACAGGGGTGTTTGATTCACACTCTTAAGTCCCATTCAGTTGATCCCCCCCTGGATGGTGGGGAGGCTTAATTCCTTTTTTACTGAGGATGTGC
The DNA here is from genome assembly GCF_019279795.1 of Protopterus annectens. Classification (NCBI taxonomy): domain Eukaryota; kingdom Metazoa; phylum Chordata; order Ceratodontiformes; family Protopteridae; genus Protopterus; species Protopterus annectens. The sequence continues at coordinate 293,428,584 of NC_056743.1, forward strand.
AAGAAGTACTAATGGTTTTCTAGTAGCAGGCTTTGCCTCCATTAGCAAATGGGAGGTTTTTATAGTTGGTGCCAACATAACCAGCACCCTCTTGCTAATTCTCTGGTTTTATAGTTACTGGCTTATGGACTTTCTTTCAAGGTTCATTTAGTGGCCATTTTGGCATGCCTGCACATGGATCCACTAATGCATTCTCATATTGGTGTTTTTGAAACTGTTTTGTCCAAGAGCTCTCCAAGAAAACTGGTGGCCCCTCCTTGGCTTCAGAATTGAGATGCCAACACTTGATCATTTGAACCGGTTAACCTGGCTGACATGAGGTTCTTGACATGGAAAACAGTTGCTGATAATTTTGCAGAGGTCAGATGAATCTGAGTTGCAAGCTCTTATGGTATAAGGCGACTACAGCAGTGATCATGCAAGCCTCTGCAGTTTGTGTAACTTTACTTGCACAACTGTACTTTCTCCCTCTTGGATATGTCTAGATGCAATTACAAACCTTACACCCAAACTGGGCCTAGTTTCACAAGGCACCTCCTGAATGGTGTCTAAAAGGTATTTTCCAGAGGATGTGCAGCAAGTATTAATGGGGACATTTCTGTTAATGAAATGTACTTCTAAATGGGGAAACAGGTTTTTCTAGTTCCTGTGAAAAGAACCAGGACCCTTTAAGGCTAATTTCTGGCTCTACAATATTTATCCTATGGCCTTTATTCCTCCAAGGCTCATTTTGTCATTTCAGCAGGTCTGTTAATGGATCCTCCCCTTCCAATATAGTCCCATATTAAATTATTTTTGAAAAGGGTGTTTGATACCAAGCCACCCTATACAGGTGGTGCCTCTTTTTGAGTTTTGCTCCATTTGAACCAGCCCATCAGTCTTTATTTTTTGCGTGTGTCTAATAGAGTGTTTCCTTCATCAGTGACTTTCTGGAAAGGGGTAGATTCTAGAAATATTCTAAATGTAGCAACTTGATACTCTGTACACTTGCAGAACACTGCAAACTAGATTCCCTTTTCACATCTAAAGCAGGATCTTTAGGGGCTTCTTGACCATGCTGTAGCTTCCAGTTTATATAACCTATGGTAGTCTAGCCATATAGCAAGGGCTACTGCATCAGTGATCAAATGATGAAGATAGTATTGTTTGCACTTGCTGTAACAGATCTTGAAAGATCACTGCTGCAGTAGATGGAGGATGTGCGCATCCATCTTTTATCAAATTTTATTGCCAGAATGAGCCCAAGATCGTTTTTTGGCTTTAACCTCTGTTTAGCATGGAAGCTCTGAAGGGCTTGCTTACCAGACTTTTTTGCAACAAGTTTCCAATCCTTTGGGTATATGGCAGGAGCCCTTAATCTCTTGAATGTGGTTGTTGCATCCTGCACAGGTATAACTTGTAGCTAGGGCTACTGCAGCAGTGATCACTCTGTATCTACTGTTTACTTTTACACCTGGTAGTTTTGGGCACCTGACTTTCTTGGTGAGAATGTATGGTCAAAAATGGTGTGAAGTGTTTGTACAGGTATGAGAGTAGGAGTGCTGAATAGATGGGGGGGGCTTGATTTCTTAAAACTAAACCCCCTACTCAACTTATTCCCACAGACAATGCATCCCTAAAACAAAGCCCAGTAGTTGAGAACAAGGGACCCTATTATCTTTGACATATCTGTCCATGGTTCCAGTTATTTGGGAAGGCCCTCTAGGGTGATCTTGCTCTCTGGTACTATCCAATCTGTAAACTTGGTCAGTATTAAACCCTTTAAAGCTTGACTCATTAATTTTAATATGAAAGTGGCCCAAGCACTCAATCCTTGTGGTATATAACTAGTGATTCCAGTGTTGGAGGTAGCACCCCTTTTCTTGGCCCCTATTTGTGAGCCAGTTTGGTTTCCGTTACACAAGACTGTTAATCCTTGTGAGCTATACTAGACTGTGGGATAGTACCTACCTTTTAAAGGTCTAGATATGAGATGTGAATTTTCCCTCATTGCTTCTGTTGCCTTTTCAAAGAAGGCAGGCTCTGCCCTTGACACCACAGTATTGGTGTGGTTTGAGTTTGTAGGTCAGCTATATCAGAATTTCCATAATTCTCACCATAGCATTAGAAATGAGGCTGATCAGACCTGTCTGTAATTACCCAGATCAGTTGACATTCCAACTTTGTCAGTGGATGGCTGTTGCTGTCCTGTGATCCAACACAAAGGCTTCTTAGGGGTGGCTATTGAGTGGTCACGAATAGGTTTGAACAGCCCATTTTAGGCTGGCTAGTAGGCTGCTTATGTTATCTGGCCCCATAGTGGTCTGGCCTTGGAGTACTCTACTCTGCAAGGATGTAGATACAGAGTTGTGGTATTTGGAATATAGTGGGGTAAAGATGTAGTGTAATTTGCTAGTAGAGCAGTTATGTCCTTGGAGTTTGTGCAAGTGATATAATTTTCTTATTGGCTCTATGCAGTATTGGGCTTTGTTTTTGATGCCTTAAGCTATGGTTTTGCCAAAATGGTTATTTCACCTCTTACCACACATCAGCTGTACAGATTTTTGTCTCATTTTTGGTCCATGTTTTATAAAATTGTGGCTTTCTGGCAAATTATTGACACGTCATTGGAGACTAAAGTTGGTAAATGACAGGCATTGAGTTTTAGAAGTCGTAACCTTCAGAAAATGCATGCCAATACAAAACTTGTTATATCCACTTTCTAAGTTTAACAGCAATAATTAAAAATTGTCCCTTTGTTTTTGGGCCCATGTCCCACTTTTTATTGTCCAATTTTCTGGATTGGAGGTTAAGCAGTATACCTCCTAGATCACTGATCAGGGACCATTGTATAAGGTTTTAGCCTGAGCATTTGACATCTTGAGTTTACTCATTGCATGCAATAATGTCTTTGAAATTTGTTTTATATTTGGGTTCCACTATGGGGAGTTTCTATAATTGTTTGGGTGCCTACATGGATGGGGAGATGCATGGACTCTGTCTTGACTTGTGTAACTTCTGTGTAAAGATCTGATACAATGATATGTTGGGATTCTTAAAAGCATAACTTTGCTTGTGGCGATCTGAACATGCAGTTGTAACTTGCTCATGTCCACTCAAGTTTATACAAGTGCACTTCTGTTGCTATAGAGAGAGGAGGAAAAATGTTTAACTCAATATGTTAATTCTCACTGCTGTTGTAAACTTTTTTTCAGTTTGTGTTATCCTGCCAAAACAGCCAGCTGGCATCAGAAAGCAGACTCCCTCCCACACCTTAACTTTTCCAGTTGCCTCAAATGGGCTGTCCAGTCACTGAAGGTTTCTTCAGTACTTGCCCTTAAGCTTCTTTCTGGCAGACATTTCCTCTGACTAACCCTACTGCACATACTGTTTTAGTAAAATGTTCCCCTTTTTAAAAGTGCCATTAAAGTTTTTTTCACAAAATAGTTTTTCAGGGACCACTTATTAGGACATATTTTCTAGATGAAATGGCTAATTTTGTTGAATAGTTGAAGCAATACAAATTTCTTAATATTTTGTCCTGTTAATGTTCATGTCAGGATGTGTATTCACTGCATTACTTCAACAAAGGTGAGTTTGGTTTCTGCTTTACCCATAAGGGGCTGTGAGGAGTGGGGTCGTGCTGTTTTTGAACACTTGCATGACCACTTGGCTTCTGCTCAAAAGGTCTACTACATGGTAGCTTGGCTGTTTTTCTCTGGTTCTGCTGCTCCACCTAGAGGCATTGCCACCGCCACCACTGCAAGCTTGGATAATGCTTCTGCCTCATTGACAGGAAGCTGTAGTGGTCAAACATTGCTCCTTGGACAACTTGCCTGCTACTCCAGTTCATAGTGACAGAAAGGAGTACAGGAACCTGGTTAGCCACTTCCTTTTTGGCTGTTCAGTGTCAGTTTCCAGCATGGGCAGCATCTTTAGGTCTGAGATGCTTCCTGGGATAGCTGGGGCAAGACCTTCAAAGATGTATTCTTTTCTCCTAGCTTAGGTTGTTGAATGATAAAGCATTAATGGTGAAATATTAGGCTGGTAATCCTAGTACTCAAGGAACCTTTTCCCCCTGGGTAAGGATTTCTGAGGAAAGTGTCAGATTCTGACATGATACACTGCTTCTGAAAGCTTCCTAGCCCAGAACTCGGCAATCTTCAGTACCTCTTGAGCATTTTCAATTTCTCAGACTATTCAGGGTGTGCAGACAGTTTGATTAATACTATGCCACACTCCAGGAGGTAGCTGCTTTCTGAATGCGTAAGTATTGAAACATGCTTTGCACGTTGTTCAGAAGCTATGTAGGGCCACTTCTGCAGTTTTGAGATGTACCTGGATACAAAAATTTCCTAATGAAATTGTCTGAAATATTTTGAGTCCTCTAAGGAGGTTGTTTTGGCTCTTCTGCTGCTCTGACTCTAATATAATTTGAGGGGGAAGTTGAAGTTGCTTTAGGGAGCATGTTAAGCCCCCTTTCACAAAAATTGGAAGATCGTTAAAGGAAATCCTAGCAACCCCTGCCACCTCCAAGCTAACTGGGAGCAAAAGATAGGAGGGGAACAAACGAGGACCCTTTCTAAAAAATGAGTGCCAGTATTCTTCTCCAATGTCTTGATTGTCCCAGAAACTTACCTCTTATCTTTGCTATTGGTATTCCCCCCAGGGGAATTCATTACTTGAACCAAATCACTTCCCCCTCAGGCTTTAAACACTCACCATAGAAGTCCTAGAACAGTGCTTGTAGATCAAAGGGGTAAAGACTTGAGCATAAGAAACACTGTAGAACAAATCTTTCTTGGAGATCATTTCTAGATTTTTCTTTCTCATGCTGAAAATACCAAAACTATTTCCTTGCGATGCTGAAAATACCAAAACTATTTCCTTGCGCTACTTTCCTATCTGTCTTCCCAGATATCCATCATAAACATGGGTTCAAATTCTAATCAGGGTTCCAGATAGCTTCCACAAGACCAGATAGCTTACACAGGACTCTTTAGGCTGCCTTAAAGACTCTCCTCAATGACCTTTGTTACACATGAGGTGTTTTGGCCAGAATATTTCCTGATCTTCAGCAAGAGAATTTCTCAGGATCCTGTGTTTCTTTGCTTCCATTATTCCATTTGCTAAGTTTCATGTGAGGAAATGTTCTTATTTTGTCCCTGAAGAAATAAATGGACCCACCATTTGTTTTCTCTGGAATTTCAGATTTCCAGTTTTGGGAGTCTGTCAAAAATTTACTGTACTAGTAGATTCTGCAACTAGAATTGAAGCAAAGTCTCCATTCCTCAGACCCCAAGCCTATCTGACCAGACTCTACTTTTGGGAGCACTTTCTGTGGAATGCAAGGCTTGAACCCTTGGACCAAAGCAAAAGTGGTAAAAAGGTTGGCTGTACTTGCATACTTAATGTCACTCCTGGTCCCCCGAACCTTTTCTGGGAAACTGGACAGTGTCCCAGTTATGTGGTAAATGGATAAGAAGGGGTGAGCCAGTTTGTAGCTTCTGTGCAGGCTGGCTATGATAGCTTGGAAGATGCTTTTGAGAGATGGAATTCTGTAGAACCACCCAGTGTTCCATCAAATTGTAGTGGCAGACAAGCTGACCAGGACAAACCCTCAAACTGAATCTAAATGAGGGAGATCTTTAAGGAATTAATTTGTGGATCACTCAGTTTTCAAGATGATGCCTAGACAATAACCAGAGTGTAATCAGGAGTTATCGTAGCACATGTAGTGGCCACTGCAGCATGTGTACCCATAGAGATTTCACTTGTTTAAACCCTTTTAGATTAAACCTTCAGCCTCCTACTTTTTCTGGGATCTTAACTGGGTGCTGGAAAAGTATACCCATGTCTCCCTTTTGAACTAGCTAAAGTACCTTGACATTTGCAAAAAGTCTTGCAAGTTAGAGTACAAGTTGCAAGCTTACATGGTGGGTGAACCCTAGTGCTGCTTCATAGAGATGGGCTCTCTAACAAATCTCTCAAGTTGTTTCAGAGTTTACTCTTGAATAAAGCATCAATCTCCTGGTGTTCTATCCAGCCCATCAGAACCATGGAGAAAGGATTCTACATGCTCTTCACATGCATAGGCAGTTCTGGTTCTATCTTGTTAGGACAACATACTTTAATAAAGGTAAGCTGTTTGGACAAAAAGGATGGATTCAAGATGGTTGTCCTCTGCCTTTCATCTGCTGTAGAAAATCTATTCCAGGCAGTATCAAGGCACATTTCAGTAAGCCACTTAACACTGGGCTGTAGTAGAAAAGGATGGCCTTTTGATGTATTCTAGAGTCTGCAATATGCTTCTGTAAATTTCACAGAACAATACTGACTCCCTTCCAAGTTGAGGGCTCACTTTTCTAGCCTTCTATGGAGGTTCTTGGACTCTTCCACTCTACATTGTTGGTTATAGTCAGGTAATCCCATACAGCCTGAAATCTACTGCTGTAGTGAGAATGGTGGGCCATAACAGCTGTGCCAGTCTCACTTAGCATAACTGAAGCTCATTACTGCTGCAATAACCACACTCACTTGCTATCCTCCTCTTGTATATAGTTTGGATACAAATTTGTCTCCTAGCTCAGGGTCCATAGGTCTTCATTTTACAGACAAGCTTCTCATTTACAGATTCTTTTCAATAGGCTTAGTCAGCAGTAAGGGAAGAGGTGTAGGAGGGAGCTAGAGCTTGATGAAGCTGGCTTCATTTTACAGACAAGCTTCTCATTGACAGATTCTTTTCAATAGGCTTAGTCAGCAGTAAGGGAAGAGGTGTAGGAGGGAGCTAGAGTTTGATGAAGCTGGCTGGTCTATCTAAGACAGACTACAACTGGTAAAATCTAAATGCTACTGCAGCAGCAAGGAATTTGGATACCTAATATGGTAAACTAATTGCAGTGTTCTGTTTTTGTAGCCTAGCCTTTTGGTATAGTATAGTCCTTTTTATAAATCCTCCCTAGGAGGACAATCATACAACACCAAACTGAACTGTACACTAATCTTCATGTTTTTTACAACAGTTTCTGAATGTGGATGGTGTGCAATCAAGTTAAAGGATCCTGGGGTTGAAGACATCAAAAGGTAGGGAATGCTTCTTGAGTGTCTACACTTTCCTCTAATGAATGGGGGCACTGATTTTTCTGTTCCATGGAAAACCTATAAAAATAACAAATCTGGACTGAGTTGGGAAAGAATGCTATTCTCATTTATATTCAGAACACATTTGTTTTATAACTTAATTTTTCCCATACCTGGAGACTTGAATTGTGCATGCATCGCTGCATTATGACTACCTAAAAGTTGGGTTTTGTTTGCCAGAAATATGGATATTAATATATGAATCAGTGTCCCTGCTAATGAGCCATCACTATACAACTCCTCTGTGTAGGGAATGTGAACTACAAATTGCAGTAGCATTGGGTATATTTAGCTTTAACGGCAGCTTAATAGCTAGCTTTCAAATGGTAAAGTAAATGTAATGAAAGTCACAAACTGTAGGTGTCTAATGTGGATAACTAATCGGTCATAGTTGCAAAGGCTATGACTGCGATGGCATGATCAGTGTGTTGTGATGCTATTTTAGCAATGGAAAGTTTGATTGTAGTTTCAGTAAGGTTATGATTTTTAATATTGCTGATTGGTAACTGATCATACAGTCTTTGAATATGCAGTTCTAAGCTTCCTATTCAATTTGTATTGAATGATTTGACTATTCCCATTTTTGGAAGAGGATCTTCAATTGGAAATGCTCATGTGGAGCAGTGTAGTGCTGGTGTTTGGGTGGTAAGAGCTATAACTGCTGGCTGTGCTTGGGCGGTAAGAGCTATAATTGCTGTTTGTGCGTGTATGCTGTTTAGAATGGTATGCATACTAGCTGCATGTGGCGAGTATAATACATTACTGCATTTTGTAAAGCACAATTACTTTGCCACTTATTTTAAAAAAAAAAAGTGTGGACTTGAGGCCAAAACACACATTTTCTATGTCTGGTCACCTTCCATGAGCGCACCATGACCCCAGGATTGAAGATCACCAAAGGTAGGAATTTTTCATCTTGTGTATTTATGAGGCTGGAGACAAGTGCAGCATAAAATTCTTGACTTGGTTCTAAAAAGTTTAGTGAGGGAAACAAATGAATTTTTTTTCTACAGGCTTAAAGAATCCTGGGGTTGAAGAGTCTCCTAAAAGGTAAGTCAACATTTCTTGCATTTTCCATCACATTTGACCTAGGAAATGTACATCACTGTATAAATGAATGTTGCACAGGATATGTTTCCATTTCCACTGAAAATGGGAAATCAAGAACCATAACCATTTTATCCTGCTGTGCTATTTTGGTTTGTGGTAGAATATTGCTTGTGAAGTTGTACAAATGATTAAGTTTAATTGTAAATGGGCTGATCTAATGTCCGCATAAGAAGACAACATGCAACTGAGTTGGAAGAACGGTGTTTTTTTTTTTCTCTCCTCTGGAACCTTATTTTCTAGACTTATGTTTTAGTTGCTTTCGCAATCCTTTTGTGAACAAAAACATGCTTGTGAGACAGTAACAATGGTCATTGCTTCTGTATTGCCAAAAGGGCTAATGTCAGTTGAAAGCTGTTTGCATTGGTGTATTTTTAGTTTAGGTCCAATTCTGTCAAATAGTGCATCTTGAGGGTAATTTTATCTGTTGTGCTTATCTTGGCAATATCATAGAAGCTGGCAATCTCATAGAAGCTGAAGTTAATTGTACTGTCCTCAACTTTAATACTCCAAGTCCACTAGTAGAAGTGGCACCATATTCCTACTTAAAATTTAGAGAATATGTAGGAATCCACTAAACCTGAATCTGCTGCCATGGTACAACTTTGAGGTCATTTGCATTTTCTCCTAGTTAACATGGTGCTTGGCTGAATCTGCTGCCATGGTACAACTTTGAGGTCATTTGTATTTTCTCCTAGTTAACATGGTGCTTGGCCGAAGACTAGACATACAATGGCTAGTACAGTATAATTACTCTGGCAGGAACTCTAGTTTGATCACAGTTGTCATGTTTGTCATATAGGCTTTGGAGATTTAGTAGCAAAAATTTGGAGCTGTATAGTGATGGGCATTTTGAGTTGAGTAAAATGTTAACAGTTCTTAGTGTGCCTGGTAATGTGAAGATTTTGCTAGCAAACAGCAGCAGGACCCCAGGATCGAAGACTACTCCAGGACTGAAGCAGGAGGTAAGATTATTTTCTAGATGTTTGAACTGTCTGCTCGGCATGCATCTGTTTTAAACTAGCTTTAAGGAGGAAACCTATTGCACTACCTGACATACAATTAAACCTAAAGTAACTTAAATTTGCAGGTTCTAGAATTCTCTGTGTAACAGCTATAGCTTTTTCATTGTATGCTAGATATTTGCAGTGCAGGCTCTTTAACATGTCACTTGGCATTTGGAGGACAAGCTCCATTTCTTTTATAGAACTCCTGTTAATGCTAAGATCCATTAAAACAATGCAGAGGAATGATGCACGGCTTTTTATGAATTATGTTCTACTTGATAAGACTAGAAAACTCATTTTAAGATTGTATACTTAATAGCATGCTGTCCTAGGCAGGAATGGAACTAATCAAGCAATCTTACATTCACAATTGCTTTTGCTGGTTTACTTAACAGCAATGCATAGACAAACTGTGTACTGAATCGGGTATGTGGCATTGTTATGAATGTTGGAATTGTAGCAAGCACAAAATTTCATACTGATATGGAATACAAGAATTTACCCACTCCCCAATAATTGCCTGTGCTTTATCCCCCAGCCCACATACTGGAACTTTCAATACTGAATTGTTTTTGAATTAACAAGCTTAATAGCTTCCATTCAAAATAAAAATCAGCATGAACATTTTCCAGTCCAAAACTTGGATGATCTATACCAATTTGTGCTTTTGGATGTCTGCGTATACTCTAGGAAATCTTTCATACTGAATTGTTTTGAATTAACAAGCCTAGTGGCTTACATTCTCAATTGGTATGGAAGTTTTTCTAGTAACGGGTTGTATTCTTACCATCGATGAAACTGGTTGCACTGCTTTATTTGGAATACTGGTCTCCCACTGTTCACATGACAGTAATGCATGGCTTAAAACATTGCTGCATGTGGGAATATAAAGGTTTACTCTAATTTGTCTAACTTTTCATCACTGGTATTTGTGAGCAAGTAGGTTAAGCTGCTGCACTGACATAAATGAGCTTCTCTTGAGGATGCAGTAGTAAGGTAGCTGGTTTGACTTTAAATTTGCCCTGCAATACTTGGTAACATGGTTAGGTGAACAAGTAATCTGTTGCACTTCTAAGGTTACTGAGATGAGACTAGTAAGTCAGCTGGCTTGATAAGCTATTTATGGTTAATAGCTTGCATAGCAGCTGATTGCACTTCCTTGCAAGTGCAACCCCTTACTGTACTTCATTTGAGGACTATACTAGTGACCTCTCGCTGACTAACTGGCCTGCAATCCATTTCTCGTAATTTTGCTCAGCTTCATGGGAATTTACTTTCAAATGTACAATGAAGAGAATTACATGCTGCAAAAACTGTATCAAATACTTTACTGTTGCTAGACAGTAACAATATAACTGTGTACCTACTGTCTAACGTGCTGTCCTGCAAATATAAAGGTTCCAGTGGACACTGATGTAAAAGGTCTGTTACTTGACTCTCTCTACCAGTTTTGTAAATACTCAAATCTGTGATCATTGCCTCAAGCTTTATATTTGTAATTCTATGTTTCTGATTTTGAAATAAAATCCTGCTAATGAAATAATTCATTTTAGCTTGATCTTGCTCTTCCCCTAGAATCACCCAAAACGTTGTTGCACAAACACTTCAGTGCTTTCTCTAACTTAACAGTTCTCTAAAATAAGATTCTAGAATTTTTAATTACATATTTAAAGATTTTTCTTTACCTGTAAACTGAATTTTAATTGAAATTTAAAGCCTCGGGACTTTTGGTGCTATTGCTGTGTGCTAGAACAGTGTATCCATTAACACATTTCCCTTCCTTCCACATGCATTTTCAGGGTAGCCAACTTTTCGACTAATCTCACCAAAAAGTCCAAGCTTTCATGGATTTTTTTTTTGTTACCCCTGCAACTAAGCACAGTGCAGCTGAGTGGTAAGTAGACAGGAGTTTAGACTGCACCATTTGAAATAACAGCAGATCTCTATCATTGCACCCTCACAGAAAATGAGGTCCAATTGACAAATGCATTATCTGTGCAGACGGGAGTAAGTTGTCTAAGAAGCATTATGCATGTGTTCATGTAATGTATGCTGATATATGCTTCCATGTTTTAGGCTACAGCTTCAACAGTAGTCATCTGAGTTTTGACTGTACAATGGTAGGTAAAGCAGACTGCCACTGTCCTACATGGCAACGTAAGTTTTTTTTTTTTTTTTTTTTTTTTTTTTTTTCCTTTTTTCTTTAGGCGTTTAAATGCAGTTTTAAATATAGTTTGACATTGAAGTATGCCATACAGTTTATTCCTAGGCAAAAAGCAAGCACCATCATGAAATTCCAACCTCTGTGGGTAAATGGAGAGGGCATATGTAGGGAGTTGAGGGCAGTAGTAAGTTCTGAATAACACTAGAATGTTGAAATGACATGAGGGGTAGACTGACTTCTTGTAGTAGCATATATGCAGAAGTGTATTTTGTCTCATTTTAGAAGCTTGCTCAGTTGTCCAGCTGTTAAGCAGAATCACCCCCCCCCCAAATGCAGTTACATTTTGTATAATGCAGACTCTTCACATGTAGTAATATATTTTGTTCCACACCTTTTACATCTTGACTTTATTTTGCTGCTACTAATCTTGGTGAGTAGAACTGGTAGATGATCTATGGAAGCTGACCTTAGAACTGTGCTCTGACATTGAAGTTTAGTTCAAAATTATTGAATGAAATGCCAACTTAGTGTTTCACACTTTTTTTTCTCAAAGTCCTGAATAAACTAGCAGAGCATGGCCTGAAGCCCTGCCGTTCACGTTCTGTAGGTGATGATGTTCCTTTTATTTACTAAGATACCCTTGACACTTGCAAGATGGGGTATGTAGCTTGAATTGTGCTTGCCTTTAACTTTGCCACCACATTAAGCAGCTTCTTGTCTCTGCTTGGGCTTGCTAAGAATCCATAATGAGAACTGAACATAGAGCTGTCTCTTGTACACTGCTATTCTACTCTGCAGGAGTTGCCTGTATAACATATGCCCACTTCTGGTATGTAACCACGGTTATGGATGGAGTTCCAACATGAGTGCGCAGGTATTTAAAGTTTAATACTAGGAGGCATCATCTGGTGATGTGGTTGTCTCAAAGGCATGGTGGGTCAAATTTTAGAAAATGAACTTTTTCAATGTTACTCATGTTGTGCAGGTAATGAAGACTGTTTCATTTTATTCAGTTTAATGCTGCTATTATGCATTCCTGCTTTAAATTCATGCCTAATCAAATACTCCTTTTTCCAGCTAGGAAGAGTTTGTGGCTGGTCAATCCAGATAAACACCTTAAAACCGCATCCTTCTAGAATGGCATGTAAAGAGTTCTTGTGTCCTGCACACACAACATCATAACCTGCATCTTGCCCCATAAGGGGGGAGGAGAATGACTTTGACTCTCTAAAGATCAACATTGGTGCTTGGGCAACCCTGAGCCCACACTATCCCAGCAAAGTCTTGTTGCAACACTGCCTGAAGACTGGCATTTATTTCAGAAGTCCTAGCCTTCCACAAACACATTGAGGAAATTGGCTGACTGCAGTCGATTTGTGGTCCTCCACATTCCCTTATCAGAGCCTCCCCTGTTTAACTCCTGACCTGCTTATTGATGGCCTACATACCTTTTCTTTACTTGACATTTAGCTCCCTCCCCTCCAGAGGAATGAATTGGGCGGGGCAGCATTCTAGAAGTGACTCTGATGGGGAGACTGCAAATGCTCTGATATTGCACAGAGCAGCCTCTTTGCAAGCTGCTCCTTGGACATTTTAAGGAGTTGATTTTTTTTTTTTTTTCAGTGTAGTCAACTTTTATATTGAGAGTTCTGAAGTGTATACTAAGATGTGATTTATTTACCTTAACTAGTCAATTATGGTGAACTAAATGGAAGTTCTTAAGATGTGAAGTGTAGTAGTGGATAAGATCCTTAGAGATAGATGTTCACCTACACTGTTTATAACACTTTCAACTTGCAGTTCAGCAACCACATGACTGACCATGATGCTTTGCCAGAGATGGTCTGCTCCTGTCACCACTGGGATTCCAGTTACTGGCTCTTGCCACCCCTATAGTGCCTTTTTTAGGCAAAGTTCAAAGGACAAAACCACCACCATAACTGGTACAAGCATGCAAAATCTGAAGGTAATGCTACTCAATGCTAGAAGTCTAAACCTCAAAATGCACTCTCTCGAGGCACTCCCTAAAACCTGGAGAACATAAATATCTGTGCAGTAACTGAGACCTGGTTCAAGGCTCCAGAGAGCACCCCTGCAATACCAGGCTACAACTCTTAACACACTTTTCAGCCACCAAACCAGGACTGAAACACTAAAGGCGGGAGTGTCCATATTCACAAAGGACAGTCACACCCCCAGGCTAGTTGCCCAACACAATGCGTCTGAAATTCTCCAGGTGCAACTAACACTAGGTAAGACTGCAATCCAAATTGTAGCTTGCTACAGATCCCCCACCATGCCCCAAGATTCTCACTACACCTTTCTAAACCTACTGGAAAATATTAAGATACAATCACACCATAATACTGGGTCATTTAAACTACCCTGCCATTAACTGGGAAAACTATTAGTGTACCAGCACCTTTGCCAAACAGTTCTTGGAATTCATAAATTCCAATGCCCTGGATCAACTAATCCATAGTCCCAACAGGGGCTCCAATATCCTAGACCTGGTCATTACCAACATGGGAAATTGATGCTCCATACCTGTGGTCACCCCCTCATTGTTCAGGTCTGACCATAAGCTATGGTCACCCCCTCATTGTTCAGGTCTGACCATAAGCTAATCACCCTTTACATACACATCCCTCCCACCCCCAGTAAGGAAACCTCAGTAAAAAAAAAACTTCTCCAAAGCCAACTTCATGCTACTCAAGTCAGAAGTGACAAACTTCATGACACCCATGTAGACAGGAACTGAAAGTTCAACTGAATCTTACACTTAAGGTACTGTAGGAGCACATCCACTCGTGCATGAATCGTGCCATCCCAAATAGAACTAAGATGCTCTCCTGTTAAAAAAAAAAAAAAAAAAAAAAAAAAAAAATGCCATAAACTTTACAGCAAAAGGAAGAAACTGTTGCAGAAAAGAGGAAAATCCCAGGATGCAAAAAAATTCCCTTACCAGCCTCCATAAGGAGCTGAGATCCCTCCTAAAATCCTCCAAAGCTAGTTACGAAAATAAAATTGCCAAAGATTCCAATGACCACCACAAGTCATTCTATAGCTGTCAAGAATCTTAAATGGCAATACTCAGATCTGCTCTGAGCTACAACAGAATGGCATTAAATATACAAACACCAATCCTATGTGATGGTGACATCCACCCTAACCCAGGACCATCTAATAACTTCTCTGACACAACCTACAATACTTTACACCTTAACCCACCTACACTAACAACTGCTTCTAATGCCTTACTAATCGGACATCTGAATATCCGAAGCATTAATAATAAGATTGCCCATCTCCATGCCCTCCTAGACACCCACTCCTTTAATATTCTCTGTCTTACTGAAACTTGGCTGAAACCTGGTACTAAAGACAATGAAATACTTCCCCCTGGATACAATATTTTGAGAATGGACCGCTTAAAATGTAAGGGTGGGGGAGTAGCGCTTCTATTTAAAAATGTATTAAATATCTCTTCTCAACCTGCCATCCCATTAAATGATGATAAAGCGGAGATCCTTACTTCTAAACTTCAACTAAACAACAAAAAATCGTTGTATATCATCTGTATCTACCTTCCTCCTGACAATAACTACACTAAAATTGAAACTACCCTAAGTTGTATATCTTCTTCCTACCCACAAGAAACTATAATTCTAGGTGACTTTAATTGTGATTGGCCTTCTGTTAATTCGAATAACCCCTCATCCCATATAAATCTTCATGGCTTCACTCAGACAATTAATAATCCCACAAGAATCAATAAACCCAATAACAAAGAAAGTATTTTAGACTGGATCCTAGTAAACAAACTGCAACAAACTTACAAAGTAGGAACTTTGCCTGATGACGTAAGTGATCATTACTTAACTTACATCATTAGACAAAAAAATGACACTAATTATACTCCTACCTACAGAGTCTCACGCGGCAACAAATACTTTAACCCATTATTATTCCAAAATGAACTAAAAGCTTGTAACTGGAATCCTCTAAAAACCCTAACTCTTGAAGATGCTACTAAGTACTTTAACAACAAATTCCTAGCTATCCTTGACCAACATGCTCCAATACGATCCATCAGAGTTAAATCTAAACCTGCCCCCTGGCTGTCTAAAGAGACAAGACAAAAAATACTCCTTAGAAATAAATCTTGGGCTAAATGGAGAACTACAAAGACTATTTCTGACCATCAAACCTTTAGACAGTTAAGAAATAGCACTAAAAAAGCTGTATTTTTGGATAAAAAGAATTATTATTGTAAACTACAACAAACTCACTACAACAACCCCAAGAGGTTCTGGTCAACCCTAAATTCTCTCCTACACCCAGGCCGCTCTAGTACACCCTTACCATCAGGGGCTGAAATGTATACCTCAGACCAAACTGCCAATGCCTTTAACACCTTTTTCACAGACACCATTAAGTCTTTAGCAAACAAACTTACTATAGACAAATCACACACCCCCACCAGTCTACCTGAAAATCTCCCCATATTTCAAATAAAACCTGTCTCTACTTCCTACATCCTGAAACTCATCCAAAAACTCAAACCCTGTACCCCATCAGCAGATCAGTTACCATCTGAATACCTTCAAAAAGCAGCTGAAGCAATAGCTTATCATATATCCCTCCTTATAAATAGAACCATAACAGAAGGAACCATCCCTGCTATCTGGAAAGTTTCCCACATAATCCCTTTACATAAAGGAGGCAGCTCAAAAGAGTATTCTAACTTCAGACCTATAGCTCTCCTATCTCCCCTTGCAAAAATAATGGAGAAATGCATTCATCATCAGCTGATGCACCATTTAACTCAATACAATTTACTAGCTAAATGCCAGCATGGCTTTAGGCCATATCATAGTACTACCACCGCTCTCTTATCATTTACCGAGTGTATCAATAAAAACCGCAATAATAGTATCCTAACATCTGCTCTCTTCTTAGACCTGTCAAAAGCCTTTGACATGGTAAATCACCATCTGCTCCTAAAAACCCTTGAATCTCTCTCACTTGATACCAATGCGGTTCAATGGTTTACCTCCTACCTTAGTTACAGACAACAGGCTGTTCTCTGGGATAACACACTTTCATCTCTTCTGCCAGTCACTCTTGGAGTACCACAAGTTTCCATCCTAGGTCCCCTCCTTTTCTCTTTATTCATAAATGACTTACATGTAGCAATACCTCAAGCCACATGCATTCAATATGCAGACGACTCAACTCTCATCTGCTCTGCCAATACATCCTCTGACCTACAAACCCTAACACAGAACATATTTACCATAGTTGAGGCATGGTTCCTGAAACGCTGCCTACTCTTAAATGCCAACAAAACCAAACTCCTGCTTTTCAGACCCAATAGGAAGTCCCCCCTCACTGACTTCTCTATTAGGCACACACATAGTCCCTGACTCTACCACTAAACTCTTAGGTATTACAATTGACAATAACCTCACTTTTGAAAACCACATTAATAACACTATCAAAACTGTAAATAGAAAACTTGGCTCCTTATTTAGAGTTAAAAACTTTCTATCTCCACAGGCTAAAATTACACTCGCTCAATCTCATCTTATTTCCACTCTTCTTTATGCCTCTCCCATATACACTAACTTAAAGAAAAAAAACCTTACTAAACTAGCAAATGCATACAATAGCATTGCTAGATTTGCTACTGGAAATCCATTTAGAACTCACCACTGTCTTAATCTATTACAACTAAACTGGTTAGAATTGAATAATACCCTACTAGTCTCCCAACTTACCTTTATACACAGGTTATTTTACCAACCTGAAAATACCCCCATACTTTCAGATCTTATAACTCCCTATTCTAATCTAAATTCACTGCGCTCCTCTAATAAACCTCTTGTGAAGCTAGCTAAGTCCAATAACATTGCAGGCGATTCACTTTTCTCTAACACCATAGGTAAACACTGGAACTCACTACCTACCACTCTAAGTACTATAACATCACCTTTCCTCTTTAAACAAAAACTCAAACAACACCTAAAGACTCTCTGGCTATGCCCTTGCATCAATCCAGACTAATCTTATGACTCTCTCCCATCTGAAAAACTAGCTCCAAATACCTTTGTTAGTCTCCGTCTCATGTTAATTAAAATTCCAGTTGGTTACATTTTTTCTTTTGCTTATATATATTTCTCTCTTTGAATATCCTACTAAGTTTAACTCCCCTACTCCTATACTGTAAATAGAAGTAATACGTCCTCTCTAGCATAAACTTTCTCATATATTTTTTTTGTTTTACCTTAATTCTGTATGTACTTTTTTTTTTTTTTTTTACTAATCACTGTATTTTTCTTTTTGCTTTTTTATTGAATTACTTGTTGTACTAACCCAAATGTGGAGCTTTTCTCCCCGGGCCTCTGCTGAAAATGGAAATATATCCAGTTGGACTAGCCCGGTAAACAAATGTAAAATAAAATAAAATAAATAAATATACTGATCCCAAGGATATTGCTAATATCCTAGCAGATCTATTCAGTTCCAACTTCGCCCCCTAAAGGGCCCATCTCAGTACTGAAAGATACAGCATCCATGGGACCAGACAACTACTACAAACTACAAACTACAAAATGAACTGGCACCTCACCTAAGTGTCACGTTTAATCATAGCTTCACCTCAGGCTTTGTGCCCACTGAGTGGCCTGGGAGGGGGGATCCACCTTGGAACGTATTATCATGGAACTTATAAACAAAGGCACATTGGCAACCTTCAAACACTGGACCCCACCCAGTTTGGGTTAGTGAAGGGCCAATCTTGTCTCCTGAACCTGATTGACCTCTTCAAATCTGTCTCCAGAGCTGTGGACAAGGGTAAGATGATCCACACACAGCCTATCTGGACCTCGCCAAGGCCTTCAACACCATCCCCCACTCTGGAATCATAAATAAACTTACTAAACTGGGCATAAATCCCTACGTCACTCAATGGGTTGCTAACTGGCTTACTGACAAGAACCCACACTGTAAAAGTAGCCGACTCCAAATCCAGCTCCAGACAAATGGAGTACCTCTGGGTTCAGTCCTGGGACTGCTCTTTGGCATCTTCTTAAGTACAGGCCAACACTAAGGGACTCTGGCTAACAAAGTTTGCAGGTGACTGCAAACTGGGAGTTCTCACTGAATCCCCAAATGATGTGGATATTCTACAAAAAGGCCTTACAGAAACAGATGCTTGGTGCCAGAGCTTTGGGGTCAAGCTCAATGCCAAATGTATAGTTATCCCCTTTGGGGGAAAAACTTGTACCCATGAATTACCACATAGGTGGCAGTACACAAAACACTGAAAGTGAGACTTGGGGACACAGGTGGATAGTGGTCCATCACCACAACATTCGGGAAATCCTTCTGTGGCACATCTTGTCACTAAGGGCTTTTCATCCAGAAAAAAGGTAATTGTCCCACTGTACTCATCCCTCATTAAACCCATTATAGAATACAGTGCCCCATTTGGTATGCACCTGTCAAAGATGTCTGCAACAACTGGAAAGGCTGCAGAAATACCTCACTAAAAGAATCACAGGCCTAAAGCAGATGCCCTATGCTGAGTCTAAAATTCCAGCTATACTCATATCGACTACTTGGAGGCGATCTCTGCTTAACATAAGGCCATGTCAAACCCAGAGCTGTTGGACATGCTACACTTAAAGAAATCCCAATCCCTCAGAGCCACACGCTCCAGGGATCCAAACCTTTATGACAATGAACAAAACATGCTGGAGGGATAGGTTCTTGACCTAGAGACTGCCCATACATGTCAAGCAGAGCACCTCCTTGGCCCTCTTCAAAAGGAACCTTGACGATTGGATGGGAGATATGAAATTCACTGTCAGTCACCCTGCCAGTGAAGTAAATATTGTGGGAAGAAATAGCCAGGGAATTGCTAGGCTTGTATGGCCCTAGGGCTGATATCCTAGTACCAACTTATGAAGGCAATACAGTGTTAATATCAGCTTTAACTTGCAGGTGACTAATGCTGATCTTTGTTTTGTTTTTGTTGGACTGAATATTTTTTATATCTGCTAGAGTTCATCTTGACATTGGATGAACTGGTGTAGCTGCTGTACCATTCATTTGGTCAACTTAATATACTTGGGGGGGGGGGGGCTGCTTAAGGCTAACTTAATGGCAGTGTTCTGCTAGTAAAGTTGAGCAGCCCTGAGCATGTAAATGGCAGTGTAACACCCCTACATTATCAACTGTACCAGTGGTGGTAGGCCTGTAAAACAAACTGCACAAAATATGGCACTAGCCTGGCAAGTATTCTGTACTATTGAGCATCTGTGCAGCCTAGGATACCAAAAAGCAGAATGTTGTAAGTTTTATATTTGCATCCAAGGAAGTGATTGTGTTAATTTTTACACTTCAGTACCATTCTCCAGTAAACTCCATTTAATCTTCATTTTTGTTCAAACCATGTTTATGGAGAATCAATCAGACAAGATTAAAGTTTTTCTTTGTCTCGGGTCTCAAAGCACTGCTGCAAAAATCTATTAATGTTTTGGTGAATCATGTCAATGTTGCTGTAGTATTCAAAGCTATACTAATGTTAATGCAGGCATACTGTGCATAAACTACTTGAAACAGTTGTAGATGTCCATGCAGTGTACTGTAGCATAACTTCACTATCATAAGTGGCATTTTTTTATACTGTTTAATATTTACCTTGTATATAACCACACTTTCATATGTGCTGTCCTGAGCCATTGTTTAACTTTGCAAGTAACATTACTTCCAACTATGTGTAGCAAATGGTTACAGTAGTGCCCTGGTGGCTGACTTTTGTCTGAATTCAGTATGTGAAAGCCCTGCATCTGTATGGCTTTTTGAATTGCACACTAAGTAGCCATCTGAGGGGTGATGATCCAAATGGGCTCAACCGCCATGGCTTACAACTGACTGGCTGTGGCCTGAAACAATATGCCAAGTGAAGTCCAGACTACCAGTTAACATGAGTAAATGGTGCAGTGAAGACTTGTTACATCCACGGCAATATCTCATGGTATTAAAGGATATTGCACTTGGGTTCATACCCAATATGAACATAACTTAAGTAGCTTGGCCGGGAATGCTCTTGGGTAGCTAACAAACAAGCAGGTGTTGTAGCTATGATCAGAGTGGCATTTATGGCTTCAAACATTTCAGGACTGAAGGAGCCTTATGTTGTTAAAAGGTAATATAACTTCTCATTTAATCAAGCCAAATGTGTGTGAAAGCAAGTCGGATGAAATGGTATTACCTGGCTTGTGAAAGGGGGGGGGGTGATGTCTGCTTAGTTAACTAAGTTTTGGTGGGTCTTGATGGGTGGGCCTCAATAGGTAACACCAGAAAGTTATTTGGATGCATGGAGGAAAGTGGGCCACCTGTGTACTTGGTGGCAGCATCAATTATAATCATGACCTCACTACATAATGGGGGAATGAATGGTAACTCCCTTTAATGTACTTTTAAGTCAGTGTCAAAGTGGTAATGCAATAATCAACTGCCACTACATCTGTAGAGAGGTCCTAAGTGCATTGAAGATACACCTTAAGACTTGTCAGATTAAGGTTCAATGGGCAAATATAACCCTGAATACCTTAATCATTGCTTTAGGTAGCTTTGTTTTTCATCGGAAGCAGGTTGCTTCAGAATGAAGTGATTGCAGTCCCTTTTGACAACTATTGCACAGCTGTTTTCCATTTTAATGCTTGTGTTTTCTCGTCCTATAGAATCTTTCTGGCAGTAGTCCATCACCATAAACAATTTGATTAATACACTTAAGATGACCATGGACAATCCAGAGCTCTTCTACTTTGTGTAAAGTTGGTAAGCCAAGGACCACTCCAGTCTTGTACAAGCTTATTAAAAAGAAATTAGGTAAATTGCACACTTTTGTAGAATGTTTGGTCATTGAGCTGTTGGAGAGTTGATAATTCAGTAAGCAGAATGAAATTTGCAGAACAGTTTTGCAGCATTAAATTCAGGTCTGGTTTTCATAGGTTTCCTTGCAGATTAAGTGAAGACTGTGATTGGGTCCTAGGAGCACTTGATATCGAAGAACTAAGATGGCAGATAAGTGCTACCATTAAGCAATCAACTGCATCAAGCACACCACTGTATAAACACGGAAAATGTTAAGCATACAGAAGAAATTCTGCTCCTCCAGATTTGAAGGAATGTTAATGGAATCCTTGAAATTGCATTTTTAAAAGTTCTAATAAACCTGTTCATGCAGTTGTCAAAGTATTGTTCCAAATTTGCTATTGGAATCTCAGAATGCAATATTGAATGTTGGTATGTGAAATGAAGCATAAAAGGAATGTATGGCTTTACTTATATTTGTCTACACAACACTAAAAGTTGGATTGATCCCCTCTATCAAAGTACTTCCCCAGAAGTGTCAAACTTTCAAAACAGGACAGTGGACCCAACCAGTGGTAGCCTATGAAACTGATAAGGAATAATCATGGAAGTACTAGACTCAAATGTGCATCTTAAATCCATTGCCTACAGCAATGTTAAATTGGTGGCAAACTGGTCCTATGACTTTCAGAGTACAGATGTATAGGTAGACCTCCCAACACTGTTTTTGTAAAGCCTTCTGAAATGAGTTGTACCTGGTGTTGAAACACCTGTGGGGGGGGGTGCACTTCCTCCATTGCAGTGCTTATGGTGTTGGTAGGCTGTATATATAAAGATGTATACAAAGCTTGAAATGTACAAAGCTAGCATTGTTGCCTCCCAGCAAGAGGTTCTCTCATTCGATTCTTGGCTGGAGCACCTTCTGTGTGGAGTCTGCATGTCCTCCCCGCGGTAAAGTGGCTTTTGAAAGACATGAGTAGAATGAGTGTGCCTTGGCTTAAGGTTGGACATCAAGCTGGCACCTTAGCACCCGTAAAAAATCTACTACCAATCATTAGCGGACCAGAGTTCTGCTGTGGCTACCCCTAACCAGGAAAAGCCGAAAGAAGAACAAAGCCTGAAATGTTAGTCATGCAAATAACATGACATCTGGGTATATTTCATTGTACAAAGGTATCCCATAGATATGCAGTTGGCCACATCATTCATGTATGTGTGCAGTGGTTGCTACTGTGAATCTGGAGCAATTACTTCAGAGGCCTTTTGTAGGAAGGATGGAACCATAGCAGTGTCTTGTATTACACCAATGATTATACAGAATACCCAGTTTATATTCAGATCCCACTTTCAACGGTTTCCAGGTTTTGGGTTTAGTACATGTACATGTGGAATACAGCAGAACAAGCATATAACCATAGATTTATATTTCAAAGGTAGAATTGTATTTGATTGCAATTTTTTGTTCTGAAAAAAAATGGGTCTTTGACTACCACTATAGCAGATATATTGTCAACAGTTTTGTTGCATTCGAGTGAAAATACAGGACCTCTATTTTTTTTTTTTTTTTGGGATTGCAGTACAATGAAGATCAGAATATTTGCCCTTTCCTCACTGTAGTGTGAGTTGTATATTTAGTGGGGGGTGCAGCCCCCCCACAGTAACCATTTTGAGGTCCTGCATTTTCACTCTTTAGAGCATTTAATATTCAATGTTTTAATATTGACCAAGTAGAAAGCAGCAGAGGACGTCTGCCATACACAAGGCAACATACTGCATCACAAGAACACCCATTTTATATTTCTTTACACAGTACGGTTTTGAAGCATTGCCATAACCACTTTCATTCTGTCTCCAGCTAAAAGTTTGAGCATTACAAGAGTTGTCATTTAATATAGTTAACTTACAAGTTTGGGTCCAGTAAATAGGATTGTTCTCCTCCCCAATCCAGAAGTCTTGGTTGTCCCCCCCCTTTTTTTTTTTTTTAGCTTTGTGCTGTCCCTTACTTGAATTGATAGAAGTTTGATAATACAGGAAGTGACTAGGGCAGGATGATTTGGGGGGGGGGCATTTCCTGTACATTGGCACATGATGGTGCCAGAAGTACAATGCTAGCAATGTACTGGCCTCCTTTAGTTTTTATAAACTAAGCTTTTGCACTATAGTTGCAACCCTTCCAGTTGAAAGGGAAAGTTGTTTAGTAGCTTGTGCCCTGCAGGCCACTTTTACTCTTGAGTGGGAAAGAATCTGCTTGTTGGTCTTTCGGCTTTTTCCCAGTAAGGGGTCACCACAGCGGAACTCCGGTCCGCTAATGATTGGCAGATTTTTTACGAAACGCCAAGGTGCCAGCTCAACACCCAACCTTCAATGAAGGCAGTCCCATTTATGCACGCATGTCTTTCGAACGCTACCCAACCACGGGGAGGACATGCAGACTCCACACAGGAGGCACTGCCAAGCTGAGAATTGAATGGGAGAACCTCTTGCTGTGAGGTAACAATGCTACCACCGTACCACCTGGTGGTGCTAGCCTAAATTATCTTCAGACAGTGCTCTCCATAATATTTGATGTGAGCAATTTTTATTTTGTTAGTTGTGCTAAAACCAAATCCTGACGTAGCTTGGGAGCTTTCAGTCAGTTTTTTGTTCGGTTTCGTTTTAATTGACAGTTTGCAATTGGCATCTGCCTGTTCTCCATTTGATCAAGCAATTAAATACACAACAGTGGCTAGACCTCAGTACTGAGTGGGACTGTGGACAGAGTAACCGCAAGAATCTGGGAAAAACTAAAGGGGGACAAATCCCCCAAATTGGAGACATTCCAGGCATTGGTGTATTTCACAAGTTAATTGAACAGCTTTATTTTCATTCACTTGTTGAATAAGAATGAAAAACCTAGACTACAAATCTCTTTACTGACTTAAAAGAAAATTTAAAAGGAACATGGCAAAGAGTAAGTAAATGGACTGAGGGGGTATCATGGCTATTGTAGTAGGATGCTATTCAATAGTCAGAGCTGCTGCCAGTGATCATGAAAGGACTAGAATGAGACTAGGTAACTGAAGTCTCAGTGGCTTAAGTTTTAAAGTGGTAGAGTGGAAAAAGTATGCTGTCTGGCACTGCCTACTGACAATTTCTGGTGATTTACCAGAAAGCAATTTGGTGAAGGGCTTAAAAAAAGAAAAATGAAATTTGACATTCTGCAAACACCAGGTTAATGCAGAGCTATAAAAGCATAATAGCAAGAACTTGGGCAGTATAATCTCTTGTAATGCTTTACAGTAAAAACACAACAGGAAAATTTTTGGCCATGTAATCCAGGGGGCTGCTGTAGTTATGACTGTGTGCGCGCGCTAAAAATGGATGCCGAAACCAACTTGCAAGTGGAACAATGCTTTGACCCTTTATTTATGCTTGCCATCTGATAAAATGCTTATCTGTAATGTTTGGCTTACTTCATTAAGGTCTCGCTTTGGAGATGAATTGCATTTGGCGGACATGTTTACTTGTACTGGACATGCTGAATGTTTTGGATTGAAGTCTCTTGTAGATGAGACAACCCCACATAGACTGACATTCGTGGCACATCTGCTGCTCTTTGCACTTAGTTTGACTGCAAACTATCTTGCAATCAATACTGAGGTGTTGGTAACTGTAGCAGGGTGCTTGAACTTGTTTAAGGGAACTTTTTGGTCCTCCCTTTCAGTTGACCAGATCAGTAGGAGGAACTGAAGTGCCAAATCATCTAGGATTCTGGAATGCAATGTAAAAACCATAATAGTTGAACCTGGGGGGGGGGGGGTGCATTTTACTTGTCCTTTCTATGAACTTTCCGAGTTAAGTGAAATGTGCTCCTGATTGTTTTTCTACAGCTGGGCTGGGAAATGTCAGTGGGATGAAGAAAATGAAGTGCAGACACTGTACCATCAAGTATTACTCCTGCAGTTAAGGAGCATACCCCATAGCCTGTTGGTACTAGAATTCTGAACAAAGCAAAAAAGGAACAGTCCAAAAATCAGGAGCAGGTTTTGAACATTGCTCTTCTAAAGTTGTTAGAAGATCAGATCTTTCATTACTGTGCATTTTCTGAATGATATGAAGTCAAACATGAATGCTAGTAGTGCAGGAATGTATTGGCATTGATCAATGCTTAATACTGCAACTATGTCTCGGCTAAAGTATGAGGTGAATTTGGGGTAGTAACTGCTGTAAGCTTGCTTTAGCAAGCTTTCTAGGACCGTTGCAGGAATGGAACTTAGTTGGGGTTCTGTACAGGGCACCCGATGAGCTAATTATGTCACAAAGCTAGCTTCTACTCTGAGCATCTTCAAAGTATGGAACTGAGCAGTACTTGTTTGTGTTTGCATTTTTCTGTGCACACAGCATGCAATTCCAAAAAGCAGGAAAGTCACTCAAGCATATCTGCTGAGTTTGCACATTGTCACCTATCATCACATACTTGTTGAACTTGTTTGAAGGAACTGTTTGGTCCTCCCTTTCAGTTGACTTTTTAAAACCTTGCACACTTGCAAATCACTGAACTGCAGTGCTGCACATGGCCGCAGCTTTTGTAGGTGTACACAGCACTGTTGTGCAGCTGACTGCAAACTACATTTAGGTGTAGTGGCTAAGAAAATTGCTAATGTAGACCAAAGTCCAATCATGCCTCTAAATATAAAGTCCTTTTATACAGGAGTATTAAGGCCCTTGAAAATGGGTATGTTCAGCCAAAAATGGGGCAGCTAATTGGCATAAAATCAGCCCATAACACTTTCCAATTGTGTAGGAATATAGGGTACTGCTGCTCAAATGATATGGAAAGTGTAGACTTTAATGGGAGATGTGTCCTCTTTAAATTGGTGACACTGGTGTCTTGGTCATGTGTGGTTTGTGTGTACAAGATGGCTTCAGATATCTTTGATATCTGAGCTCTCCATTATCCTTTAAATTGGTTGGAAGGTGGCCCCACCTGTTCCTGAGCTTAGCAACTAATTTAAAACCGTTTCTTCTGAAAACACATAAATGTATTTGCTTTCTGGTAACAATGAATGCCAGTTGGACACCACAAAATGATTCCTTGGTATTATGAAGTGTTACACTTAATTATGCTGCAATTTAAATTTAAAATAGTCTGAGGGATTCCCTCTCCCTAACCTAACAAGTCAAACCAAACCTAGCAACTCTCAAGCATCCAGAAACTACAGATCTGATCTCAGTTTATTCCTTACTGATCGGTTATCAGTTCCATCCTCTGAACTGAGCTGGCCTCATACCAAATTCGTGTCAGCCAAAAACTCTTGAGCCAGGATCCTACCCAGAATGCTTTGCTCCCTGTTACCTCAGATCTCATTTTCTGCATTGCTGTACAACTGTGTCAAGCCACTCTCTCAGCTAAGTGAATTTTTTGAAAGTTTCTATATTAGTGCTTTAAAAGTTTTCAATCCGTTACTATTTCTATACTTTCCTATCATAACTTTAAGACTCTCCCTATAGTTTTCTTCCCTTTTATTACCTTTGAGGTAATTCTTGATTACCATTGATAATCCTACCTCTCTAGTTACCCTTCTGGGAGATTTCTTAACTCCTTGGTACTGTCGTTCTTCTCGACATCATTATGTCGGAAAAGAAAAGTGTTTGTTTCAAACAGTGTACAGGATGTGGCTGTAAGTTACTGCTTTCTGAAGGCCATGCTTTGTGTCTATTGCTTGAATGTCTCCCACCTTTCAGTGGATCCCCCATATGGGACTTGTAGAAATGTTTCGACCAGGGCTCTCCATGGAAGAACAAGTTTAATACTGAAAGGCCTCCTTAAAACTCCTTTGGGTCTGAGTGCTCACTGCCTCCTGCTAAACGCCATAAGAGGCGTTCCTCCTCGGTCGCTCACTTCATCTCCCTCTGGAGATAGCAGGGAGTTGACTCTTAAAAAGGTAAAAAATTTCAAGCCCAGCACTGCAATCTGACAGTTTTGCCTCCAGCCTCGGCACCCTTCCAGTTATGTCCTCTTTATCACCCCTGGCACCAGAGTTCCTGGTGTTGACACTTGTGGCTTTGGCAGTTTTGTTGCAGCCTTTATTGGCACAATCTCTGCAGGTACAGTCTCCTTCAGCATCATTGGTGCAAACTCCTTTGGCCCAGAGTTTGACTATGCTGTCCTACAGTGCAGACACCTTTGGCACTGCCATCCTCTTCAGTGCAGTCCTTTTGGTACAGTCAGTACTAGCAGTGCAGACACCTTCCTCTATGGCACCATACTCATCGGTGCAGACATTTACCACACCACCCTTTACTGTGCAGACATCGACTTCTATGTCACTGCCTTCAGCGCAGACTACCTCAACACCATTCTCTGTGCAGACACCCTCTGTTCCGGGCTCTGCACCATTTGAACAAGCAAGGACCAAGTATTCTTTGGATCCATTTGTTGGTAGCCAATATAGCCCTTTTCTAGAAAGGCCAGAATCACCCTGAGGTTTCTCTGAGGTCGACAGGAGCTTCTCTGAACAAGATGTGTTGCGGCTTGTCAACCCAGTTGCTTGTGGCCATGGGTGTCTCTCAACCATCTAAAGCTACGTTCCCTCTTTCAGATGACTATATTTCTCCAGACTCCAATGTACACTCCTTTGACTTCCATGCAAGCATTGAAGCCCCTTCCTCTGACAGAAGTTTCCCTCCCTCTGACCCGAATAGTAGACCTCACTTTGGAGCCAGTCGTTTTTGTGGCCCTTGGTGCACTGGGCATCGGGTTCTTCTCAGGTCAGTGGCTGTGCCATGGGGGAGGGCATTCTTGGTTCCACACAGATTTTTTTTCTATGGCACCCTCCAGGAATCCGCCCTCCCTCATGCTCCACAGCCCTCTTGATACTCCTGGTCTGGGGGTTGGCTCATCAGAGCGGGGTGTGACCCCGGTTCAGAGGTTGTCATGCTTAGTTCCAGGCTCCCATCCCTCTTCGGGCAGTCTAGTTTTCCAGGCAATGGAGAAGGTACTTGCCTCTGCTGGCAAACTCCCCATGTCAAGTCCTCTTACCCCCCTCTCTGCCACAACTGTCACAAGCCACAACCACCAGGCACAAGGGCCTCAGGTTTCTCCCCCTCAGGAGACCCCCTCTTTGCAATCTTCCTCAGAGATTCCCACTGAGGAAGTCCCTCGCAAGGTTTTGTGCAAGAGTAAGTGCATGGACTCCACTGAGGAGTCTTTGACCAAAGATATGGACTTTGATGGGGAAGGGTCCCCACAGTCACCCTCTGTGGGGGTGTGTCCTTTGACATCCTTGAGATCCTAAGACAGAGGAGTGACTGGAAGTCCTCCAACCCTTTCTCGGAGGAATCCATATTCCTGTAGGCCTTGCATGCCCAGCCCCTACCTCCTGGGTTACCCTGCCACCCGATTAGCTTGTCCAGCTCATTGTCCAGCATGCATGGAAGGCTGCTGACACCCTGGAAGCTATACCACAGAAGCCTGACAAGATTTATCTCACCCAGCTGAGCATCCCCATTTGTCAAAAGGTCTTCCAGTGGATGCCATGGTGGCTGCTGCAACCAAGAAAGACTTGGCAGAATAGAACCAGACTCTCTGCCCAGCAAGGAGTCCCGAGTGATAGATTGACTCAAAGCGTGTTAGCTTCATCGACCTTTGCCATAAGGTCCTTTAACTATTTGGCACACTTCACAAGGCTCCAGAGGGATCTTCTCAACCAACTCTCAAACCTTGGCAGGAGCTGTTTCTGAGGAGGTATGTGACCGCGTAGCTTCTCAGATAGTGACCCTAGAATCCATATCCAATTCTTCCATGCATCTTATTTCACACGCAGTGGAATGAGTGGCTAGAGTGGCAGGCACAGGTATAGTCACGAGATGATATGTCTGGATGTGCCTCTGCAGACTCCTTTAAGGCTTCCTTTATGAACACCCTCATCGAGGCCACTTCTTTGCTTGGCCCTAAAGTTAAAGATACAGTGGCAAGGTGCTAACAAGATGGCAAGACCTTATCTACTGTTGGTGTCGCACTCCACTCCAATGATTCTACTCCAGAAATCAGAGGAGCAGAAGATGTGGCGCAGAAAATCACGAGGCTCTTCCATGATGCACAGGTTGAGTTGGGGAAACTCAATGGAAGACTCCCCCTTTCAGGGCAGGGGAGGTCCGCGAAGCTTGGGTTCCAGAGATTTTCTATGGGCAACCCTACCAGTGCTCCTAAAGCGTTGCCTGACTGCTCACCTCCTGGAAGCGGTCGGGGGTAGTTTCTCCTTGCACCCTACTGCCTGGTGAAACATTACCACTGATTCTTGGGTACAATGGATAATATCCAGAGGCTATTGCATCCCCTTCCATATCTGTCCAACCTCATCCAGAGACTTACCTGACATTCCACCCAGTCAAAGGGAAACAGCAGCAACACACTAAATCTGAAAGTTGCTAAAAAAAAGTCATCAGAACTGTCCCCCCCGCCCCCGACCAGATAGGATCTGGTTTTTACTCTAGGCTCTTTTTGGTGCCACAAAAGACTGGACTGGAGATGGATTCTGGATCTCAGCACACTGTACAAATTTGTAAAAACAGAGAAATTTCAGATGGTCATGGTTCAGTCAATCCTTACTCTTCTGGAAGAAGATGATTGGATGTGCTCTGTAGATCTTCAAGATGCATATTACCATATAAAAATGGAGAAGCACTCAAAGAAGATACCTCCACTTCCACATAGGAGTCTGTCATTACCAATTTCGAGCACTGCCCTTCAGTCTCAACAGCCTCCAGAGTGAAATGCATGGCAGTGGTCATCGCTCACCTATGACTTCAAGGATTTCAAGCATTTCCATACCTAGATGACTGGCTACTCACCGCCCCCACCAAGCATCTACTGGAAGAAGCCCTAGATTACACTCTTCTCACAGCACAATGCCTGGGAGTCAGTATAAAGTTGGAAAAGTCCGACACAACCCCAGCACAGTCTTTAGAATTCATCAGGGTTCTATTGGACATGAGGAATTGCACAGCATCTCTTCTGGATCACAGACTTCAAAGAATAAGACAAACGGTTCAGCCGCTACTGTCACCACAAATCTTCTGCTCATTCCATACTCAACTCTTGGGGTCAATAGTAGCCTCTGTCACCATTGTTCCTTTAGCCAGATTCCACATAAGTTCTCCAGTGGTGGCTCCTCACTCAGTGGTACCCTCCAACACCCTTTGTCCTTTCAGATAGGTAACTCAGATGCAAGCAGGATTTGCTCTGGTGGACATCTTGAAACACCAAACAATGGTCTTGCCCCATCAGCCCCCATCAGCTCCCATCAGCCGAAAGCCCCGGTGACCACAGATGCCTCCTTGATGGGGTGGGAGGGGGGCTATGTCCAGGGAAACTATGTCCAAGGCATCTGATTGGAGACAGAGACCCCTTTTACATATCAATGTCCTGGAACTAAGGACAGTGATATTAGCATTGCAAGCATTCCACTCCATCCTTCCATCTGGGACTATTGCAGTCCAGTCAGGCATGTTAGTGGTCTGGTACATCAACAAGCAAGGGGCACCAGATCTTATCTGTTATGCCAAGAAGCCTTGAGAATATAGCAATATGCGATAGCTTCCAACTGCTTTCTAATTGCAACGCACATTCCTGGGAGCTCAACATGATGGCGGACAAGTTGAGCAGGTGCATTCTACAACCTCATGAGTGGTCCCAAAACCCTGTGATAGCTGCAAGAATTTTCAATCGCTTTGGCCAGCCTTGCTGCAACCTATTCACCTCCCCCCAACCAACTAAGTGCAGCAACTATTTTGCCCTGATCACCCCCTTAGGGACAGTCACAGAGCTGCTCTAGTCCACACTTGGCCCTCTGGTCTGCTTTATGCTTATCCTATTCTCCTGTCCCAATTTTTGAAGAAAGCACAGCAGTTGCAAAGTGATCCTCATTGCCTCTACAAGTTTGATTCCCCTTCCTCTGGCCTCACCTGCTAGATCGACCATGGATCCACGATCCATCCCCAATGTTGATCTCCCATCCGCAGGGTCTGACTCACCCCAGTCTAGCAACCCTGAAGCTAATGGCTTGGTTTCTCCACTTCCTATGATTGCCAAGCAGGATAACCACTCATTCCCAGTGCACAATATTCTTATCGCATTTCATAAATCGTCCACCAGGCTAATCTATCTCCGCAAATAGAAAAGGTTTTTATTATGGGCAGCGAATAAACAATTGGACCCCTTGTCAGCCCCAGTTTCGGTGGTTTTAGATTACTTAGGGTGTCTGCCTCTATTATATTTATGTTCATTTAGCTGCCATTTCAGATTTCCACATTGGTTTTCGGGATTCTTCACTCATGTCACATAGACTCTGTAGGACTTTCTTGAAGAGTGTTCACCTAAAACCTCCTTTTAGAGAACCAGTACAACCTTAGGGCTTGTAGAACCAAGGCTAAATCCTAACAACTCCCCCCTTTGAACCTGCATCTTCATGAGAACTAATTCTTCTGTTTTACCAAAAGTGGTGTCAAAGCGGTCTATCAACCAGCCTATTGACCTCCAGGTATTTTTTCCTAATCATTATAACAAGGGAGAGTATTGCCTGCACTTCCTGGATGTTCAAGGCAAAAGATTTTATCTGGACAGAACAAACTCTACCTGTAAATCAGACCAACTATTTCTGGCCTTTTCTGGACCAAGGCTAAGTAATCTTGTCTCAAAAGTTACATTGGCATCATGGTTGAGAAATTGCATTACCTTTATCTACAACAAAGAACAATATCACCTTGCCTCAGAGTGAAAGCCCATTCTGCAAGGTCTATGGCAACTTCAGCAGCTTTCCATGCTAGGGCTTTGCTCAGCTGCGACTTGGGCCAAGCCTCATACTTTTATCCTTCATTATAAATTGGATTTGGCCTCCAGAGGTAGAGGTTTTGGCTCCATGGTGCTCAGGAGTGTCCTTCCATGAGGGCCACCCAGGGATGCAGGTAGCTGGGGACTCTGTCCCATCAGTAAGGAATGAACAAAGATCAACATCAGATAAAGAAGCTGTCTTACCATAATGTTCCATCTGTGTTGTATCTTCATTCATTAATCCTCACCCTCTGTCCCCCTACAGAGGTTCCTGGTTGATCTCGTACTCCTTTATTGTAGGTCTGTTATGACCAGAGGTAGCCTCTACTTTTGTCTCAACTTGCAAACTCTATCTGAGGTATCAGGGAGCAGAGCATTCTGGGTAGGATCTTGGCTCGAGTTTTTGGCTGATGCGAGCTTGGTTTGAGGCTGGCACCGATAACCCATCAGTAATGAATGAGCAAAGATCAACAGCACAGATGGAACATTATGGTAATTCTTTTATCTGGCATCTACCAATCTCCATGGGTGCCAGTTAACCAAGTGTTTACTGTACAAGGATCTTGTGGCATACAAGATAAGGGTGGAGAGATGCATCTTCAATAGCTTTTCAAATTTAGGCAGGGCTTTTTTTTTTTTTTCAAAACTGGTTTAGACTTCATTAAATTGTGAGAACATGCCTTCTCCACGTGTCTGCTGCAGAAAGTTCTAGACCCCCCCCCCCCGGGCTGTTTTAAGTTGCTCTAATTGCCTTCCATGAAGATTACAAGCCTTGTTGAGAAATTAAGCCAGGAATGAATAATTCTATACAACATTCTACTCTTTGGTCTCTCGGGCTTCTGGCACAATTCTTTAATTTTATGTACATATCGGGTTCTTTCTCAATATATTTGGTGATGAATCTTTGGCCAAATGTGCATGAGTTGCGTACAATAGCATGGGGATCCATTGTTTCTGTGGGCTTTTCCAGAGCCATTAATTATGTTGGGCAAACAGTGGATTTGTAATGACCCATCATTTACAGGATGACTTTTCTGGAATAAAGAATGTAAAACCCTGTATACAACCTGATCTCTGACTCGCAAGTATTGTTCCACCTCCTGAATCTTATCAAATGACCTACTTTCATGCCAAACAACTGTTGCATTTGAACACTATTTTGTATATAAATACACTGGTTCCATGTATAAGTGAAGCCTTCTGATGTATGTATGCTAGGTCTTGGTATACGTTGTTTCAGCCAATATTCCATTTATAAGCTTGACTCTTAGCAGATTGGCCTACTCTGTCACATGTACAAAAACCTGAACAGCTAGCCATTCTGCACTGCAGTGTTTACATTTTGTATTTGTTGGTCAGATGTGCAAAAGATTGTATGCATGTTTTATCATTCAAGATTCATTAACCTCAGCCTAGTTGGGCACTGGGCTGTCCACATGCTTACAGTTGTATGACATTTTATGCATTTTTTTTCCTTCATCAACTGTTTGAAATGGGAGTCTTTCCAATAAAATGTGTGCCATTCTTTATACATTTTGCATGGATTCACTAAATTTGTGGCTCTCCAAAATTCAAATATGGAGCTGCAGCTGTATATGAGGCTGGAGGAAATAGATTTGGGCAAGGAGCATATATCTGGTCACGCAGATAACCTAGCAGTATTGTTGAACAGGATGCAAGTGTACAAAAGATTACATTTGAACTTAACTCTCTCAAATTGGCTGATCTGTGGAATGGTAGTGTTGTATCTACAAAAACATTTGAATAGTTGTGCTGTATTGATTATCTTCAAAATATAACAGTCGGTCTTGAAGTCTCTGGCTCCCCTCCACACACGTGCCAAGGCTGCTGTGACAGGAGCACCAAAGGGAGAAAATAGCTTTGGTGCCAAAAATACACTATTCTTGCTTTCAGGGCTTTATAAAATCGACTGGCTCTGTTTTTAGTTGCTGGGAGAAAAGTCCCCTTTGGAGAACCCTTTAAAATTTTATTTTTGTTTTCTATTCTCTAAATAGACCAGCATTTGTTACTCTTTACCTTTCTTGTCTCATGCATTGTATTTTCAGTTGGGGGCTTATTCTATTTTGAGCACTTGTGGTAAATGTGCTGCTTTTGTACTTTTTTTTTATTTGAATGATGTAGGTGTTTACACTTGCCATGGAAAGGGTTTTCCTTGATATGTGGGGACAAAGATGTAATATCTGTGCACTTTCTTCTATGATTACTTGAACTGTTGTGGGGAAGGGGCTATGTGAATACTTGCATTTCAACTTGACTCCAGTTGCACTTGACAGTTTAACAGGCTTGTCGCGTGACAGGAACATGGATTTCCTTAGCAGTCTTTGCAGTTCCTTTTGCTGCTTGAAAGAAGTTACTAAGGAGCCCTTGCCTACACTACAGGGGGCTCTGCTAGTGGTGACTCTTCAGTGGCTATGGCTTGCTCCTCAGACCACTCATAGTTCCGGCTATGGCTTGCTCCTCAGACCACTCATAGTTTCTGCTGAAACCATAGGTTAGCTATGTCCTCTGTAGTTCCATTGCCCATTCTGGACATGTGAGAACCATGCTCCTTGGTCATGGGAGATTTTTTCCGCGGTGGCAGAGGTAATGGACTTGTTTCCCAGGTTGAAGTGGCATCCTCTGTCATTCTCCATATAGGGATCTTCCTAGAAAAAAAAAATCAAATTATGCAATTCTGAAAAGTTTAAGAAATATGACTTCCCTTGGCTAATGGTTTATTTGAAAGCTATGGGTCAACTGAGAAATTTAAGTTTGAATAGTAGTTCTGCTATTATGCATTTACTTATGTTCATAGACAATTACATTTATATCGGCACAGCACAAAAGACATTAGAAAATCAACTCAACTGTTTCCTTTTCCAGTGCGATGTTTGGTAAGGCAGTCTGCAAGGGAGCTCTGGACAGATGGTTGAAAGATTATATCTTATGTATAAGAATATAACCTTGTCTTAGGCACCTGAAAGGACATTCTACAAGATAATCAGAGTACAAAACAAAGGCTCTCTGAGGAGAAGACTTCAAAAAGTTGACTTTATTTAGTGCTTTCGTTGGCAGTACACCGTCGACTTCCTCAGAATAACAATGTGTCCTCATGACCACTTTTTATATATTAAGAATAGTCACATGGCCAAATTAAGAAAACAAGTACCTTACAACTATTATAAAATGTTTTTAAAAGCATACTAAATTTGTTTTACTCATAAATATGCTCACTTATCACTTTCTAAGCAATACTGTATTACAGATACTAAAATGAAATAAATATGCTCACTTATCACTTTCTAAGCAATACTGTATTACAGATACTAAAATGAATATAAAATGATATGCATATATATGTACGTTAATAAAATGTTGAATACATGAGTAACTATATTAACTAAACTATTCTAAATGACTATGCTGGGACTTGTCCTTACCTATATAATTTTCTAATCTACACAAATGAATTCTAATAACCTAGGTGTTCAACTTGGTACCTTCCGAAAGAAAACTCAAAATATTTTACATGTGAAAATCAGCTTTTAATTTAAGAAAAATGGAAATGGATACTATTTTAGTAAGACCTGGGGGATGAGTAGCATTAACCCTCAATTGCCACAATAATTTCCTATATTCAAGGAATAAGTCAATAGGCCCACCCCTTGGATTATCAACTTGGTCTATTTCTGAGAATCTAGATGAATGCCCTGAATATTCATGTATATGCTTGGCTCAGGGCATTGTTCATATACCCTCTTTGTATATCATATACATGTTGGTAAATATGTTTTGAAAGCATTAACAGTTTTTCCAATATAAAAGTATCCCCAGCATTGACATATGGCTACATATACTATGTTCTTATTATGGCAATTAAATTTATTTTTTAATGTGATTCCACCAAACCCTAAAATGTCTACTGTTTCACCTTTAAGAATATATTGACATTGTGGCCAGTGCCCACATTATTTTATAATAGTTGTAAGGTACTTGGTTTTCTTAATTTGGCCATGTGACTGTTCTTATAGTATAAAAAGAAGTGGTCATGAGCACATATTCTGAGGAAGTCAATGGTGTACTGCTGATGAACGCTCAAAATAGTAAACTTTTTGAAGTCTTCTCCACAGAGTGTCTTCACATTGTACAAGATCTTGAGCCACTTCAGCAGTTTTCCAATCTAGATCTTTTATGGATGGTATATTTGCAGCAGCAACTTGGGTGTCTCCACATACCTTTTATTCCTCACTACAAATTGGACTTGGTGTCTAGTGGAAGATTGTCCTTTGGCTCGATGGCGCTCAGGAATATCTTGCGAGTCCACATAGGATTTTAGATAGCTGGGGACTGTCCCATCCGTCAAGGATAAAATGAAGATTGACAACATCAGATAAGTTATTTACTTTCCATCTGTGTTTATCTTCATTTATTTTTGACTTCCCTCCCACCATCCCCCATCCTCAAAGATTTGGTGGAGTGGATTATACTTAAAGTATTATATGGTTTCCTTTCTATATACGTATATATGCAAGTGTATGAATGTATATTTGTTTATAAAATCTTTTGTGCAAACTTGGTTAAAGGTCAAAAATCTTTATATCAAGTCATACCATTTTTGTAATGCAAAGCTGTCAACTGTACTGTTTATGTGCCATTTCCTTGTTTATTGACCGTTTGGTTCAGCCCACGAATAACACACAAATATCCAAACGGACAAACCTCTGCAGCCAAAATGAGCAAAATAAATCCACCGGAGACCACGTATATAGCAAAGATTTAATAATATCCACAATAGGAATAAATATGTCCACAAATCTGAGTAGGTTGAGCGCTTTCACTCGACAAGCGAGTTTCATCAGAACACTTATTAAATGCACCAGTGGTTAATTTATACAAAAATTGGCGCCAAAAGTTTCCATGACGTTAAAAACAGTTACTTTAAAATATGTGTTATAAAAACTAATATGGTATTAAAATATAATGTAAGACTGCTATTAGTTAATAAATGCTTGCTTGTACATGATAAGTTATTTAACTGTTTAACAATAACAATGGTTTTATTGACAAGAAATCATTAATTCCTGGGTCTGTATTGGCATTAGTTAATATCTGCCAATAGAGCTCTCTCCATGCTAAATAATTTTTAATGTTTCCTCCCCTAGGATTCTTCTTAATGACATCTATGATAGCGAACTTAAATTTGTGTTCCTCATCATTTTCAATCATATGCCTTGCCAAGGCATTCTTAGTGTCCTTCCTTTTTATGCAATAAAGATGGGAGTAGATTCTTTGCCTAAACTCCCTCTCAGTCTTCCCTATGTAAAATGAGGGACAGACTGAGCACAAAGCTATGTACACTACCATTTTGGTCCTACAATTCCCTTTTAGTGCTAATATTCTATTTCTATTATAATTCAGTAATACAATAGGGCTTTTATCATATATATATGGACATTGTTTGCAAAAACCACATCTATTTGTATGTATTTCTTCTGCATCTACTTTTGGAGTAATATTTCGCTCCAGCAGGCATTTTATATTCTTGCCCATTTTGTTGATAAAACATGGAGCTGTCCCTACTTTGTCTGCTACTTCTTCTTCATCCATTAAAAGATGCCAGTTGTTATATAAAATGTTCTTAATGATGTGGCTAAATGGCCCGTATTCTATAATACAAGCCCTATTGTAATTAATTTTCCTTTTGTTTTTATTTTTACTTATAGTCCCTAACATGTCTACTTCATTAGAATCAGTCTCTAATGTACTGAAGTGTATTTTTGACTGGCTTAGGGTATCTATAGTTGTTAGGGTATTATTAATCCCCAGCAAGGGCGTGTATATATCTCCTCTTTTACTCCTAACATAATCAGAAATATCCTTCATAATTTCTAAGTCATAACCTCTTTCCAAAAACAAAGAAGTTATAAATTCAATTTCACAAATAGTATCAGCTAGGTCAGATGTCATTCTTATAGCCCTAATACACTGGCCTTTATATATACTTCTTTTTACATTAGTAGGGTGGAAACTCCTATAATCCAAATATGAATTGGTAAAGGTGGGTTTTCTAAAAATTCTAGATTTTAAACCCCCATTTTCAACACTTACAAGAGTATCTAAATATGACACCCCCGTTGCATTATATTCAGATGTAAACTTTAAGTATTCACTGCTAGAATTAATAAAGTCCAAAAATTCTGAGAAGCCTGTGATGTCCCCTTTCCATAAAATATATAAATCATCCAAGAAACGGGAGTAGTACGCTATGGAAGCATACCATGGACTACTGAAAATAATCGTTTCTTCCCAGTCTAACATAACCAGGTTGGCAAATATAGGTGCGCAAGCCGCACCCATAGCCACACCCCTGGTTTGTTTGTACATCTCCCCTTCATAATAGATGAAGTTGTTTTGCAGGACAATGCTCATCAATTCCACTAACAAGGATATCCTATCCCATGAGAGCTCAGAATGTTTCCTCAAGCTTCTAGTGAAGGATTCTAATCCTTCATCTATGGGTATACTGCTGAACAGGTCTATAACGTCCACAGTTGCAAATGTAATATTCCCATAGTCCTTAATCAATGGGTAGTTTTTTAAAAATTCCCATGAATCCTTCACTAGATGTTTAACCTTCACATAAATGGGTTTTAATAAAGTATCAATAACCACCCCAATATGAA
This sequence comes from Protopterus annectens, assembly GCF_019279795.1. Taxonomy (NCBI): domain Eukaryota; kingdom Metazoa; phylum Chordata; order Ceratodontiformes; family Protopteridae; genus Protopterus; species Protopterus annectens. Next base: position 293,467,362 of record NC_056743.1, read on the forward strand.
AAGTTTTGGATCTGCTCCCTGATATTATAGGGCTAAATGGTGGATTTTGGATGTTTTTCTGTACCTTGGGAATACCAACTATGGTGGCCATAGTGGGATGCTCTACCTTCATATATTTATATAAGTCCTCAGTAATTCTTTGTTCCAAGAAATATTCCTCAAGGTACAGATCTATTCTTCTATAGGCAATATTTAACTCATTAAGGGAGATAGTATTATAGTTGCCTGAATTGTGTAAGATGTCAAAAATAATTGCTTTGTAAGCAGTAGTGTCATAAAAAACAGCCCCTCCGCCTTTATCAGGCTTCATTACCCTAATGTTTTTGTTGTGCTGTAATTCGTATAACACCTTACTCTCTTCCTTAGTTAAATTTAGCTTTCTCCTATGTTTAATGTTAGCTTCATGGTTGAGGGCATATATTCCTTTAATTACTCTATTTTCAAACTTTAAAATACTAGGGTTGGTCATAGGAATATAGCAACTCTTTTTCTTTAAATTAGTAGTGTTATCATACATCTCATTCTCATTATGTACAAAAGATACTGCTAAATTTAATTTCCTAGTGTATTTTTTAACCTCTAAAATGTTATCGACTAGGTTAAATTTAGGCGTTGGAATGAATTTCATCCCCTTAGATAATAATCCAAAATGGGCCTTTTCTACTCTGATGTCGCTATAATTGTATATATTGAAATTCTTGTAAGTGTTTAATACAGGATTTACAATATTTAAATCACTTAAACTAGAATTAACTAGTTCCTTGCTTAGAAATGGTATTATTGTTTCTTTTTCCATTTCCCTCCCTTCTGCCATTTTCCATATTTTTTGCCCTTGTTTACTGGAAAAAAACTCATCATTATTGTAATCTCGCCTATCTGTTTCATAGTATTCTTGTGTTTCATTAATAATTTCAGGAGAATCCCTATTAAAATAATCCCATTTATAACAGGCATGCTTTTTATACTGTTCCTTGTCTCTAATCAGTTTCTTTTCCTTTCTTTCGTACGCCTTATAGGCTCTGTCCCTAGCAGTGTTGAACTGTTTCTGAAATAATGACTCCCATTGTGGGAACAACAGATCTTGTGTTATAATATTATTTAAATTTTCTACCTCTGCCAATAATCTGCAAAGTTTAGAATCATTAAATTTTATAAGCTTTCTCATAAAATCAAAACCAAAACTGTCAAAAAGTACATTAAATTCTTCTTGAACATCCATATTCAGTTCAATTCCCATAGGGAACTTAAAAAATCTAAGGCCCATAGGCACAATGTTAGCAGATAAACAGTAATTAAGATAAGCATTGTCCATTTTTAAACCATTAATTATATTTAATTTTCTCCCAAAGCTGTAAATCGACTCCTTTAAACTTCCTTTGCCATACTGCCCTTTGTCAAAACAGTTCTTTGAATGCTTATCATCAAATAAACATTCCTGTCCCAAAAAGTCTTGTAAATTATTAGATTTCAAGTCAGTATTTAATTTGTTAATTACAGTACCTTTCGGGCGAGAAATATCGCCTGACACGCAAGCATATGTCCGTGTTGGTTGTGTATTTTTTGGTCTTGTACCAACACGTTTCATTTCTTCGGAATAATTCCCGAAAGAGAAATCAAATGTAAAATCTGTTATAGCAGTCTTATTGTTATCGTTCAAGTTGGTAGAACCTGGTAAATCGATTCCGGCACCCTGCACCGGCTCCTGTATCTGTCCATTTGGTATACCGGGCGATGAAGTGCCTGTAACCGTTCCGCTCCCCATAGAGCTACCTGGAACTGTTTCCTTGAGTACTGGAACCTCCAAACGAGGCTCTCTGAAATTGACGCTGTTAGGTGAACATACGCATATGTCAAGTATACCGGGGATCTTACTCACGAACTCCATAACCTTAGAAACCTCTTCCCGTAACGAGGAAATATCAGCCCTCAGCTGCTCCATTTCATTACGGCTGCTAGTAGTTGTGTTAGGAGTAATGCTGCCTGAGGATTCCATAACGGCAACAACAGAAAGCACAAAAATGACCGTTTGGTTCAGCCCACGAATAACACACAAATATCCAAACGGACAAACCTCTGCAGCCAAAATGAGCAAAATAAATCCACCGGAGACCACGTATATAGCAAAGATTTAATAATATCCACAATAGGAATAAATATGTCCACAAATCTGAGTAGGTTGAGCGCTTTCACTCGACAAGCGAGTTTCATCAGAACACTTATTAAATGCACCAGTGGTTAATTTATACAAAAATTGGCGCCAAAAGTTTCCATGACGTTAAAAACAGTTACTTAAAATATGTGTTATAAAAACTAATATGGTATTAAAATATAATGTAAGACTGCTATTAGTTAATAAATGCTTGCTTGTACATGATAAGTTATTTAACTGTTTAACAATAACAACTGGCATCTTTTAATGGATGAAGAAGAAGTAGCAGACAAAGTAGGGACAGCTCCATGTTTTATCAACAAAATGGGCAAGAATATAAAATGCCTGCTGGAGCGAAATATTACTCCAAAAGTAGATGCAGAAGAAATACATACAAATAGATGTGGTTTTTGCAAACAATGTCCATATATATATGATAAAAGCCCTATTGTATTACTGAATTCTAATAGAAATAGAATATTAGCACTAAAAGGGAATTGTAGGACCAAAATGGTAGTGTACATAGCTTTGTGCTCAGTCTGTCCCTCATTTTACATAGGGAAGACTGAGAGGGAGTTTAGGCAAAGAATCTACTCCCATCTTTATTGCATAAAAAGGAAGGACACTAAGAATGCCTTGGCAAGGCATATGATTGAAAATGATGAGGAACACAAATTTAAGTTCGCTATCATAGATGTCATTAAGAAGAATCCTAGGGGAGGAAACATTAAAAATTATTTAGCATGGAGAGAGCTCTATTGGCAGATATTAACTAATGCCAATACAGACCCAGGAATTAATGATTTCTTGTCAATAAAACCATTGTTATTGTTAAACAGTTAAATAACTTATCATGTACAAGCAAGCATTTATTAACTAATAGCAGTCTTACATTATATTTTAATACCATATTAGTTTTTATAACACATATTTTAAAGTAACTGTTTTTAACGTCATGGAAACTTTTGGCGCCAATTTTTGTATAAATTAACCACTGGTGCATTTAATAAGTGTTCTGATGAAACTCGCTTGTCGAGTGAAAGCGCTCAACCTACTCAGATTTGTGGACATATTTATTCCTATTGTGGATATTATTAAATCTTTGCTATATACGTGGTCTCCGGTGGATTTATTTTGCTCATTTTGGCTGCAGAGGTTTGTCCGTTTGGATATTTGTGTGTTATTCGTGGGCTGAACCAAACGGTCATTTTTGTGCTTTCTGTTGTTGCCGTTATGGAATCCTCAGGCAGCATTACTCCTAACACAACTACTAGCAGCCGTAATGAAATGGAGCAGCTGAGAGCTGATATTTCCTCGTTACGGGAAGAGGTTTCTAAGGTTATGGAGTTCGTGAGCAAGATCCCCGGTATACTTGACATATGCGTATGTTCACCTAACAGCGTCAATTTTAGAGAGCCTCGTTTGGAGGTTCCAGTACTCAAGGAAACAGTTCCAGGTAGCTCTATGGGGAGCGGAACGGTTACGGGCACTTCATCGCCCGGTATACCAAATGGACAGATACAGGAGCCGGTGCAGGGTGCCGGAATCGATTTACCAGGTTCTACCAACTTGAACGATAACAATAAGACTGCTATAACAGATTTTACATTTGATTTCTCTTTCGGGAATTATTCCGAAGAAATGAAACGTGTTGGTACAAGACCGAAAAATACACAACCAACACGGACATATGCTTGCGTGTCAGGCGATATTTCTCGCCCGAAAGGTACTGTAATTAACAAATTAAATACTGACTTGAAATCTAATAATTTACAAGACTTTTTGGGACAGGAATGTTTATTTGATGATAAGCATTCAAAGAACTGTTTTGACAAAGGGCAGTATGGCAAAGGAAGTTTAAAGGAGTCTATTTACAGCTTTGGGAGAAAATTAAATATAATTAATGGTTTAAAAATGGACAATGCTTATCTTAATTACTGTTTATCTGCTAACATTGTGCCTATGGGCCTTAGATTTTTTAAGTTCCCTATGGGAATTGAACTGAATATGGATGTTCAAGAAGAATTTAATGTACTTTTTGACAGTTTTGGTTTTGATTTTATGAGAAAGCTTATAAAATTTAATGATTCTAAACTTTGCAGATTATTGGCAGAGGTAGAAAATTTAAATAATATTATAACACAAGATCTGTTGTTCCCACAATGGGAGTCATTATTTCAGAAACAGTTCAACACTGCTAGGGACAGAGCCTATAAGGCGTACGAAAGAAAGGAAAAGAAACTGATTAGAGACAAGGAACAGTATAAAAAGCATGCCTGTTATAAATGGGATTATTTTAATAGGGATTCTCCTGAAATTATTAATGAAACACAAGAATACTATGAAACAGATAGGCGAGATTACAATAATGATGAGTTTTTTCCAGTAAACAAGGGCAAAAAATATGGAAAATGGCAGAAGGGAGGGAAATGGAAAAAGAAACAATAATACCATTTCTAAGCAAGGAACTAGTTAATTCTAGTTTAAGTGATTTAAATATTGTAAATCCTGTATTAAACACTTACAAGAATTTCAATATATACAATTATAGCGACATCAGAGTAGAAAAGGCCCATTTTGGATTATTATCTAAGGGGATGAAATTCATTCCAACGCCTAAATTTAACCTAGTCGATAACATTTTAGAGGTTAAAAAATACACTAGGAAATTAAATTTAGCAGTATCTTTTGTACATAATGAGAATGAGATGTATGATAACACTACTAATTTAAAGAAAAAGAGTTGCTATATTCCTATGACCAACCCTAGTATTTTAAAGTTTGAAAATAGAGTAATTAAAGGAATATATGCCCTCAACCATGAAGCTAACATTAAACATAGGAGAAAGCTAAATTTAACTAAGGAAGAGAGTAAGGTGTTATACGAATTACAGCACAACAAAAACATTAGGGTAATGAAGCCTGATAAAGGCGGAGGGGCTGTTTTTTATGACACTACTGCTTATAAAGCAATTATTTTTGACATCTTACACAATTCAGGCAACTATAATACTATCTCCCTTAATGAGTTAAATATTGCCTATAGAAGAATAGATCTGTACCTTGAGGAATATTTCTTGGAACAAAGAATTACTGAGGACTTATATAAATATATGAAGGTAGAGCATCCCACTATGGCCACCATAGTTGGTATTCCCAAGGTACACAAAAACATCCAAAATCCACCATTTCGCCCTATAATATCAGGGAGCAGATCCAAAACTTTTCATATTGGGGTGGTTATTGATACTTTATTAAAACCCATTTATGTGAAGGTTAAACATCTAGTGAAGGATTCATGGGAATTTTTAAAAAACTACCCATTGATTAAGGACTATGGGAATATTACATTTGCAACTGTGGACGTTATAGACCTGTTCAGCAGTATACCCATAGATGAAGGATTAGAATCCTTCACTAGAAGCTTGAGGAAACATTCTGAGCTCTCATGGGATAGGATATCCTTGTTAGTGGAATTGATGAGCATTGTCCTGCAAAACAACTTCATCTATTATGAAGGGGAGATGTACAAACAAACCTGGGGTGTGGCTATGGGTGCGGCTTGCGCACCTATATTTGCCAACCTGGTTATGTTAGACTGGGAAGAAACGATTATTTTCAGTAGTCCATGGTATGCTTCCATAGCGTACTACTCCCGTTTCTTGGATGATTTATATATTTTATGGAAAGGGGACATCACAGGCTTCTCAGAATTTTTGGACTTTATTAATTCTAGCAGTGAATACTTAAAGTTTACATCTGAATATAATGCAACGGGGGTGTCGTATTTAGATACTCTTGTAAGTGTTGAAAATGGGGGTTTAAAATCTAGAATTTTTAGAAAACCCACCTTTACCAATTCATATTTGGATTATAGGAGTTTCCACCCTACTAATGTAAAAAGAAGTATATATAAAGGCCAGTGTATTAGGGCTATAAGAATGACATCTGACCTAGCTGATACTATTTGTGAAATTGAATTTATAACTTCTTTGTTTTTGGAAAGAGGTTATGACTTAGAAATTATGAAGGATATTTCTGATTATGTTATGAGTAAAAGAGGAGATATATACACGCCCTTGCTGGGGATTAATAATACCCTAACAACTATAGATACCCTAAGCCAGTCAAAAATACACTTCAGTACATTAGCGACTGATTCTAATGAAGTAGACATGTTAGGGACTATAAGTAAAAATAAAAACAAAAGGAAAATTAATTACAATAGGGCTTGTATTATAGAATACGGGCCATTTAGCCACATCATTAAGAACATTTTATATAACAACTGGCATCTTTTAATGGATGAAGAAGAAGTAGCAGACAAAGTAGGGACAGCTCCATGTTTTATCAACAAAATGGGCAAGAATATAAAATGCATGCTGGAGCGAAATGTTACTCCAAAAGTAGATGCAGAAGAAATACATACAAATAGATGTGGTTTTTGCAAACAATGTCCATATATATATGATAAAAGCCCTATTGTATTACTGAATTATAATAGAAATAGAATATTAGCACTAAAAGGGAATTGTAGGACCAAAATGGTAGTGTACATAGCTTTGTGCTCAGTCTGTCCCTCATTTTACATAGGGAAGACTGAGAGGGAGTTTAGGCAAAGAATCTACTCCCATCTTTATTGTATAAAAAGGAAGGACACTAAGAATGCCTTGGCAAGGCATATGATTGAAAATGATGAGGAACACAAATTTAAGTTCGCTATCATAGATGTCATTAAGAAGAATCCTAGGGGAGGAAACATTAAAAATTATTTAGCATGGAGAGAGCTCTATTGGCAGATATTAACTAATCCCAATACAGACCCAGGAATTAATGATTTCTTGTCAATAAAACCATTGTTATTGTTAAACAGTTAAATAACTTATCATGTACAAGCAAGCATTTATTAACTAATAGCAGTCTTACATTATATTTTAATACCATATTAGTTTTTATAACACATATTTTAAAGTAACTGTTTTTAACGTCATGGAAACTTTTGGCGCCAATTTTTGTATAAATTAACCACTGGTGCATTTAATAAGTGTTCTGATGAAACTCGCTTGTCGAGTGAAAGCGCTCAACCTACTCAGATTTGTGGACATATTTATTCCTATTGTGGATATTATTAAATCTTTGCTATATACATGGTCTCCGGTGGATTTATTTTGCTCATTTTGGCTGCAGAGGTTTGTCCGTTTGGATATTTGTGTGTTATTTCCTTGTTTATTGTAATCTTGCTGGTAAATTATCTATGGTCTTACACCCAATATGGTTGTATTCTTAACATTGGACTATTGTAAATTTGTTGGCGAATTGTCAAATAAAACCGATTTCTGAAAAAAAATCTTTTGTGCAAACTGAGGTAATTGAGAGAGAGGGATTGTGGGTAGAGGTGAAGCCTGAGAGTGTTTGGCTGGGGTGAGCTATAGTAACTGCCGAGTCTGTTCCTATTTTGGAACCGAACCTGTAGACCACATAGATGGAACGTTTTGGTAAGTAAATAACTTCTTTTTTTCTATTATCAAGTCTGACCCAGCAACTATTTCTTTTGTACCTGCTAAAAAGTTTTGGGTTAATCCTATGTCTGATTCCAAATCCTTTAACAGGTTTGGAAAGAATCTTTACTACTTCAGAATGTTCAGCATATGAAGATTAGTAGTTTGAGTAAATAGTTGCTTGTTAGTTTGAAGGGAATTTTATGCCACTTTGCCTTCAGAAAATAAGTCCTTTCTGAATCCTGTTGCTATTCAAGTGCCTAAACATTCTTTAAGGAATGTATATGCTGTGTCCAGCACTAGAGCTATTGTGATGAGATGTTTTTACCTTGCTTTCAAGAGGTGTTGAAATCTGAGCTTACGAATTCTATTTTGGATTAGGTTTTGTTTGGTCCTTCTGCGAGTCTGGTAGCGCACGGGCATTGAGTCAGAGGGCTAACAAGATTTTTAGTCTTTTTCCCTAAATTTAATAAAACCCTTATTTCTTTTTTTTTAAAAAAAAAAGCAAAATAAACTATCATAGGTAAGTACAGACTAGCTGCATTTGTGGGTCATTTTAAGCCTAGCAAACTTCTTTGTGCTATAATGTCCTATCCCGTTTGGTTAGAGACTGGTTTTGCCCATGCCATGGTCAGTTATATAATCTGAGAAACTGGGATCATGCCATAGATTGAGGGAACCCATAAATGGGTAAAGCATTTAACAGCTACATATGTCTATTAGATCTAAGTTGCACTTGAAAATGGACATAGATGAACGTTATTTTATTTGGATTGAGAGTCTGTCCTAAAGCAGTGTTTAATGAAAATTATACATGCCCCCCCCCCCCAACTGATCTGTTGAAGTTGCAGAAGAGGTTTAGATCTCTAGACTGAGTATTTCTGATGCCATTTGACTTGCTGATGTGTAGTAAATCTAGTACTGGATTAGAGGATACATTTTACAATAGACACAGGTCACCTCTTAGTCTGTAGGATGCAGAGTATAGTGACAGCACTTTGAATTGGTCCATGTAGGACATGTTGTTTAGGCCTTTTATCTTTTTAGTAAATTATCTCTGTGGGTGTTCCAGTTGTATGTGCCCGGATAGATGTGAGCCAAAGGGGGCATATTCACTGATCAGCTTAATGAGGGCTAAGTAAAGGGGGTTCAGTAGCATCCCTAGATCTAGAAACTCCTATCATAAACCATGCAATATAGAAGGAATTTCTTACAATGGACACATGCTAGTCAAATGTTAGGTCAATGTCCACATTTCCCAAATCTTGAACTGGGTCAACTCTTATGGGCACATTGTCAATGTGGGAGTTCCCAGGGGTAGATAACTTCCAAAAGGCTGCAATAATACTCTTTTGGTATTTAGCTTCAAACCATGATTTTTGACACCAGTTATTTGGTACAAACCTTCCTGCAGAATGGTCAAGTGATTCAGGGATTCAATGATGACCACTAGCTTACAGTCCTCTGCAAAAATCACAGCAAGCTTTTGGCAAGTAGTGCTCAAGAAAAAAAGTGGCAGGTGGGATTTAATAACATGATCCTTTCAGAAAAAGGGAAAGGAGTCTACATCAGGATGACTTTTCCATCATCCTCTTCACCACCACCACTGCAAATCTGTCCAGGAAACTGGTTCTCAATCTTTCACTTTGACTATAGATTGTTTCATACAAATGGGTTCTAAAAGTAGTTCATGAAGGTTACAGATGGCACTAGGAAAGTGTACCTGTTTGGGGTATTCCTCCTTATCCTCCAAGCCAGACAGAACTGGTTCCTCTGGTTTTAAATGGTGCTTTCCTCGGGTTTTATATGACCAGTGTCCTAAACTCTGAAGGGAAAAGGATTCTACGCAAGAAAGTTTCTTGAACCAAAGAGGTATGCCTCTTTCTTGACTTGTCCTTTCTCAACTTTTTTGAAAGTGCCAGAGTTCAAAATCTTGACATTTAAAAGTTGGTTGCTTCTCATTCCTCATCTGAGTGTTTTGGTAACTCTAGACTTACAATGCTTATCCCTTTCCCATTGCTGCAGATTTTAGAGGTTTCCTCAGATTTTCTGAGTCTGGATCACATTATCAGTTCTCTGTATTATTTGGTTATCTACAGCTTTAAAGGTGTTTACAAATGTCCAGCACCAGTGATAGCTCACTGTAGACTGCAGGGCATTTGCGTATTTCCTTACTTGGCCAATTTGCATACTTTTGCTGTCTCTTTCCAGTTGTCAGGAGTTCCTCACATGGGTTACAGATGTTCTCCACCTCAGTTTTCAGATTCGCTAATCATTTCCTTCTCACAGGATAGTTCTAGAGATGCAGTCTGCAAAAGGCATTCCTAACTTAGGAAAAGGTGGACTAGTATTCTTGTATTTCTACACTCCATCTCGGACTTCAGCCAGATAGTATCTCAGGACTGTAGGGTTCATGACATCCTTGATTCTCAATTTCTTTTGCAGGTTACATGTGAAAAATCCAATGATTCTTTAAAAAAAAAAAATGGACCCAATATTCTCACCATCTGGAATTTCAAGTTCCATTATTGGGTTTTGTGAATGGAAAACTGTTTTGAATAGAACCATTTTCTCTGAATACGGGTAAACCATTCTATCTATTGTGATGCTGAATCAGTAAGGGTCAAATTGCAGGGTCTTTGTAGCAAAGCAGAAAGGCCAAAGTACAGAAGTGAGAGAGGTTAGCTGTGATCTATGCTATAATGGTTCTCTCTGGACCTTTGCAGGTGATTAGACAAGACCACAATGTTATACATAAACAAGGTGCACCAGGTCTTACACTCTGTGCCAGATGGCTATGGTAGTTTTGGGAGGTCACTCTGAACTTTCAAAGCTTTCTACATTCTGTCAATGAAATGTAGTGGTGGAGAAACTGAGCAGAGACAGACCCTAACAAATTGAAAATGAATAAGAAGGTGTTAAGGATTTGATCCAGTTGTGGGGAACACCTTATATGATTTGTTCACAACTTTTCAGAATAGAAAACTAAACAAATTCTGCATCAGGAATTCTTGCAGGCAGGCCTGGGAAAATGTATGCTGTTTCATTGCCGTTATTGAGAATGCTTTTCCAATGATTCCCAGGGTCATTCTGAAGGATACTTCTAAGATCTCTGGTGACTTTGCTTCTGGCCCAGGCAACAATGGTTCTCTCTTCCTATGGAATTGGCAAAGATCAGTTACTATTATTTATTTTACATTTGTTGACTGGGCTAGTCTAGCTGGAGATATTTCCATTTTCAGTAGCGGCCCGGGGAGAAAAGCTCCACAGAAGTAAGATACATACAGAAAAACCATCATACAAAAATAATAATAATAATGATAATAGAGTTAGTAATAGAGTTTGCAAAAAACAAAAAAAAAAACATGCAAACCCTTGAATGTAAAGTACTACTACTTATGTTAATTACTATAACATACAATTACAGTCCAGATAACATTATACAAGTTGACACATACTTATCAGATGATGTAAGCAAGGATTGGAGGTAAGGAAAGTAGAGTAAAAAGAAAATAAGGGAGAAAAGGAAGGGATCGATTGTGGATAAAAGAGCAAGTTAAGGTAGATAACAGGTAGAAAAGCAGAGGGGGTAGAAAAGAAAGCCAAGTAGAGAAAAGAGAAAGGTGTAAGAGAGAGAGTTTTAAATTTAGGTAGTACTAGTGGAAAGTTAATCAGGTTTACTACAGGAACAAAGCCAGTGATTTTGGAAATGCAGTTTAATATTTTGTTTGAAAAGAGGCAATGATGTAATATTTGTTATATTAGAAGGTAACAAATTCCATTTTTTCCCTACAGCATTGGTAAATAGTGAGTCACCAGCATTGTTATTTGATTTTATTGTACTTGTTAGGAGTTTACTAGAAGAGCGGAGAGAGTTGAGATTGTTATAGGGGATTATGAGTTGTGAGAGTATCGGGGTATTATTAGGTTGGTACAGTATTTTATGGGCAATAGAGAGTTGATGGATTATAAGATAGTTTTGAAACTCTAGCCAGCCTAGAAGTTTTAAGTTAAGACAGTGATGGGTTATATAGGGGTTACCAGTAGCGAAGCGGGCAATGTTATTATAGCAGGTTGCCAGTTTGTTAAGGTTGGTTTTTTTGAGGTTGGTGAAGATAGGTGAAGCATAAAGAAGAGTAGAAATAAGATGGGAGTGAGCAATCCTTGTTCTAGTAGAAGGTGTAAGAAATGGTCTAATTCGATATAAGGATCCTATTTTTCTGTTAACTAGTTTTATGGAGTTGTTAATGTGTTGGTCAAAAGAGAAATTATTGTCTATGGTAATACCTAACAATTTAGTTGAAGTGTCGGGTGAGATGACAGTGGCACTGTTGGAGGAGATGGAGAAATGTAAGGGGGAGGCCCTGGATGTGGGGGTGAAAAGAAGAGGTTTAGTTTTTTTAGCATTTAGTAAGAGGAATTGACTGGAGAACCATGTTTCTACAGTATTAAACACCTTTTGGGTGAGAGAGAAGTTCTGGGGTAGAAGATGCTGAACAGATGAGTGTAGAATCATCAGCGTATTGAATGCAGGTTGCTTGAGGGATTGTTGTTTGAAGATCATTAATGAAGAGGGAGAAGAGAAGTGTGCCAAGGATAGAGCCTTGTGGTACGCCAATAGAAACGGGCAAAAGTGAAGAAGTGTGGTTATCCCAAAGAACTGCTTGTTTTCTGTTTGTAAGGTAGGATTTAAACCATTTGATGGCTGGGATATCAAATGAGAGGGATTCAAGAGTATTAAGTAATAAAGAGTGGTTGACCATATCGAATGCTTTGGAGAGGTCAATGAAGAGGGCAGAAGAGAGTAAGTTGTTGTTGCGGTTCTGATTAATAGTATCTACAAAGGAAAGCAGGGCAGTGGTAGTACTGTGATGTGGTCTAAAGCCATGTTGACAGTTTGCTATTATGTTATGAAGAGAGAGATATTGTACAAGTTGAAGGTGGATACATTTCTCCATAATCTTAGCCAAAGGTGAGAGGAGAGCGATAGGTCTATAGTTAGAGTAGTCTGTGGAGTTTCCACCTTTATGAAGTGGGATAATATGAGAGACTTTCCAGATATCGGGGATGATTCCTTCTTTGATTGTCCTATTTATGAGAATGGATATAGGATATGCAATAACTTTGGCAGCCTTTTGAAGAAAGAGAGAAGGGAGCTTATCAGCAGAGGGGTACATGGTTTTAGTTTGAGAAGAAGTCTATGAATGTAAGATGTAGAGATAGGTTGTAGTGAAAATTTAAAGGAGGAGTTTGTTAGGTTACTTGGTGGACAGAAGTTGTTGGCATTAAGTTGTTTAGCTAGAGCTTGTATAGTTTCAGTGAAGAAAGAGTTAAAAACATCTGCAGTTTGTTGAGGGGTATCAGGGTCTGCATTTAGTGGGGAAGGTGTTTTGGAAGTTCCTGGGGAGAGGAGTTTATTGACTGAGGACCAGAAAAGTTTAGAATTATTAAGATGAGTTTGTTGTAGTTCGACATAGAATCTTTTTTTATCAGCTATCACTGCCTTTTTAGTTAGATTTCTAAGCTGTCGAAAGTGTAGAAGATCAGGGTCATTTCTGTGGGATCTCCATTTGGCCCAGACTTTATTTCTAGTGAGAATGAGTTTTTTGGTTTCATGGGAGAGCCAAGGGGCTGTGTTAGTTTTCATTCTAATAATACGTTCAGGAGCATGTAAGTCAAGAATTGATAAAAACATTTTGTTAAAATGTAGTACTGCATTTTCAAGAGGAAGTGTTTTTAAGGGGTTCCAGTTACATGCACTGAGTTCAGTCTGAAATAGGTCAAGATTAAAATGTTTGATGGTGCGTATTTTTCTCATAATGTGGGGGTTTAAACAATCAGCTTTTTCTCTTGTTATAAAAGTTAGAGTGATCACTGACATCGTCTGGCAAGGTTCCAACTTTGTAATTATTTTTTACTCTGTTTATAAGTATCCAGTCAAGAATGCTTTCTCTATTAGTATGTTTATCGTGCCTAGTAGTTAAGGTAATGGTTTGAGTAAAACCATGAAGGTTGATATGAGATGAAGGATTTTCAGCATTAATACTTTTCCAGTCTATGTTCAGGTCGCCTAGTATGATGGTTTCCTGTGGATAAGAAGCTGATATCCAACTAAGATAATTTTCTAGGACAGGTATATTGTTACCAGGAGGCAGGTATATACAGATGATATAAAGGGATTTTTTGGAATTTAATTGGAGTTTGATAATGATGGCTTCTATCTTGCTATCTTGAGTTGGTGAGGCTGGAAGGGTAGTGATATTCAGATGATTTTTAAAAAGAATTGCAACACCACCACCTTTTCTTTTGGGACGGTCAAGTCTTACTATATTATAGCCTTGGGGAATAATCTCAGTGTCTTTAGTGCCAGGTTTTAGCCAGGTCTCTGAGAGGCAAAGAATATCAAATGAGTGTGTGTGAAGGAGGGCATGTAGGTATGGTACTTTGTTGTTTAAGCTTTGGGTACTAAGATGTCCTATTAGGAAGCTATTATTGGGTTTAGGTATAGACACCAGGGGAGAAGGGAAAGTAGGACCAGGGTTTGGGTGGATGTCTCCATCTTGAAGGGTAGGATTAATAGGTTTGATTACGAGGTTGAGGTTTTGAAGGGTTAGTGTTTTAGTTTTGTTATCCGATGGCTTGACATAGTTGAGATGTGTGAGTCTGTGGAATTTAGGTAGTTGATAGTTAGGGATAGATGAAATAAATGGCTAAGAAATAAGTGGAAAAATAAATATTGAGGTGTGTTTGTGAGGATGGAGAGTTTGGGCATCAAGTGATTTCTCGTAAAAAGACAGGAGATAGACTGTGCATAGGGTGGAAAACAGTAGGAATGATAGTAACTGTTGGGTTGGCAGGTAGGGAGCCATAGTAAGAGGAGTATGAGAAGTTAGAGATGGATGTAGAAAGTATGAGAGGAAAGATGTGGAATGTGGTATTCTGCTGTTGAGTAGGTATAGGGAGATAAAAGGAGTAGGCAAAGAGGGGATAGGAGTAAAATAGAGAAAGGGATAAATGTTAAAGTGGGATGGGTAAGTAAAAGAACTAGAGAGGAGCATAGTAAAGAATAAAGTGGGAGTGTGTAGTGGTGAAGGGGTGTGTGTATGGGTGGGAGGAAGTTTGAGCGGGAAGGAGAAGGATTGGAGGGGTGGGATAGGGGTGTGTCAAGAGAGCTATAAGGTTGGGACCTCATGGGGTGGGTGGGATATAGGGGTAGGGAGGAGAGCGGAGTGAGCCCGCAGGGCGAATGGAGCGGGTAGAAACAACTGAAGGTGTAGACAGGAGACAATCAGAAATGCAGGTGAGTATGGTAGGAGCAGAAAGTGTATAAAAGGAAGGGGTAAGATAGGAACCAAAGTACACCAGTAGGATAGGAGAAGGTATGGAGGATTAGGTCAGAAAAAATACAGTAGGAGGTGAGGAGGAAATGGGTGAAGGTGTAGCAGAAAAGAGTCGGGCAGGGTACTGGAGGGATACCAGCACAGTTGGCAAGGAGCTAGGCAGACAGTAAGGTAGAATATAGAGGTTAAGGGATAGGAAAACCAATATTAACTGTACAGACTAAGAAGGGCTAATCAGAGGGATAGGAAGTAGCAAAGAAGAAAGAGAGCGAGGAGAGTGCCACCTAGTGGCTAGTGCAGGTAAATGAGAGGGAGAATGGGGAAAAATAGAAATAGGACAGGGAAAAGTTACAAGGAAAAAGAGAAAAGTATGAGGGCAGGAAAAGGTGAAAGTGAGGGGGGTAGTGGGAGATAAGAAGGAGAGGTACTGGCTGCTAGGCACACAAGCGCAGGCAAACTATTGGACTCTGTAGGTAGACCTGTGCAGAGGCTAATGAAGCAAGAAAGCAAAGCCCATGACCTACTTTCAGTTCCTTGACTGTAGAGTAATATGGGAGACAGTCAGACTTTCAGTCACTGTAGGCAGGGCCAGGATTGTCCGACAGCAGTTGGGCGTAAGGCAGGACAAGATTCAGTAGGGATTGAGCTAGGAAATTCTAGGGGGAAAGGTAGACAGGTAGGAAGGAAGAAAAAAATAACAGAATTATCATAGGAGTTAGATTGAATAGGTATAAAACAAAAGCCTTTAACAAGGAATAACAGAGGTAAAACAGCAGAAATATCTAGCAATCTAACACAAATAAAGCCGCTAGACTGATAGCAGGAAATTCACATTAACCAACAATGGTGAACTAGAAATACATCTATCGATCTAACACTTAAATCTACTTAACAGACTCTAAACACTAGATAGTGTATGTATCAACACTCATATGAACAAGCTGGTATCACACAATACATAGTACATTGTATCCAAGTCACTTCAGAGATACAGTAGTGATAGACTGTTGTAGAACTAAGTATAGAATATGTAAGATATAAGCCTGGTTGGTCTCAATATCAATGGTGTATGTGCTATAGCTACTAAGGTAACTGTACAAGAGGTACGCCAGAGCAGTAAACCCAAAATAATGTTTCAATTATTGCAGAGGTTCCAACAACTATAAGCTTATTCAGATTGGATCTATTCACACAAGACCTAGAGGAATTTGTTACATGCCAGTCTGAAAAATTTACAACTATCTGCCTGGCTGATGCAATATTTAAGTTTTTTTTTTCTAGCCTGTACTCCTTAGCAAGGCATATCTTTCAGTCAATTTACAATGGATTTTCCTCTATCAGAATTTGATCAAGCTGTTATTGAAACGCAGTTTTCCATTAAAGGCCACCTAGAAAACCGGTAGCACCATTTTGGCATCTTAGTTTTGTACTGGAAGGTTAAATCTTCTGTCTTTTGAACCAGCTCAGCATGCTGTTTTACGGTTCATGATTTGGAAGACATTTTACTTATTGGTCTGACGTCTGCAAGAATATCAGTTACAGGATCTCATAGTGGGTGAACTCTAGTTGGTTTTCTATAGATAGGGTTACCTTGCATTCTTTCCTTGTTTTAAACACCAGGAAGAGAGGTTTCACCATACTAGACATGCCTAGATGACTCCATTATCTTGACAGAACAGTCCTTCAGGAAAGCTGAGCAGCTGTGTATTTTGTGTGAAATGACAAAGGGCAACTAGTGTTATAGAACTGTTTCCTGATGGCTGTTCCTTGCTTTTATTTCCATCATGGTAAGTCAGTTCCATATCTTCCTTGATATACTGGAAAAAGAGTAGATTCCAAGTATTTTTTTTGTCAGCTACTTGGTCCCCTCTACTTTACATAGCATTGTAACCCGTATTCCTCCTCCAAATCTATAACTGTTTTTTTGCTAGGACAATTCTCTAGGGATTCTTGCATCCTGACCCTTCCTCCTCAGAGATTGAATAAGCTATGGTAGTCTACTGAAATATCTAAAGGCTACTGCAGGAGTAATGATGATGAATATAGTACATTTCTATAAGTTGCACTTACCATAACAGTTCATATTCAAAGTAATCACTGCTGCAGTAGCTGCTTTCCCCATTATTTGCCTGTTTACTTAGGTTTTTAGATAAGATTATGTACTCCTAACTACCCCCCCCCCCTGGACCATAAGTTCTCTTTTCTAGGAGGCACAAAAGTCCTGACTGTTTGTTAATTGGGATGCTGATGTTCATCGTGTTTCACTGTTGCAGTCATAACTGTAGGGTGCTCCTGCCGGCAGGCAGCCCAAGGTCGGCGAGAATCCCAAAGTCTGGGTCCGGCGTCGGCTGTACAATCCAGTACCCTGACATCAGTACGCTCTGGTACATAGCCCTCAGCCGACGCCATCTTCTCCAGTCTTTCTTGCCGTGCGGTGGAAAGCAGCTCGCAAGTCGTTGGTTGGCGATTTTCAAACCGCGTTTTTGGTTGTTGTCGGTCCGAAGTTCTTACTTCTCTTCTCAAAGCTAAATACCCCATTGGGGAATCTTTTTCTTGTTCCTCCGATGTCAGAAAAAGTTAATAATTGTATTAAGTGTGGGAAACAAATACCTCATAAAGATTTCCACTCTTACTGTCTACCTTGCTTAGGCCCTGACCACAACGTTTCTTGTTGTCGGTTCTGTGCCAGGTTTAATTCTCGTCTGAAAAGTGTATGGTCGCAGCATTACCACGATCTGGACACTCTGATTCCTCTGGTCCCCTGCCTCCAGAAGGAGTTCCTTTGGTGGTCCAGGGTGTGTGCTTTAAACGAAGGAAAGCCTTTCCGTCTTCCTCAACCTTCCCAAATCATAACCACGGACGCCTCGGATTATGCTTGCTGAGCACATTTTCTAGGCAATTGCCAGCAGGGAACCTGGACACAGGATCATCTTCACTGGCACATCAATCTGAAGGAAATGTTGGCAGTTCAAAATGATCTTCTAGCCTTCAAGAACCTTTTGCATCCAGGACCTCTTTTGATACGCACAGACAACACCACAGTCATGTGGTACATAAACAAGCAGGGGGGTTCTCATTCGTACCCCCTTTGCAGACTAGCTATGGCTTTATGGGACACAGCTCTAAATCTGAATCTACATCTCCAGGCCCAATTCATACCAGGAGAACAGAATCTCTTAGCAGACAGCCTGAGCAGGAACATTTTAGATCCTCACGAATGGATGCTAGACACCAACTTATTCAACAGGATTACTGCAGTTTGGGGATGCCCCCAGATAGATCTGTTTGCATCCCACCTCAATCATCAGCTGCCTCTCTTTTGTACCAGGTCATTCCACAAAACAGCTTGGAAAGTGGATGCCCTGTCCTTCAGCTGGAGAAACCTTTCGGGATATGCCTTCCCTCCTCTTCCTCTACTTCCTCGGGTATTACTAAAGATAAAACAGGGCTTTCTACTTCCTCGGGTATTACTAAAGATAAAACAGGACAAGCCCAAGTTCCTCATCTTGATTGCTCCAAATTGACCTCAACAGTTTTGGTATCCAACTTTAAAGCACCTGTTCTTGGAGCCTCCTTGGATTCTTCCTCTGAACCCTTCTCTTCTGTCCCAGCATCAGGGTCAGTTGCTACATTCCAATCTCAAGACCCTTTGCCTGACAGCTTGGCTCTTCAAAGGAATTTGATTTCTTCTAGTCTTCCCAAACAAGTTTTGGATGTTCTTTTGGAAGCTAGACAGCCTAGCACTAGGAAATCCTATGCCTCTAAATGGAAGAGATTTTGCATTTGGATGCAGGACCGAGGCTTGGACCCTCTGGTACCTGATCTCTCTTCTATTTTGCTTTACCTCTCGGATCAATTGTCTAATGGACTTTCTTTTTCTTCCATTAAGATTCATGCTTCTGCTATTTCTGCTCATTTCAATACTGATCCCCCTGTTTTTTCTCATCCTTTGGTGAGACAATTCTTGAGTGGCTAAGAATTTAAGGCCTCCCAGGACCCCTCCTGTTCCTGCTTGGGATCTTAATTATGTTTTAGAAAAACTTACTTTGCCTCCTTTTGAGCCTGCTGCATCTTCAGATATTAAGTTTTTGTCTTGGAAGACAGTTCTTTTGTTAGCTTTGACTTCTGCCAGAAGGGTCTCAGAGTTGCAAGCTCTCATGGCTGTGGAACCATACCTTATTTTCCACCAGGACAGAGTATCCTTGAGGACCAATCCTACTTTCATGCCTAAGGTGATTTCGAAAGTGGCTTTGAATCAAACAATTCACCTTCCTACCTTCTTTCCTAATCCTCAGAATAAAGGGGAAAGGATTTTGCACTCCTTGGACGTGCACAGACAGTTACGATTTTATTTGGACAAGACTAAAGAGTTCAGAAAATCTAACCAATTGTTTGTTTCTTTTGCCTCCAGTTCTCTTGGAAAGGCTATTTCCAAACAAACTATTTCCAAATGGATTTCTTATGGAATAAGGTTTTGTTACACTCATCATGGGAAACATTTTCCAGGTACTGTGAGAAGTCATTCTACTAGAGCAGCTGCTACTTCTACAGCTTTTCTCAGGGGAGTTCCTATCAAGGATATCTTGAAAGCTGCCACTTGGAGTTCTGTGCATACTTTTTCCAAGCACTACAATCTCCCTTTGTATTCTAAGACCAGGGCAGGCTTTGCCTCTGCTGTTTTGCAGGGTCTTCTTGCTGCCCCTTCTTCTGTCTAAACCTCCCCCCTTTTTCACTGCTTTGGGATTCCACCCTACAGTTATGACTGCAACAGTGAAACACGATGAACATAGTACAGTTGTGTACACCTTCCATAAATGTAGATGTTCGAGTGTCTTCACTGTTGCAGTCGGTGTTTCCTCCCTCCTATCCCTCTTTTCTCTCTTTTGTGGTGTATTTGTGTTTCCTAGTGGGATTCATTTATGATCTATTGGGGACTTCTGACATCTAGGGCAAGAAAGGCTGGAGAAGATGGCGTCGGCTGAGGGCTATGTACCAGAGCGTACTGACGTCGGGGTACTGGATTGTACAGCCAACGCCGGACCCAGACTTTGGGATTCTGGCCGACCTCGGGCTGCCTGCCAGCAGGAGCACCCTACAGTTATGACTGCAACAGTGAAGACACTCTAACATCTACATTTATGGTAGGTGTACACAACTGTACTTTTTCTCTCTTTGGAGCTCATGTTACAGCAGCCTGGGTGCATGTGTTGAAGGGAGGCAGACACTTTGGAAGACTGGACAACTGTTATGTCCTGGGTAGGATGCAACCCATATAGCTAAAAGCAACTGTAGCCGTGATTAGTTCGAACATTTGCCGTTATGGTAAGTGCAGCTTACACGACTGTACTTTTCCATACATCACCCAGGTTATTCCCATGATTCTCATAATCTTGCTCATGCCCGACTGGCATTATTATGTGTGGATGGCTTCCCACAAGGTTGTATACCTCATAGGTGACATGGAGGTGAGAACAGGACCCAGTATATACCAAATTATTAAATTGGGATCTGGCTAGATATAATGGTGTCATCCCTGTCGGATATGTTAACCATGAATGATGACCTCCCCCATTCCTCAATTCCCACACCACAGTAGAGATTGCATATGATGCAGTGAACACAGTGACATTTTTGACTAACTTAAGCAATATTGCTGCTACCTTGATGCATCCGGTGGGGCAACAATATTCACCAGGGCATTTGACATATTTGCAGTGTACACTACATTTCATAGTGTAGTTGTACAGAATTATCTACAGCAGCAGCAAAGAAATATCTCATCAGGGCCCACTATAGCTGTAGGAGCATGGGACAATGAACAGGACACAGTCTAAGGAGAAACGGGCAGCAACAACTGAACCTAATGTAAAGCAGTCAGGCACACTACAGCTCAGCACTAACAAGTATTTGTTGTCTGGTATGTCATGATGGACAATGGCAGACATATCAGACTTAAAACTAAATGTTCAAACCAAGATTATACAATACAGTGCATAGACGGGCCACAATGTGTATCAGACATTACCTTATCACACAGGTTAGGGGATGGGCAGGGCAAAAGTCATTATTTGCATAGGTGGGGGGAAATAACGGGTGAAAGCTGTGTTTCCATATGGGCCACAATCATGGGAGGTGGATCTGGTAGCAGCTCTGCAGTTTGGTATCAGGTTGTCTTGAATTGAGGATTTCATCACCCAGTGGTGGGGTAAAGATACCTTTTGATGAACATTGGCTGTATGCACTGTGGTGGTTTGTGGTCTTTAGACTTGCTGGCAGTCTATGGTAAGAATTATGTAGCACTAATGGAGCTTCTTTAAGCATCCTGAGGAGATCCATAACATGCATGATGGCCATGTCAAAACATGGCATTCTGTCTGCCCACAGCGTATATTCATAGTACAAAACTACAGGAGTGAGTGTGTACAGTCTGAGGTGTCCAAGGATCTCGGCATGAGGCCTGCCAGTCCCCATGTATGACAGAGGCCACATTCAGATGTGATGAGCTCTGTGGTCATAGCCAGTAGTGATGCTGTATCAGGAATGGTCTGTCATCTGGGTATACCTGGCTTGTGCAGGCCACCTTACAACTGGACCCTTCCATGGCCATGGATTTTAGGGCCTGAGAGAGAAACCAGAAGACAGTTATCTGCTTCATGGCTTTTACTAATCGATGTAATATTAAACACCAGTGGCTTGGATCTCGTTGTCTGCTCCCTGTCCCTATAGTCAATGTCACTGTGCAGGCACTAAATGTCATCATGCCAGATATGCAGGTGTTGCTCACCATCCCACGGACCATCTCACTTGTTTTAATTTGCTGTTTGGGATATTTTTGCAGTGACCCTAAAGATAATGGATATCAGCTGGGTATAACAGCCCTGTGTTTCTTATGCTTAGTCAAACACTCTGCTTGTGCTGTGCTGACGAGGTCATAAGGCCAAAGTATGCATATCCGCAGCTAGTGGGGTTTGGCTTTATTGCCCTGAAATGGTCCATTAAAATGAAACCAGTCATGGGCATTCAGAATCGCCAATTAGCTGAAACACCTGATGTTCTTAAGGGTCATTTGCATATATCCCATGTGCCTCTGATACAAGAGGTTTGGGAGGTCACTCAGAAGTTCTCGCTTTGCTGGAGTTTTCATTTTGTTTTTACTGATTGTTTTTTTAGTGACCTTCGCACTTACTGTCCTAATGAATGACCTTTGCACTTACTGTCCTAATGTATTTATGGAACTGGGTTGGTACTTTGTGCTGGATCTCCTTGTCCTGACTGCCAATATGTATGTGGCAATGATGAAGTGCTCTCTTGCACAAAATATTATTCTTAGCCTTGAGCACATTCTTGCATACCTACCTACTTAGCTTTCAGTTGATGATGGGCACTCTGATCCTGTGCACTTTGCTAACATAACTACTCTACCAGTCTTGCCTAATGCCCCTTGTCACCATAATGCAGCTAAACTAATATCTTAGAGCCATTGCTAATTGGCATCATAGGAAATCCCTAGACTGGCACTCCCCACCAAAGAATGGTTCTCTAAAGTTGAGAACCAAAAAATTAATAAGCACAATTCATTTAAGCAGCCAAATCAGCTCTGTCTTCTTAAATGACTTCCATTTCTGTGCTCACTCCTGATTAGCAACTCTTCTGCAATATTGATAATTGCATCTCCTAACACCTTATGGCCTTTGCCCTGCTCTAACTTTGATATGGTACTAGTCACTCCTTTTCTTAGACTTCCAGCACTATGAAAGCCCCAATACATGCTGAAAGAATAATAGTATTCTGTTTTAGTATATTCACTGTATTTTCAAAACTGTTGCTAGCATGATTATTAGCTTGATTAAAAAGCTGCAAAAATGATGTGAAATATAAAGGGTTAATTTAGGAATAGTATAAAATGCTGAAAATTATTTAGATATTGGCATCCATGTAAAGGAATATGTTATTGAGAAACAGTCTAAAAATAGCTGCGCAGATGGCAGCTGGAAAGACCTCAACGAAGTAAAGATATGTAACATCAAGCAAGATAAAGTTAAACATCAAGTTTAAGATAGTGCTGGAACACCACGTTTCAGATAATGCAAGAATGAGTTTCCATGGATTATCAAACTACAAAGAACCAAGGACAAATCATAAATTAGGAAAACAAAGAAAAGTGTTATACAAAGGAAGATTGTAATATATCAGACTGAAAAAAATATATCAGACTTTGGTATAAATATGAGTGTGTATAAACAAGCTTTGGGAATTTGCCATAGAGAGCTGACAGCATCTGTACTGCATGCTTGTAGATCCAAAAGAAAAATGTAACCGTAAAGTCATACTAACTGAAGCAGTTTGTCTGTGTATTTATTGTACTTTGAACAATACAATATTAAAGTAGTTGGCCATACTAAGTTAATATACTGTGGCATGCTTGCATGCAGATGCAAGTAACAGCAAGAAACCAACAGAAGACGCATATATAATTTTTCAATGGCGAGCAACAGTTGATGGACTGAATGGTTTCTTGTGACAACTACAGCTTCTTTTTCATTTTATTCAGTTAGTATGTCCAGTTGCAGTGCAAACGTTTGCCTCCCTCTTATGCACAGTATCCAGTAGCAGAACAGTGCATCTCTGCAACTTCAACAGGTCCTGTACAGTAACACAGCTGAATCTGCCAGCTGTTTGACCACCTTTTGGGAGAATCAACGAGGGACTTTCCACGCTTTCTTGACAGAACACTTGATCACCTTCCACACACAAACTGGCAATTCTCTTTTTGTTTCTCATTCTACAGCATGGATGCCATAAACAAAAGCACTGTGAAATGTAACCCTACCTTTCAGGTAGACAGCAATAATAATCCAGCACATGTATGGTCAGAATTTAAAGATTGGTATAAACATAACCGTAGCACATGTAGTACTTTACTAGGTAAAGTTGATGTCTGCTTTATGTAAATGCATTATGTTTGACTGGTATCTTAAACAGCGACATCATTGATATGACAGTAAACGTTTATTGTGCAAGTCATATGAAACTGCTTTCTGTGTGCAATGTCATAAAAGTAATAGTAAACAACCAGATGCATTATGTCCTGTCACCACATGTAAAATGTTAATTTCAGAGTTACAGTATCAGTCAAGTCAGTTATTTACAGAATCTTCTGTACATCTTACTAGACAACAGAGGTGTACAACCACTGCACATTACAAAACAGATATAAACAGACAAGGTTCATGGTGAACTGACAAAAAGATTTAATGTTTTTCTTTCGGCTTTTCCTGGTTAGGGGTCGCCACAGTGGGACTCCGGTCCGCTAATCATTGGCAGTAGATTTTCATGGTGCTGAATTGCCAGCTCGATGCCCAACCTTCAATGAAGGCACGCCCATTCACATGTCTATCGAACGCTACTCGACAGTGGGGAGGACATGCAGACTCCACACAGAAGGCACTCCAGCTGAGAATCGAACAGGAGAACCTCTTG
The DNA here is from genome assembly GCF_019279795.1 of Protopterus annectens. Taxonomy (NCBI): domain Eukaryota; kingdom Metazoa; phylum Chordata; order Ceratodontiformes; family Protopteridae; genus Protopterus; species Protopterus annectens. The sequence goes on from NC_056743.1 coordinate 293,491,829, forward strand.
CTGTGAGGTGACAATGCTACCGCTGTACCACTGTGGCTTCTGACAAAAAGATTTAATAAACTTCTAAAATACAGAGTGAATTCAAAAAGTTCAGACAACATATGCAAACACTTTTTCAGGAGTGCATAAGAGCTTGAAAGTCAGCAGAACAAAATACTAACAAATATTATCTGGTTATTTAAAGCAACAGCAGTTCACTACACTGATATAGCAATAACCCATGCCTGGGTGTGGATAATGCGGGATTTACCCACGGTTGGCGTGGTTTGGTCCCGAGGGAGCAAACAAAGACAACCATGGGTAAATCCCACATTACCCACACCCAGAAGTGGGTTATTGCTATTATACTATGACATTATTTAAGAAAATAAATAATTACTTTTCTTAAATAATGGCATTGTATAATGCCTCTTTGCTGCCCTTCTGCAGCTGTCTGGTATCCGCGGCAGTTCTGATGTACTGCGCATGCCTACACAGTACATCAGAGCTGTGGCCAAAAGCAACGGAGAAAGCAGGATCTCCATTGCTTTTTACTGTTTCGCTATGTTAAATGGGTTTAGCATAGCGAGACAGCTTTAAATTAATCAACGGAGATGTCCGTTGCTTATTTTAAAGCTGTCTCGCTATGTTAAACCCATTTAACATAGCGAAACAGTAAAAAGCAATGGAGATCTTGCTTTCTCTGTTACTTTTTTTTTTTAAACCTGTCTCGCTATGTTAAATGGGTTTAACATAGCGAGACAGCTTTAAAATAAGCAACGGAGATCTCCATTGCTTATTTTAAAGCTGTCTCGCTATGTTAAACCCATTTAATATAGTGAGACAGGTTTTAAAAAAAAGCAACGGAGAAAGCAAGATCTCCGTTGCTTTTTACACGCTGTGTCGCTATGTTAAAGGAGTTTAACATAGCGAGACAGCTTTAAAAAAAGCAACGGAGATCTCCGTTGCTTTTTTTAAACCTGTCTTGCTATGTTAAACTCTTAACATAGCGAGACAATGTTTTAAAAGAGACTTATACTAATGGAAAAAGTCCGGGCGACCGGACCTTTTTCCATTAGTATAAGTCGATTTACAACGTGCACGTTGGCCAATCGGCGTGCACGTTTTGGAATATTAATGGGGGGTCATGGTATAATAGAAAATAATTTACGACATACTACTTCACATTTAGAAAATGGTTAAGTGTACACAGCAGAAACTTTCATTCAGTTAAAACAAGGCACTTAAATGGTGATTTTTCAAACCATATCAAATAACCGTTGTATGGCATAGAAATCAAATGAGAGTATTACACAGTAAAGACATGACATCATAAGAATGACATGCATGCATTTTCTTTTCTCCTAAAGTGCAGCAACATGCAGACAACAGCAAATGTAAGTCATGTAAATATATTTGTTTTAAGCATGTTAGTTAAGCCAATATCTCTCTTGTTTCTTACAATATTTTGTGATTGTATAATAGCAACAAAAATAGCAAAGACTCCAAATAAAACAGTATTCAAAAACAATATTATGCATAGTTAGGCAAGTTAATGTGTATTACAACTGCATTCTAATATCAACTTGCAAGTATATTTACAAATGACTAAAGGTGCGAGTAAGTGCTGAAGGGAGTTATGGGTTAACCACCTGAAATGCGCAGAAAGAAAAAAAAAAAGTATGTGAGCTCAAATCTTTCCAGGCTGGAATGGGTAGTTACAAGGAATGTTGTATAAGATAAAATGTTACTGGTAATGAAATTTATAAGGTCAAGGAAACAAGACTGACTGCCAGGCTAGATGGCTAACATTTTTCTAAAAACAAGTATTCATGTGCAGCATTAAGCAAAACGGACAAAAGTCTACAAGAATCCTGTTTGGTAATTGTAATAAGACATCACAATTGTGCATACTTGTCATTAATCTGTTTGCAAGTAAATACTACAACATGTACAGTCAGTGCATGGGCTATGGTATGCAATTAAAATAAATTATACAGGTCCCTTGACAAAATAAGGGAGGGTACAAATAGCTATTAGTAACAGTAAATATCTTTTAAAAATGGATAAAAGCAATTCCTACTACAACTTTGACAGTATAGGTAACAGCAAAAGCTTTATAAAAATATTTTCTGATTTTGAAAATGGCCAAAAGATCAAATCAAAAAGCAAATGTGTGAAGACCAAAGTGTCACAGTCTAGGTAACAGCCAAAAGGGCAAGCATGCATTCAATTCTCACAGCATAATGGAAATAAACAGCATTGCAAAAGGGATTCCAATAAAGGTACAAAGTGTTAATAAAAATACATTTTAATTTTCCAAGTAATGTAATTAGCAGGCTTCAGTTTAATGCTAAGTTTGTAAACTGGACTAATTGTACATTACAGCCATGTATATCTGTACAAGCAAGTGTATTATGTACAGTATATAGTAAATGGTTTATCTATGTAAATAGAGTAACAAGTCAAAGCTTGACATTTGTGACATGTTTTTTTTTTTCCCCAAAAAACAAGACTGCAATGCCTTTGCAAGAAAATCCTCAAGCATTGTCAACAAATTACTGAACAGGACATCACTGTATAAAGTCATATTCAGCAATTGAAAAATAACAGCTCATAACTGGCAATGCTTATTGTATTAACATTATAAAACTGTTAAGTTGCTGTATCAAAAGAAAACTAAAGGTTTTGTTTCCCAATGTGTTTTTTAGTTAATAGCATTATAACGTAACTAAAAATTATATACTAATATAGACAGGTTTGTATTTAAAATAAAATGGAGGGAATTTATACAGTGGTAAATATGTTTAAAAATGTATAAATGCATGTGCACATCTATTTGCTAGTTAAATAAATACATATACACATCTGTTGTTATAACATATGTAGAAATAATATAGTTAGTTAAATACATGTATTTATGTTTGCTAGCATACATATATTCTGGTACAGCTTGAGACAAGCTGAATGTTCAGTGTCTGGAACATGTTTCAAGGACTATAGATAAAAATACAGTTGCGAGACCAGGCACGCAGCATTCAACACAGATATCTGCATTTCATTTGCATCATTCTGAACATTAAATCAGAGGGAATTACAATATTTCACAAATAAAAGTTAGGAAATGCTACACAAAATAGAACACAAGACAATTTCAGTTGTAAAAAGCAATACAGCATGTACCATTGGGAGGAGAACATTTAACACAAATATAACAGCATGGTTAGCTGAACAAGGTCAGGCATACATAAAAGTAGAGAAAAGAATCAGACTGACATAAATGTTTCAATAAAGCTCTATCTCTGTTAGATGCTGTACATTACCTCAAAAATGTAACAGTTCTGACAAGGAAAGACATGCAAAAAATAATGTAGACAATAACACAAAAATAAGAATAAACTCAACAGGGGAAAAAAGGGTACGATTTCTACCACTACTCTGTTTATTTGTATCAACAACACAGTGATACAAGAAAAGGACCATGGGTTAAAATACTTAACATTTTGGGTAACAGCCTAGTACTTCATACAGATCAAATGGTAAAAACACCATCCACTTGTACTATGATAGGACAACAATACCAAAAAACAATATTGCACTTTAAATTTACATTTCCAAGTTTTAAAGATACCAAATGCACATTTAAGAGAGCTTGGTATAAAAACTAGTAGAACAAGATATCTCACAGATTGTACATTTACAAGCATAATGAGTAAGTCATTACAAGTATCTTTGATTACAATTTAGCACTAATGTATCTAAATTTGTAAATTGAATAAAATGTTATGTAAATGGACAATATTGCCTTCAAATTTTAAAAGGTTTGTTAGTGGCACCACAGTGTGTATGTGTGGTTTCAAATAACCCAGTGTAAAAGACAAAAACAGAAGCTGAAACAGCCCATAATTGGTGGGATATATTCACAGGATAGTCATCTGAGACCAAATTGGTTAATACAGCCTGTGTTGATAGTTTTAGGGGCCATAATAATGACAGCTTGAAATTGTTTTATTTGCTGCAGGTTAAGAAGCGTAATAACTCAAGTCATGATCATAAGCATAAATGGTAAATACTGTAAATAGCAATGCTGAAGAAACAAATGCAGTATTTTCTTTAACTAAAATTTAGTCCTTTCCTCAAAAAATGCAATAAGGGGAAACTGAAAGAATAATAGTATTCTGTTTTATTTAGTATATTCACTGTCATTTCAAAACTGTTGCTAGCATGATTATTAGCTTGAATAAAAACTTCAAGAATTATATGAAATATAAACTGTTAACTTAGGAATAGTATAAAATGCTGAAAATTAATTAGATATGGCATCCATGTAAAGGAGTATGTTGAGAAACAAAGTCTGCAAAAATAGCTGCGCAGATGGCAGCTGGAAAGACATCAACGAAGTAAAGATATGTAACATCAAGCAAGATAAAGTTAGAACATTAAGTTTCAGATGGTGCTGGAACACCACGTTTCAGATAATGCAAGACTTGAGTTTCCATGGAACATAAAACTACAAAGAACCAAGGACAAATCATAAATTAGAAGAACAAAGAAAAGTGTTACACAAAGGAAGATTGTAATACATCAGACTTTGGTATACATATGAGTGTGCATAAACAAGCTTTGGGAATTTGCCATAGAGAGCTGACCGCATCTGTATTGCATGCTTGTAGATCCAAAAGAAAAAGCTAACAGTAAAGTCATACTAACCAAAGCAGTTTGTCTCAGTGTATTCATTGTACAATACAGTATTAAAGTAGTTGGTCATACTAAGAGTTAATATACTGTAATATGCATGCATGCAAATGCAAATAACAGCAAGAAACCAACAGAAGACATGCATATAATTTTTCACATGCATACCTAAGTTGATACTGGCCACCCTGTGCTATGGAATTTGATATATTTAGTGGTGCACAGTGGCAAAGCTCCTGCATGTGAATCCCAGTTGTTGTCATACCATGTTTTTTAAATCTACGTATGATATATAATTGTATTTGATGGACTAATAGTTGATTTCTTCCTTTTTCAAATGCCCAAAATAAAACATTTTTTGTACAGAAAAGATATTTGGTTGGACAAGCCATGTCTACAAGCAGCACAAAGGACTGGATTTCATGTATTGCTAAAATAAAAGCTCAGTATTGCACATTTTGGTTTTCCAATTGTTTTGTATTATATTAACATGTTTTAGATAAAGAATAAATTGTTTTCTGCAATACTGGTAGGAAAGCTAAACATATGTTATGTTGTCCTATCTCACCGTAATTCTTGCTGGTTGGGTTTGGAGTCGTCCTCTGCACCAACTCGGATGAATATTAAAGCTCGAGAGCTTCCAGTGGCTTGAGGCTAACCCCCATCCCATGATGCTCTGGGCCAAATCCCCAGATCTCATTTGCTGCTCTAGCATCAAGGTTGCTGTCTAGCTGGCTCATTGGCTAAGTCGATTAAATTTATATTTTTTCACTGTTTCCTTGTTTTTCCTCTCTCTTCCACTTTAACAGTTGTCATGAGTCTGTGTTGGGTCTCTTCCCCATTCTTTACTAGTTTTAAAGAACGCTGTTTAAGTTAGAGGGCTTTTGCTTCCCATTTCCATTAGAGAGCCGCTCTCCCTATCCCTTTCTTTACTGTATTTTCCTTAGTGAAAATCTCTACTAGAAGTTTCTCTTTCTTCCACTGTCATAATCCTAGAGAGCACCATTTACGTTACAGGGCTTTCGTGGCTCATTTGACTTAGAGGGCCACTCCCTTCCCTCCTTTCTTCTGTTAAAAAAAAAAAAAAAACTTTCTATAAGATAGTTTTTTCTGTAGTAGTTGTTTCTCTCTACTTGTCAGTCATGGTTACTTTTTGGATAATGTCTTTAAAGAGCATTAACCTTTTGGGTTTAGAAAATGTGATAGATGTACCCAGAAAATGTCCATCACTGATGGACATACTAGCTGCATCTACTGCCTTGGTGAAGTACATTTACAGGACCCGTGCACTATCTGTCATGCCTTCAGTAGCAGGGTGCTCCATGAAAGGAAGAGGAAACTAATTGATAGGGATTTAGTGAAAGGGGCTTTTCAGGAGTTTTTAGACAAAGGACAGAGCTCCAAATCTTCCTCCTCTTCTTCCTCTAAGACGCACTAACAAAAGACTGGCTTCTTCAGCTCTGTTGACTGAGCCACCTAAAAGGATTGTGACATCAGAACCGAGGGCTCTCAGTTCCAACACAGCCATTACTTCTGCGGCTCTAACAGGTACTCTGAATGGGCAGTAGCATCTAGTAGGAGACACTCCCCAGAACTATAGCCTGTCTCGCCTATCTTGAGATCACCCTTTTTGGATAGGCTCAGATCTTCCTTATCCCACCCATTCCTCCGGGGGCTTATCTGATGAGGATGTGGAGCGGGTGGTGAAGAGATTACTCAAAACAGCAGCCCTGGCAAAAATTTTATCGTTTTCAGACCCAAAGGTCTCAGAGCCATCCATACCTACATGCCCTGTTGTGATTCCTCCTCTAACCACCTTAGCATCTTAGGAGCCCAGGAACTCGGATCTGGTAGTTGTGGAACCGTCGGCATTGAGAGCTTATTTGGAATTTTCGGTGCTGACTGCTCTAACTTTCTCAGCTCCATCAGAAGTCTAGGGGTCTGGCAGCCGACGCTCACCATGGTTCTGGGGCGGAAGAGTCGGTGTGGACTGTCCAACACAACTCTTCCTCTTGGTGCTTCAGCTAGGTTGAGTTTGGCTCCCATGTTGGCTTTGGAGCTGTCTGTCTTGCCTCGGAGTCGGCCCTCTGTTGCTTCAGAGCCAAGGGCCACTTTGGAGTGGGGTGGGAAGTCTTTTGAGGTGATCGAGAAGGCACTGTCACCTCAGACCACCCCGCTGTCAGATCCAGTCTCTTGTCCCTCCCAGGTGCCAGTGATGATCTCTTCACCTTTGCCTCCCCCTAGGTGTAAAGACCCAGAGCCTCAGGGAGCCTCTGATGGTGGCGTTATCTTCTCAAACCTCCCCAGAGTAGTACCCCTCTGAGGAGGTCCCTCGGAAGAGACTGTGCAAGACGAAGCACATAGACTCCCTTGAGTCTCACCTCTGATACTGATTTGGATGAGTCTGAAGGGTCCCCCTCTGAGGATGTATCCTTTGACATCCTGAAAATCCTGAAGCAGAGGGGTGACTGGCAGCGCATTAACCCTTTGGAGGATGAATCTGTACACCTGGAGGCTTTTAGGTCTTGCCCTTTCACCTCCTGGGTGACTTCTCCTTATGACAAACTGCTAGGGGTCATATCCTGTAAGGCATGGACATCACCTGATACAGTAAAGCCTGTTCAGAGGAGGCCCAACAAGTTTATTACCGCTCCCTTGGATAAAGAATTTTTGATGAAAGGTGTCCCTGTAGATGCCATGGTGGTGAAGGTGGCCACCAAGAAGGAACTCTAGGAGACTTCTTCATATGTTCATCCTCCTATCACAGAGTCTAGGATTATGGACAGATATGGAAAGCATACCTTCTCTTCAGTGGCCTTTACCCTATGGTCGCTGAACTACCTTACCCATTCTTATGAAAATTCAAAGAGATTTCCTACAGGAGCTAGGAGATTCCCTTCATGGTACAGCAGCTTTGGGGTCTGCTGATAGTATCTTTGCAGCTCTCTACTCTCACTTCCATTGCAAACTCCTCAATGAGACTGATTTCTTATGCAGCGGATAGAGTGAGTAGGGCTGCAGCAGCAGGAATTTCTCTTAGGCGACATTCCTGGATGCGCCTTTGCAATTTTGCCAAACCCTTTAGGTCTTCCTTCACCAGCACCCCCTTTGATGGTTCATCCCTTTTTAGACCAAAGGTGAAAGATACTTTAACCAGGTGCGAGCAGGATGTAAAAACCTTATCAGCCATGGGAGTCTGTTTTTCTGCCCCGTCCAGACCTTATCCCAAAGGTCAAAAAGGTGGAAAAAATGTGGTTCCGCAACTCCTAAAAAGGTTTTTCTGATGCACATGGTGATTCCTCTCCCAGGGGCAGAGGGGGAAGTTATAATGGAAGACACCGACCTTGTGGTAGAGGGGGTCTGCAAAACCAGGGTGACAGACATTCTTTGACAGGTCCTTCCAGCGCTCCTGAAAGGAGGCCCATCTGCTTTTCTCTGAAGGCAGTCGGGGGTCGATTGTCACTGTACCCAAATGCCTGGCAAGAAATTTCCCGAGACAAATGGTACACAATAATATCCAGGGGGTATTACATACCCTTTTCTACCTCCCCACCAAACAATTAGTCCCTAACTGGATGTCCCACTTCGACCAAAAGGACCATGCAACACAAGAGGTTATCTCGTTGCTAGAAAAGTCATCCAGGAGGTCCCTGTAGACCAAATAGGATCCAGGACTTACTCAAGATTATTTTTAGTTCCAAAAAAGACAGGGGACTTAAGATCCATTCTGGATCTCAGCAAACTAAATAAATCAGTGAAGAAGTCAAAGTTCCAGATGGTAACGCTGCAGTCAATCTTCCCATTTATCGGGAAAGACAATTGGATGTGCTCAATAGATCTCCCGGATGCGTACTACCATATAAAGATGGACAGGCAATCCAGGAGACACTTGCACTTTTGGCTGGGAGCCAGTCCTCACCAACTTCGAGCCCTGCCCTTTGGTCTCACTACAGCCCCCAGAGTGTTCACCAAATGCATGGCAGTGATCACGGCTCACTTAAGACATCAGGGATTCTGGGAATTTCCATATTTAGATGATTTGCTCATCACTGCTACCACCAGGCATCTACTACTTCAAACGAGGGATGAAACACTGTCACTTTGTGCCAGACTAGGCATCACAGTAAACTTAAAAAAAATCTGCTTTGTCACCATCTCAACATATTACCTTCTTGGGCACAGATCCGGATTCAAAAAGTATGACAGTAAAACTTACCCCAGACAGAATTCAGTCCTTTCACCACTGAATCAGGATTTTGATGGCAAAGAGAAGTTCAAGCCAGATTTGTGCTGCAAGTTCTGGGTACTATGGCAGCAGCTATCCTCCTAGTCCCCCTTTCACATCTACACATGAAAGTTCTACAATGGTTGCTCTTTGCTCAGTGGTCAATGTGAGATCTTCCTCTGTCACACCAGATTGTCATCGCGGAGTCATGCATAAAGATCTCCTTTGGAGGCTGCAGACAGATCAGTTGCATCAGGGCCATCCCTTTGTTTTTCCTCAACCGAACGCAGTACTAACCACGGATGCTTTCCATATTGGGTGAGGGGGGGCATTATGTGGGAATGACAGTCCAAGGACTATGGCAAGAGCGTGAAAGCAACTTGCGCATAAACATTCTGGAGATGAAAGCAGTGCTTTATGCATTGCAGGCATTTCAGGAATCTCTTCCCATGGGAACATTTGCAGTTCAGACAGACAGAATGTCAGTAGTGTGGTACATAAACAAGCAAGGAGGAACCAAATCTTACCCACTTATGTCAGGAGGCACAACGAGTTTGGCAATGGGCAATCGCTTCAGGTTTTTCTGATAGTAATGCACATCCCGGGAAAATCCAACATGATAGCGGGCAAGCTCATTAGAATGATTCTAATGCCTCACGAGTGGTCCCTGAAACCAGAGATTGCAGAAGTTATCTTCCAGAAATGGGGCCAGCCTTGCTGCGACCTATTCGCCACATCCATGAATACCAAATGCAGCAGCTACTTTGCCCTCATTTACCCTCCAGAGAAATCACCCAGGGATGCATTGGTTCATGATTGGCCCCCAGGATTACTCTATGCCTATCCCCACTTTCCTCTAATTCCCAAAGTCATTCAGAAAGCCCAGACTGTTGAAAAGCACTATGATCCTCATTGCTCCTTACTGGCCTCGTCAAGATTGGTTTGCCTTTCTCTGGACCCATCTGCTAGAGGAACCTTGGATTCTGGATCCAATTCCAGACCTCTTGACCCATTCTTCGAGTGAGTTCCATCCATCTGTCCAAACCCTTAAGATGACAGAATGGCTGCTCCAATTCCATGCATAGCCAGGTATTGCACCTTTTTCCCTGCAGTGAGTCATATTCTCATTTCTTCCCATAAACCATCCACAAGGAAATTATTCTCCAGTAAGTGGAAAAGATTTTCATGTTGGGCTGCAGAACAGAATATAGAGCCTTTTACAGCTTCCATATCTCCAATTTTAGACTTTCTTACTGAACTGTTTGAAGAAGGAGCTGCTGCAGCTACCACTAGGCTTTAACTGGCAGCCATTTCTTATTTCCATACTGGAGAAATGGGATTCCCGATTTATGTCTCATAGGTTATGTAAGGCTTTCCTCAAAGGTACCTTCTTACTCACTACCAATCAGAGAACCCCCAGTCCCTTGGGATCTAATTCTTGTGCTAACTTTGCTAATTTTACCACCCTTTGAGCCCGCATCATCTTGTGATTTTAAATTTTTGTCATAGGAAAACTCTTTTTAGTACCAATAACCCCTGCCGGAAGGGTATTGGAATTACAAGCTCTCTCTACTCGTCCTCCGTATATCATTTTTCACAAGGATAGGGTCTCCTTGAGAACTAACCCCTCATTCCTTCCCAAAGTCTGTTCAGAGAATAATTTGAACCTTTCCATTGAATTTCCAGTCTTTTTTCCGAACTATGGCAACAAGGCAGAACATAAATTGCACCAGCTGGATGTTCATAGACAATTATGTTTTTACCTGCACAGGACAAAAGATTTCAGGAAATCCGACCATCTTTTTATGTCCTTTTTGGACAAAAAGAAAGCATTGTCAGTTTCCAAGGTAACCTTATCTAAGTGGCTTACTGATTGCATTTCTTTCTTTCTGCTACAATAAGCAGGTTAAGCATCTACCAGGAAAGGTAAGAGGACATTTCTCTAGGGCAGTCTCAACACCCTCTGCTTTTCAAGCTCAACTTCCTATTGATTCTGTCTGTGCAGCCACAACTTGGGTGAGACCTCATACCTTTATCACTCATTACAAAGTAGATGTGGCTTCCCAGAACAGGTCCTCCTTTGGATCCACTGTATTGAAGAGTCTTTTTTCCTGAGCCACCCTAGGATAAAGGTGATATGGACGCTGTCCCAACCAGCAAGAATTATGGTGAGATAGGACAACATAACATTAAGAAGTTATGTACTCAGCATAACATTCTATGGTTGTTGTCCATCTCACCTATATTCTTGCGTCCCACCCTCCTTCCCCCATCCTGTATTCCTGGAGGAACTGGTGGATAACTATATACTATGCACATAGTTTTTTGATGGTTTGGTGCTCCTGTCCTTATAAGGTGTGTGTATGTATATGTAATATATATATTATTATTAAATATATATATATATATATATATATATATATATATCGGTTCACTTTATAACATCGAAATACTGAAATGTCGAATTTCAGTATCTCGAAGCTATAAAGTTGAATGTTAAAAATAGCGAACGTTCATAATCGCGAATTTGATGTATGTCGAAAATATGTCGAATTCGCGGTTATGAAGTTGCGCTATGTAATGTCCGGGTTTGTGTTTTGTTGGTGCGCAGTGCCGTGTTTGGATGTTGGTGTTATGTCAGGTAAGTGAGTGTTTTGTAAGGGTTTTGAGTGGGAGTTAGAGTGTGTGTGAGGGATTGGAGAATGTGTGCGAGTGAGCTTTTGTGTTGTGTTTGTGCGATCTCGGAGTTAGTATATATAAGTAGGGGGGTGTGGGGGGCACAGGGTGGCTTGCCCCCCTGCTTATGTGTGTGTGAGTTGTGTATGTGTGTTATTTTTTTGTTTATGTTGTGATGTGGGTGTTGTGTTGTATATTTAGTGTAGTGTGTGCGGTGTTTTCGGTTATGTGGTTTCGCGGTTTTTGTTTGTCGGTGTTTTGTGGATTCGGTTTTATAGTCTCGAGATACTGAAATTCGATATTTCAGCATTTCGAGGTTATAACGTGAATCCATATCTATCTATATATATATATATATATATATATATATATATATATATATATATTTATTTTTTTTTTTTTTTCTGTGATTGTCCTTCACTTGCAAACAAGATCTGGGGATTTGGCCCAGAGCATCATGGGATAGGGGGTTAGCCTCAAGCCAGTGGAAGCTCTCAAGCTTTAGTGTTTTTCTGAGTCGGAGCCGAACCCATCCAGCAAGAATATAGGCAAGATGTACAACAAACCTAGAATGTTATGGTGAGTACATAACTTCTTGTTTTTGTCCTGAAGTTGAAACTGAGGCAACTGTGCACCCTAGCAAAATATGAGGCGATGACACAGGAATATACAAAACTACTGGAGCAAAATGACCTGCTGACAGTTTATCAAAATGGTATTTGCTGAGGACCTGCCAAAATGATTTTGTCCCAGGAATTTCTTCTGCAGCTCATCTGATCCCTAGGTACTCTTTCATAGGACAAGTTATACTGCAGCACTTAGTTCTATATTGACATGCAAAAATATGATATCACATCTTCATTGCACAGATCTGTGCAAGACGAGCATCAGTTTACTTTGAATCTTTATAGCCCATATGCTCTCTAATGTAGATTTTTAGTAATGTTTTGCTATCTAGCAGATATGCTCTCTAATGTGGATTTTTAGTAAAGTCATACTTTCTAAACACCATCATTGATGTCTTTCATGTGATCACTATTGCAGTATTCCTCACATATGGGAAGAATCCTACCTAGGATAAGATACATCCAGACAATATGCCAAAGCTTGTGTCTTCCTCTCCCACCATACATCTGCCCATGACCCAAGCATGAAGAGAATATGTTGGTCAGAAAGGGGCATAAGGCATGAAGTTCCACTGAACTTTCTTAGCCAGTCCACAAACAGAGAGTTCATTTAATGCTTCAGTCTGTCAGCCACACTGGCCTGTGCCACTTTCTGTTGAGTGGCAGATAAATATCCTTTTTTCCCTTAACTTTTGGTTGAAAAGCTAAAAGGAGTAAATGTGATTGTGGGAGGCTGATACCATGTAAAATAAGCATTCAAACAGATTATTTTGTCTTAGTCCTAAGCTCAACTTTAGGGAGTTTTCCAAGTGTAAATCATTTGTCTCTAAAACTATAAGGAGATGGTTAGCCTCTCTACATTAGTCTAGAAAAGCAGAAACTAAAGGAGCTTGCACAGGAAAGAATGGCTTCTGAATTTTCTCAGTCAGATATCACGCAACACCCAGATTAAGAAACTCAAAAAGTCAAAGCTTTTAGAAGTTTCTACTGTCTGGTCAGACCTGGACATCCCTGCTGTGGTTCTTGATGACCCCTCAATGTGTCCAGTTTTGTCACTATGTTCGGAAACTAGGTGCAGCATCTGGGCACATCCATGATGGCTGATCAAACAGTTGCCAAGGCTGTAAAGGGAGAACCCTGGCTAATCAAAGGGGCTTGAGGGCATACTGCAAATCCTTGTCTGACAGGAGCTTCCTGGTCCCCTTATAGAGGTACAGAATTAGTTCTCTTACCAGGAGAGAAAAGTTCTGTTCAAAACTCTTCCTGTTTCCAAGAAAAGTGACCATCTTCAGGTCTACTATGGATTTATTCATCCTCAAAACCTTTCTAACTGTGCCAAAATGCAAGGTATTGTCCTTGGAAACTCTTCTGCCAGTAAGTCTTTCATATGTTTTCTTGATGAACCTAGACCTCAAGGTCTCCTATCTTTGTATTTATTCATCCAGATCAAAGAAAATTATTAATATTCTGTACTTTAGAATGTTATTTTCAGTGTTCGGCTTTAATCTTTAGTCATTCTAAATTCTAAGGGTATTTACCAAATACCTAGCCTCTGTTAGTATTCTGCAGGGTCCATGGTATCCAAATATACCCTCATTTAGATCATTTTTTTCAGGCTTCAATGGAGAAGTTTCTTCAAGATATCAAGTTTGTCATGGATCTCTTCCTTTTGCCTAGGTTTTATCCTAAACATGAAAACAATCTGTCCAACACTTATTTGGTCTCCCACAAGACTTTACTGTAGTTTTAAACTTGATGGTCTCCCACAAGACTTTACTGTAGTTTTAAACTTGAGTGCCCTTTTGTTCCTGACAGATTAAAAGTTGTTTTAAACATTCCAAAATATTTCTTCTTTGTAGAAACTGCTTGAATTATATTTTGTGGCTGGTAAAGAATTATTTTACTGTGTATTAACTGGGGAAACATCTTAGCTTCAATAGGAAAGAAGCATTATTTTTGGCATGACCTTGAAACAGACTGCTGGTCCCATGTTCAGTCCTCTGTTCATTCCTCCTTCCAACCACAAAAAAAAAAAAAAAAAACTTAGCCTTTGTCTGCAGTGTAGACTAGCAATTTACCTTGGTCACAGGTGGACTTAGCCTTTGTCTCTAATGTAGACTAGCAATTTACCTCAGCCACAGGTGGGTGACTGTGGCCAAAGAAGGTTCCTCAGACCATTCATCTTTTCCCCTAGATCTCTCAAGTGTCCATAATGCCACTGTGGACCAGAGGATAGCCATGTCTTCTATAGATGTTGGAGTCTCCTCAGAGGTGAAAGCAGAGCCATTCTTGTTGGTTTTGGGAAAGGGAGCAGGGATGTGCCTCTGCTTAGCCTGAATGTCTTGTCCATCTCTTGTCCATCTCTGGGGAAACTTTGTCATTAATAAAATGATTTACTCCATCTACCCTGTCAAAAAGAAATGCAAAACTAAATATTTATCTTCTCTTGCATCAGTTCTATTGTCTCCCCACTCTAAAATCCTTGAAAGATGTATACATTAACAATCTCTACGCTATCTCATACAAAATAAGATAATCTCCATTGTACAACATGGATTTTGACCATACCACATCACCTTCACTGCATTGCTATCATTTACAGACACTGTCAATAAAGCTTACAACTCTAATAAAATTGCATCTACAGTATTTCTAGATCTGTCAAAAGCCTTTGACATGGTCTGTCATAGTAAACTCCTCAATCAACTTACCAACCTTGGTCTATCATGTCCATCTGTTCAATGGTTCTCTAGCTACCTTGCCAACAGGCAACAAGCCGTGAAACAACAAGGATCCATCTCTGCATACTTTTCCACTTCCACAGGCATCCCACGAAGCTCCATCCTTGGCCATCTACTATTCTATGAAGGCACCTTGATTCAATATACAGATGAGTCTACCATCATCTGCTCTTCAAACATCTTATCTCAGATCTAAGAAATCATTCAACAGGCTGTCATCTCCATTGAAGCCTGACTTAGCTGGCTGGAACTTCCACTTCACCTCTTCTACATTCAAGCAGGATAACCAAAATAACAAAGACCAAATCCAGTAAAATTTCACCACCAGCAAGATAGTCTAGGAATGAAAAAGGCAGACCAAGAAGAGCTTCCAGTAGTTTAGTAAAACACAGCAAAATTGACAAGATTGAGTGCTTTCGTATAAAAATATATTTCATCAGAATCTACATGCAACTTGTAATAAAATCATACACAAACCATTAGCTTGCCCAAGTCTTCTCTTTAATCAGCATATATTTTTTTTCTAAAAAAAACTCTTGGATCAAAAGACAACTTCTCATCATGAATAAAAACAATAAATCCCCTGGACAAAGCCTATACTCGTACTTAGTAGCAAAACAATGAAACTCCTTACCTCTAACCACCAGAACTATTTCTAACCTATCCACCTATAAATGCTCCCTAAAGGAATATTTTGCAAAGTCTTGGGCCAGCTCCTGTGCCATTCTGGCTGAACTCACTGTACTTCACTCACCCCTTTCAACCTAAATCACAGTTTACAGCCTTCTGCAACCTTCTACTCCACTCCTTTATTTTCCCTACTGTCTTACTTTATCTTATACACTTCAACTCTACAGGCCTTTTGTTTACCTCTTTCTCTTCCCTACTCACCTAAGATACCTGAAGACGCCCTACCCTGCACTCTTATAAATTCCTTTTTTCACCATCATCCTTCCTTCTTTTTTCTGTAACCATAATATAAACATCATCCCTCATGCTAACATATCATTCAGTGTTCTTTCACCGTCTCTAATCATGCAATCTCTAATCTCTCTAAATATATTTTCTTATTAGAATTGCCTCAGGTCTGCTTTATCACATACTAATTTAAAAATAATATGACTAATTAGTTTTTCCCTACATTTTCTCCAACTTGTTATTATTTTTCATTGCACTCTGCTATGAAACATATGATCTGATGTTAATCTTCATTCCATTCATCACCGATGGGTTTGATTCCAAGCCCTCAGAATGGAGTCGGCCTTATACCAAAGCTCACGCCAGCCAAAAACTCCTGAGCTAAGAATTGCCCATAATCCTCTTCTCTCTGTTACTTCGGATCTTGTTTGCCACATTGTGTAAAGCTACATTCAAGACAGCTCTCAGCTAAGTGTTTGATATTTTTGGATATTTTGATATGTCTAAATAGTTGTGTTTTTCAGATATTGTGTTACTTTGCTTCACCTATAATTTCCTGTATCTGTGTAAGTCTTCTTTCCAACTTTTCTGTCAACTACATGTTGGTAATCTTTGTACCATTGCTGGTACACTCCCTTCTCTCTACTCACTGTGGTAATTCTTTTATACCATTGTTGGTATTCTCTACTTTCTAGCTAGTTATAGCCATGTGTTTAGTTGTGATAATCTGTTTTCTCACATTGTATTGTTGGTATTAACATGTCTGCTAAAAAGGGCACTTCAGGCTGCAAAACAATGCCTGAAGTGTGGGAGGAAAATGCCTAATAGTGACCTTTATGATGATTGTGTTTACTATTTAGGAGTGCCTCATCTCTTGGTACAACCGCCTTGCTCCTTCTGTCTAGGATTTATCTCACGTACCTTGAATGAGTGTAAAAATTGATTTTGAAGGGCCTTCTCAAATCGCCTTTCTCAGAGGCACTCTCCACATAGGAGGCTTCACCCCCTCCTAGAAAAGAGAGAGGCCAAATTCCATTCCCTCCTCACCCTCTGATGAGAAGGAAAGACCACCAAAATCAAAAATTCCAAAGCGTTCTTCACCAGAACAGAAGTGTTCACCTACGGTACCATCTTTGGTATGTCTATGTCTATAGTGTCGACGCCAACTCCCTCGGCACTGACAGTGTCAATTGAACCGAATGTGATTGATGCAAAATGTTTGACCTCGACTCTGGTTACTACTCCAAGCCATTCCATGGCTCCAATAACTCAGACATTGCTGCCCCTATCCTCTCAAAAATAGAGATGGTGGTACCATTAGCATAGACTCAATATTCCCCATATGTGGACCCCTTCTTGGAACAGGCTTACAGTCCTGTCTTAGTGCGTCCAGAGTCCCCTTCATGGATATCCACTAGATCCACCAGGAACCTCTCTGAACTCGATGTGATGCACCTGGTGGACCAGCTGCTGACAGGGGATTCCTTCTGATTCTAAATCCCAATCCCTTTTAGGACTTGGCTTTTCTGCTTCATGGACTCCATCTTACTCTCCTCCTTTGTCCTTCTTGCAAGTTCTGAAGTCTTCTGCACCGATGCCTCTCTTGGCTCCCTCTGATTCAGTGCCAAGAGTGGATCTCACTTCGGCCCCGGAGTCGACCCTTTGGTTCTGTTGGAACCAGGTCTTCCTCATGCCTGGGATTGGACTACAGGCTCCTTGGTTCCGAGTTCGGTGCCAGCCTTTCCTATGGTGCCATCCACTACCCCAGGAGCCCTGTCTGTATCTATTCAGCTTGAGGCTCCTCTCCTGGGCGCAGGCTCAATGGAGTGGTATGTGACCCCAGTTCCAAGGTTGTCCTCAGTTTCAGGATCCCATCCCTCTTTGGATGGACCTGCCTTCCAGGCAATGGAGAGGGCTCTTGCCTCCAGGAACAAGCCTTTGGTGTCAGAACCCCCATGTCCTCCCCCTGTGCTGCAGTTGTCACAGGCCGCTGTCCTGGATCGAGCACGGGCGCCACAGTTGACCCTTTTGCAGGGTGCCCTTTCTTCCGGGTCCTCTTCAGAAGCTCCCACTGAGGAGGTTCCTAGGAAGAAATCATGCAAGAGGAAGCACATGGAATCCCCTGAGGAGTCTCTCACCAAGAATATGGATTACAGTGAAGGGGAAGTGTCCCCACGATCACCCCGTGAAGATATCTCCTTTGGAGACATCCTGAAGATTTTGAAACAGAGGGCTGATTGGAAGCCCAAAAAACCTTCCTTGGAGGAATCTGTTTTCCTGCAAGCCTTTCGTGCTCGACCATCTACCTCCTGGGTGACACTGCCTGCAGACGAGTTGGTTCAGCTTGTGGTGCAGCATGCCTGGAAGAACCCTGATGCTGTTGAAGCAATCCCCAAGAGGCTAGAAAAGATTCTGTGTCCCCCTGAAGAACATCCTCATTGTTCAAAAGGTCTACTGGTAGATGCTGTGGTGGTGGCAGCAGCCACCAAGAAAGAGTTCACTGAGGAGAGCCACACTTTTCACCCACCTAACAGGGAGTCTCAAGCAGTGGACAGACTGGAGAAGTGACTTTTTGCTTCATCGACCTTTGCTTTTCGGTCTTTGAACTACCTGGCACATTTCACCAGACTCTAGAGAGACCTCCTCTCCAAACTCTCTGGTACTCTGTCAGGAAATGTCTGACAAGGTTAATGACAAGATACCCTCACAGGTAGTGACCCTGGAATTAATTTCTAATTCGTCCATGAGGTTGATTTCACATGCAACCAAAGGGGTGGCCAGAGCTGCGGGTGCAGAAGTAGTTGAGACATCACACCTGGATGTGCTTATGTGACTTAGCAGATCCTTTTAAGTCTTCCTTAATGCTCCATTGGAAGCATCTTCCCTGTTTGGCCGTAAAGTGAAGGGCACATTAGCCAGGTGTGAGAAGGATGGTTAGACCCTGTCTGTGGTTGGTGTATGTTTCTCCATGCCTCAGCGTCCCTTTTCCAGGAACCAGAGAAGTAGGAAATTGTGACACAAAAAATCTCAGGGTTCTTTTCGTGACACGTGGCAAGTTCACCCCCAGAGGCAGAGGGGGCAACTCTTCTGGAAGGCACCCCTACAGAGGCAGAGGGGGTCCAAGTAATCAGGGTTCCAGAGATTCCTTCTCTGGACGGCCCTATCAGTGCTCCTGAAGAATTGCCCAATTGCTTTCCTCAAGCAGTCGAGGGACTTTCTCTGCACCCCAATGCCTGGCTATCTATTACCACCAATTCTTGGGTGCAGAAGATAATATCCAGAGGTTACCAAATCCCATTTGACTCCTATCCAAAATCACCAAAATGAATCCCAGACATTCCATTCAGTGTAAGGTAAGAAGCAGCGCTACAAATAGAAAAGCTGTACTTAGAGTCATCCAGAAAGTTCCACCAGACCAGATAGGATCGGGATTTTACTCTATGTTCTTTTTGGTGCCAAAAAAGACAGGGGACTGGAGACCAATTTTGGTCCACAGTTGTTTAAGTTTGTCAGCCAGACAAAATTCCAGATGGTCATGGTTCAGTCCATTCTCCCTTTTCTGGAGTAAGGTGGTTGGATTTGCTCAATAGATCTTCAGGATGCGTGTTGCCACATCAAGATAGACAAATGCTCCAGAAGGTTCCTTCACTTCCAGCTGGGAGCCAATCATTACCAATTCGGTGCCCTGCCCTTTGGACTCTCTACAGCCCCCAGAGTGTTCACCAAATGCATGGCAGCAGTGACAGCTCTCTTGAGACTGCAAGGATTCTGGGTGTTTCCATATTTGGATGATTGGCTCCTTACTGCCCCCACCAAGCATCTACTGGTAACAGCCTTGCACTACACCCTTTCTTTGGTGTATCACCTGGGAATATCCATAAACTGGGAAAAGTCCAATCCAACTCCAACCTAAACTCTGGAGTTTATAGGGGTAATGTTCAATTCCCGTTCTTGCTCAGTGATGGGAGTAACGCGTTACTGTAATTTATTACATTTTTAAGTAACTAATAATATAATTCGTTACTCGTCAGTATAGTAATGCATAATTGTAATGTTATTTTTTTTTAGTAACTAGTAATGTAAATGTGAATTACTTTTGCGTTTTTGCTTTGCAGACTTCCAAAACCAAAAAAAAACCCCAACTTCTTGATAATGAGGCATATATACCTTTAAGGAAGACCATGCGTGTGTCCTATGCATGGATGCATACCACCGCAGAATTAAACGTTTAGTGACATGCACAATTTAAACATTTAGTGGTACACACAATTCAAGTGAAGTTCAACTGTTATGGTATGAATCAGTAGCTGGGTGGTATCCTTCTAAATGACACTGACGGTTAGTCTGACATCATTTCTTTTTTCAGTCAGTAGTTCCTAAAAATGGGAGAACTCCATAAACAAGAATATGTCTGGGAGAGAAAAAAGATTATTTTTGATGACTAATTGTAAACACTTTGTTATGTTGGCAGTTGACTGCCTACACAGTTTGTTTATAATAGATTCTCAAAAGGGGTATGGTGTAAGGCTTTGCACAAGATGGTTATCATTTTGATAAAATTCTCATCCAGCCCTGAAAGAATTACTTTGCTAGTGAATGTGTAAAATTCACTGTTTTGGTGAGACTGCATAACTTTATCATAGTTTATAAGATGGATTCCCTCATAAATAATATGCTAAAACATAGGTTGCAATATAGCGCGATTTTAACGTAAGTGTGTGTGTGTGTGATGTGAGAGACAGACTATAGAACAATTTGAAGGAAAGAGCATGTGTGTGATGTGAGAGAGAGACTTTGTGGTATTGCACGTTTGAGGTAAGAGTGTGTGTGTGTGTGTGTGTGTGTGTGTGTGTGTGTGTGTGTGTGTGTGTGTGATGTGAGAGAAGGAGAGATTGCAGAAGGCCGCCCACTAGCTAACTGCTCGGAGTCTTAATCCTCTGTGCTAATTACCACCAGGTATTTTTCCTGTTTTAAAATGTAAGATTTATTTGCAGAAATTGCTTTGCATATTATTGGTCGTTTCAGTATATGAAATACAAGTATCTTTCTCAGAATGACCCTCTTGCAGAAATGTGTTAAATATTTTTCAGCATGCTGGAAATGTGATGAATAAAAGGAAATATGAAGGAAAAACATTGAAGAAGGTTGTTAAAAGGTTAATAACAAATGCACGCATTATATGTTAATGTTGCATTAATTAATAATAGTTATCAAACGAAACGATGTACCTTTAAAACTGGATCTGTTTAACCCTAGCTTATTTTATAGTCCCTCAGCTGCAGTCCATTTTTCCACACTTCACTAAATTGAGGGCATTTATAGTTAGATCGATCCACCAACATAGTACAGGGAGGGTGTCTTTCTAAACACTGAAACCATTGTAGAGATTCTCCCCAGTAGTGGAAACTGATGCATCTGGAATTAATGTCTGTTCAAGCTTTACATATGTTTGTCCATTACCACTGTCTCCCATAGTGTTTTTGCTGTGTATCAATATTTGTTTATGCAATGTAAAGGTGTATGGAGAAATGTGACTGTTGATATTTAAGATATGATTTCTACATAGACTCTTGTATGTTCACTTTGAATAATCCATTTTAAATTACAGAACTAAGGGATTTTATTTTTGCTGTTTTTGTATCTATCTGGTTTAATTATAAATGTTGATTAGTGTAGAAGCTGAAAACTCAAAAAAATAAGGCAATCAACTTGGTGACAAAGTGTTTTGGGAGCAGGACTTTGTGTAGTCTCCTGGTTAAGAAACAGACCAATGGTCCAGAGGCTAGTAACCAGTATTCACAAACAATTCAAACATGGCATGTTAATTCCCTGTTACTTTCTGGTGTACCTGTAGCTTACGACTACTAAAAGGTGCTTATTGATTTGCTTAATTATATTTTAACTATCCAGGTGGCCTGGGGTGAAGCTGTGCAGCCACATTGCCATGCAGTCCTTCCAGATTTCCAAGTCAGTGATCAAACTTAGGTCACCTGGAGCACGGTTAGGGCTTTATCCCTCTGTGCTACCACAGGCTCTTATGTTACAACTTGTTGATATAATTGTAAATGATATACTAATTGACTGCATACTTAATGGGTATTACATGTTTTTTTTTCTTTTGGATTGGGATTAATAACTATAGAATTCGATAATGAATATTTTTGATTCACTTTGAATGGTGTATTAGGTAGTGTGTAGTAGATACACTGTTAAGATGTGACACTTCAGTTATGCTCAGAGATCTTAAATGGTTAATCTGTTTTTTATCTGAATGCTGGCTTGCAGGTAGAGCCAGGTTTTTAAATCACCAAGTAAACTTCAGAGGCAATCAAAGAGCTGTGTGGCTCTGGAGTCATAAGTCGCAGACATCTGAATTAGAATGTGTTGTTGTCTAATACACTTACCCCTAAGTGCTGTTCCATGGTTTATCTCAGAGGTTTGTGTTTAACATCTTTATTAAATCCCAGTTTAAATAATGACATAGGTACACAGATTTTAAGAGAAAAGAAAACAAACCATAGTGATGTAGTATACATGTTTTCTTTTTAACAATTGTCATTCCGTACAACATTACATAAATTGCTGACGTCTTGCCTTCCCTTAAACCTCACTCCTTCTCCTTAACATTAATCTGCATTTACTGTTCCCCCAAATTCCATGTGTTTCTCTGTAATTTTCTCCTTCCCTTTTCTAAAGTTCTCGCTATCAGTTGTTTTTATTTCCTTTTCGTTGGTTTAGATTTTGATTTCCATCTTCTAGTAATTGCTTTTTGGTGGTCAGTAACATCATATTTAGTAAGGCCATATGTCTATAGGCAATTTGGATCTTGTGAGCTAAGTCCAGAGTCTTTTCCTTAGTTAAAATCCTTTTGTCCACAACTCTTTTAATATAGTGCTCTGTAAATCTACCAACTCGGGAGCTGATGTAGTATTTTATAAGTCCTATTATTTTTTTTTTCTAACAGCAGCTTCTATTCTTGTTAGACCTATATGACATTGTCTGTTATGGGTCTTGTGTTGCTGGCTGTGTATACTTTGGTTTAAGTATTAAATTGTGACTCTCTGAAAATATGGACTAGTCTGTGTGACTTTGTAAATTGTAAAATGCTAATGTTAAGTTGTCAATCTCGCCTTCATTCTTGCTTGATGGGTTCGGAGCCGATCCCTCGGCTCCGACTCGGCACTTGCTTTAGCTCGAGAACTCCTTTTACCAGCTCGAGGCAGCCCCATATCCCATGATGCAAGGCAGTAAATACCCAGATCTCGTTTGCCGCTTCGCTTGGGAGGTCTTCTCTTTACCAGCTCCTGGTAAGTAATTCACTTTTGTGACTTTTAAGCTCCTTTTAGTTAAAAACTTTTGGTTTTTGATAGTTTAATTTTAAATTTGACTTTTTCTGACAGAAATCCCTGTCTCTTTTAATTTTTTTAGTCAGTTAATTCCCTGTCCCATCCCCCCCCTGTTAGGGTGTGTGTGTTGGTATTTTTTACTAAGTACCTTTTTGGTATTAGTTTTAATTTAATTGGACTGGTGTGTGTGTGTTTTGTTAGACACCATGTCTAAAGAGAGGGTTTCAGGTTTTAAGAAGTGTCACTCGTGCTGTCAGAAGATGTCTCTGACAGACGGTCACACTTCTTGCCTGTACTGTTTAGGCCCTCTTCACCTGCAGGACTCCTGTGCTATTTGTCACTCCTTCAGCCAGAGAGTCCTGCAGGAGAGAAGGAATAAGTTGATTCTCAGGGGTCTTCTTAAGCCGGAGGGCTCTCCGGCTAAGTCGGCCCCACAAAAATCAACTAAATCTGCCAAGACCCAGGCTTCTGTTTCTAAGCCTGTGGCCTCGGCTCCGACTCGTATAGAGTCGAGATCGGCTCCGGCTGGAGCCGATTCTGGATCCACTAAGCTTTCGGCTCCGATGGCTATCGGTGCCGAATCTGCTTTGACCACTGTGGGGTCGGTTCCAACCGGCTCTGCCACCCACGTGGCACGGGTATCGGTGTCGGCTCCGATCGGCTCCGACACCCATGTGGCACAGGCATCGGTGTCGGCTCCGATCGGCTCCGACACCGTTACTTTGGTGGCTGTATCGGCTCCGGCTGGAGCCGATACATCGAGACGTTCTGTCGGCTCCGAGAAGTCGGTGCCGACAGGATCTGTAGTATCGGCTCCGATGGCCCATTCCAGGAAGAGGTCGAGGTCTCCTTCCTTGGAGCCGATACTTTTGGCTCCGGCCTCGCCTCTTCTATCGGAGCGGAGCCATCGGAGCCGATCTTCAAGGTCATCCAGATTGTCAGATCATGACCTCGAGAGAGTGGTCAGTAGATTGCTCAAGTCACAGGTACTGGCCCAAATGCTACACAGTCCGTCTCAGCAGACGACTGTTGGTCCACACCCCGTTACAGTTCCTCCTTCAACTCTACCCCAGAGCTTGGAGTTGGAGTCTTCGGGTTTGGTTACTGCTACGGCTGGAGGACGGATACCCCCTTCTGTTCCTTCAGCCCCTACTCTTATCTCCTCTTCCTTAGAGGGATTCGGTGGTCGGGCTTCCGTGGTCTCCTCCGAGGGGGTGAGTGGCATCGGACCCTTGTCCGAGCCCGCTCTTCCCCTTGGAGCCTCGGCCTTGGTGAGCTCGGCTCCGACATCTGCCTCGGAGACTTCCCTTTCGGTGGCCCCTGGAGTTCCTAGCTCTTCGGAGCGGGCCTCTGGGATCTGCCTGGGAGGGGAGCATTCGAGGTGATGAAGAGTGTACTGGCCTCTAGTATCAGTCAGCAGTCTCTTCCCGTAGCTCCTCCCTCTATTGTACCTGTTGACATCTCTGCCACTACTCTTGCTACAGGACCCAGAGATCCTCCGCCTCAGGTTTCCCCATTGGGAATTTCCCCCTCTTCCGAGGATTCTCCTGATGTTTCGGGAGATCCTCCTAGGAAGAGGACTTGTAAGAGGAAGCATGTAGACTCCCCGAGTCTGTCACTTCGGATACTGACTTTGATGAGTCAGAGGGATCCCCTAGATCCCCCTCTGAGGATGTCTCCTTCTCAGACATCCTAGAACTCCTGAAACAGAGGGGAAACTGGCCCACCAACAATCCCTCTGAGGATGAGTCAGTATACCTAGAGGCGTTTGGATCTCGGCCCTCCACCTCCTGGGTGTCTCCGCCTTCGACCCCTTGATGCAGGTTATTGCTCGAAAGGCGTGGACAGCTCCTGACTCTGTAGAGCCAGTCCCTAGGAGGCCTTCTAAATTTATAACTGCCCCTAGTGACAAACTATTCCTTACCAAGGGTGTCCCCGCTGATGCCATGGTGGTGGCTGCGGCCACCAAAAAGGAACTTGCAGATCCTTCTGTGCCCGTCCATCCTCCTAATAAGGACTCTAGGACCATGGATAGGTACGGCAAGCGGATGTTTTCCTCAGCGACCTTTGCTATGCGTTCGCTGAATTATCTTTGTCACTTCACCAGACTCCAGAGAGATATCCTCAAGGAGCTGGGAGAAGTAGTTCAGGATCCTACAGCTGCAGGGGCCCAAGAAAAGATTGCCTCGCAGCTAGGAACCCTCAATTCCATTGCTAACTCCTCCATGCGGCTAATATCTTATGCTGCTGATGGAGCGAGTAGAGCCGCAGGCACAGGTGTGGCTCTTAGACGCCAAGCCTGGATGCGGCTATGTGATTTTGCGGATCCCTTTAAGGCGTCCTTCACAAATTCTCCCTTTGATGGGTCAGCTTTGTTTGGCCCTCAGGTGAAGGAAACCTTGACCAGGTGTGAGCAGGACGGCAAGACTCTTTCTGCTGTTGGAGTCCGTTTTTCCACCCCTTCTAGGCCTTATCCCAAAGGACAGAAGGGTGGGAAGATGTGGTTCCGTAAATCCCAAGGAGTCACGCCGGATTCACGTGGTCAGTTTACCCCTAGAGGCAGAGGGGTAACAACAACAGACGCCGCTCTAGAGGCAGAGGGGTCCGAAGAACCAGGGCAACAGGGAGTCTCTTCCTGAGCAGCCCTTTCAGCATCCCTGAGGTGTTGCCCGGCTGTCCCTCCTTGGAGGCAGTCGGGGGAAGACTATCACTGTACCCAGAAGCCTGGCATTCCCTCACTCAAGACAGATGGGTACAGTCGATCATATCCAAGGGTTACATAATTCCTTTCGAGGAAAGTCCCTTTCCCTCAAGTTCCCTTCCAGATGTACCACCCGGTCTAAGGGACATTGCAGAGTTAGAAATCGCAAAACTACTGCAAAAAAGAGCCATTCAGCCAGTTACACTAGACCATTCAGAGCCCGGAATCTACTCAAGGTTCTTTTTGGTCCCCAAAAAGACGGGAGACTGGAGACCAATATTGGATCTCAGCAGACTCAACAAGTCTGTCAGGAAGACAAGATTCCGAATGGTCACTCTTCAGTCAATTCTGCCCTTCTTACAGAAGGACAACTGGATGTGCTCAATAGATCTTCAGGATGCGTACTATCACATCAAAATTCACAGACGCTCCAGGAGATTTCTCCGCTTTCGGCTGGGGTCCAGTCATTTCCAGTTCAGAGCCCTGCCCTTTGGTCTCACCACAGCCCCAGAGTGTTCACCAAATGCATGGCAGTGGTCACGGCTCACCTGAGACGTCAAGGATTCCAGGTGTTTCCGTATCTCGACGACTGGCTCCTGTCAGCCACCACCAGGCATCAGCTTATACAAGCCAGGGATTACACAATAGACCTTTGTTCTCATTTAGGCATCTCGATCAACTTGGAAAAGTCATCCTTATCGCGGTGCCAGTATATTACCTTCATAGGCGCAAACTTAGACACTGTTCGGATGTCAGCTACCCTTACAGAACAAAGAGTTTCAGACATTCAGACTCATGTCAGGATCATTCTGGCCAGCAAGAAAGTACAGGCCAGAATGGTTCTAAAGGTATTAGGTCTCATGGCTGCGGCCATTACTCTTCTTCCCTGGCTCGATTCTACATGCGCCTCCTTCAGTGGATGCTGTTCACTCAGTGGTCATACCAGCAACTCCTATGCGTCACCAGATTCTGGTGACACAGACATGCAAAGAACATCTTGCTTGGTGGATCACATCGTCTCAGGTTCACCAAGGCAGGTGCTTTGTACCCCGTCCCCGATAGCCACTGTCACCACGGATGCCTCCCTGATCGGGTGGGGGGGTCATTATCAGGGCAGGATGGTTCATGGGACGTGGCAACCGTTCGAGTACCATCTGCACATAAATGTCCTGGAGATGAGAGCAGTGCTTTTGACGTTGCAAGCCCTCAACGACTTTCTTCCCGTAGGGACAATTGCAGTCCACACAGACAATATGTCTGTAGTGTGGTATATCAACAAACAGGGCGGAACCAAGTCCTACCCCTTGTGTCGAGAAGCGCTCAGACTATGGCAATGGGCGATCTCCTCTCATCGGTTTCTGGTAGCAACGCATATCCCTGGGAAAACCAACATTCTAGCGGACAGATTGAGCAGAGCTATTCTCATGCCTCACGAGTGGTCTCTCAAACAATCCGTAGCGGAAGAGATTTTTCTGGAATGGGGTCGTCCATGTTGCGATCTTTTTGCTACTCCCCAAAACAGCAAATGTCCAGACTTCTTCAGCCTCTTCCCTCTATCAGGCCATCCCCCCAGAGACGCTCTGACCCAGGATTGGCCCCAGGGACTTCTTTATGCCTTCCCTCCATTTCCTCTGATCCCTCAGGTGATCCAGAAAGCTACCGTTTTGAGAGCCAAATTGATTCTCATTGCCCCTTACTGGCCTCGACAAGTTTGGTTCCCGTTCCTCCATCATCATCTGTTGGTGCTGCCGTGGCATCTGGACCCAGTGCCAGATCTACTGATTCACCAATCCGGTCAGCTGCACCGGTCAATCCCCTCTCTCAACCTCACAGCATGGTTGCTCCACTTCCTTCCCTAGCCAGGCTTCCTTTGATCTCTAACCCTGTTAGAGATATCATAGTAGCTTCACTAAAATCCTCTACCAGGAGGATTTACACGAGCAAATGGAACGTTTCTCTTATTGGGCTCAGGCCCAAAATATTGAAGTTCTTACTGCCCCTGTTCAGGCAGTTCTAGACTTCTTAGCAGAGATTTTTCATGCAGGCTCCTCTTCTTCCACAGTCAGAGTTCAATTGGCTGCTATTTCTAATTTTCATGTTGGGATAGCAGATCATAATATTATGTCCCATAGGCTCTGCAGGGCCTTTTGAAAGGAATTTTCCTACTAAAGCCTCCAATCAGGAATCCTCCTCCTCAGTGGGATCTAAATTTAGTGCTGACATCCTTGATACTTCCCCCCTTCGAGCCAGCTGTTTCTTGTTCCCTGAAATATCTTTCTTGGAAAACTTTATTCCTAGTGGCTATTACATCTGCCAGGAGGGTGTCTGAACTTCATGCTCTTTCGGTTCGACCCCCCTATTTGGTTTTTCACAAAGACAGAGTATCTTTGAGAACTAATCCATCGTTTTTACCTAAGGTCGCTTCAAAAAATAATCTGAATCAATCCATTGATCTCCCTGTATTTTTTCCTAACTATTCAGATAGAGCTGAACAAAAGCTACATTGTCTTGACGTCCACCGTCAGCTTAGATATTATTTGGACAGAACAAAAAAATTTAGGAAATCTGATCAACTTTTTGTTTCCTATGCGGATAATAAAAAAGGCCTTCCTGTTTCTAAAGTGACTTTATCCAGATGGCTTTCTTCGGTCATCACTGAAATTTATACGATCAGAGGAAAACAGCTGTGCTCAAAACCTAAAGCACATTCAACTAGGAGTTTAGCTACTTCTGCAGCTTTTCAAGCTAGACTGCCTTTGGACACTATTTGTGCAGCGGCCACTTGGGCCACTCCTCACACTTTTGTTTCCCATTACAAATTGGACTTGGCCTCCAGGGACAGAGCCAGTTTTGGCTCTACCGTCCTCAAGAGTTTGTTCCATTGAGCCACCCAGGATAGAGGTGCTAGGGACGCGGTCCCATCAAGCAAGAATGAAGGCGAGATTGACAACTTAACATTAAGAAGTTATGTTCCTACCATAACGTTCCATGTTAGTTGTCTTCTCTCGCCTTCTTTCTTGCGACCCTCCCTCCTTCCCCCTGGCCTGGACAGACCTTGTACAAGAAACTATTATGCTAAAGACCTTTCTAACCTGGTCCTTTTCCATCTGTAAGTTTCTGCTTCCTTTGGGAAGTATTTTATGCTTGGTGTTATTGCCCTTTGTCAACAAACGAGATCTGGGTATTTACTGCCTTGCATCATGGGATATGGGGCTGCCTCGAGCTGGTAAAAGGAGTTCTCGAGCTAAAGCAAGTGCCGAGTCGGAGCCGAGGGATCGGCTCCGAACCCATCAAGCAAGAAAGAAGGCGAGAGAAGACAACTAACATGGAACGTTATGGTAGGAACATAACTTCTTATTCATCGTTATTGTAACACTGTGTATACAACTTTAATACACTCGTATTCATGTGCAGTAAGCTTGTATTCCTCACACACAAGTACTGTTTGAGTAAATCTGACTATGAGAACTGATAAACTATACTTATGTATATATACTTGTAAAAGTAACTCAAAAGTAACTAAAAGTAACTAGTTACTTTAGTTAGTAACTAGTAATAGTAATATATTACTTTTTTAGAAAAGTAATAAATAATATATTACTTTCGCTTAAAAGTAACTATTTGTTGTGACTTTCGGCTTTTCCCGGTTAGGGGTCGCCACAGCGGAACTCCGATCCGCTAATGATTGGCAGTAGATTTTTACTTGCCGAGTTGCCAGCCCTGACGCACAACCTTCAACGAAATAGTAACTTATTACTTTTAAAAGTAACTAGCACAACACTGTTCTTGCATGATCTCTCTTCCAGATCACAGGCTTCAAAGACTCAGGATCCAGCTCTGAGTGATACTTTGCCACAACTTGGTTCCAGCTCGATAGGTCTTGCAGCTGTTAGGGTCAACGGCAGCATCCATATCTATAGTACCTCTAGCAATGTTTAACATGAGACTCTTACAGTGGCTTCTGTTGACACAATGGTACCCAAATCAACAACTGTTGTCCTCCCAGATTTGTAGTACGAATTGATGTAAACTAGATCCCTTTTCTGCACCCATCTCTGCTGTACTACAGTACCTATCTAACGTTTTCAAGGAGGGCATCACAGCATCAACTATTCGTGTGCATTTAGCTGCCATTTTGAATTTTCATAATGGTTTTGGTGACGACTCTTTTAATTTCTCACCGTTTGAGCAAAACCTTTTTGAAAGGAATCTACCATTCAAGACCTCCAGTTAAGAAGCCCACAGAACCCTGGAGTCTCACGCTTGTTTTGCAATCTTTCACATGGCCCCCCTTCAAGCTGGCAGCCATGTGTGATGTCAAGTTTCTATCTTGGAAATATTTTTCAGGTGGCTTTTACTTCAGCCAGACGTATTTCAGAGCTCCAAACTCTTTGTACCAAGCATCCTTACTTGATTTTTCACAAGGACAGAGTATCACTACAGACAAATCCTTCTTTCCTGCCCAAAGTAATTCCGAGCTCTACATTAATCAGACTATTGATTTGCCTGTGTTTTTTTCCTACATTTTCCACCAAGGGAGAGTATTGCTTACATTTACTGGATGTTCACAGACAATTGCGGTTTTACTTAGAACAAAAACAATCAGAAAATTATACCAGTTTTTTACTTTTTTCTGTTCCAAAAATGGGAAAGTCAGTCTCTTAAGTGACTCTATCCATATGGCTCAGAGACTGTATAATTTTCATTTATAATCTAAAAAGGAAATGTGTTCTACCAAACATCAGGGCTCACTCCACCAGATCAATGGCAACTTCTGTGGCATTTTACTCCAGAGCTTCAATGGATGACATCTATGCAGCAGCTATGTGTGCTCCCCCCCCCCATAGCTTTATCACTCATTTCAAGTTGAATGTGGTCTCCAAGGGAAGGGCGTCCTTTGGTTCAATGGTGCTCATGAATGTTCTTCCATAGGGCCATCCATGGATATAAGGTAGCTGGGGACTCAGTCCCATTGCTGATAAATGCAATGAAGATTAAAAAAATCAGATAAAGAAGTTATGTCTTACCATAATGTTCCATCTGTGTTGTTGATCTTCATCCATTCATGTCCCACCTTCCTTCCCCCTCCTATAGGCTCCTGGGAGATATTTGGGTCCACTTTCTGGATAAGATTTTTGCTCTGAGACCACCTCTGCTTTACTTAGGGCAAACTTGATCTGAGGTAACAGAGAAGGGGATTATAGGTAATTCTTAGCTCGAGAGTTTTTGGCGTGAGCTTTGGTGTAAGGCTGACTCAGTTCTGACGGCTTGGAACCAAACCCATCGGTGATGAATAAATGAAGATCAACAACACAGATGGAACGTTATGGTAAGACATAACTTCTTTTTCTATGTTATTCTCATTACAACATTTTTTCACGGTCATATTTTGTACTATAACATGAATATTTGTGATTTAACATATCTGTACTTGATTTTCAAAACATTGTGATTGTGGAGCTTTACTCCCTGGGCCTCCACTGAAAATGGGCACTTTCTGATTCAGCCAGACTTTCCCAGCAAATAAATGTCAAATAAATAAAAACAGTAGTTCATTACATCTGGCTCAGTGTCTTGCACAGGCTATTGAGCATTCTTGTGAGGTGCTTTCTGGTAAAGGAGAAAGGGATTCTTCTTTTCTTGAAGTAGTTCCAGAAATTGAATCTGTTGAGGAATGTGATGGGGCAGATGCAGATGTTTTTTTTCTCCTCAGATTTCTGACTTGGACACAGAGGAGAGCATGATATCTGAATCTCCCTGTGAGGGATTTTCATTCTCTGAGACTACAGAATGTGTTAGTTTTTTCAGTGGAAGAACACTGAGGCTACTTGGTCCGTCACAAGATGTTACAACAGGAATTCTCGAACATTCAACCATCCCACCAGTGCTGTCAGACTGGAGGATGTTTGTCACAGTCTGTGGTTTCCCTGACAAGCCAGCCTGCTGCACCTAAGAAAGCAAAGAAAATGTACAACTTTCCTCAGTCTTTCAAAATTTTATACACTCATCCTAGGCCTGACCCAACAGGTATAGCTTTAATTAATCCAGCTGCTGCTAAGCATTTGGTTAATTGTAATACTCCTACAGACAAGGATAATAAAACAGTTGATAAGTTTGGGAAAAATTATTGTATACTTCTGCAGATTTGATGTTCAGAATTTTGAATTGGCAGGCTTATATGTTTATACTGACTAACTGTGAAAGGCTGAGGAATGTTTTATCTGCAGATGTTCATCACATTGCTCACTGCTGCAGTAGTCTTAGCTATATGGGTTATATCCTGCCAAGTATATAACAGGCCATCTTCCAAAGTTTTAAGGCACCTTCCACGTGTCCAGATTGTCAGGCAGCTTGAGCTGAGCTGATTGTTTGGGCACCAAGCCCTTCAGAGCTTTACTTCCACAAAGAGAACACTCCTCTGAGGTTTATTTTTGTTTTCTTTTTTTCTGTTAAACACCTCTATTGAATTATCACTTGTGGCATAGGCAAACTTGCATTTACATAAAATCACAAAATGAAATAAAAAAGAATTTTAATGTGGTAAGCAGTTTAATTCCATACACAGAACTTCATCAGATACCATTACAAAGTTAAATTCATTTAAATAAACTCTGAAATAGTCACATGATTGGAGCTCATGTAATCTTGGATTTGTTTATTTATTTTGGATGTTTTTTTTGAGCTGCAGTTTGTCTTCCTAGTGCAGTTAGTTTCTTGGTTATATCCTCCAGTTTTACTTTGCACAATACACCGGGGGATTCCTTGTTGGATAATGGGAAAGGACTTGTAGAAAATGTGTGGAGTCAAACTGAATGTGATAGCTCAGTTGGAAGTGGTCCTGTGATGCCTGGAATGTCTGCAGGTGTTCCCTACGGGGAAGCACATGTGAATCCTGCTTGAATGTATAACCTACAACAATATTAATATTGATGATTTCTTTTGCAAATGTTTATATGGGTCAACAAATCCATTTGGAGAGTAAGTATAGTGTTCCGAGCCCATTATGCCTAATTTAACAGCTGAATTTATTATGTTAGAGAACAATATGATTAAACTGAAAAAGATACAGTGGGATGTGATGTTCTTTGAAGCTAGGTTGCAAGCTAGAAGAGTACCAAGGGGTCTGTGGGTGTTGTAAAAACCTGTAGAAGACAGTATGTCATTTGAACTGTTAGAAGCATGGAAACATTTGAATGAAAGCTCAAGACTTCAACATGTTCAGCTATTATTAGAGGAATCCAAACATACTCTATTTGCTCTGAATAATGGAGTAAGGGCATCATGCAATAAGTTAAAAAGGTTGACCTCAGGAAATCATTTCAAAGTCAAAATTGAGAAGATACTTTCTAAGGTGCAGGCTGAAAATAAAGTACAGAAAAAATGTAAAACAATGAAATAAAGTAGGGACTTTAGAGACTATGAAGAGGATTACAGTTTTATAGTAACAGCAATAGACTATGAAGAGGATTACAGTTTTATAGTAACAGCAATAGACAACAAAAAGGGAGCATCAAATGGAGAAGTGGAAGAGGGGTTTGTCTTTCCTCAAAATGTTACTTTGGATGAAGGTTATAACCATGAAAATGGGATGCATACAGTGAAGAAGATGAGGTTGAGTTCTGGAGATGACAGTGAAATTCAAACCTGAAGAAAATTTTCAGCAGAGCTTTCAGTGGAATTATCGACAAGGTTCCCAGTAGAATTTTCAGAGAATAGAGGTGTATCAGGATAAAGGTATGGGTCAAAGTACTTGGGTGCAAATGGCAGCACAATCTCCCAGATATCTATCCATCCTCAACCCCTTTCTCCATTTTGCACATAAGGTCGGGGTGTCACTTCAGCAGTGACAATCATCTCGAGCCAAGGTTTACACCACTTGGTGGCTAGCCCTGTTGCGATAGTTCATTCATACCACACACTCACCTACGGCCAATATAGTGTATCCAACCCACCTACTGCATGTGCAGGAATGTGGAAGAAAACTGGAGCACCTGGAGGAAAACCACGTGACTGCACAGAGTACATGCAAACTCTGCACAGAAGGCACCAAATCTCCAAGATATCTGAACCAGAACTTCAAAGGGAAGACATTTTGGAACAAGAATTTCAACCAGCCCTATGCTTCAAACAACAAGGTCTTTCTTAACAAGAACAATAGGAATCAAGGGAAATAGTATGCTCTGCGTTAAACAAAAGTACTGTGACAATCTCATTTAACATTATTAATTTATCTAAAACTGTTTTGAACGTTTAACACCTTAGGGTGTTAGGAAAGCCTTGTCCTTCTTTCCAGCAATGAGAGCTGATTTAATTACTTCAATTAAAGCCCTAAGGGAAAATGTATGAGAATGTTGTTTAAAATATTTGTTTAATAACAGTGTTTCAAATGAGTTGCAAATGTTTAAAAAAACAAGTGATCTGATGTTGTTAATCTTCATTCATTCCTTACTGATGGGTGTCAGTTCCGTCCTCAGAACTGAATCAGCTGTTATAATAAGCTTGCACCAGCCAAAAAACTCTCAAGCTAAGCTTTTACCCATAGTGCCCCTATGTACATTACCCCAGACCTCATTTGCCACGTACTGAATCAAGGTGCAGGCCAGCTCTCAGCTAAGTCATTTAAAATTTTTCGAATTTGTCTTTTTAAACCTTCCTTATTTATTTCCATTTACCTAGTTAGCTTATTGTTAGTTGCATACTTTTTGCTTATTTGTGTGAATGTCCCTCTCTTTCATTCCTTCTTTTTACCAAGTTTGTTACTATTTGTTCCATTGGTGGTACAGGCCTTCCCTTATCTCTGAGTTAATTCCCAATGCCATTGTTGGTCTTTCCTCTCTACTGTAACAAAAAAAAGCAAACTTTCTTTGTTCAGTGTGTGTTTTCTGTGTTTTGATTATTTTATCTTTTGTGGCTAAATTGTAGTTTTTTGAGCCAATATGTCTGAAAAAAGGGTATTAAGCGCTGTGATAATTGCAACAGGAAAATGCCTAATGTGGATAGCCATACATCCTGTGTCTACTGTCTCAGGGTGCCACACCTATCTGTGAAACCACCTTGTGAGATTTGTGAAGCATTTAGATCATGCACTTTGGCAGAATGTAAAAATAAACTTATGCTTAAAGGTCTCTTTAAATCTCCTTTTGCAGAGGCTATTTCTTTGGTGGAGGGCTCATCCCCTCCAAAGAAAGAACATAAAAAGAGGAGTAAATCCTTACTCTCATCTCCTAACACCAGTGAATCCAAATCGATGGAGCTGAAAGCAAAAATGTCTAAATTGGCACCAACATCCTCGGTGCCGGGGCCTCAAACCCCCCCTCCACAGTGCCATCTTCAGTTCCGGCACCTCGGCAACTGGCTACGGTGCCATCCTCGGCACCTATTCCTCAGGCTCCAGCTATGACACCAATTTTGGCAACAATACTAATGGAACATGTAGGGATAGCAGTAAACAAAGACAAACACAATTTGACAACTCCTCAAAGAATGGAGTTCATAGGGGCAAATTTTGATAATCTTGCCTGGTCTCCCTTCCACTCCACAGGCTAGGAAGACTCGGATCACAACTCCGGATAATACTCTGTCAGGACAAAGTTCCAGCTTGGGCAATCCTCCAACTACTAGGGTCAATGGCAGCATTGATAACAATAGTTCCACTGGCAAGACTACACAAGACTCCTACAGTGGCTTTTGCTAATGCAGTGATCCCCTTTTACTCATCCTATAACCTTTCAAATCAGGATAACAGATCAGTGCAAACAAGATTTAATTTGGTGGATGAAGCCAGAAGAGCACCTATGGAGTCACCCTTTCTCCCCCTCTCAACCCAGAGCCATAGTGACCATGGACGCCTCCCTGATTGGGTGGGGGGCATTTCCAGGGAAGGACAGTCCAAGGCACTTGGTCACCCTTGGAGACCAACCTGCATATCAATGTTCTAGAAGTGAGGGCAATGCTTTTAGTGTTGCAAGCATTTCAACCTGTTCTCCATTCAGGAATGATTGCCATCCAGTCTGACAATGTCAGTAGTCTGGTACATCAACAAACAAGGGGGAACAAAGTCCTACCCATTGTGTTGAGAGGCCATGAGAATTTGGCAATGGGTGATAGCTTCCAACCACTTTCTGATAGCAATGCACATTCCTGGGGATTCCAATGTAATTGCAGACAAATTGAGCAGATGCATTCTCCTGCCTCACGAGTGGTCCCTCAATCCTGTCATAGCAGCAAAAATTTTCAGTTGCTGGGGCCAGCTTTGTTGCGATCTGTTTGTGTCCCCCACAAATCACAAATGCAACAGCTACTTTGTCCTAATTCCCCCACAGAGGGAGTCCTCGAGTGACGGTCTTTTGCACGATTGTCTCATGGGACTTCTTTATGCTTAGCCTCCCCTTCCTCTGATCCCACAATTATTAAAGAAGTCTCTTCAGTTGAAAAGCAGAGTAATCCTCATTGCACCCTACTGGCCCCAAAAAAATTGATTTTGCTTTCTTTGGCCTCATCTAGTACATCAACTATGAATTCTGAATCCAACTCCGGAGCTGCTGTCGCACCCGCAGGGTTGATACATCTGAATATATGGAGCCTCAAGCTGACAGTTTGGTTCCTCCACTTCAAGTAATTGCTAGTCTAAGCAATCTATCCTCCCCTGTCTGCCACATTCTTCTGACTTCCCATAAACCATCCACCAGGAAGCTTTGTCTAAGCAAGTGGAAAAGATTCATAATTTGGTCTCATAAAAAGAGAGTAAACCCTTTTTTGGTTCTGCTTTCTATGGTGCTAGATTACTTATTTAATCTCCTTTATTCAGGAGCTGTAGCTTCAACTATTCGAGTACACTTGGTGACAATCTCCAATTTACATAATGGTATCAAGGACTGTTCATTGATTTCACACCGCCTCTGTAAAACCTTTTTTGAAAGGTGTTCAAACAGCCGATCGAGCCCTGGAGATTGACATTAATTCTACAATCCTTGATTCGTCCCCCCTTTGAATCTGCTGCTAATTGCAATTTGAAATTCCTATCCTAGAAAACTTTGTTCTTTGTGGCCATTACCACAGCAAGACGAATTTCTGAGTTGCAAGCTTTGTGCGTAAAATGTCCTTACATAGTGTTCCATAAGGACAGAGTATCACTCCAGACTAATCCCTCCTTTTTACCCAAAGTTGTTTCTGGCTTGACTATTAATCAATCCATCTACCAGTTTTCTTCCCAAATATTTTTAACAAAGGAGAATATTCACTACATTTGCATGATGTGCATAGACAATTGAGTTTTTATCTTGACAGAACTAAGTCATTATGAAAATCTAACCAGTAATGTGTATCATTCTCAGGACCAAGATTGGGGAGACCCGTTTCCAAAGTTACTTTGTCTAAATGGGTGAACGATTGCATTTGCTTCATTTATCTATGAAACAAAGCTTCCCTACCAGCTAAAGTCAAAGCGCATTCAACCAGATCAGTCACAACAGCTGTTGCTTTCCATGCAAGACCTTCTATGGATGACATTTGTGCGGAAGAAACCTGGGCTACCCTCATACCTTTATCACACATTACAAATTGGATATTGTCTCCAGGGGGAGAGCTTCATTTGATTCAATGGTACTCGGGAATATTCTTCCATTGGGCCTTCCAGGAAACAAAGTAGCTAGGGACTCTGTCCCATCAGTAAGGAATGAATGAAGATTAACATCAGATAAAGAAGCAGACATTCTTACCATAACGTTCCATCTGTGTTGATCTTCATTCCTTCATTGCAACCCACCCACCATTCCCCTCTGAAAGACTCCTTGAGATTTAGAAATGGTCCTAGCCTATGATAGGAAGTTGCTCAGATAAAGCCTCCACTTTCTTTCTTTCTTCTAACTCAATCTAAGGTAACGTAGAGAGGGGCACTATGGGTAAAAGCTTAGCTCAAGAGTTTTTCAGCTGATGTGAGCATGTTATAATGGCTGATTCGGTTCCAAAGATGGAACTGACACCCATGATCTGAAGAAGGCTTAAGAAGCCAAAAGCACTTGTCTAAGCTTGGCATTTTGTGTGTTTTAAAACTTTTGTTTTTCTTCGAATAAAGAGCATTTCTATCACTGTTGACACAGTACAAGATCGTGATTGTGTACCATGAAGACTTTCCTACTTTACTGAGACTTTGGATGTGATTTTGATTTATATAATTATTTTTTCTTTAACAGTGAAAGTGGCACTCAGTTGTGCCAGTCTTTTTATGATGGGCTGGGAGAAGGAATATATTTATAAATCTGCATTTTTTTAAGCATGTGGTCATGTATAAACATTTTATTGATTTAATTTATTTTCCGGAGCGGTACTATGGAAGAACCAAAAAGTTTTTTTTTACATATTTAAACAATGTCACAGATTAATGGAGAATATTAATATCTGATGTTTTCCTTTTCATTCCAATTCACATATGGGTCTCAGATCCGACCCTCTGATTCAATTTGGGCACTTTCTACAGACTTTAGCCTCCAGGCTCGAGCTCCTCCCTCTACCCTCAATTTGCTACACTAAGCACAGCTCCCTCAGATCTTGTTTGCCACCTTTTATGTCAGATGTGCCTTCCAGTGCTTGAGCAGTGTCAGTTAATAGAGATAGCTAACTTCAGATAAGGAAATATTTTCTTCATTTCTTCACTTTGTTTCTCTTCACCTCCTGCCCACACAAGCTTTCTCTAGTGTTAGGGTTCCCTTTGTTGTTGTAATTTTTCCCTGCTAGTATTACTGTGTTAATTATTGTGGTGGTTGCTCCTGTACTAGGCTGTTTTCATAGCATTTATCATTATTTTCTTAGCATTTATTGTTGTGTGCTATCTGGGCAGGACTTGTCTTTAAAAAAAGGATTCTGCTATTGTTATTTTGTTGTTCTCAGCTGAAGTGGGTAAACCCACTGGGTTTAAACAATGTTCAGAGTGCGGACATAAGATCCTGCACTCTGATTCCCATGAAAAATGTGTTTATTGTCTGGGTGTGGTACATTCACAGTTTGTGTGCCATTTATGATGGGTTCCACCCCAGAGAAATCACTGATAGGCAAAACAAACATATTTTAAAAGTCTGCTCAGTCTTCTCCAGTGGCTCAACCCCCCACTGATTGGAATATGCCAGGCTCTGTTTCAGAGCCCAAGAAGCACCCTCATAAGCACACCAGATCTTCCTCAGAACCTCCTGTTAAGATGATTAAAACCTCAGATCCGACGTCATTGGCTCCGAGGCCAGGTTCTACACCTTTAGATCCGAAAGCCTCCTTGAATAAATCAGCCTCTACATTGTTGACTGTGTCTCTGGAGTCAGATCCTTCATCTCTCTCTCTCTCTCTCTCTCCCCCTCTCTGATAGGACTTTGTCAAGATCGAATGTTGGTGTGGCTTCTTCGGATCTTACTCGCCCCTCACATCTGAAGAGGCTGGATCAGAAGTCTTAGTCTCCACTCTCCTTGCTATTGGAGCCTACTACCTCGGGTCCGAGAGCCAGGAGCAGGTCACCAGGATCATTCATATGCTCAGTCTCTGCCACGGTACCCATAGAAATTTTGCAAACACCAAGGCATTCCTATGCTTCATCAGTAGATTCATCCAAGTCCTCCAGAAGCCTATTTGAATATGATGTGGACAGGATGGTAAGGAAAATCATCAGAGCTCAAATCCAGATGGAAGTTCCATCAGCTCCATCCTCTAGTGGATCCATGAGCATTCCAGCCAATGTAGATTCTCCTTCTCCAATACAGCTCTTGGTATTGGAGCCCAAGGACCTTAGCCATCTGAGAGAGTCAGTGTCAGATCTGAGGATTATAGCTTCCTCCACTCTGACAATTGCCTTGATGACCACCTCAGCTCCATGATTTTCAGATCAGAGTAGGTCCCAGCTCTGTGACTTTTGAGTCGAATCTGAGGGTAGGGGCTCGGCTACAGTTTTATTGGAGCCAATTCTTAACATCAGCTCTTGACAGCACAGGTCCAATTCTATCTGGGAGCCATGGATTCAAGGTCTTTTCCTTTTCTTCCAGGACTTCCAGATCCCTCTGCTTTTCAGGTTATAGAAAAGGCTTTCTCTGCAGGGACCTAACCTATTTGGCTACCATTTTGTCCAGTCATTGTTCATCGAATCTACAAACGGGGCTTTCCATTTCTGTCCAGTGTCAGCCCATTTTGAAGAGTGTCCAGGATCTTACATCCAATGTGGCCCCAACCTCTTCCGATGCCTCCCCTTAACATTCCACAGAGGAGATGCATCATAAAAGGGCATGCAAAAGGAGGCACTTGGACTGTCCCATGAAGTCCCTCACTGAGGATATGGACTTTGATGAGGAAGAAGGCTCCCCAAAATCACCACTGGAGGATGTCTCTTTTGCAGACATTTTGAAAATTTTGAAACAGAGGTGGTTCATCTTCCCAAGATCCTACTTCAGAGGAGTCAGTATTTCTGTAAGCCTTCAAGATGGCCCTATTCTACATCTTGGGTTACCCTCCTGGTGGACTCTCTCATAGATCTAGTGGACCACCAAGCCTGGAAGGAGATGGACACTATAGAACCAGTGCCTAAACGACCTGACAAAATCCTTTGAGCCCGCCCACCTAAAGATTTTTATTTTTGGTCCAAAGGTGTTGCAGTTGACATTGTGGTGGTGGCTGCTGCCACTAGGTAAGAGCTAGCTGAACAAAGATCTACTGTCCACCCACATAATGAGGAGTGTGAGTGATGGACAGGTTCGGCAAGCAAGTTTACACCTCAGACACATTTTTGCTGAAAGTGCTCAACTACGTTGCACGTTTTACTTTCCTGCAGAGATACCATGCCAACAGATGACTACGAAAAAAAATTCTCTGAAGCTGGCCACTCTTTCTTCTCTTGCCAATTCATCCATAAGGCTCATCTCTCATTCAGCAGAGGGTACCTCAAGGGTAGCCGGCACCAGCAATGCTATGTGCAGACATGCCTGGATGAGGCTTTGGGACTTTGCAGAGCCCTTTAAGGTGCCTTTTGTCAGTGCCCTCTTTGATGGCTCATCCTTGTTTGGACCATCAGTTAAAGATACCCTGACCTGCAGGAGAAAGATGGTAAGACCTTATCTGCTGTAAGGATCAAGTTTTCCACCCCTAAATGGACCTAACCCAGGAATCAGGGAAGGGACCACGAAGATTTGGTTCCATAAGTTTCAAGGGTTTTTTCCTGAGCAACGTGGAGGGCACCCATCCAGAATCAGAGGAGGGATTTTCAATGAGAGATGCCACCCCAGGGGCAGAGGGGGTCTACAGAATCAGAGCTTCAGGGAACCTTTTTCTGAGAACCCCTATCAGCACTCCTGAAGCATTGCCTAACTACTCCACCTTGGAGGCATTCGGGGGTCATTTTTCTCTGCACTCAAGCACCTAGGCCCAGATAAAAAAATAATTGTATACAAGGCATAATTTCCAGAGGCTATTTCATTTCTTTTTCCCTTTAACCACCCAAAATATGAAATGCACTCCCCGATGTACCACCCAGTCAGTGAGTCGGCAATATTGGAAATTCAAATGTTGCTGTGAAAAATAGTCATCCAAGAACTAACTTAGTGGTGTTTTTAGTGTTCGCTCACTCATTCACCAGCTACAGTGGCAGGAAAAGAGTGAAACTGTCCCCTTCAACATTCTTACAGCATCTTTTTGGCTATGTGAACTAACTTAGTGGCATTTTTAGTGTTTGCTCACTCATTCACTAGCTACAGCAACAGGAGAAGAGCGAAACTGTCCCCTTCAATATTTTTACAGGATCTTAATCCATAATATAACCCAATATATAGTACTACTCCTATATGCTAACCACCAACGTGTGTTGGCCTACTGTATAATTATTGTATAGATTCTGCAATCTCACTCACTCGTGTTACAACTGCACAGCTTCCCTCATTCACTCAAACCAGCTTCTAAAGAACACTATAAACGAGGATTAATCCTCCCCTCTTAATACTTAATATTTAGCATTTGTCCTAGCTAGCATTTTCAACAAGAATTCAACAACTGTGTGCATCAAGTGTACCAGGACACTGCCTATAATACTAGATATGTGTAATTACTGTTTTATCTGTATTTTACAATTCCCCAACTGCTAGAAATAGTAACCTACCTCTAGCAGTTAATTTATCGCTCTGCCCAATTGCTAAATTAACTAAACACCAGGTAGCTCAGGGCTCTGCAAAAAAAAGAAAGAAAGAAAAAAGAAAATGAATAAAGAAAGCTAGCTTGTAATTCCTACCTGTATTATTTTACTTTCCACAAGGGTAAAGTTTATATGATTCTGTGTAGTTGTGTTTCCACCTGATTGTGAAAAGGCTTAGTTCATTTGTTCACCTCCTTAAAGTGCATTGTTCTAATTTGCTGCCTAACCTATCTCTCTCTCTGGTCAATATACCCTTTTAATGTAATAAATAATAACTTCTCCCTTATTTTTTTCTCTAGCTCTCCAACCTTCTTTGCTTAATTTTCCTAGCAGTGCCCTGCTGGACAACCAAGACCAACAAATTATATATATATCACACCCCGCTTGCCTATCTCCCAGCTGGAAAATAAAGCTCCTCCTAGAACTTGAACTACAAGGAAATTAAAAAAAAAGTATGTTAATGCTGCTCTAACCCCCTAAACTGTATATAATAAAGCTGTCTAGCCTGTAGGATTTTCAATATAGTTATCCCTGGAAGAACAGCCAGCAGCCACATTCCTCTTGCTTCTGTACCCCCCGACCTACCTTCTTCTAGCCTCCTAGTTTCCAACTCTTCCAAGCTCTCCCCCACTGTTCTCTACCTTCCAGCCTCCTAAAGTGGTTCCCTTTCAAATATTACAAGATCGACCACTAGAGGGCAGTCTTTACCCACCACCGACGTCTTATTTCTTTTTCTCCTGGTAGACGTACAAAAGATAGTTATTCTCACTCACCTCCTCCTAACTTCCAATCTATTCTGTGAACACACAATATCCTTCCCCTGAACCGGTTATCCTAACCATCCCTCTATCCTCCTTTGTTTACCTTCCTCTGTACTCGCCTTCCTCCACACTGATTGTTCCCTCACCATCCTATTTGTTACTTCCTTTGGGTCTACCCGCTCCATTCGCCCTGCGGGCTCACTCCACTTCCCTACCCCCAATTCCCACCCACCCCCAGGGTCACTACATTTATACTTGTGTAGCCACTCCCATCTCTCATACAGCCCAATCAAATCCTCTTCTAAATCTCCTCCCCCACCAAAGCCATTAAAAAGGCTATCATCTCCCACTAAGGCCCAGGTACACCCTTAAACTATAACCCAGCAACCTAAACTAATCTCAAACTAAATTATACCCCACCATCCATATTTTAAAAACAACCATGTCCCTCAAAACTCAATCCATCCTTATACAAATACTTATGCTAACAACCCTCTCCTACCTAAACTATCTAACCCAACCTACAAATTTAAAAGCACAACACCCAGTTCCATACCACTTCATCTATTCTCAATAATGACAGACAGGACTCCATCTATATATCCCCTAGTCTCGTTCCCCTCAACACCTATATGCTCTTCCCCTATAGAGTCCTAACCAAAAATGTAACCATAAACTATTTCAGCCAAATACCCACAAATATCTCTCACTGCATCAGCCGAAGCTTCCTCAGACAATATCTCTCTCAAACTTATATCTCTCTCCTCCTCTCTGGAGACATCCACCCTAATCCCGGCCCCTCTTCCTGTTCAGATCCAACTCCTCCACCCCATTCGTATCAGCCAGCTGGTAAATACCTTCACTTTGTTGCGCTAAATGCTCAAAGCATTTGTAATAAAATCCTAAGACTACAACCCTGGTTCCTACATAATCAACCAGACATTCTTTCAGTCTCAGAAACCTGGCTTAAGCCCCACATAAAAGATTCAGAACTGCTTCCTCCCAACTACCGTATACTAAGAAATGACAGAAATCCTAGAAAAGGGGGTGGGGTTGCAATGTTATACTCGTCACTCCCCTCACCAAACCCCTCCCTAATTTCAGTAAAGCAGAATTGATACCTGTCCTATTACACCTAAACAAGCATAAACTCATATTTCTCCTCTCCCTCTCTATCCCCCCGGTGATAATATCTCAACCCTTGAAGACATTCTATTCTGGGTCTACACTCACAAAACCATAATCCTTGGTGATGTTAACATAAACTGGGACACAATCCTAACTCCCACAAACTCGTTTAACATTAACTTATATAATTTCACCCAATTAATCAGTCTCACCACCAGACCCACAAAAAAC
Source organism: Protopterus annectens (assembly GCF_019279795.1). Lineage (NCBI taxonomy): Eukaryota > Metazoa > Chordata > Ceratodontiformes > Protopteridae > Protopterus > Protopterus annectens. The sequence goes on from NC_056743.1 coordinate 293,536,003, forward strand.
TCTACCAATGGAAGTATCTTAGACTGGATCTTAGTATCCCATCCTCACAATTTCTCTGACAATGGCATTCTTCCAGATCCACTAGCTGACCTTCCCCACATTCGCGCACCGTCTTCCCTCTTCTGTCCAACTTACCCATTCCTATATTACCACTCACTGCCTAAAAAACTTCAACCCAGACACTTTCACTTATACATTAAAAACCACAAACTGGAACCCTCTAAAGACCCTTCCACTCGACATGGCCCTTACCTATTTTAATACCACCTTTATAAACCTACTAAACTCATTTGCCCCACTAAAACCTAAGCGGATAAAGAGTAATCCAGTCCCATGGCTAGCTAAAAACACTTTAGCTAGCATGTGACTCCGTGACAGAACCTGGACACGTTATCAAAAAAATAAAACCATCACCATCCTCACCGAATATAAAAGCCTACATAACAAAGTTAAAAAAAATTCATCGCAGATCATACTTTACTACCCTCCAAACTAACCACAGTACCAATCCCAAACTTTTCTGGAAAGGAATCTCATCTCTCCTCAACTCAGGCAAAACTGAAAACCCATGTCCTAACCTAAATGCATCTGATATGGACTTTGCAAACCAATGTAACACATTTTTCATAAATACCATCAACAAACTAACATCAACTTTCACTACTAACTCAGTAACTCATCCCCAGCCCACCTCTCCCTCCTCAAGCACCTCAACTCCACAATCCCCACCTTTTGCTATCAGTCCCATTTCTTATTTGTACCATCAAAAAACTTCTTAAAATAAAATCAGGCTCAAATGCCCCCGATGAAATCCCCTCCTACTTTTTAAAAGCAGCTTCTGAAGGAATTTCCCTCCCTATTACCATACTTATCAATCTTTCCATCTCAGAGAGTCATGTCCCCCAACTCTGGAAGAAAGCTTTCATTATACCTCTCCACAAAGGCGGTAACAACAATGACATTCCAAACTTTCGGCCAGTCACTATCCTGTCCTCTATTTCTAAACTACTTGAAAAGTGTGTACATAACTTCTACCCTATCTTATCAATAACCAACTTCTATCCCCCACACAACACAGCTTTCGACCAGGCCACAGCACCTCTGCAGCCCCCCTCTCCTTCCTTGAAACAATCAATAAAGCATGTGACTCTGGTCACTTCGTATCCTGTCTTCTCCTTGACCTCTCCAAGGCATTCGATACTATTTGCCATACCCTACTCCTTACCAAACTCACTAAACTAAACCTTTCATCTTCCATCATCCAGTGGTTCTCAAGCTACCTGACAAATAGACAACAAGCAGTAAAATGGAATAAGGCCTCCTCACCCTTCCTCAATACACCAACAGGCATTCCCCAAGGCTCCATTCTTGGCCTCCTATTATTCAACATATTCATTAATGATTTCCATCAAGCCATCCCTAATTCTACTCTATAATTCAATATGCGGTTGACTCTACTATAATCTCTTCCTCCCCCTCCCTCACAAATCTCACTCATCTGACTCAAGCCACATTTTCTGCAAGTGAGCAATGGATGCTTGATAACCATCTGGCTCGCAATGTTTCCAAAACTAAACTTTTGCTTTTTAGCCCCATCAAAAACTCTCCTCTTGACAAACTGTCATTCATAACTACCAGTAAAAGCAACACTCCCCTTGAAATTGTCTCGGACTCAAAATTATTAGGAATAGTCATTGATGACCAGTTAAAATTCGATAAGCATCTACTAATCAACATAAAAAAAAACATAAAAAACTAGGTATGCTTTACCACCATAGCGGTTTCATCTCTCCCTCTACTAGAATCACACTAGCTAATACATACCTTATCCCATCCCTGTTATATGGGGCAACTATCTTTACCAATGTGCAATCCTCCCTCAAAATAAAACTTGCAACTTGCTATAACAAAATATCCAAGTTTGCTGCTGGTCACAAATCCTCTTCCCACCATTGTAATTCCCTTCACCAACTAAACTGGCTAGAGCTACCCAATTTCCTCACTTATACCCAACTTCTCCAAGCCCATAAACTCATCCATAAACCATATCTCTGCCCCCCCTAGCAAATACCTTTGAAATGTATATACCAAATCGACACTTAAGATCCAATTCCCAAAACCTAATTAAACTTCATAAACCCTCACTTCCAGCTGGGAACCACCTGCTATCCTTCTCCCTAGCACGCCTCTGGAACTCTCTTCCTTCTTCCATCCGCACTATCTCCTGCCTCTCCTCATTCAAAGCCTGCACTCACATCTTGCCTCACAATGGATATGCTCCTGCCCCCATCCTACCTATGCTTCACATAAACAGAAATTAAAAGGTTGTCATATAGAAAATTTATTAAGTACACCTAGAAGAATATCATTACACAAAAATAATAAATGGAAACTGTAAGCCCTGTACTGTAATGAACTTGGAATACATTACTAATATAACTGTAAAAGAATGACAATATATCCAGTGGCGACTGGTGACTTCAAATCAAAGGGGGGCTGCAGGAGACAGCTGAATGGGTGGGGCCAATGGGAAGGGGTGTGGCCATCTAGAAAGTGGCAAAGCTATTTTCAAAAAGCACAAAAACTGGGACTTTAAATACACTGCCCTGGGTGCCAAACCATCATTATGACAGTCCAATCAAGACAAAATGATCTGTAGAAGAAAAAAAAATATTTCAATGCATTGGCTACATGACAGCTTATTTAATATCTAGATGGAAACAAAAAGGTTGTAAGGCATGAAAAAAATAAATTACTTTTTAAATACATTACTGGAATGCCAGTCAAAATCAAGTATAAAAAAACAAGCAGCACTCAACTCAAACCACTTCTCCTTGCACTGCAGTTCTAATTATAATGTATATTCAGCTTTATAAAATTACCAAGTAACATGCTGAAAGTAGCAATCTCTGTGATACTCCCACTTGTAAAAATGTTTCTTATCCAAAAAAGACCAGCTGCCTGACAACAACTATCTGCTTGTTTCATGGATAAAACATGAATCAAAATGAGAATGGACAACACAGATGCAAAGTTATGGTAAGTATATAACTAAAAATGTTTAGATCTTGCTGAGGATAAATAGAAATAAAGTAAAAGAAAACATTTTTAAAAAAGATGCACAAAGTAATGCTTTTTGCACTACAGTGGCATGCATTGGCCTAATCTTAAGAAGAACATTAAGTCAATTTTCTAGAATAAACCGGCTTACATATGATACAGAATTTTAAAATGCTGAATGTGAAGCAATAAAAGATACATTTTACAATAGGAGGTACCCAAAACCAGTAGTGGACAGTTCAATCGAATTTAAAAATAAAAGAAGTCAGGGGCCTACATGTCAATATGGTATGACAAATGAAAAATAATTGAGAAAAGAAAGATTTTTCTTTGGCCTGTTTATTAGAAAATTCAGTTGATGAAAAAGTTATTAGAGAAATAGTGAAAGTAAAATTTGAAATTTCCTATGACCTTCCCTGAGTTAAAAAAATATTTTAGGTGAAGATCCTCTGTTTCAGAAAGAGGAAAGAACCTAAAAGAGCATTTTTATAAACGTGTGCCCAAAAAATATTGGTATGTCCACTAAAGGGATGTTCAAATATGCCATTTGTAACTGTTGTAAGCATATACTAGAAGGAAATAAAGTGGAAGTGATTGCAAGAAATTTTAAAAAATAAATGTACGTGTAGATCTAAATATGTTGTATATATTGCTTATGTGAACTCTTCACAGCCTTTACATAGGGAGAACAGTGAGAGAATTTCATATGCGTGTCTCTGAACATTTGCGTGTTGTTGAAAAATCAGATGTAAGCTATGCCTTCTCTAAACATGTATGTAAATCTCACACAAATGTTAGGAATAAAGTGTATTTTACATTTTTGTTGTAGATCAGGTGCATAATTATGAAGAAAGATTTGATGCCGAAGATGAGTTGAACTGGAAGGAATATTGTTGGCAAATCAGACTGAATGCTTACAGTTTTCCTGGCATCAATGATAACAGAAAATTATAAAATAATGCTGGAGAGAAAAGGGTTAATGCATTAAGGAGTTTGATCATGTGATCATTTGTGAAGTTATTTAAATGATTTTAACTTTGTAATGGTGTCTGAAGTTCTATATATGGAATGAACGTGCTTACCACATTAAAGTTCTTCTTTAGTATTTAGTTATTTTCTAATTTTATATAGTGTTTAGGGCGGCTTTGGAGTTTGTGTAACCTTGGATTTGTTTAAACTTTTATATACAAAAGTAATCAATTCATATTAACAAGTTTATATTTACAAACATTATACATCAAATATTGCTATATACAATATAATAAAAACAAAACTCCATAAATTGTTCAGTTCCTGTCTTCTCTTAACACTTATTCCTCCTCCAAAACATTTTTCTGCATGTGTTCCTGCAGTTTCCATTTTTTTTCTTATAATTTACTCCTGCCTTTTCTAAAGATCTCAATTCCTCTTCTCTTATCTCTGTTACAATATTCACTATTTCAGGTATAGTTGGTATACACTTTGATTTCCATTTTCTAGTAATTGCTTTTTTGGCAGCCACCAGAACTAAACTTAACAAGTCCTTACTATGTCTGGCCTATTCAGATGTATCCCAGCTCAAAAAAAAATAATTTTCTTAGTTACACTCATTTGCTCACCCAGTATTCATTACAGAGTACTCTGTACGGAACTCATTACACTCCAAGACATATGCTCCTAGGTACCCCTTTCTTCCACATAACATCTCTAACTTTTGCCTTCTAACTTAGGAAAATTCTTTTGGAGTCTGCTTGGGGTATAGAAGTACCTATGCAAACACTTCCAGGAAAAAAACCTAAATCTTTCCAGATTGTATTGCAATTTGGGAGCCATACACATTTCCTCCCATTGTTTCTTTGTGAATTGTTTATGTAATCTCTCTTCCCAATCTTTTTTGACCTCCTCTGTTTGCTTCCTATAGTTATTGTGCAATATTTTATATGCACTGCTAATTATCCTTTTTAAAACAGAAGAACAGATCATGTGTTATACCCTTAAGAGCCATTTCCAGATTTAGGCACATGCATATAAATAGCGAGCACATGCTGGCAGCAGTGCCATTTTGAGAGAACAGCCAGTGTTAACATACATGAGTATAGTAGTCAGTCTGTTTATAAGTTTAAGTTACTAAGCCTCAGTCCTGATGTGTGCGGGAATAATAAAGCTGCTTGAATCGAACCACAACTGTTCGCCTGTTTTATCCTGACCGGACAAGGACCATGGTGTCAGAACCGGGAGTGAGAGTGCAACTTCTTCAAGCCACGAGGTGCAGAGTTGAAGGTGAAGGTATATTGAGTAGGTTGAGTGATACAATGCTCATACAGTCAAAAAGGGCCATAAACTAACTTCAGGTAACCAAAACTGGCACACATTATTTATTTTGCAAAGAAAATGAAAAGGAGCATTCATAATGCACAAAACACATTATTAATCAAACGAAAAGCACAAAATGCATTATTAATTAAACAATGTTTGAAACCATGATATTTGATAAAACTAGCAGAAATGCTTATATGGGGTTCAGAATTACCTCCGATTTGCATAACGAGAATGTTTAAAGTAAAACAAGCACAAGTAAAGTATAATGAGCATGATAAGAGGTTAAATGTGGATAATGAGTACAATAAAAGGGAAAAATAAGCTTAAAAAAGCAAGGTGACGGCATGTTTTTTAGTAAACCGTGTTTGGGCATAAAGTACTATTTCACATTGATCGAAGCCATTCAAAGCATAACTAGAGTTGTTCAAAGTATCTCAGAGTGTGCAAAGTGTTTCCAGCATGTGTGCTTTATTATGGTGCAATTATTTCCAAGAGTTTGCTGTGTGTAAAGTATAGTTATTTTGCAAAGTGCAGTCAAAATACAGCCATTTTGAAAAGTTTCTTACTGTGTACATTTATTCGCAGAGTGACGCCATTTCAGTGTGTTTCTTACATGTAAAGAATTATTTCGCAAAGTACATCCATTTTGGAAAGTTCTTGTACTGTATACAGTTCATTTGCAAAGTGCATTCATTTTGAAGTGTTTCTTACTCTTAGCTTTCTGTGCTGTGTACAGTTTATTTGCAAATTATAATCATTCTGAAGTACTTCTTACACTGATAAGGAATGGTTTTGCAAAGTACATTGAATTTTAAAGTGTTCTTGTGCTATGGAGACTTATTTGGCAAAGTGCAGTTATTTCAAAGAGTCTGTTGTGCTATTGGGCATAATTACAAGTTCTGGCATAGTTATATGTATGTATGTTCGCACATAATTTCAAGCACTTTCACTACTGTGTGTTGATATGGCAGAGGCATTTTGTAGACCCAGTCCACTTCTGTTTGATTAAAATATTGCAGAGAATTGGAGAGCATTTCAGCAAGAATACAATATTTTCATACAAGCAGCTTTTACTGACAAAGATGCACATATGAGGGCATTTATTTTGCTTACCTTAGCTGGGTCAGAAGCCATTGAGAGGGAGCGTTCATTTGTATGTGCACCAGCAGTATATGCAGGAGAGGGGGGGATCCACCATATTGTTGTACAGGATGAAACAAGAGGACCCTGAGGTGCTTGAAATGTAAATTTAGAGAAATGTGCAACCCCCAGACAAATGTTACATTAGAGAGGCACCTATTTTATACAAGAGACCAAAAGCCAGGTGAAACTTTTGCAGCTTATCTCACTGACTTGATAAGTAAAGTCAAAACATGCAGATTTGGTGATTTGAAAGATGAGTTAATAAAGGACAGGCTTGTGTGGTGGTAATAATGCAGTGAGAAAGATTTTGCTTTGTGACAGTGATTTAATGTTGAGCAAAGCTATAGAGATCTGTCAAATTCATGAACTCACAGAAAGGCACACAAGTATGCTTGCAAGTGATGAGCATGGTTTCAGCAACATTTAGAACAAGTGTAGACAGCATGCAGCATGTGTCAAGCAGAAACAGGCCTAAGTACGTGGCAGCTGCAGTCCCTGTGGGTTCCCCTGGGAGATCCGGTAACTTTCTAGCAAGTTCTAAGATGCTCAGCAAAATGGACATGCTCAGTGCAGTATAAGGTTGAGTTAGCAAAACCCAAGTCAAGTCTTATTGTTAACTGTCGTAATTGTGGTGCCAATCATGAGTCTAAAAGAGAGAAGTGTTTAGCATTTGGTCAGCAATGCTGCAAGTGTAAAAAAATGGAACTAGGTATTACTTTCAAAAGTTTTGTAAATCAAGCAAGCCTCATTCAATTATTAGGAAAGGTCACTCAAAAAAGCAAGTTGATCATGTAGAAAGCTGCAACCCTGCTTTCTATGTAGACGTAGTATCAGTAGTCAGTGAAAAGGTTAATGCAGCAGATTTGTTGGCAACGGACAAAGTATTTTGTACTATCCTGATCAATTGTAAGCCCACGGAGCTCAAAGTAGATACTGGTTCAAAATGTAATGCAGTGTCACCAGAAACATTTGCTAGAGTGAGAGCTGGTGAGCAACTTAATTTGGCTAACTGTGCGAAGCTTGCTGCTTATGGAGGTGAAGAGATACAAATCAAAGGCTCAGTAGTGCTTTCATGCTATTCTGATGGGAACAGTTACAGCTTTCAATTTTATGTAGTCAGAAGACCTGTGCAGTCATTATTCTGTCTCAGAGACAGTTTTGAAAATGAAACTGCTTTTTTTTTTACCAGAGAAGTCCATCATGTAAGCACATGTCCCAGTTCCAGCTTCAGTGATGCTATTTTCTCAGAGTATGCTGATATTTTTGATGACAAACTAGACAAACTTCCAGTTGTGTTTTCCATGAAAGTAGACCCAGAGGTCAGTCCAGTGGGCAGACCAGCGAGGAGAGTTCCAGTAGCTATGCAGGACAATGTCAAGGTTCAGTTAGACAAGATGGTGCAGCAAGGTATGACTTTTCCAGTCACAGAATGAACTGAGTGGATGTCTTCCATGGTAGCTGCTCATAAGAAAAGTTCGGATGAAATCAGAACATGCATTGACTCAAGAGACTTGAACAAGACATTAAAGAGACCTCATCAACCTATGCGTAGAGTTGAGGAAGTTGCCATCCTTATGCCAAATGCCACTGTTTTTTTGTCTTGGATGCAGAGAGTTCATTTTGGCAAGTAATGCTTGATCGTAAATCTTCATTATTGACTGCATTCAGCATACCATTTAGTAGATACAGATTCATCAGAATGCCTTTTGGAATAAATTCTGCCAGTGAAGTCTTTCAGTGCACAATGGAGTAAATTTGTTTTGCGCTATCCATGTGCTATAATAATGGATGATTTACTGGTTGGAGGCAATGGTGAAGCAGAGCATGACAGAAACCTCAGGAAAGGAAGCTCAGTACTCTGAAATGTAAATTCAGGCTACCAGAAGTTACTTATGTAGGTCATTTATTTATGACCTGACCCTTCCAAACAAGCAGTCATTCTTGAGATACCAGGTCCAGACAATGTCCAAGCCCTAAAACGTTTTCGTGGTATGGTTAACTATTTGGGCAAATTTATCCCTGACTTTAGTGAGTTATCCTCTTTGAGAGCTGACATGCAAAAATCTGCCCGGTCATGGTTGGAACAACACCAGAGAGCATTTGTTAATCTCAAACAGCAAATTGCCAACCCACCTACATTGAGATATTATGATGTCCACAAACCAGTAGTTCTTTCCTGTGATGCTTCAAAGTTCGGTCTTGGTGCAGTTATTATTCAAAAGGGCAGACATGTTGCCTATACATCTAGAACTCTTACCCAGACTGAAATGCAGTATGCTCAAATTAAGAAGGAACTTTGGCAATTGTGTTTGCATGTTCGAAGTTCTGTGATTATATTTATGGCCTAACTATCCAAGTCGAAAATGATCAGCAACCTCTAGTCAGTATTTTAAAGAAGCCTACACATACAGCTCCAGCAAGACTACAAAGAATGATGCTTAGATTACAAAAATACAACTCCAAAATGGTTTAAACAAAAGTCAACTTCTTTATCTGGCTGATACCTTATCCAGATCCCCAGAAATACCACAAAACAGCTTGATGCAGAGAATTTTGACATTGATGTCATGGAAGAGCATAATTTTTCTACCACAAGACTTGTTGAGCTGAGAGATCATATGAAGACTGATACCATCTTGTAAAAGCTCAACCACTTCATCAGTGTTGGATGGCCATCAAAGCAATCTTGTCTACTGCCAGAAGTGCAACCTTATTTTCCATACAGAGATGAGATGCTGATGGAAGATGGTATCATTTTCAAAGCTCCTAAAGTTATTGTTTCCACTTCCTTACAACATGAATACATTCAGATTTTGCAATGTGGCCACCCAGGTTCCAAAGCTACCAAAAAAAAGCCGAGAGGACTAGTGTTTTGGCCTTATTTGTCAAAAGACATTGATAAAGTGCTTTCATCTTATTCAGTATGCAATAGTACTAAACCAGATTTGCAAAAAGAGCCACTTTGGCTAAGCCAGATTCCTGAACTACCTTGGTCAACAGTAGCCACTGACATATTTGAGTGGAACAATCAGCATTACTTAGTGTTGGTAGACTCTTACCCGAACTGGTTTGAGATCAATTTTTTACCTAACCTAATGTCCAGTGCTGTTATTACTAAGTTGAAAGGTAATTTCTCAGTCAGTGGTAGTCCACACAGTTATTTCTGACAATGGTACCCAGTTTTTACCAGTCAGTTGTTTCAGAAATTTGCAAAAGAGTGGGACTTTATCCATATTACTAGTAGTCCTCAATACCCATAGTCAGACGTCCTTGTTGAACGTGTAGTAGAGTGCAAAGCAATTACTGGAGAGGTCAAACCATGACAATACTAGTATCTCATTGAATTTACTTAATCTCAGAAATATATCCCATGACAATCTACTTGGCTCACCTGCTCAGAAACTTCTGTCTGGACAAACCAGAACAACTTTGTCTATCGGTTCTAGTTTGGTGGTGCCTATTGCTAAAAACAACAGAGCAATCAAAGCCCAACTCTTTAAGAAGCGTTCTTTTCAGAAGTCCAACTATGATAAAATGAGCAGATTTCTTCGTCCATTGAAAGAAGGAGAAACAGTGAGGATGCAAACAGCGAAAGGCTTTGATCGAATTGGTCAAGTGAGAGGCATATATGCCGAGCCAAGATCCTACTTCGTGGAATCTGAGAGTGTACAATACAGGAGAAACCATAGGCATCTTCTTCCAGTGTCTGAATGGATATTGCATCGTACCTGTGATACAGACTGTAGATCTCAGAGCAACCCTAACAATGTTCATACTGAAGAACATATCTCAGTGCCCATTCCCATTCCTGATAATGTCCCAGATGTCCCTAAAGTTGAACATTCCTTGAAGACAGTTCCCCGTTGATAGATCCAATTCTTATTTTTATGCTACATGATCAGGTCGTATTTCTAGACCTAGTGTAAAATACACAGCAACCTGGACATGATTGCTTTATATGTGTTTAATTTTGTATGAATGCAAGTGAAATAATTACTTCTGTAAAATTGCATGTCAAAAGATCATTTCTGTATAATTGCATGTCCGTGAATAATATCATTTGGTATATGATCTATTTCTCAAATAGAGGATGTAGAACAGAGCATGAGTTGTACCTTTGAGGCATTTCCAGATGTAGGCATATGCAGGCAGCAGTGCCATTTTGAGAGAACAGCCAGAATGTTAAAATGCATGAGTGTAGTAGTCAGTCTGTTCATAAGTTTATTTACGTTTAAGTTAGTAAGCCTCAGTCCTGATGTTTGTGTGTAATAAGGCTGCTTGAACCGAACCCACAACAGTTCGTCTGTTTTATCCTGACCAGACAGGCAACAGGTTCTGTTCTAAATTCAACAAAAACTCAACCACTGCAGGTCTTTTAGGATTCCACAATCCCTTTCTCTTTGCCTATACTCTGATATCAATCTGTGATGGGGAAAGCAGTCACTAGAATGCAGTCCAAATGTCTTCTGGGTCTTTTCCCATTCTATTACCTTTCCTCCTCTAAACATATGTTCCCAATACCTTGGTTCCTTTGCCAGTTTCCTCCAGTAAATTCCAGCCCATTCTTGCCTGTTCTCTGTATCCCTAATTGAAGTCATCACTATCAGCAAAACCCCCCTTCTCCATTCCTGTACTGGCTTAGTTCTTAGTGTACTTTCTGCTACTTTACAATGTTATGTATGACTGTTATGCTCCTTAAGGATCTGTGTTCAAAATCCCACTCTTTCATTATTTTTGAATTACCCATGTGCTTCATCATTTGCTACCACTTTGAACTATAGCTTTCTGCTTATGCTGTGTACAAGAGCCTTAACTGTGTAGCTCTAATATATCCTTTCAAATCAGGTAATCTTAAACTACTTTATAATTGAAATATAAACTTATCTTACTTAACATTTGTAATCTTCCTCTTATAGATATATTTTCAATTCTGTTATTGTCTTCAACTTTCCTCTGTTTGATAAAAATATGCCTGATCGATATATAAAACTATAGGGACTGAAACATTTTATTTCCTTGTATCTTGCTATCCATATCCATAAACAAGAGCTTCCATTTTCACAGGTTTTTGTATTATCCTTTTATCTGATGTCAATTTTCATTCATTTCTCAACATTGGGTTTGGATCTGACTCAGCTCCTTTTTCACAGCTCATGGATACTACAAGCTATCAATCTCCTCCCTTACCCATAATGGGGGTAGTCCCCCTCATTCCCCAGATTTTGTTTGCCACCATTGTGAACAGACGTGGTTACTGCCACTCTGGAGTGTGCATTTTCAAAGTTTTTATAATCTTTTTCTTACTACAATCAAACTTTTGACTGTTATCCTCCCTTTAACTTTTTTTTTCTACCTTTTCATACTTCATTATTTTTACCACTGGTAGTTCTTAATTACCATCATTGGTAATTTCTTTTTGTCCTTACCGCACATTGAAATTTCTTGTTTTCTCTTTACTGATATTTTTTTGGTATTTACTGTGAGTAGTTCTTAATTACCATAGTTGGTCATTTTTTTCTCTTACCGCTAGTTGGTATTTCTTAATACCATTGCTGGAACCTGTATTTTTTCCTTTTAGTTCTATTTAAAAAAATAGTAGTCCCAATCCGTCATTCAGTTTCAGAGCCCTCAAATCTGAGAGTCCTGGTGACATTTGTTTTGGATCGAAAGATGTATCTTATCTTTGGATCCAATGTCTTCTCTGAGCATGCCAGCTTTGGTGTGTCGGAGCCGGGCGGCTGTTGGACCCAAAACTTCACTGTCACTTCTGAGGGTTAGAGCGGACTCCAAAGTTATCTGAGCATTGGCATTCAATAGCTCTGTTCTGACTCCTGGCTTGGGTGCAGTGTATGGGTCGTAGGGAGCCATCGGTCCAGAATACCTTCTTGGTGCAGATGATTTCCTTCTCCCCTGGCACCTTCTGGCTTTGAGGTGATAGACTATTGTCTTCTAGAGATCCGATTTCTCCTCCCCCCTGGATCTTCTCTCTGGTTCTCAGATGTCTTTGTGTTGTGAGCCTCAGCATTCTACTTCACAGGGTAGCCAGCCCAAAGTCCCCAGGTGACCCCCACATGGCATAATTATCTCTTCCGATACTTCTTGGGAACATCCCACCAAAATAGTCCCTAGGAAGAGGAAGTGCAAGAGGAGGCACTTAGAATCCCATCAGGAGTCAGTCATGGAAGATACTGATTTCATTGAAGGGGAAGGGTCCCCCAAGATCACCACCTGTTGATGTCTCATTTGGAGACCTTTTAGAAATGTTGAAACAAAGGGGTGGTTGGTCTACTGGCAACCGTTTTCAAGAGAAATCTGTATTCCTGGAGGTATTCGGCACTGGCCCATATACTTCCTGGGTGACTCTACCCCCTGATGAGCTCATCAGTTTGATCTCTCAGCTGACATAGAAGGAACCAGGTTCTGTAGAGCTGATCGCCAAGAGACCAGATAAGATGATGGCACCACCGAAGGGAAGGGAATTCTGGAACAAAGGAGTACCAGTGGATGCTAAGGTCATGGCAACAGCCACCAAAAAAGAACTCGCAAAACAGAGTTCTTCTGTTCATCCCCCTAACAGGGGAGTCTATGGCACTGGACAGATTTGGGAACTGTGTGTATGCAACAGCAACCTTTGCACTCAGGTCTCTGAATTACTTGGTCTCTGAATTACTTTGCACACTTTACCAGATTACAGAGGAATTTGATCAAGGGACTCTCAAAATCCCTCTGAGACAAGTACTTCTGAGGAAGAATCTTCTATTGTTTAACATTTGGCAACCTTTCAGTCTATTTCAATCTCATCTATGAGGTTTATTTTACATGCAGATGAAGAGCCGCAGTGGGATCAGGCATTTCCATCAGGAGGCATGCTTGGAGGCATCTGTGTAAATTTGTGGAGCCCTTCAAGTCATCCTTCATCAGTCCTCCTTTTGACAGAAGTTCATTATTCATTTCCAAGGTGAAAAACATACTTTCCAGGTGCAAAAAAGATAGTAAGACCCTGTCTACTGTGGGCATAAGTTTTTCAACCCCTCAAAGGACATTTTCCCATCATCTGTGAGGTGGTTGAAGAATATGGTTCAGGAAATCCCAGGGTCCATTCCATGATCCAAGTGGAGAGAGTTCCTCCAGTGGCAGAGGGAGGAACCCAAATGGGAGACGCCAACCATGCTGGAGAGGAGGTCCACAAAACCAAGGGTCCAGAGATTGTTTCTCTGAGAGGCCCCATCAGAACCCTTGAAAGGAGGCCCAATTGTCCACTTCTGGAGGCAGTTGAGGGGTCACTTATCCCTGCACCAGAGACTCTGGGAAGATATAAAAAAGGGTGCACAGGATTTTTCCAGAGGCTGTATAATTCCTTTTTCCCTACCATTGCCATTACAGAACAAAATTCCCAACTTTCTTCCCAGTCAGAGAAAAACAGCAGCTTTGGAAATGCAAAAGCTGTTAGTCATCCAAGAGATTCCCAGATCAGAAAGGATTTGGAACCTACTCAAGATTCTTTTTAATGCCAAAGAAACAGGAGACATGCTGGGTAGAGGGTTGTGTTTGACAGAATGGTTTCCGTAAAGTGTTTATTGAATGAGTCAGCAATACTGCTGGAGGAAGGGGGAGTGGTAGGTGGGGGGTGCCTATTTTACCTGAGTGGAGAATGGAGTTTATTGTGGACCAGAACTGCTTAGGGTTGTGATGGGAGAAGCTTAGGGCAGGCTGATATTGGGTTTTATCTTCTTTTATTTGCTTTTTGGCCTTGTTGCACAAGTCTAGGAATGACTGTCTAGAGGACAGGGTTTTTGTTGAGTTCATTGGTGAAGAGTGAGAATAGTAGGGGACCAAGGATGGAGCCTTAGGGAACACAGAGTGTTACAGGAAGTCAAGAAGATAGGTCATTATGCCAGACAACTGATTGGTGATCAGTTAGCTGTGAAACCAATCAGTAGCTGATTGGGTAAAGGATTGGTTAGTGAGAACAGAAATTAGTAGTTTGTGTGAGACCATGTCAAAAGCCTTGGATAGTTTCAGAAATATAGCAGAGTAGAACAGCCCATTATTTTTATGATGAAGGATAGCATTAGTGAAAGAGAGCAAGGTGGTAGTAGTGCTGTGGTATGCCCTGAAGCCATGCTGGGTGTTGGAGAGGAGGTTATTAGCTAAGAGGTAGTCTAAGACTTGAGAATGGATGCATTTCTCAAGTATCTTGGAAAGTGGAGAAAGGATGGCTATGGGGCGGTAATTGGAAAGTTTAGTGGAGGAGCCACCTTTATGGAAGGGACTGATGTGGGATATTTTCCACGGTGTGGGGGCATAGCGTTCTGGTAAGGACTGATTAAATAAGATAGAGACTGGATAAGCTAGGGTTTCTGCTGCTATTTTTAGGTATTCAGAGGGGAGATTGTCAGCTGCAAGTTTTGTAGGCTTAAGTTTCAATAGAGGTTTTTTATATAGGTGGTAGGCACTGATGAAAAAAAAGACTGTGGGCAGAGTATTTGGTTTTGATGTAGGGATGCTGGGTAGAGGGTTGTGTTTATTCAAAGACAGAATGGTTTCCGTAAAGTGTTTATTGAATGAGTCAGCAATACTGCTGGAGGAAGGGGGAGTGGTAGGTGGGGGGGGGGGGTGCCTATTTTACCTGAGTGGAGAATGGAGTTTTATTGTGGACCAGAACTGCTTAGGGTTGTGATGGGAGAAGCTTAGGGCAGGCTGATATTGGGTTTTATCTTCTTTTATTTGCTTTTTGGCCTTGTTGCACAAGTCTAGGAATGACTGTCTAGAGGACAGGGTTTTTGTTGAGTGCCAGTGCTCCCAGGCCTTATCTCTGATTTTCATTAGTGCCCTGGTGCTTTTTTGTAGCCAAGGGGAGTACTGTGTTTTAATTCTGGCATTTCTTATGAGGGCATTTGTGTTTAGGATGTTTAGGAAGGTGCTATTGAAGAAGTGGACAGCTTCATCCAGACTGAGGTACTTCAGTGGTGTCTAATCACATTTTTGAAGGGATGAGATAAAGGAGAGACGGTTAAAATTTACCCTATTTTGGATTTGCCTGTAGATAATGGGTTTAGCACAATTTAAGTGATGTCTCAGAAGGAATGTTGGAGTGTGGTCACTGAGGATGTCTAGTAAACAAGCCAGTTAAGTATGAGTGAGGGTCTTTGTTGACTAATATCCAGTCAAGAGTAGTATGTTAGAGTTTTTATTTATCCGAGTGACTGCATTAGTTGAGAGAAACCATGAAGGTTTAAGTGCTGGGCTGGATGATTGTTACTGCAAGAAAGCCAGTTAATATTAAAATCACCTAGGATTATGGTTTCCTGGGGTAGGGAATGGTTATCCCAGTTCAGGTGGTTTTCCAGGGGGTGGGATGTTTTGGGCAGGTGGGAAGTAGCATCCTATGATTGTTTTATTTGAGTTTAGTTTGAGGTTGGCATGTAGGATTTCTTCATTTCCATTGTGAGAGACAGATGTGTTTAGGATCTGGATGTTGAGGTGGTGTTTAAACATTAGAGCCACACCATCCCCTTTCTTAGATTGTCTATCTACTTGAAGAATGTTATAACCTGTTGGGAGTATTTCCTCATTTTTGATGTGAGGTTTGAGCCAGGTTTCAGTTAGGATGAGAATATCAGGAGAGTATAAGGCTATGTTGGCATTTAGGTCATAAGTTTTATTAGTTATACTTCTGATATCCAGACACATGATCAGGAAGCCAGATGGCTTTCTTTTGGATGTTAGTTGTGAGAAGAAGCAGCTATTAGGCAGATTTTTAGTTGAAGAGTTGATAATGGTAGGACCAGGGTTAGGGTGGATAACACCACTGAGGGCTAATTTAGATAGGGCAGTAAACATAAGTTTTATAAATCTGGTAATTAACCTGTCATATTTAGGTATATTTTTTGTTTGAATGTAACAGGTGACTGGTAGTATGGTGGGTGTATTGTGAGAGAGATTGTGATTGTATGACTAGTGTAATTAGTAGGTGGGTGATGCATAGAAGTGAGAGTAAGGGTGCAGTGATAGTGGTGGGGTTTATTATGTAGTTCTGGTAGGATGTAAGGTGTGCAAGAAGAGTGCAGATAAGGAGTGTAAGCACATTAGGTAGTAGCATGACTGTGTCAGATGAGCAGTTAGATTGGAAGTGGGTGGGGTACTGTGGGTGGCAGAGGAATTAAGTTACTAGTATTGTTCTGATTGCTGGTTATCAGGAGGGGTTAGTGCCTAGAACAACTCTAGATGTTGTGGGGGCGGGGGCGCAAAGTGAGCCTATGTGTAGCACTGGCGAATGGAGCAGAGCTTAAACCCCTTGTATCCTGATGGGAAACTAGTCATTTAAAGATGGCTCCATAAACAGCAGGAATCTAATATAGACTTAGTACTGGGGGTGGGGGGTAGCAAAAATGGTGTGAACCAGGGGATTATTTGTATCCTTTTCAGAAACCAGATTAGGTCATCAACCAGTTTCAAAAGTAATGACAAAAGGAGTGTTCGAATTGCCACCAAAACCAAAAAAGGAACACTCCGGATATAGCCAGTCCACAGAGCCAATACTTTAATATGAATCATGGCCAAAACACATACGAGGCAATGTGCTTGTGTACTTGTTTACTGCCTCGTATGTGTTTTGGCCTTGATTCATATTAAAGTATTGGCTCTGTGGACTGACTGCATCCGGAGTGTTCCTTTTTTTGGTTTCAGTTTCAAAAGTAACTTATCAAAACAGGTGACTGATTTAATTTCCTTTGTCTGTAAAATGTTTGGTCTGGTCTTACTAAAGCCTTTAAGAGCATATTTAACCAGGTCCATGGCAACTTCATCTGCTTTTTTATCCAGGACTTCATGTATGATATTTGTGCGGTTCCAACTTGGGCTAATTCTCATACCTTTATTACTCAATGCAGACTGGATCAGATCTTGAGGGGGAGAGCAGCCTTTGGCTCAACAGTACTCAGGAATATCCTTCCTTAGACTCCACCTGGGATTCATGTGGCAGGAGACTCTATCCTATATGTTGAGGAATGAATGAAAATTGACAACATTAGATAAAGAATTATGTACTCACCATAACACTCCATATGTGTTGTCTATTTTCATTCTTCCTCAGTTCCCCTCCCTCCAACCCCCTACTCTGTTTCATTGATGGCTTTTGGAACAGCAGGCGATGATTATAGGAACCAAGTTCCTTCTATTTGAGCTCCAGATAGTGACTTTCCATAGTAAGTAAATATTTATTCATAGGTTATAGGTTCATAGGTTAGTACTAGGCTAACTGCCCTTGTGGGCCATTTTAAGCCTAGCCAGTTACCCGATGTGAGAATCAAACCCTGGACATTGTGTTTACAAGGCAAACATTTTAACCTCTATGCCAGTGTCCCACCCCATAATTTTCATTATGTCATACAATAAGGAGCTGCAAACAAAATCTGGGGAATGAGGGGGACTACAGTTTTATGGGTAAGGGAGGAGCTAGAAAGCTTGTAGTATCCATAAGCTGTGAAACAGCAGCTGAGTTGGATTCGTGGATCAAATCCGAACTCATATGTTGAGGAAGAATGAAAATGGACAACATAGATGGAATGTTATGGTGAGTACATAACTTCAGTTTTTCCCTTCCCACACATCCTTATCTGCCATAACAGAAGCCATTTAATCCATACTACTAAATACGTGATCTTATGTTCCAAAAAATATGGGTATTTCTGAACCAATTCATGTGTGGGTACATCATTTATAATTATAGCCTTTGTTTTATCTTCATTCATTTTGTATTCCAAAAAGATTTAAAACTGTCTCAAATTGTTCCACAACACTCAGATGTCCTTTTATGGATTTATTAGATAAAATGTAATATAATCTACAATAAAAAAAAAAAAAATAAATCCAACTTTTTCTGGCTGCCATAATTTTTCAGTCCCTTACTTTCTTTGCCAATGGCTTTAAATATCAAGCAAATAATGGGAAATATTGCACCACTGCCTGGTTCCTCTGTTCATGCATAACTTATCAGAGAGTAACCAACCCAGTATAATTATTCCCTTTGATCCTTCATATATCCTACTAACTAACCATATTGTATAAGGGAATGCAAATGCTTCTACTGCCCTGCTAATAAAATCCCAGCTTACTCTATTGAATGCTTTCTGCACATCAAGACTCAATAACAACAGGAGTGTTTTCTTACATCCTGCTTCCCACTGGATCATCATTGTTCTATCAATGTCAAATGTTTGCCTCCCCTGCACAAAAACCACATTGATCCATATTTATCAGTTTTGACAACACATTTGCCATTCCTTTAGTCATTCTAGATATCTGTACACATTATAATCGTGATTAAAAACTGAAATGGGCCTATATGAAGATTGATCTGACGAGTCTTTGCCCATCATTAGGTATTAAAGCCACCACAGCTTTTTTTCCAGGATGTTGGTGTTTCCCTCCATTTAAAATACTGTTAAGGAAAACCTTTCAGATGTGTATCACTTTCTTCTGTCCAAGCTTCCAAACTCCCACCAAAATACAAACTAATCTTGGAGACTTTTCTGCAGATTGGTTATACTGATCATTTTTATCTCATCTCTTCCTATCTTAACTGTTAATTGTTGAGCCTCATCTGTCTCTAACCTTGGCATATTTAAGTCTTTCATTAATATTTCCATTTGTGCTTTTCCTTGATTCCCCACTTCTCTGCTTTATACAAATTTTCATAAAATTCCTGAAATATGTTTACTGTCTCTACAGGAACTCTGGCTATCCACCCTAAGTTAGGCAACAACCCTTTCCACTTTGTGTGTGTAGTTTCTGCTCTCTGGGATTATTAAAAAAAAACAGTTGCTTTACAGCACTCTTTCTAAACCCATGCTTATTATCTAAGTGTTCCCTTATTTTCTTTCTGTAACTCCACAGTTGTGCCTCATTTTGTTATTTTAGATTCCCCTTATTCTGTAATACTTTAACCTCTCTCAGCCCCTCTAAATACGTCTTGTTACTTCTTAACTAGAACTCTTTTTTCTTTTTATTTGTACCCTATTTTTAAACTCAATTTTCATTTTGTCCACTCTCCAGGTATAGCTTCTGGAATACTTTCTATCTTCCCAAAAAAATTTCCACTACTTATTGCTTAAATTCTTCTCTTTTTTTAATAGGTAGGTGAAGTGCCACTGTCTCATCCTTACTTCATTACCCTAGATTTTTGTTAGTTATTATTGGTGTATGATTGCCTAGTGCTGGATCAAGCACTAGGTGACCTACGCAGCCTTCTAAGGCCCATTGGCTAGAAGGGGGCCTGCTGTCTGGGGTGGCTGCTACAACATTTACTTTTTAATAAAAAATAAATAAACTACATTTCTTCAAGGGTGTTCATTCTTCTTTAAGAACGCCCTCTGGATCTAAGCGTCTCTGCAAGTGTCGACACACATACACCTGCTGTAGCTTCTTTTTCCACATCCATGGGTGGAATTTAAACACAACCCATAATGAATGTTCCTCCAGTAAGGTGCAGATGGGTGTGTGTGTGCATGAAAACATTCCTGCTACATTGCAATGTATACTTATAAATGAATGATGGCAGCGTTGGAATGTAGTTTGTGTGTATGTAATGCCCCAGTTAGGGAAGGCAGGTTAGTTAATTTTGGAATTTGGAGATCCTTTCTTCAAAAATTTGACCGGCTTTTTCAATGAAGCGGGTCTAAGTTTCTTAAAGTTACTTGTTGACAATAACGTGAGAAAACTAGAGTTGTTAAAAAATGAAATTGTCATTCTAGAGTCATTTTTCAAGGAGCAATTTGATGAAAGTGGTTTTGGAGAGTTTTTTGACACTATAATTCAGGACTTAGAACAAACTTCAGCCGATAACATTAAGAGAAAACATAACAAGCTGCTGTGGGACATTCAGGCTTATGAGAACAATTCTGTGTATTCTAATTTTGTTCCCTTTAATAAAAACAACAGAGTTCACAATGTGAACCACCAAACTGGCTTCCAATCAACTACCAATGTGGGTAGTAAGGTACAAGTTGGAAGTGGTAACAAATGGTTAGGTAGCACTGTCAAGCGTACTTCGGTTCCTGTTGTAACAAATTAACCTGTTCCTATCATCGCAGAGAGTCACAATCAGAGCAAAAAATCGCCCAATAATTGTGGTGAATGTGTCTCTCATGGTTTGGATGTAGATCCTATTTCTGCAACTGATAGTAGCAATTTTTTGGCTGCTATCGACAACAATGTGGTCACCAAACCAAAACATATTCCTAACCAGAGTTCCACATCAGGTCACACTGTGATTCCTTCTTCTTTTTCGAACAGGAAACAACAAGTTTCAACAAAAACTGTTCTGACCAGGAGTCTGACTTTTTTGAATTCCCATTCGTCGGGGGACGAAACTTAGAACATGAAAACAGTTATTTTAGTGTAATTAACTTGACTGATTATGTGTTTTCTTCTGATGAAATGAATGTTTTAAAGCTTGGTTTGAACTTTGTTCCACAATCAAGGGCTAATTATGTGAAAACTGTCATTGATATTAAAAAGTATGTCAGGAAACTCAATTTACACTATTTATTACATGATGTTACCACATCTAATCAAGTGTTTATCAAGCCATCTAACTTTTGTCCAAAATTACATTATACTTTAAGAATTTTTGAAGAAAACTGCTTACAGGATGTTGATTTGTTGTTGCATAACACCCACAAATTTGATCAAAATCTATCACGTTCTGAATTTACAGCTTTAAAAAACTTACAAACAATGGGCAATAAAGTAAGGTTTATGAAGAGTGACAAGGGTAACAACATTGTCATCATGAAAAAAGATTCTTACATAGAAGGGATTTTGAAACTTTTGAACAACAGCGATGAGTATGAGACTATTTCGCTTTTTGATATTCACAAACGTCAACGTTCTATATATTCATACTTATATGAAGCCCTCATGGAGGGTGACATTAGTTGTGAATTATATGAATTTTGTGTCATCGACCAGCCACGCATAGGGGTCCTTTTTGGGATCCCAAAAACTCACAAATCCCTTGATAATCCACCCTTTAGACCTATTGTTTCCTCTTCTCATTCTATTACAGAAGGGTTGGCATTAGTTATTGATGCCTTATTAGGTCCTACCATTATTCACGAAACTTCATTTCTTCGTGATTCCTGGCATTTTTTAACAAAGGTGAATTGCTTTTTTTCCACATTTAATTTTGATCCCAACCGGCACACTATGTTAACTGTGGATGTGGTGTCACTATACACCTGTATCCCCCAAGATGATGGCATAGAAGCTGTACGGAATTTTTTATCAAATTTTTATTCTGGTTTCTCCCATAGGACTATTTCTTTGATATGTAGATTTTTGGAGATTATTTTAGAGAACATTTTTTTTCTTTTTGAACAGATTTATTATCGACAGAAAAGAGGAGGAGCTATGGGATCTTCAGCTGCTCCTGCATATGCCAATGTAGTCATGGCACTGTGGGAACGTCAATTTATGCCATTTTTAATAGAAAAGTACCATATTTTGTTTCATTGTCATTTTATAGATGACTTGTTTTTCATCATAGACAAAAGTGAGGTGTGTATTAATTTTTTCCTCACGGACATCAATTCTTTTTCTTCATATATCAAGTTTGTCATAGGTGGTCAAGGAATTGACATCAATTTTTTGGATGTCAATTTAAGGTGGGACTTTGAAGAAAAGAGGATACACAGTAGTATTCACAGAAAAAAGACCTTTAACAATGGGTACCTTCATTATAAAAGTGGGCATCCAAAACACGTAATTTCGAACATTCCGAAAGGGCAATTTATCAGAGCTAGCCGTATGACGTCAAAGGATTCTGATGTTCTTCAAGAATTTGGTTTTATTATTTCTTTGTTTTACAACAGAGGTTTTCCTAAATCAGACCTCATTCATACAGCTACTGATATATACAATAGACGCACTAGTCATTTTTTACCATCATTAAGTCTATCCTTGGAAAAATCCATTTTCAAGGATATTAATTCTAGTAGCAAATCGACTTCAAGTATTGTTTGTTCATTGGAGATGAATTCTGATAGTCAACGTATTCAGAGCATTATATCAAAAAATTGGTGAGTTATCAAGGGGAATGCCGAAATGTACGGCATTTTAGGAGAAAAACCTTCGTTTGTTTAAAGGAATGATCACAATTTGAAGAAAATTTTAGAAAAACATGATAACAACAAACTTGGGGTTTCTACTAATAAGAACGGCATGAATTGCTGTCATGACTGTAACATGTGTAGATATATTTCAACTGGACCCTACATTTCGGTAACAACTTCTGACAAGATTTTTCCTGTCCCTGGTTTTGTGAACTGCCGCACTTCAGGCGTTGTTTATATAGCCCTTTGTTCATCATGTACCGCATTTTATGTCGGTATGACGACAAGGGAGTTAAGGACCCGTATTAGGGAACATTTATATTGCATTAAAACTAAAGATGAAAAAAATGCCCTTTTTAAACATAGTTTAGTGTGTCAGTCTTTCAATAAGTTTTTATTTTCTATATTGGAAATTTGTTACAAAGATATGAGGGAGGGGGATTTTAAGAATTTTTTATTACAAAGGGAAACCTATTGGCAGATCAAATTGAGGTCCGATAGTCCACCTGGGCTCAACGAGGCAACAAATGTGAAATGCTTTCTTAAACATAAGAAACTAAAAGTTAACAAAAATAATGACTTAGTGTGTCTTCACATTACTTAATTATGCCTCTGTCTTTTTAAATGTATTGACTCTTATTTTTTAATTAATAGAATTATTAATTTTAATCAATTCCTATGGTGATTTGTGATGTATTCAAGTCTTAATTTTGTGAATTGTTTTATTCTGATGAAGTCTACGGACAAAAGCGGTAAATAAAGTGCAGTACGCTATTTCTGTTGAGTTATTTCAGCTGCTTGTTGCCTTGTTTGGATTTACTTGTTTAGGTTAGTTAATTTGCTCAGTCTCAAACCATGTAACTTAGCTACAGAAGAGAAGAGCCTGGATCCTCTACAGCAACTACTAGACTACTCAAAGTGCATTTTCAAGGAACTGTGAGCTTCAAGGGAGAGAAGTTTTCAATGTGCAACTGTTTTGTTTAGCAAATGATTGGCACTCTTTGTGCAATAGAATTTGCAAGCAGTGTTAGTAGAGCAACAGGTAGCATACTTGCTTTTGATGCAGAAGGCTGTGGGTTTTACTCCCACACCATGTAGATGGATTGCTGATACTGTGTTGTAAATTAAGGGGGTGGAGGTGCTGCGGTCCTGTGTGTGTGTTCTCCTTTGAATGAGATGCATAGTAATTACAAACCTGTTGTCAGTTTGCCACCCATTTCCTTTTGCTGTATTATCAGCTTACCATTTTTTTTTAATGTAACCCAGGCAATTTATTCTTCAAGGGCAACAGGCACTAAATTTGTAGATGAAACACTGAAATATAAAGTTGTTTTCTAGAAGCAACCTCTTCATTAGTTACTGATCTCTTTAATTTGGAATTATTCAGGCGACATTTACTTCTGTAGAGATTGCGCATATTTACTGATATGGCCTTTTATGGTTGAAATGTTCTGAAATGAGCAGTTTTGCCATTATTGGTTCATATGGTTTGTTTCATTGCTTACTGGAATAATGTTCAAAACTCAAATTTAAAACAAGCTCTCACAAGTGGTGTTATATAATACAAGGAGTATAGATTAATACAATAGGAAGGTGAATCAAACATATGCATGTCTGCATGGTCCTAAAAATATGTGCAAGGGGCCTATGGTTTGAAAATAGCCCAAAGGTAAACGTTATCTGCCACTGACCACATGCATTTTCTTTGAATGTGAATTTCAATGCCATATTGATGAATATAAGTTTCAAGGGCAGAGAAGTTTATTATTTTCATTGTGACTGTGTTGTTTTGTTTAACAAATGTCTACCAATGTTTGTGTAACAAAATCTGAAATAAAAGTTTTAAATGAAATCCAAATATCTGTAATTATTGTAGAAGTAAATAAGAAAATAGTAAGTGCACTGACAGGTTTGATCAGTGTTTATGGTAACTATGGAGAAATAGCCAAATAATGGGGCACTGGAATGGCTGTGGGGGATGCTGTGTGTGTAGAAGGGTCCCAATCCATTATTTTATTTTATTTATTTAACAATTGTTTTCCAGGAAAATCTGACTTGGAATGAAGCCAATTTTCAGCAGAGGCCCGGGAAGAAATGCTCTAGATGCATGTTTTTGTAATGTGGGAAGAAACCGGAGTACCCGGAGAAGACCCACATGAATGCAGGGAGGACATGCAGACTCCGCACAGAAGGCACTCCAGCTGAGAACTGAACCAGAGAACCTCTTGCTGTGAGGTGACAATGCTACTGCTGCACCATTACCCTGCCCAGAGCCCCATTTGACCATGATCTGTCTACCGCTGCACCATTACCCTGCCTGGAGCCTCATTTTACTATGATCTGTCTGTGATCTGAAATAATTATTGAATGTGCATCAGAGTTCTCAATTAAATGCACATGTATCTGTGAAGTATAATTTCTATCTAGCCTAGCCCAGTTATTGTGCCTTGGGAACTATTTAAATTCTGTCAGAGTTAAAACTACTGAACTCATATCTTCCATACCAAATATTTTCATAAATATCTTCACAAATCTACCCTCTTTTGTTGTAGTTTCCCTTCTAGGTACCCCAAATGCAGCCTCATTGTTGCAAATCAAATTCCAGTCCCCACCTATAAGTAATATTGCCTGCTAAAAGCTGATTATTTCACCCAGTATATTTTTTAAGCTCCATAATAGCAGTTATAAATACATTCCAGATCTGCCATTATTACTTTCCCCTTCTTTTATCACTAGTGGAGCTTGTCTAACAATTAATATACATACTCTTTCCCTTTGTCCCTGATATTCTGCTAAAAATGCATCCTGAAATCCTTTCTTTATCAAATTCACATGCTCAGTTCTTCACAAATGTGTCACCTGTAACAATATTTGCATGCTGCATTTCTTAATATAATTCAATATTTTTTCCTTTTTATCTGTACCTGTGATACCATGTACATTCAAAGATAATATGAAAAGTGTTACCATTATGATAAGAAGTCATTAATTTCCACCTATTATATATGGCAGTTTTTTAAGTGTCCATTTCCAGCTTTTGTGATACATGCACCCACTAATGTTTGGCAGGTTAATCCTTGATGCAGTTTTTTTTCTTATCAACAAAATTGGAACTCCTTAAAGGCTTTTGAGGCTCGATGGTCATTTTGTGCTGTTTTTTGCTGGGCAGGTAATTTGTAGTGAAAAAGACCTTCTATTTAATAATTTTATTTGTTTAGATACGTTCCTCTTCAGGAAAGTTTTTAGACCTAGCACTGTGTGTTTTTAAAGAGCAGCACTCTTTTTTTTTTTTTTTTTTTTTTCTTGTCATTTTAAAAGATGTTTAAAGTAAATGAAAACCATTTTTTTCTTGGAGAGAATTTTTTATGTAGTTTGTAAAATGTGTTAAAGTGCTTTTTACTGAGTTTATTTGTGAAAAAATGATTTTTAAAGACTTTGATTTTAACAGCATTTGCTAATTATATTCCCTCTGAAAGAGGCACCATTTTCTGCTTGACCATGGAACAATCTGCCATTCCCATGGTTGGTTCTTTTACTCCAGATCACTCTGGTTTATCACCTACAGCCACTGTGTACTGGGGGTTAGTCACATTCTCTATTGATGTTTGAGTCATCTTAGTGGGTGATGAAGAGGCACACTTGTCACTCCTGAGAGATGGAACAGGGAAGACTTCCTGTTTTGTCAGAATGTTGTACTCATTCCTAGGGAAGCTGCTCCTGCCATTAAGAAGTGTTGGAAATGAGTTCTGCAGATCATTTATCAAGGATATAGATAGCAATGGGAGGAAATTCCTCCTTTCGGTGGGGGGTGGGGGTGTGGGTATTCATTATCCTCCAGACCAGATTCTCTCATTTTCACCTGTCTATCACTTGCTGTTCTAGGATAGGATTTTATTCAAGAACGTTTTCAGTGCCATAGAAAGAAAATGCTTGGAGACTAGATCTGGATCATTCTTTCAGAAATTTTTTATTTGTGATAGTGCCTAAATAGAGAATGTCATTTCACAACCTGTTACCTCTTCCTCTTTCACGCTTCTTGGTAACACTAGATTTAAAAGATACTTATCACATTTCTATTCATCCAAACTTCATGTGTTTCTTAAGGTTTTCTGCATCTTGCTCACATTATCACTTCTCTGCCATACCCCTTGGACTATCCACTGCGCCAAGAGTGTTCATTAAGTGTCTAGCTACAGTCATAGCTCATTGCAGGCTACAGGGTATACACATTTTTCCATACTTAGATGACTTACCTTTGTTGATTCTTTTACAAAATGTCAGTAATGCCTGTCTTGGGTGAGAGATATCTTACACAAGCTGGGATTCCAAGAGAACATTCAAAAGTCTTTCTTGACTCCTCCTCACAAGATTGTATTTTTTGAATGTCAATTATATATCACAGTTCAAAGAGCTTTTCTTCCACAGGAAAAAAATAGATCTAGATCTATTTATAGGATTTGCCATTCAGACTAAAAACAAAACTAATCACCGTGGAAGAAGGCAGAAAACACAATTCAATCTAAATCCATGAAAGCGCATACCATATTTCTGTTCTGCTGGAATTCTCCGCTTCTTCAGACCATAATAAAAACTTAAAAATCAATTGACATATATATAAAAAGAAATAACCAATCAAATAACACATTTGGATTTAAATTAAACTGCGTTTTTTGCCATTGTCTGTGGTGATTCATTTTGTTTTGTGTTTAGTTTTCTCGGCTTGCAGTTCATTCTTTACCTACTGGCCTATTAGTTTGTTTTTTGTATTTTTGCCATTCAAACTCCAGTATCTGTGAGGGAATACCTTCAGATTTTGTGGGTGTCTTAGTGGGTGATGAAGAGGCACACTTGTCACTCCAGTATCTGTGAGGGAATACCTTCAGATTTTGGGACTCATGGCTATTATGATTCTCATGATACCCCTGGCAAGACTCCATATGAGAATGATATAGTGGTATCTGAAGTCCATCTTTCCCCAGCACCAATACCCCTTGTCTTTTCAGATCCAAGTGGTGGCGTTTGTCAGAAGAGATATTTATTGGTGGAGACACAGATTTCTTGTTCAAAAGCACTCAATCACCACAGACCCCTCAGTCTTTGCTTTGGGAGCAGTTTTAGGGGAATAAAATGCAAGGTCTGTGGGACACTAAGGACAGATGAAAGCATGCAAATATAAGACATGCTCGTTGTGATCAAGGCACTCAACTCTCTGAATCATCTTTGGTTCCTTGAACCTTTTCAAGTTGTAACAGTAGCACAGTCATGGTAGTTCAACAAGCAAAGGAAGCTAGGTTGTACCACCCCTCTGCAGACTAGCTATGTTGGCTTGGAATATAGCTACATAGCATATTCTCACTCTACAGGCATCCTATATTTTGTCAGAGTAAAACTGTATGGCAGACAAGCTGAGCAGGACAAGGGAAGACCCTCACAAATAGAAAGTAGATTTGATCCATCTGTGGGGAATTCAAGTAGACCTCTTTTCCTCCTTTCTAAACAACCAGCTAGCAAGATTCTGCTCCAGGACTCCATCCAAAAAAGTCTGGAAAACCAATACTTTTTCTTTTCTTGGGACAGCAATGATCCTGTATGCTTTTCCATGCTTTCCACTAATATCCAGGGTACTTCTGCATATTCAGAAGGAATCACCCAAGATAATTGTGGTGACTCCCTTCTGGTCCAGTCAACCATGATTCTCCCTTCTTTTGGAAAAGACCAGGTGAAATTACCATCACCTTCCTTGCAGATTATATTTACTCATACAAAAACAGGGATGCTTGATACACCCCAATTCTAATCAATTTTAATTGACAGCCTGGACAATTGGGTCTTAATTTCTTTTATGCACCTGTTTATTGAAGATGTGCAGCAGGTACTTATGGAGGCAAGAAAGCCTGCTATTAGAAAGTAATATATAAAATGGAAAAAGTTTCTAGTTGGTCCCAACAACATAACTAACATTTATTTAGGGCTAGTTGTTCTCTGGTTTTATAATATTTGTGAGTTATTATTCTATAGACTTTGTACTGATCTATCAAGTTTCATTTTTCATCCATTTCAGCATGTCTGCCCAAGGATCTTCCTCTTTCAATACATTATCATGCCAAAATGTTTTTGAAAGTGGAATTACATCAGAGATCTCCAAGAAAGCTGCTGGTTCCTCCATAGGATCTTAATTTTGTGTTAGAGAATCTAACACTTTGCTTAATTTAAACCAGCTCATCTGATTGACTTGAGCTTCTTAACATGGTGAACAGTTTTTCTGATTGCTCTGACCTCTCCAAGTAGAGTAACTGAGTTGCAAGCTGTTATGGTGGGTCAATTCTTTCATTTTACATAGGGAAGGGATTATTTGAGAACTAATCCTCCTTCCATGCCTAAACTGGAAAATGGATTTACTTTAAGCCCAAGCTATCCATCTCCCAGTGTTCTTCCCTGAACCCCAGTCTGCAGGAGAAATGATGCTTCATACCTTTGATGTCGACAGACAAATCAGATACTGTCTTAGCAGAACAAAATCTCTCAGAGCTTATGATCAAGTGTTCATTTCTTGTGAAGGTAACAAAAAAGGACAACCTGTGTCAAAGCAGAATATTTCCAAAGGGTTGCCTAAGGATATTACATTTTGCTATTCCAACTTCAACAGAACTATTCCAGGCAGGGTCAAGGCACACATTGTCACAGCCTTTTCTTCATCTATGTCTTTTTTGAAAAGAGTTGGACTCGAAGTATTCTAGAAGTCAAAACTTGGTCTTCTCTCCATACTTTGCAAATCACTACAGTTTAGATTCATTCTCCAGTGGCTCCTAGAACTTTCCCCTTTCATCTCCCAGTGGATCTAATGGTAATCTACCCACATAGCTTAGGTTATGGGAGCAGTGATCAGCATAATACTGTTGCATAAGTAAACTTACCATAACAGCAAATGTTCAAATGATCACTGCTGCAGTATTCACTTACTCCCACCATACCCCTTGTTTATGATGTGTTTCTTATGCCATGGTGTGAACATTTTTTTTTTTGTTTTTGTTCCTAGTAATGTCCTCTCGGGACTTATCCTCAGTCTCTTAGCATGAAAGCCCTGAATGTCTTGGAGCCCAAATCTGTCTTTTCATTAGCCCAGTTCAAGCTGAGTAATGGTTTGAGCACATGAAAGGTGCCCTGATGTTTGTAAGCTTGATAGTTATATTCATAGCAGGATATAATCCATATAGCTTAGATTACTGAAGCAGTGATTATATGAACATCTATTGTTATGGTTACGTTTACTTATACAACTGTATTTTCTCAGCTTTAAGCTCTTATGGCTTCTCCTGCTATTGTGATTTCTCACAAGGATAGTGTATCCCTGATGAAGGACTCTGCTTTTATGCCTAAAGTTGTCAGAGAAATGTTCCTGACTTTATTAACTTGCTTACTTTCATTCTTAATCCTCAAAAGGGAGAAAGACTTGTGAATTTTCTTGATGTTGCTAGATAGTCTTAAATTTTGTGTAGATATAATCTAAGCTACATCAGCTATTTATTTCCTACCAGGGGAAATAAACTGGGTTACCTGGGTTCTAAACAGGCTCTCCAGTTGAATTTCCTTGGCTATCTCCTTTTGCTATTCTTTACATGACAAATCTCTTCTAGGCCAGATCAAAGTTTACTTTGACACAGCTGTTGGCTCTTCTGGTTACACCTCTCAACTGTCCAGATTTTCACAGAATGTCCAGATTTTTCACTTATTTTTGGTGTGTTACTTATAAAATTTGTGTTTTCTGTCAAATCACTGAGTATTGAAGTCGGTCATTAAATAATGGTGTACATTTGGGTTTCATAATTCATATCCTTCAGAAAATGCATGCTAACACAAATCTTTTTATTATAGCAATTTTTTTTTAGTTAATAAGAGCAACATTTAAAATCTGTCACTTTTTTGAGCCTTTGT
This sequence comes from Protopterus annectens, assembly GCF_019279795.1. NCBI lineage: Eukaryota > Metazoa > Chordata > Ceratodontiformes > Protopteridae > Protopterus > Protopterus annectens. The sequence goes on from NC_056743.1 coordinate 293,566,551, forward strand.
CTCTCCATTACTTTAGACCTGTCCAGATTTATTGTACTAAGAGGTTGAGAGGGAATACTTCTGGTCCTTTTTTTCAAGAGTTCATGTAAAAAAAAAAAAAAAAAATTAGAAGCAGCCATTTGTTCTTTAATTCATACCTTTACAAAACACTATACAACAGATGTCATTTCCAGCGACAGAACTAGTTTCACCAGGTTTGTTCCATAAGAGATGCTTCTAGTTTTATGCCTCAGTCCTCTTCCCATAGCTTTGTGAGTTTCCCCAGATGTGAGCAATACTGCAACAGTGACAGTGGTCATATGAAGGACATAACACAGTTGGGTAAAAACTCATAAAAGTAGATGTTTAAATTGACCTCTTGAGTATTTCCACCCTCCCTCCTTCCCCCTTCTTATTGGTTGAGGTTGTCCTCACTTTGTGCTATCTTGCGTCTTTTTCCTTTCCCTTTTTTATTTAATTTGTTTTCTGCTGGGGGGAAGAAAGTTTTGAGAAACTCCATGCCTGTACGTCCCTTATGTTCTGGCATCCTCACTTGTACCTGAGTCATTGGACAGATGTATGGCATAATGGTGCCTAAGCTTTAGTATGCTGACTTGAGTGTACAGTATCCTTCCCCATTTGAACAATACTGCAGCACTGATCACTTCTAGCATCTACTGTTATGGTACATTTTTGCACAACTACACTATGTCCTACCAAGATCACCATTGCCAGTATTACTAACAGACCCTGCCAAGGATAGCTATATGTCCAGTCAACATACCAAAGCCTGGGCATCTTTCTGTGGCACAGTACTTCCGATTTATGATGAGCTCAAAGGTGAGAGGTACCTAAGGTATGCAAGCATGCAGATAACTTCAAAACTTACTTGTCACTACTCCAAAAGGAGAACTTTGCTTTGTCTTCTGTTTGTGAGATGTAAGACTGGCACCACTTCCTAGCCTTTGAGCAGATAAGTACCTCACTGGTGACCCTTCCTTTTCATATTGCTACTTCTAATTTTTGTACATGTCATGCAAAAGTTGGAAATGACTGTGGAAGGCAAATTTCACACAAGGATTATGATGTATAATTTGTTTTTTGTGCCTTGGTGCTGAACATGACTACAAAATGAGGGGGGGGGGTTGTCCTTTGTTCAGAAGACCCACCTCTGCAGTCTCTCTCTTCCTTAAAGATTTACTTATAAAACCAAATGCTCATGCAAAGCAGAATGTCATCTGAGCCTTCTTGTCTGATGTTCAGCTTTACCAAAGAAAAAGTCTAAGAAGGCTAAGCCCAATCCAGACATCTCTGGTGTCTCATGCACAGTGCTCATACTGTCCAGTTTATGCAGCTGCTCCAAATATTGTGACCCCTCTGTAGGCTAATATGAGGCAGCCTATTTGCGAATCTGCTGTGGCTAGTCAGTGGTCTGATTCAGACAAGGTTAACCTTGGCTGATTATCTCAGAGGGACCACAGATTATTCCTCAAATTTAGTTAGAAAGGAAGTACCCAGTTCTCTAAAAGAAGTCTGTCAGGGGCCTTGATCCAAATGTGATTTGTTCAGACAGATGCCCCAACAAAGAAAAAGTGGAAGACCAAACATACTTCTATTCCTCAAGCTCTAAGAGATCCACAGAAAGAGTGGCACTACATTAATTAGAGGATTCTTGAAGCCACTATATCCCTTAATCCCCTTCAGTATTTTCAAATTGCTCCTACACCTCTAAACAGACAGAGGGATCCTCCTTCAAAGGAGGAAGATCAAGATTCAAATGGTGATTCTGTAGCATAGTCATCACACCCTTTGTGGCCTCTGGTAAAGATGCTTCCGTATCTTCTGATTCTCCTTTAGAGAGGCTCTGTTTCAGAGATAATGTGGTCAAAATGATGCAGATGCACAACAGAGGTACTATGCTGTCATGATCATGTGTGTTCCTAAACCCTCAACTATCCATCTTGTTTTGGAAGCATTTGTGGATACCTTTACTAATGCTTCACTGAATTCTGAATCTGAGTCCTGCACCTAAGCAACTAGATAGATTATATAAAGTACCAAGTGATCAAAAGTTTGTAAAAATCCCTCCTGATCTAGCTGTGATTTCCCTTTCTATGGGGGGAAAAAACCTAAGCTAAGTTACTTCAGTGGATTAATCAGATTTCTCTCAATCCAGGAGTACCTTATCTGGTTCTCCCCCTTTGCCAAGAGCTATACACAGATGTGTCAGACCTGGTTTGAGCCTGTTCTAACAATATCAAAGTCCAAGGGTTTGATCTGCCAAAGAGGGTAAAGACCATATGAGCATCAAAGAGATGAAGGCTTTCATCCTGGACCTTATGCCTTTGAATCATTTTGGACTACACACACCCTCAGGGTATTCGCAGACAAACACCATCATCATGTGCCACATAAGCAAGGGGGTAATAAGTCCTATTCCCTCTGCAGACTAGCATTGATGACATGGGATACTGACATTCAGCACAACCTCCTCCTTCGAGTGGTTTACATTCCCTCAGAAAGGAACACAGTAGCAGACCCCCTGAGCAGGTCCAAGGCAGCTACTCTTGAATGAATGCTAAACAGGGAGATCTTTCTGGACATTATCTATCTGTGGGGTACTCCCTGTACAGAATATTTTTTGCCGCCACCCACAACAGACAAGTGTGCTTTATTCCAAAGAACCATGTCCTCAGATATGGAAGACAGATACTATAGGCTGGGTTCATTAACAGCTACAGTCAAAGCAGCTGTCATGTAGGTGGTGTGATGTGCATGCTGGTCACACAGTAGGGCACTATTTTGTATTCATTAAATTGTTCTACATTAAGTATAGCGCTGAAAAACAAAGGTAAATGGCAGAGTAAGCTAATGATAGCATAAGCAGCTGAATTACATGCTAATTAACCAATCCGATGTGCAATTCAGAAAGTTATAAAACAATATGTACACTCAGTGTAGCCATTTGTCATAAATTCAAAACTATTTGGATTACAGCCATGATTACACTCAAGAAAAATAAGAAAAATAATGATGTTATGTGATCCTATCTCGCCTACATTCTGTACTGATGGGCTCGGAGCCGATCCCTCGGCTGCGACTCGGCACGCTATGCTATAGAGTGAGGCCTCTTATTGGCTGAGCTATTTCTTATCCCAGGATGCACCACCACTAATCCCCCAGATCTCGTTTGCCGCTTACAAGCTTAGACGTGGTCTCAACTTGGCTGGGCTAAGTACTAATTTATTTAGGCTTTTCCTGTCAGGAATTTGCTTGCTTTGAACCCAAAAGCTGTTTTAACAGCTATTGTTGTGATTTGAGTGTGTATTGAACAGTTCTGTTGAGGAATTTGTGTTTTTCGTCAAGGGAAGGTTTCCCGTTTTAGTTAGAGGGGCCTTCCCCTGTTGCTTTTTGCTATCTTAGCATTTTATTTATGGGTCAAGTACCCATTTAAGTTAGAGGGTCTTGACTCTCTCTATTTCTGTATGGAATTTTTTCTTGTACATCTGTATTGTGTTTAAAAAAAAAAAACTTTATATTTCTGTTCTAAACCATTAAGTTTTGGTGTTTCTCTTTAGACAGGTGTATTTTTTTCTAATTTCGTCATGTCCAAAGAGCATAAACCCTCCGGGTTTAAAAAAGGCACGAGGTGTGGTTTTAAGATGTCCATAATGGACGACCACTCCTCGTGCGTTTACTGTTTAGGCGCCAAGCACCTACAAGAATCATGTAGCGTGTGTCACGCCTTCTCATCAAGGGTCCTCCAGGAGAGGAAAAATAAATTAATCCTTAAGGGGTTAATCAAGCCATCCTTCGAGGAGGCTTTATCTTCGTCTCCCTCTCCTTCAAAAAAGAAGAAAGTGTCGGCTCCGACCAGTCTGTCGGAACTGACTGCCAAAAAACCTAGGCAGACTTCTCCATCGGCTCCACGGACTTCGGAGCCGAGGGCGGAACGGTCTGCCTCGATGCCTCCAGCCTCGACCCCTCTGGTTTCGGAGCCGAGGACTGAGGCATCGAGAGACGGGTCACCTTCATCGGCTCCACTGATATTGGAGCCGATGAGGGTTACCGGCTCAGACTGTTCCCCTTCGGAGCCGAAGTCCTTATCGGCACCGAGGGAAATTGCCTTGAGATCTCTCTCGGAGCCGATAGTGGTAGAATCCATTCGGAGCCGGTCCCCTAGTCCTTTGGAGCCGATGGAGAAATCGGTTTGGACCCGATCGCTATCCTCCAGATCATCCAAGATGTCCGATTCGGACATCGACAGGGTGCTCCTAAGACTTTTCCAGTCTCCGGTGTTCCAAAAGCTAGTTTTGGCTCCAGCCCATTCGGGTCCACCTCCCTACTATGGTTCCTCCTCCAACAGCCTCGGCACCGTTGGAGCCAGTGCTGGTGGAACCAGTGGAGGTTCTAGGGTCGGGCCCGACCCTTACTCCAACACAGGCTCTTGGGTCGGAGTTCAGTACACGGACTTCTTCCGTCGGCCCCGGGGGAGATGCTTCGGGATTGATGTTTTCGGTCCCAAGTCTCCCTCTTGGTGCGTCGGCGGCGGGACTGCCGTCTACTGTCGTGGCCACGGAGGTGGGACCCTCCCAGGATTCTGGTGGTCCCGCCTTCAGGGCTATGAGGAGTGCGTTAGCCAAATCTTCTTTGGCTACCACCACGGTCTCCCCAGCTCCTTCCCTGCATACCGAGACTGGGTCTTTGGCAGTCCCCCTGTCCTTAGACAGCGGAGCCCCGGGGCCTGAGGTTACCCTCAGTGGGGTTCCCCCCCCCTCCTGGAGGTCCTTCTGAAGCCTCTTCGGAAGAACCCCCCAGGAAAAGATCATGCAAGAGGAAGCACGTTGACTCCCCTGATGAGTCTCTTACATCAGACACTGATCTCGATGATGCAGAGGGGTCCCCTAAGTCGTCCTTGGATGATGTCTCCTTTGCAGGCATCCTGGAAGCCCTTAAACAACGAGGCGGCTGGCAGTCCAAACCCCCTTCTGCTGATGAGTCGGTGTTCCTTAAGGCCTTCGGGGCTCAGCCCTCCGCCTCCTGGGTGTCTCCGCCCTTCGACGAGCTCTTGGGTTTGATCTGTTGAAGGGCGTGGGAACACCCAGACTCTGTGGAACCGGTGCCTGCTCGTCCGAATAAGTTCCTCTCGGCACCCCCTGAAAAAGAATTTCTAGCCAAAGGTGTGGCTGTAGATGCTTTGGTGGTGGCATCTGCTACCCAGCAAGATGTAGCAGAGGCTTCGACGTCTGTCCATCCTCCTAATAAGGAGTTTAGGAGCATGGATCGGTACGGAAAGTGCACCCTAAGTTCAGCGGCCTTTACATTAAGGTCCTTGAACTACCTTACGCACTTTACTAGATTTCAGAGGGATCTGATTAAAGAGCTTTCCGATACCCTCTTGGGTAACCTGCCTGAGGAGCTGGCCCAGACGGTTGGCTCTCAGCTGGCTACATTGTCGTCCATTGCAAACTCGTCCATGAGGCTCATTTCTTATGCGGCCGAAGGGGTGAGTAGAGCAGCGGGTACAGGCATTGCTCTACGGAGACGAGCCTGGCTCCGCCTGTATCATTTCGCGGAGGCCTTTAAGTCTTCCTTTGCCGACGCCCCCTTTGATGGGTCCTCCTGTTTGGACCCAAGGTAAAGGACACACTGACCCGCTGCGAACAGGAGGGTAAGACTCTGACTGCCGTAGGGGCACGATTTTCCACTCCCTTTCGGCCTTATCCCAAGGCTAAAAAAGGAGGGAAAATGTGGTTCCGTAGATCTCAGAAGCCTTACCCCTCTCAGCAGGATGATCCCCCTTCCAGAGGCAGGGGAGGGGGAAATTCTTCTGGAAGACGCCGTCCCAGAGGCGGCAGAGGCCCTCACAACACTGGAGACCGCGAGTCCTTTCGTGGCTCTTCAGCCTTTCACAGTCCCTGAGGGATTGCCCGACTGTGCAGCTCCGGAGCCAGTCAGGGGTCGTTTTTCGAAGCACCTGAAAGCCTGGGAAGGTATCACTCAGGACCGATGGGTGCTTTGAATTATCGCCGGAGGTTACACCATCCCTTTCTCTCACTCCCCACCTCAGTCCAAAAAAATCCCGGACCCGCCACCCAGTCAACGGGATACTGCAGCCTCAGAAGTTTCAAAGCTGCTGCAAAAAGGAGTCATCCAACCGGTCCCCGTAGACCAGATCGGATTAGGGACTTACTCAAGATTCTTTTTGGTGCCAAAAAAGACCGGGGACTTGAGGCCCATTTTGGACCTCAGCATCCTAAACCGCTCAGTCAGAAAGTCCAAGTTCCGAATGGTCACCCTACAAACTATTCTCCCATTGCTGGAGAAAGGTGTTTGGATGTGCTCCATAGATCTCAAGGACGCTTATTACCATATCATGGTACATCAAGCGTCCAGGAGACATCTGCGCTTCAGCCTAGGAGGCAGTCATTTTCAGTTCCTCGTGCTGCCCTTTGGTCTCACCACAGCCCCCAGGGTGTTCACCAAGTGCTTGGCAGTCGTGACTGCTCACCTGAGAAGTCTAGGATTCCAGGTGTTTCCGTATCTAGACGACTGGCTCTTAACTGCCACCTCCAAGCATCTACTACTGCGGAGCATACAAGCCACTATATCACTGGGCAATTCCCTTGGAATCACCTTCAATGGGCCAAAGTATGTGTTGCTGCCATCTCAACGAATAAGATTCATAGGGGTAGAGATAGACTCAAACCAAATGCGGGTCTATCTACCTACAGACAGAATACAAACCATACAGACTCAAGTTCGAGCCTTACTTCCCAGGTCCAAAGCCCCAGCCAGGATGGTCCTGCAGCTATTGGGATCCATGTCCACCACGGTTCTTCTAGTCCCCTTGGCAAGGTTGCACATGAGAATTCTCCAGTGGCTCCTTTCAGCTCAATGGTCCTTTCAGGAACTCCCTCTCAGTCACCTCATATGGATCATGGAAACATGCAAACAGGACCTTCGCTGGTGGCTAGTGCCCTCCAATTTGGATCAGGGACGACCCTTTGTTCCACCTCCTCCTGCGGCCACTTTGACCACGGACGCCTCCCAGATGGGGTGGGGGGGCATTCCCTGGGCAGGTCAGTCCAAGGCAAATGGCACCCAGAAGAGACCCTACTTCATTTCAACATCCTAGAAATGAGGGCGGTGCTTCTGTCCCTACAAGCCTTTCACCATTACCTCCCTCAGGGCGTAATTGCCGTTCACTCAGACAACATGTCAGTTTTCTGGTACCTGAACAAACAGGGAGGGACCAGATCCTATCCTCTTTGCAGAGAGGCCATGAGAGTCTGGGAATGGGCAGTCTCGACCGAACACTTTCTAGTGGCTACTCATATCCCGGGCAAGTCCAGTGTGATAGCCGACAGACTGAGCAGAACCATCCTCCCTCCTCACGAATGGTCTCTAAACATGACAGTTGCAAGTCAGATTTTCAGCAGATGGGGAGTTCCATGTTGCGACCTCTTCGCGACTCCACTAAATGCGAAGTGCAAAAAATTCTTCTCCCTAACCCCGGCTCTGGGGAAGAACCCCATGGACGCACTAGCCTGTCCTTGGCCCACCAGCTTGCTTTATGCCTTCCCTCCAGTTCCTCTCCTTCCCAGGGTGATCCAAAAGGCATCTCTCTTGGGGAGCAAAATGATCTTAGTTGCTCCTTACTGGCCTCGTCAAGTATGGTTTCCCTATCTTCGGAAATATGCTCTGGAAGGTCCATGGTTCCTGGATCAGATCCCAGACCTTTTGGTTAATCAGTCGGGACTATTCCACCAGTCCCTGCACACCTTAAAATTGACGGCTTGGCTCCTCCTCTTCCGACTATTGTCAGGAGTCATACATTGGATCCAGAGGTTGTACACATATTATCTTTGGCCCATAAGTCTGCTACAAAGAAATTGTATTCTAACAAATGGAAAAGATTTGCTATTTGGGCTCAACTCCGGGGCCTGGATCCCATCACTATTCCCGTGGCAGAAGTGCTAAAATTTTTAACTTCTCTTTTCAATCAAGGCTCTTCAGTCTCTACCATCAAGGTTCAATTGGCAGCGATCTCTAATATTCACGAATCGATAAATCCACCTTTAATGAGCAACAAATTGTGTAAGACCTTCTTGAAAGGTGCTGCGCTTTTAAGAACTCAGATTTCTCATCCTGCTCCTCCATGGGATCTCGATGTGGTGTTACGCGCCCTAACTTCATCCCCCTTCGAACCGGCAGCTACATGTGATCTAAAATTTCTATCGTGGAAGACTGCTTTTCTGGTGGCGATTACTTCTGCCAGAAGAGTTTCAGAGCTTCAAGCTTTGTCTGTAAAACCCCCGTATTTGTTTTTTCACAAAGACAGAGTATCTCTCAGGCCAAATCCTTCATTTGTCCCTAAAGTTTGTTCTAGTTTCTGCCTACAACAATCGTTAGAACTTCCAGTTTTTTTTCCAAAATATTCCAACAAAGCAGAATTCATATTCCACACATTAGATGTCCACAGGCAGTTGCGTTTTTATTTAGACAGGACCAAACAAACAAGGAAAACAGATCAGTTGTTTGTATCCTTTGCAGACAATAAATTAGGCAAAGCTGTCACAAAATTCACTATTGCCAAATGGATCAGGGACTGTATTACTCAAGCTTATTCTTATTCTAACAGATAGCTTACCACCTCTGTCAAACTCATTCTACAAGGGCTATGGCTACTTCGATAGCATTTCATTCTAAGCTTGCCATTAGTGGCATTTGTGCTGCGGCTACATGGTCTTCCCTGCACACTTTCATTTCCCACTACAAATTGGATGTGGCATCTAGAGGACGAGCTTCATTTGGTTCCACAGTGCTCAGGAGTGTTTTCCAATGAGCCACCCAGGATTTAGGTGCTAGGGACGCTGTCCCATCAGTACAGAATGTAGGCGAGATAGGATCACATAACATCTTTTAGTTATGTACTTACCATAACTTTAGATGTTTGGGATCCATCTCGCCTACATTCCTAATAACCCACCCTCCTTCCCCCTTCCTTGGAGATCAGAGGATATCAGAAGGTCCGAATCCTGTTTCATCTTGAAACATCTAACAATGTTATATAAACAAGTTATGCATGTGTGCATGAATGCGGACAAACAAGATCTGGGGGATTAGTGGTGGTGCATCCTGGGATAAGAAATAGCTCGGCCAATAAGAGGCCTCGCTCTATAGCATAGTGTGCCGAGTCGGAGCCGAGGGATCGGCTCCGAGCCCATCAGTACAGAATGTAGGCTAGATGGATCCCAAACATCTAAAGTTATGGTAAGTACATAACTAAAAGTTAGCAGTTGTTGCTCCATTATTACCCTGTATGTGCTACTGCTGATGCCAGACCTTGACTAAGGAGGAGGGCGTTTAGACATCATTTGACTTTATCATGGACTTCCTTGACACAGAAATTGTAGAGTGATACAGTATGGACTGGGAAACACTAGAGGAAATTTGCAACCTCTGCTGCCCTCACCTGAGACCCCAGAGAAATTTTGGAGAACCTATCTCAGTGAAATCAAAGTATGTGTAGCATTATGTATATTAGCTATATTTACATTTCAGTGACTCTCACAGGGGATATCAAAACCACAAAATACTTATAATAAAAACACAGTACACTATTATAAAAAAAACAGCTCTAGTGCCTCGGTACACAGGCCTTCCAGGAGTTAACAAACAGCAAATAAAAAGCTTATTAAATACAGTTAACAATTAACCTCAATAAGAAAACATCCTATCAAAAATGTCACAATAAAAACTTCCAATTACATTCATTATTGAGTCCAGCAGGTGTCAGCATACCATATTTTAAAATAAACAGTTTCTTTATAAAGCAATTTATTTTTTAAAGAAAACTGTTGTCTGCTGTTACCTGCTCTAAAATACAACCTTTTAAAAATCTACTCTTCCATGTACTGAATTAAAATGAAGTGCTACAGAACTTTCACATTTATTATTTTTAATGTCCCTTAAATGTTTTTGCAATCTTACTTTAAAACTTTTTAGTTTCTCCAATATAAAAAAAGATTGCAGGAACACCTTAACACACAAATTACACCTTCAGTATTACAAGAATATTCCGCTATAGGGTTATATTTAACACCATTAATACTTTTAAAAAATCTGTCTACATATTGACATACAGAACATCCCCTATATGGCCTAGTCACACAGTTATCTCTATTTCTATTTAATCTACACTCAGGTACAGAAAACTTACAGTGAACAACCATGTCCTTTATACTATGCCCTATTTATAGAGATATAAAAAGTCTAATACACAAAATCTCAGCAAAATACCTATTCTTAAGGAGAAAGCCCCAATAATGTTTTATATTTACTGTCTCATTAGTAAGAACATTAAATACAGTAACAAATTATATTTTTTACGCTCTATGGATGTGTGACTAACCACTTTAATATTATTTTTATTTTTTTTTATAAACATAAGTCCTATCCATTGGTGAATTATATAAAAATAACCTTTTCAAAGCTTTTAAAATACTGTCATTACTATACTCTCTATGTTTGAACATACCACAAGTTCTCAAACTTTCCTTCTCCAAAACTGCTCTCACTACATAACCTATTTATGCATAATAACTCCCCATAAGGCAGCGAATCTAAACAACGGGGTGGATGGCAACTCCTCCAATCTAAGAAGTGCCCTCCATCATCAAATTTTCTATGTACACATGTACTAATGTATTAATTACGTGTCAAAGTAAAATATATTAGATCCACATTATAATTAGCTAAAGAGCTTTCTCCCCAAATTTTTTTAGAGCCTCCAAACCCACAAAGTGTGTTATATTAGTGTACAAACTTTTAACTCACATGGGATATATTAGGGGTGTCACAAGCATCAGCTTCCAGAATATTACATCAGTTTATAAATGCAATGCTACAACATGCATGGGAGTATATCTGGTTCCCCACACACCCCAGAGGAGAGAGCAAGAACTGTGCAGGAATTTTATGCAAAAGCACACTTCTCTGAAGTTTGGGGGCCACACACACACACACACACACACACACACACACACACACACACACACACACACACACACACACACACACACTGCCTAAAAGAAAGAATAAATGCCTTTGCACATGCAAATAAATGATGCCTGAAAAATGCACAACCTTTACTTAACCATTTAGTAGTTTTATTTGTTTAGCATCAGACACATGCAATCCTTCTAGGATAGTTCTCACATCTGTATTATTGCCAACATAAGTCAAGAACCTGCACAAAATAAACATTACAGTTGCATAAATGATTAATGTGTTCTGCAACTTCTCATATGTCTCTAAGCTGATACATGTCCCAGGTATACAGTAATATCAGTAATACCTTATGACTGATGGTTGCAATTCACAGCTATGGATTTTGCCCAGTAATGTGCAACAAGCCTTAGAGCTGGCCACTGTATATAAACCAGTGAGCAAGTCAAGGGTCACATCATTTGCCCAAGTACAAAGGTAAGCAAGACTTAAACATCTACTTTGCTTGCATGAGTCACAACAGTAAGGCAAAAGTAGTGAGGATCAACAATTCAGAAGCAATCCTACACAACTGAATATGAAGTATGAACAAAAACATTTATTCGGCAATACAGTTTCACAAAAGGAGAGTTCTGAGTAAGCAAGCATTAGCTATCCACTCTGTGCATCGGACATATATGCAACCCAAAGTCACAAAGAAATGTGCAGAGGTCAGGACACAGTCCTTATCACTTGCACAGGTTGGGAAGGGTGAAGAAGGGCAAGCCTGACATCAAGGAAGTGAATGCGTGCAAGTTAAACAAAAAATATTCATTAAGTATCCAATTTGCAGGATCAGTAGCAAGATATTTTTAGCAATCAACAATACTGCTCACATAAGTAGAGTTTGTGTGTGTGTTGGGTGGTATGGGCATATATTTATGGAACATGCATTTGTCTGCATGAACCCAATCTAGTACTGTGCTAGCACTTCATACTGGCATCTTGAACAGGTGTGTGCTGTGCATCATAGAGTAGTTAGTTCAGCATTGCCTCCCTAGTTCACTAGAACTACATCTGCCAGGAGTTGCACTGTTAGTACCATGGCTCGAGCTAGAATTTGGGGTGATACCTGACCATGACTGATGTCTGCTGGATGAACTGTCATCGCAACTGTGTCCAGGACCATGACCATTTGACTTACCATGTCAGGTTGTGGACACAATGATCACTGAGGGAGCAGTGGAAGTAGTGCCACTACTGGAGCAGGATCTTGCCTGGCCGTGTTGACTAACACCAGACAATGTAGCAGATGTATGTCAAATGTCAACCCCCCCCCAACAGACATCCCATTCCAAATACTGTCCAATCCAGTGTGTTCATCCTGTTCAAGGAGTCACCCACACAGTTCTGGCACTTCCACGTGTTGAGTGCACCATGTTTAGTATTCACATGCACACCTCCAAGGCCATTGTGGAATGTATCTGTGCCTCTGTGATGGCCATACACATACATATTGTGCACCTACTGACCCACCATCAGGAACAGGGTGGACAGCAAGCCACCTTTAAGTACCTCTAACAACCCTGCTGTGTGGCACCTCCGCCTCACAGTGGCTATGGGGAGAATCAACCAGTTCTGCAACTACCCAGATCTACTGTATCATCCTCAACCTGTCCTGTGTCTGAGGTCTTTGTCATGAGTATGTGTAGAGACATTGTTTCTGAAATAGGGGAAGAGATGTTGGAGGCACAATCTCAATGCCTGACTGACCCTCTGCACCCCCAGACTGTGCCTCTTCATCACTGTCGTTATTAGGGCTACCATTGGTCTGACATTAGGTGGCAGGAGTTCGACAGTGCCACTGGCAGCACTAGCTATGGTAATAAGCAAAGGAAAAAAATGAAAAAGAGGAGAATGAACATCAATCAAACCTGTTTTACGTGAAATGTATCTTACAACTTAAAAGATGCTAATGCAATGAAATCAAATAACTTCTAATTTAAATGTCTAATTTTTGAATATTAATAAGAATATGGAAGGTGTGCTTAGCATGTGCAGGTGGTTGTACAATGACAGAATCAGATGCTCCTGTATACGAAAAAGAGATGAAACAAACTGGGATAATAAGCATCACCAAGTAAATGACAGAAATAGAAGAGTATTGCCTTTGTAGCTGCAGAAGAAGACATTTCTCACAGAAATTGTTACTGCTCACTGGACTTCTCCCTTTCTGTCTTTCTCTTTTCTATTCCCCCTCCCCATCTCTGCCTCCCTCTCTCTTTTTATATTTACATTTACACACACACACATACATCTGTGCCATGACATTTATTTAAATAGTGTAGCTGGCATTTCTGCAGTAGACACTCTTGGCTTGCCTTCCACATCACCCCTAACATCAAGTACTCTGGGTGAACCCTGTATTGAGCTTTTGGGATCTCTGACAATGTATAGGAACTCCTCTGTTTTGGTCAGTGGTGGCTCAAGAGGAGGACCACCCCTGTAGCCATATGTTCATTGACAACTGTAGCTGCACAACTTCTGACTACTGTAAATGTCGCTGACCTTATTTTGGAATACGTACATCCATGGCCTCCTATCATATTGACATCATTCATCCACCTGCTCCCAGATATAATCACGGAAGAACTTGTCACCCCGGCTTGAGTAATCATATCATTCACTGCATCCATATATGGTAGTTTATGGGATGCAAATGTCTTTGGTACCATAGCACCCCCCCCCCCCCAATTTCAAAGCAAAGTAATAACTTTGATGACACAGACCAGGTTGAGGTCATGTGTATGGGTTACTCGAGTGGAGCTTGACTTGCAGATATGCAACAGTCCCATCAAGGCAGGGTCTGAGATTGCTTTGTATGCCAGACATAGGTCACCTCTGAGTAGTCAATAGGAGAATGAGTATAGGGACAGGGCCTTTAGCCTATCTGTGTAGGGTAGATGTTTGAGGCCCTGGATTCTCCTGGTGAAGAACCTCTGGTCTTTCTAGCTGCTGCATGTGCTTTGTGAGGTACATGCCAAAAGGGGGATTGTATCAATAATCAATAATGGGTCTTATAAGGGAAGAAAAAAGGGATGTTATGACCACCTTGTCCCTGGATGAGATACCCTTACTAATGGGCCATGTAGAAAGATTTCCATACAACAGAGGCAATATGGTGGTTAAAAGTCAGTTTGCTATCAACCTGGGTGCCCAGGTTCTTCATGACTGACTGCGTATTTAGGAACTTGTTATTAATGTGATAATTTATGGGGATGTCACTCTCCCCAAGGGGATGATGATGCATTGTTTGGCATTCAGTTTGAGACCATGCTTCTGGCACCAATCATTTGATGTGAAGTTGTCCTATCTTGCCTTCATTCTGTACTGATGGGGTTGGAACTGATCCTCTGTTCCGACTCGACCATTTACTAAAGCTCAAGTTCTTATTCCCTATCCCATGATGCTGTAGTGCCTTCCCCAGATCTCGTTTGCCGCTGAAACAGATCAGGTGACTCTTCCAGCTCTGGCCAAGTAGAAAAATATTTTGAGTATATTTAGAGTATATTTCCTAACTTTTTTGATGAAAACATTGTTTTATTTAGTATTCTAAGTGCTTATCTTTCCAATGCATTCATATTAACAGCATTCCATTTATATTAAAGTGTGCATTGTTTCAATTTTATTGGCTGTGTTTTGTTTGGGCCTAAATATTTACCCTATCCCATTTTTCTTATAATGTAGCTTAGTATTATAACTTTCCTATAAGAGGTAATGTTTTTGATATATATATATATATATATATATATATATATATATATATATATATATATATATATATATATATATATATATATATATATATATATATATATGGATATATATGTTTTTCCTCTTGATAGTGTGAGATTAAGCTCTTTATAGTGTATGTGTATGTGCAACTGCTTCGTTAGTGAATTAAGCAGTCTGTTAATATTACTTATCAAATTATTCCTTAGAGGTGTGTTTTAGTGTGAATCATTATGCTTAGATTAGAGAACTGTTTAGCCCATTTTATTTAGAAGGCTGTTCTTGTCTTGTGTGCTAACTTTATTCAGCCCTGTTCCTTATAGTAGAGGTGTATTATTGTTGTAGAAAGTTGCATAAAACTATCTTTTCTGCTTAAACAAGCTCGTTTAACTTAGCTTTTGAGCCCGTTTTACTTAGAGGGCACTTTTCCTTTCTTGTTGTTTGACTGTTAGTTCTTGAAGATGTCTAAACAAGCTAAAGAGGTGAAGTTGGGTTTTAAGAAATGCCCTAAATGTAATCAAAAGATGTCCATCACTGATGGCCATACAAAATATCTTCTGCCTGGGGGAAGTTCACTTACAGGAGTCATGTGCTATTTGCCACTCCTTTAGCTCCAGAGTTCTTCAGGAAAGGAAGAACAAATTAATCCTGAGAGGACTAGTGAAATCTTCTTTTCAAGAGGCTTTGGAACAGGATCAAAGCACTCCTAAGAAAACTCAAAAATCGGACAGTGCCAAAAGTTCAAAAAGGGCTTCTTCTACTTCAGACCTGTCAGAGCCATTAAAAAGGCAACAAAAACATCTCAGATGGCTTCAAAATCTGTAGGATCTGAGACACCATCTACCTCGGCTCCATGAAATTTGGAGTAGTTGGTTTTTCAAGTGAGGAGCCGGTCCCCTGCACTGGAGCCAGTATCTCTCACTTTAAGATCCCACTTTCTACAAACCGCTGGATCCCCAGTTCCCTCTTCCTGATCCTCTAGAAGTCTCTCTGACTACAATGTGGAATGTGTGGTGCAGAGACTCTTGAAGACACTGTCGTTGGCAAAACGTTTGTCAGAACCAGCCCAGAAGGCTTCGGAACTGACTACACCTATCCCGACAAAATCAATTCCTCCGGCCTGAGTTGTGTCTTCGGAGCTGGAATGCATAAAACTGATGGTGGTGTAACCATCAGAGCCAAGACCTGCTCCAGGATCTTCGGCTCCTACCGCTCCGTCTACCACGGCACAGTCTGAGGAGTCTAGGAGCTGACCTTCTCCAGTCGGGTCCGAGGAGGGGAGTTGGGCCGAGTTTTCTTTGGATCCAATCTTACCTCAGGACTTCGGCACAGGTGAATTCGGCTCCTATTGCAGCTTCAGAGCTGACTCCTGTGGGGCCAGGGGAACCTTCTGGTTCTTCGAATCCAGGGGTTTTCTCAAATCATGGGTGGGGAGCTTTTGAAACCATGAGGAGAGTACTGTTCCCACAGAGAGCTACACTTTCAGTTCCAGCCATTCCTCCCCCAAAGGCACCGGTGTCTGTCTCGGCATTACCAATGTCACACAAGCATAGAGCCCCAGAGCCCCAGGATGCCCCTATGGGCGAACACTTCTCTTCCGAAACCTCTCCATAATGCCCTTCTGAAGAGATTCCTCAAAAGAGATTATGTAAGAGGAAGCATTTGGGCTCCTCTCAGGTGTCAGTCACGTCTGACACAGACCTCGATGACTCAGAAGGGTCACCGTGTTTGCCTCTGAAGATGTCTCCTTTGCGGACATCTTAGAGATCCTTAAACAGAGAGGCAGCTGGGAGCCCATCACCCCCTTCTGATGAGTCTGTTTACCTGAAGGCTTTTGGGTCTCACCCTTTTGCCACTTGGGTGTCTCCGCTTTTCGACAAACTCATGGAATTAGTTTGTTATAGGGTGTGGGAGTCTCCAGACACAGTGGAACCTGTCTCTAGGAGGCCAACTAAATTTATCACTTCCTCAGAAGACAAAACTTTTCTGACAAAAGGGGCTCCTGTAGATGCTATGGTGGTCATGGCAGCCACCAAAATGGAGTTGTCTGAGACGTCCACATCTGCCCATCCCCCGGACAGAGATTCACGCACGATGGACATATATGGAAAGCGCATGTTTTCTTCTGTAACTTTTACACTCAGGTCCCTAAACTATCTTATCCATTTCACTACACTACAAAGAGATCTCCTGAAGGAGTTTGGAGATGCTCTCGAGGGTTTAGTAGTTGTGGATGAAGATAAGGTGTCCTCCCAACTCTCTACTCTTAATTCAATAGTGAATTCATTAGTGAATTCATCTATAGGACTCATTTCTTGCACAGCCAATGGAGCGAGTAGGTCAGTGGGTTCAAGAATTGCTCTTAGAAGACATTCCTGGATGCACTTGTGCAACTTTGTGGAACCCCTCAAGTCATCCTTTATTAAAACCCCTTTTGATGGCTCATCCCTGTTTGGGCCCAAAGTCAAAGAAACTCTCTCTCAGCCATCTGAGTCCATTTTTCCACACCTTCTAGACCCTATCCCAAGGGTCAAAAGGGTGGGAAAATGTGGTTTTGAAAATCCCACAGAGTCTTTAAGGACACGTGGTTGCCTTCCTCCAGGAGCAGAAGAGGAGGAAATAATGGAAGATGCCGGCCACGCGGCAAAGGGGCTCCACAAAACCAGGTGACAGAGAATCAATCTGCGGTAAGCATTTTCAACACTCCTGAAAGGAGGCCCATGTGTCCCTCTCTGGAGGCAATCAGGGGTCGCTTATCTTTGTACCCAGATGCCTGGCTAAAAATAACAAAAGACAAGTGGGTACAACGTATCATGTCCAGAGGTTACTCTGTCCCCTTTTCCATGACAGCCCCACTAATGAAAAGGATTCTGGACATTCCACCCAGTCACAGGAAACAGGCAACCATAGAAATTCAAAAGTTGCTAGGAAAACATCATCCAATGGATCCCCGGAGACGAAAGAGGATCTAGGACTTATTCAAGACTCTTTTTAGTTCCAAAGAAGACAGAGGGCAGTAGACCCATATTGGATCTCAGCAGACTAAACAAATCTGTAAAAAAGACAAAGTTCCAGATGGTTACACTGCAGTCGATACTCCCTTTTCTGGGAAAAGACAATTGGATGTGCTCTATAGACCTCGAGGATGTGTACTACAACATAAAAATATAGGCCATCTAGGAGTCACCTGTGCTTTTGGCTGGGAGCCAGTCACTACGAATTCCAAGCTCTGCCCTTTGGTCTCACTACAGCCCCAGAGTGTTCACCAAGTGCATGGCAGTGATTATGGTTCACCTGGGACATTCAGGATTCCAAGTGTTTCCATATCTAGATGACTGGCTCCTAACCGTCACCACCAAGCATCTACTTATGCAAGCAAGAGACACCACCTTGAATCTCTGTGCTTGTTTAGGGATTACAATAAACTACAAACTTTCCAATCATGGGTTCTAGACCTCCTCTCAAAAACAAAGACTCAAGCAAAGTATTAGGCACAATGACAGCAGCAATCAATGTAATTCCCTAGCTCATATGCACATGAGAATCTTATAGTGGCTCCTATTTACCCAATGTTGCATGCAGGGACTCCCAATGTCACATTAGATAATGCTAACAGAATCTTGCAGGAGAGACCTATGCTGGTGGCTACATTCTGATCAAGTGCCCTTAGGTTGACCCTTCATTTTCCCATCCCTACTAGCCATAGTGACCATGGATGCCTCCTGGATAGGGTGGGGGGCATTATCTGGGAAGTACAGTCCAAGCCACATGGCAGGATCATGATGCCTGTATGCATATCAGTGTCCTAGAGATGACAGCGGTGCTTCTGGCACTGCAGGAATTCCAAGACTCTCTTCCATTAGGAACAATTGCAATCCAAACAGATGGCATGTCAGTGGTTTGGTATATAAACAAACAAGGAGGAATCAAATCTTACCCCCTTTGTCGAGAGGCCCTGAGAGTATGGCAGTTGGCAACTTCCTCCCAATGCTTTGCTGCTTAGCAATGCACAACCTGGGAATATCCAACATGATAGCAGACAAACTCAGCAGGGCAATTCTAATGCCTCATGAATGGTCCCTGAAACGAGAAGTAGCAGACATGATTTTCCAGAAATGGGGCCAGCCTTGCTGCGATCTTTTTGCCATGTCCATGAACACAAAATGCAGCAGATATTTTGCCTTAATACCCCCCCTGGGGGAATCCCCAAGGAATGCACTTTTACATGATTGGCCCCTGGGCCTCCTCTGCACTTCCCCTCTTTTCCATTGATACCCAAAGTTCTTCAGAAAGGCAGTGCTTTGGGTAGGACATTAATTCTAATTGTGTTTTACTGGCCTTGCCAAATTTGGTTCTCCTTCCTATGGCCTCATCTTCAGGAAGAGCCTTTGATTCTGGACCCAGTAGCAGATCTTCTGATCCATTCATCATGGGCTCTCCATCCATCCCATCAGACCCTCAAGTTGGCAGCTTGGCTGCTCCAATTCCAAATATAGCCAGGCTTCAAAACCTTTCATCTGCAGCTCAACATATCCTGATTTCTTCTCACAAGACATCTACGAGAAGATTATATCTCGACAAATGGAAAAGATTTTCAATCTGGGAATTAAAGAATCATATTGATCCTTATTCAGCACCTGTATCTTCCATCCTAGAGTTCTTGACGAAGCTTTTTAATGAGGGAACAGCTTCAACTACTATTAGAGAACAATTAGCATCAATCTCAAATTTTCATTTTGAGAATGAAGGACCAAATATTATGCCCCACAGACTTTATAAGGCTTTTCTAAGAGGTACTAATCTTTTGAGACCACCCATTAAGCCCCCACTACCACCATGGAATCTGAATTTTGTGCTATCCCAGATAATTCTTCCCCTTTTGAACCAGCATCATCACGTGACTTAAAATTCTTAACGTGGAAAACTATTTTCCTAGTAGCTATCACCTCAGTTAGAAGAGTTTTGGAGTTGCAAGCATTATCTATTAAACCCCCATATATGTTCCACAATTATAGTGTGTCACCGAACAAAACCCATCATTTTTACCAAAACTATGTTCAGAATCAAACTTGAATCAGTCCATAGACTTTCCAGTCTTTTTCTCCCCAAGTATGGCAATAAGGCAGAATATATGCTTCAACTTGATGTTCATAGTTACATTTCTATTTACACAGAACAAAGGATTTCAGAAAGATGGAACAACTATTTATTTTCTTTTCAGACTGCAAAAAAGGTGTGACTGTAGCAAAAACTACTCTATCAAGGTGGTTGTCAGAGTGCATTTCATTCACTTATTAATCAGTAAATAAACAGCTGCCACAAAAAATAAAAGCTCACTCTACTAGGGCTGTCTCTACCTCTTCTGCTTTTCATGCAAAATTGCCAATAGATACCATTTGTGCAGCAGCCACATGGCCGAGGCCTCATGTCTTTATCACTCATTACAACATAGACTTGGCCTCCAGGGACAGGGCCTCCTTTGGGTCCACTGTCCTGAAGAATATACTTCTGTGAGCCACCCAAGAAAGATTGTGCTAGGGAAGCTGTCCCATCAGTACAGCATAAATGTGAGATAGGACAACTTCACATAAAGAAGTTATGTACCTGCCATAACATTCCATGTGAGTTGTCCATCTCACCTTCATTCTTGCATGCCTCTTCCCCCCACCCACCCCAGCCTTGGCTTCTAGAGGATCAAGAGGTTACTGATTTGGCATATGTTGTGCTTTGACCCTCTTCTAATTATATAGATAATAGGGAGTTACATGAGAGCATTAGTATAGAAGCAAACCAGATCTGAGGAAGGCACTAGAGCTTCATAGGATAGTGAATAAGCCACAAGCTGGTTAAAGACTTCGAGCTTTAGTAAACGGCTGAGCCAGATCCGAGGATTGGTTCTGAACCCATTAGTACAGAATGAAGGTGAGATGGACAACTCGCATGGAAAGTTATGGTAGGTACATAACTTCTCTTTTGGGTGAGACCCTCTTGGAGGATGTCCACATCACTAGGGGAATTGATGACAGCACCCAGCTTGCAGTCATCTGCAAACTTTGTCAGCCATAGCCCACTGGTTCTGGCCTGCACCTCAGAAATGTATATCCCAAACAACAAAGGCCTCAAGACCGATTCCTGGGGTACACCACACGTTACAGATAGACTGCTTGAGGTGCCTTCCCTTATTTTGACTAGAGTTCTAAAAGTGAGTCAGTTTGCTACCCATCTGGTAACGTATGGATTGATGCCTAGTTGAGAGAGTTTATCTATTATACCCAAGTGGGGAATAGAATTGAAGGCATCGGCCAGGTCAAGGTAGGTGGTGTGCATAGTCTTCCCCTCATCCATGGCTTTGGTGGCTGTCTCAAAGAAGTCGACCAAATTTAACAGACATGATCTTCTCTTGAAACTAAACAGTGTGGGATCAAGTGTTTGGAGGTTGCCATTGTCCTTGTTAATGAGGTCCATAGTAATCTGCTCCATGGCCTAGCAGATCAGGCTAGTTAGGCTGATAGGTCTATAATTTCCTGGATCGGTGGACAGTCCACCTTTGTGCAAAGGGATGACAGTGGCTGCCCTCCACTTGGCTGGGATGAAGCTGGTACTCAGGCTTTGGTTAAATAGGGTGCCTAATGATGTTGCAAGTTCCTGCCTGAGTTCATGTAGGATGCAGCCTGGGATGATATCGGGTCCCATGGGGGTTGTATTTTTTGCCTTTGAGAGGGCAGTAATGACTTGCTCCCTATAGATAAGGGGAGGGGGCAGGTGCTAGGATGTTCTGATTTACTGATGGGGGACAGAGGGGTAAAGTCCTTTACCACCAGTTCTGAGCAGATCTGGATGCTTCCTTTGAGATTGCGGACATATGTGAAAAAAGCCTTGTGATGGTCTTTAGTAGATGTGACCATTTTAGTTTGCTTTGGAGGATTTCACTAGTGCTCTTATTTTCTTGTTCAGGCTAAGAAGAGAATGCTTCCAATTAGACACCTGCTCCTTCTTGGTCCTTGAGAGCAATTATTTTCTTTTATTATAGAGTTTATTTATTGCAGATGTCCGCTAGGCAGGTTTACTCTTCATTGAGGAGGAGGATTTTGTCCTGTCAAGTATTCCTGATTCCTTGCAGCTATATAAATGCTCATATAGTACTTTAGTGTAGGTTTGGACATATGTCCCCATTCCTATGGGGGGGGGGCTGTGAAGCTGTTTATACCTTCCCTCAGGAGGTTGTAATCAGCTTTAGAGAGGTTTTTTTTTGTTTGAACCTAGCTAGGGGGGTGGTTGGGGAGATGGTGTCTTAGAAAGTGACCACTTTGTGATCAGATCTTACCATTGAGGATGACACTGTAGGGATGCTGCAGTGGTTACTCCTGTTGATTAATACCAAGTCCAAGATATTTTCACCTCTTATGGGGTGTCTACCAGTTGGTCCAAAGCATTTGCATTGAAGAAATCAGAATCTGAGTACTGGTGTTTTAGCATGAGTAGTTCTTCCAGTCTATGTTGGATAGTTAAAGTCACTCAGGATCAGGGTAAAGGGTTGAGTCTTGATAGATCTGAAGTGGTCCAGACTGGTGGAGTGGACATCTTGAGTCAAAGTTGGGGGCCTGTAGACAACTATGATTTGAATAGGGGTCCTTTCAATGGTTAACTGCACCTGGAGTGTATCCTGTGCATCATACTGTTCGACCGGCCTGGAGGTGTGAATATGTCTGTTATATACATTGTAACTCCACCTCCTTTTGTTTGCTGCCCAAGGTTTGGGGTCTGAAAGTATGATAGGATGAGTAACCTGGTATGGCTGGGGTGTGATCTGCAGCTTTGAACCAGGTTTCTGTGGCTGCACAAATGTCAGCATCTTCCAGAGTTAAGAATGCTTGCAATAAGTAAAGTTTCATGTTTAGACTCCTAGTGTTTAGCAGCATGACCTTTAATTTGGGTTTTGATTAAATTTTTATGCTTTGACCTCATGGCATTGCCTAAAAAAGGCACTACAGGGAAGGCAATAGTCTTTGCCAGGAGTCTGAAGCCCAAGGGAGACAGATGCAAGTTATCTCTGGAGAGCATTGTGGTTTGCTAATCATGTTTTCCCAGGCTGTCGGGTAATGGATCCTCTTGGAGTGACACCAGAACTAAGCCAATTGTTAGTCATTAATTTTCTCTTTGTATTGAGGCATCGTTTTGGGTGATGGTAAAATGCTACTTAAGGCTAGGAACATACCTGCCTGGGACACACATTCAGTTAGCTCGATCATGTCTCTCTTCATATATTCCAGGAAGGTAAGTCTCAAGTCATTCATGCCAATATGGACTATGACAGAGTCATAACAGTAGCAGTTGTTGAAAGACTTGAGTGCATGGGTGATATGGCAGATTCTGGAACCTGACAAACAACTAACCAAGACTTTCTCCTTATCCAGCCTGGTGAGGGGCACATCTGTGTGTTTCGCAATAGTGTCTTCTATGACTAATATGTTGGGTTTATGTTTAGGCCTTAGTAGCTGTGAGACACAGATATGCGGATTGTGCGGACTGTATGTGGTATGGTGGGCAGTGGAGTTCACTTGTGTTTTTGCCTCAGAGGTCTCTCTTGTTTGGATATGTTTTTGTTGATTTCTGCATATGTGGGAGTGTGTTGTGTAGGTCTGGGTGGTGTTTGAGGTATGGTGTTTCTGTTGATAACCTTCTCAGTACCAGATATACTGGCTTGTGAGGGAGTGAGCATTGATTCTAGGTTCTTAATGTAATTCCATTTCTCACAAATTGCGTTCCTAGGTGATAGTAGTAGAGGGTTGTCCATGTACATGAGGCAGTTGTTACACTGTCTCAGGATGCCTATATCAACCAGACTGGCAGGAGAATGTGTAGGAAATTGTCCATCCATATTTGTCGGAAATTGAGGGAGAGGTTCCAGAGAGAGTTAAAACGGTTAAGGGTGTAAGGTCTAAGCTTAGTACTACTAGGTGATCACACAAGTGCTACTAAGGGAAAATTTGTAGCTGAAATACCTCACAAAGGGTTAAAAATGGTACAGATGCAGCAAACCTGTATCAAATTATGCTACTCAATTTAAGAGTTAAGAACACAGTAAAACTCACAAAAAAGCAGATTAATCACTTACAGACACTTTTTACTCTGATATGCACTTCTGTGGTGGTGAGCCAGGTACACATCCAAGACTTAACAAAACTTGCCACTGCTACTAATTCCAGAACCCATGTCCTTAGTAATAATTAGTACAGCTGCATTCTGAATAAAATAGACAGTTTCCAAGACTGAATATTTTCATTAAACTGTCATTATTGGGTAGAAAAATACTACATGGTCTCAAAATAAATGTGGTATACATGCACAAGTCAACATCTACTGAGAATAATGCAGACAGTACAACTGTATTTGTATTGTGAAATGCAATCCATAAGCAGGGTTTAAAACATCAGTTTGTTCATATGATTGTATCCATCATACACTCGATACTTGAAAAAGGGAAAGCTTCATATGAGTACACACAACTTAGTAACCAACCCCCATCCACCCAAATGCAAAAAAAAAAGTTGGACAAAAGATTCATATCAGGACAATCACTTCTCTCTTTGTGTATTACATTGTGGAATAAAAAAAATAATTGTACACGTGTCAAGGAAAAATGGCTACTACTTTTTTGTCTGATATGCACTTCCATGGAGATCAGCCAGGAAACATAAGAAAGCCTTAACAAAATTTGCCAGTGCTACTGTTGCAAGAATTCCTGACCTTGATAATAATTAATACAACAGTCTTCTGAACAAAGTAGTCTGTGATCTTTTGATAGAAAAATACCGCATGGTCAAGAAATAACTGTTGTATGCATGCCTATGCCAGTAGCTATTGAGAATAATGCAGGTAGTACAGCAATACTTGTAAAATGCAAACCATAAATAATATTCAAATGTGTAAACTTGTTCAAAACAGCAGTATACCTTTATAGATAGTTGTGAAAGTAGTAAACAGTTTGCAAAACAGGTAGCTGTAAGTATCGACTTCGCTTGGTCCAGTCTCCCCTACTCCAGTAGAAGTTTATTACCTACATGACTATCTTTATGTAGTGCAGATTCAGTGCTCTCAGCACTATGAATATGCAAAATGATGTGTGAACTCATTAGCATTCATGAATTCCACAATCTGCACTAAGTGCAGGGAATCTAAACATGGTGTAAGGACCTACACTATTGCATACACACATCCTACCTCTGCAAGGAAGAGCACTGAGAAGTATTAGCTGCTAGGCACTTGCAAGTGTGAATGATTAATCTGACTGCAGTATCAATCAGGGTGAGTCAGGGAGATGAGACTTGCAAGAAATATTGCAACTACCATTAACTGACTTATGAGAGCAACATTCCCAACATTAATATGAATTGTTTCTGACAAAAGTTTCTGCTGCTTAATACAATTGTGTGTGCAATTCTAAGTGCATTACTCATTGCAGCATATATCAACTGCAAGGCAAAGCTCTTAACAGATACTTTTATGGTTATATATATATATATATATATATATATATATATATATATATATTTAATAAACCCTTTCTGACCCCAGTAGCTAGAAAAACCATTGCTCAGACACACCTGATCTCCACCCTCTTCTATGCCTCACCTATCTATACTAACTTATCCAAAAATAACATTAATAAACTCTCTATCTGCTACAATAGCATAGCCAGATTCATTACTGTTACTCCCCTAAGAACACACCATTGTCTTAACCTCAAACAGCTGGACTGGTTAGAGCTAACTAACCACTTACTCTAGCAACAACTACTCATCATTCAAAAGACCCTCTACTACCCTGATGCCACCCCTAGCCTTACAAAACTGATCGTACCATATAAAAACCTAGCCACACTCTGTTCTGCTAACAAACTCCTAGTATCTCTAACTAAATCATATAATAAAGCTGGAGATTCATTATTTTCAAATTCCATAGGTAAAAACTGGAATCAACTCCCTCAAGAAATTACTAATCAAAACTCTACCTCTCTTTTCAAAAAACACATCAGAGAACATCTTAACGCACAGTGGTTGTGTCCTTGTGCTAATCCCGACTGAAACCATGTCCTCATTTACCTAATTTTCCTCCCCTTTCCACTTTCTGAGCTCCTCACAAACACTTTCAATAGTTTGAGATTTGTATCTGAGAAGTAGACTTTACCAGCAACCTTTTTTAAACTTCATCTTGTGTTATTGTTTCTGTTTTATAAGGCTAATACAGTAGTATATATTAGTAGTAGTGTTATAGTTTCTTTTTAATAAGTCTAATACAGTAGTACATATAAGTTTATCTCCTATTTTTAGTATCTCTTTTGTGTTCAAATTGAATTTTCTTTTTTACCTTGTATTGTTTACTCATATTAATGCTTTATTGTCCAAATCATTGTTTATTGCCTGTACTAGAGCTTTTCTCCCCGGGCCACTACTGAAAACGGATACTGTAACTTTTTTTCTTAAAACTTGCATATTTTCTGTCCTTGACCTCGCACTCTTGTGTGGGGTCATTTACTGCACTGCTATAACTTGATATTACTTGTGAACCTCTGCTATCTCTGTAAAAAACAAAAACAAAAAAAAAATCTTGCTTTTTTCCCACTTTTCTGAGAGTTAAAAAAGTTCAGTTACAGGCTTGCTGTTCCTGAACTGTTTGAAAGTTTCTGTGAGGCCATTTTTGCTTGGGCTGAAGGAGGGTCTCTCTGTTCATCAGTGGCAGTGACTAACATTGAGCAGCTTCCCTGCCCCCCGTAGAGGTGGTTACTGACTTGAAACTGTAGTTTTATTTTCCCTTTTGGGTCTATTCCTGCTTCTTTCCAGCCCCTGCTATCAAGCACGCTTTAACGTGCTTTAGCGCGGAGTTGCCACTAGAGCAGCATCGGTTAAACAAGGTTAAACTCTTTCTGGCTCCAGAAAGTCTGTTCTTCAATTTTTCCCTTAGAACTGCTCTGTTAGGAACCTAAACAGTTTACACCTACACTAAAAAGTGCAGCACTTGTTCCAAATAGCTTTTTCTTCTCAAAAAGCTCAGCACTTGTCTTATAAGCATATCCCTTGTCTTATAAGCATTCTCTTTGCAGGTCAAGCACTCCTATATTATACAAATCTCTCACTAGCAAA
The DNA here is from genome assembly GCF_019279795.1 of Protopterus annectens. Taxonomy (NCBI): domain Eukaryota; kingdom Metazoa; phylum Chordata; order Ceratodontiformes; family Protopteridae; genus Protopterus; species Protopterus annectens. The sequence continues at coordinate 293,593,454 of NC_056743.1, forward strand.
ACCCCCAGGAGTGCCCACTTCCCTGCTAAGCCCACTACTTTTCTGTCTCATACCAACTCATAATTCTTTCTAGCATGTCGAAGGGTCAGATGCTGGCGTCCTCTCCTGCCCATTTGGTGAATCTGGGAATTCTGAGACAATGTTACAATTGCCTCATGTACACGGACAACCATCTCCTCCTCCCATGTAACACTAACACTTGTGAGAGATGCAGCTATTTAGCCAGACTGGAGGCTGAGCTCTCTCAACTCAGGACTGGCAAGACCAGGCAGGAGGAGAAGGCAACTACACACACCACAATACCAGTCTCACATAACTCAACCACACCACTGAATCAAACACATAAACACACTAAGACATACTCGGAGGCTCTGAGTAAAAATTTACCTAAACAGCAGAGGCCTCCAAAGCAGACACCCAAGCAACTGCAAACTCAATACACCACACAAACAACACATAAACAACAAAATCAGTGTGCAAAGCAGTCACTGCCCTTAAGGCCAAATACAACACCAAACATACTTGTCATAGGTGACTCCATAGTCAGACACACTGACGTCCCGCTCACCAGACTGAGTAAGGAGAAGGTCACAGTAAGCTGTCTGTCGGGCACTAGAATCCGCCACATAACACAAGCACTCAGGTCTCTCAACAGCAGGTACAAGTACGACTCAGTCATTGTCCACGCTGGTGTCAACGACCTGAGACGTACCTCCTTGGACTACATAAAAAGAGACATTGAGGAGCTCTCTGATTATGTAGCCCAGGCAGGTATGACCCTGACCTTGAGCAGTATCCTACCTTCACCTAGAATGATGCCACAATACAGTGATAAGATGATCAGCTTTAATAATTGGCTTAAATTCTGGTGTCATTCAAAGGGGATCCAATGTCTGTCTGCCTGGGATGACATGCTGGACAAGCCATGCTGCTTCGCAAGGGACAGCTTGCACCTGTCACCCCTAGGCTTCCAGATATTGGCAAAGGCTCTTGCCACCCCCATAGTGCCTTTTTTAGGCAAGGCTCAAATTCTAAACCTACCACCCTAGAACACAAAAAAGTAAAAAAACTAAGGGTAATGCTGCTCAATGCCAGAAGTCACAATCTCAAGATGCACGCACTCGAGGCCCTTCTCAGTATGGAGAACATCGATGTCTGTGCTGTGACAGAAACCTGGTTCAAGGCTCCTGAGAGCACCCCAGCACTGGCAGGTTTCACCTCATATCATGCGTTCCGGCCCCAAAATCCGGACAACACCAAGAAAGGAGGGGGTGTCCATATTCATAAAGGACACCCACACCTCAAGGTTGGTGGCAACGCACGATGCATCGGAGACCATCCAGGTGCAATTAACCATAGGCAAGACTGCTCTGCAATTTGTAGCATGTTACAGGCCACCCTCTCAAACTCAGGAACCTCACATGGCCTTCCTGAAAACAATGGAGGGGATAAATGTATCTCCAAACACCATCATACTAGGTGACTTCAACTACCCTAATATAGACTGGGAACACTACTCAAGCCCAAACACTCCAGCCCAAAGGTTCCTGGAGTTCATAAACTCAAATGCCATGGAACAACTAGTCACCATCCCCACAAGAGGAGAAAACATACTTGATCTCATCATCACGAACATGGGATCACAATGTTCAACACCGGAAGTATACCCCTCACTGGTGAGATCAGATCATAAACTAATCTCGCTGGAGGTCCTCATCCCGCCCCCACCTGAAATAAAAGACCACAGTGAAAAACTTCTCAAAAGCCGACTTCACACTTCTAAAAACTAGTGTGGTCTCCTTTAAGGCCCCTGAGCCAGTGGTAAACATTACTCAAACCGCTGAATCACTTACAAATGCCTTCTACCAGCACCTACAGGACTGCATGGATCAGGCAATCCCAAACAAAACTAAGACTCTTTGTACCAAAGGCAAGCGTCCAGTCTGGTGGACCCCAGCCATAAACAAGCTCTACAACAAAAGGAGGAAGCTACTACAAGATAGAGCAAAATCCTTGAAAGGTAAGACACCTTTGATCATTATAAGTAAAAAACTAAGAGCTCTCATAAAATCATCCAAGGCAAATTTTGAGAGAAAAATCGCCAATAATTCAAAAGACAATCATAAGGCCTTCTTTAGCTATGTTAGAAACCTAGGAGGAAACTCCCAGATATGCTCAGAATTAGTTCAAAATGATGTGAAGATTACTGAACCTACACACATTGCCAGCATACTGGCTGACAGGTTCAGTGCAAACTTCTCCCCCCCCAAAAGGCGAGATATCTATACCAGAGTATTGTAGCCCCCCCAAACATCTCCAACGCCCAGGTGAGAACTGCTCTCTCCAAAGTAAAAAACACAGCATCCATGGGACCGGATGGTGTCCCCGGCTGTGTGCTCCATGAACTCAATGAGGAATTAAACCCGCAGTTAGGACAGCTGTTTAATCTTAGCCTCACCTCAGGATACGTACCCAAGGAGTGGCGCACGGCGACTGTGGTCCCACTTCACAAGGGTGGTGCCTCCACCGACCCTGGAAATTACCGTCCCATTAGCTTGACAAGCCTTATCTGCAAAGCCATGGAGAGGATCATAGTGGAACTCATAAATAAAGACATAGGGAACTTGCAGACTTTGGATCCAACCCAGTTTGGCTTTGTCAAAGGCAGATCATGCCTTTTAAACTTGGTTGACTTTTCGAGACAGTCACCAAGGCCATTGATGAGGGAAAGGCAGTCCATACAGCCTACCTTGACCTGGCAAAGGCCTTCGACACAATACCCCACTCAGGTATCATCAAAAAACTCATCAGCTTGAATGTAAACCCATACATCACAAGATGGGTTGCAAACTGGCTAAGTGACAGAACCCACAGGGTCAGAGTTGCTGGAGCCATGTCAGACTCAAAGCCCGTCACAAGTGGTGTCCCACAGGGCTCAGTCCTGGGTCCACTCTTGTTCGGCATCTACTTTTCTGAAGTACAAGCAAAAACAGGAGGGTTATGGCTGACAAAGTTTGCAGATGACTGCAAACTGGGCGCCATAGTCGAAAACACATCTGACACAGATATCCTTCAGAAGGGCCTCACAGAAACGGATAACTGGTGCCAGAGCCATGGCCTAAAGTTAAATGCCAAGAAATGCATAGTCATACCCTTCGGGAAAAACAAGGTTACCCCTAGCTACCATATAGGTGGCAATCCACTGAGCTCAGAAGAAGTCATCAGGGATCTGGGGACCCAGGTTGACAGTAGCCTTTCGTTTGACACTCATGTTGCTAAAGTAGTTAGGAAAACCTTCTACATTGCCCACCTGATCATGAAGGGATTCACATCTAGATCAAGGGAGGTCATCGCCCCTGTACTCATCACTCATTAGACCTATGATTGAGTACAATGCCCCATTCGGAATGTATCTGACCAGACACCTGCAGCAGCTGGAAAGGCCCCAAAAGTTCCTCACCAAAAGGATAAAGGGTCTCAAAAATATGTCTTATGCTGCCCGACTGAAAGAACTCCAGCTCTATTCAGTCTCATACCGCTTGCTCAGAGGTGACCTGTGCATGACATATAAGGCCATGTCAAACCCTGATTTGATGAATATGCTTCACCTCAAAAAATCTAGATCCCTCAGAACCACAAGGGCGGGAGACTTAAACCTTGACACGGTTATTAATAGAACATGCTGGAGGGACAGATTCATCACCCAGAGACTCCCTATGCTGTGGAACAAAATCCCGGTACATGTGAGGCAGAGCACCTCGCTGGCCTTGTTCAAGAGGAATCTTGACCAATGGATGGGGGATCGCAGATATACCCCAGGGATTACTTCAGTGTCACTGCTTGACAGAGGCACAGCAAAATAATAGGCATAGTTTTATTCAAACTAAAGGGGTGGCGAAAGCCAAATAACTATGGGCTAGGCTTATAAATGCCCTTGGGCAGATAGCCTAGTATGAACCTATGAACCTATGAACCTATGTCCAGCTAGACTAGCCCGGTCAACAAATGTAAAATAAATGTAAAATAAATAAAATAAAAATAATATATATCCCACAGCACAGGGGAGAACTCCACTAGCAGATGTCTCTCAAGTGGCTGAGGAAGCCTGCAAAACCAAGGTTTTGTAGGTCCCTTCTTTCAGTGCTCCTGAAAGGTTTCCCACCTGCTGTACTCTGGAGCCAGTCAGGGTGGTGCTTATCTCTGCACCTGGAAGCCTGGATGTCTATCACCAAAAACATCTGGGTGCAGACAGTTATCACCAGAAGTTACTACATTTCATTATCCTATTATTCACCCAAAATGTCAGGGAAACCCGACATGTCACCACATCAAAGAAAAGGATGCAGCACAAGAGATGCAAAAGTGATCAGTCTCATCTGAGAGGTCCCACCAGACAAGCAAGGGTTTGTAATTTATTAGAAACTCTTTTTGATGCCAAAGAAAAGTGGGGACCTAGGGTCAATATTGGACCTAAGTCATTTAAACCAAATTATCAAACACTGAAAGTTCTGAATGTTCACAGTTCAGTCCATTCTACCTCTACTATGAAGGCAATGTGCTCGTTAGTATCTTGGAGATCTGTCACATCAAAATAGACATACAGTTCAAGTGATACCTTTTCTTTCAGCTGGGAGGCAGTCATTTTCAATTCAGAGCCCTGCCCTTTGTTATCACCACAGACCCCTGGGTGTTCAAGTGTATGGCAGTGGTGACAGCTCATTTGAGATTGCAATTATGCTGGGTATTTCCTTACCTCAATGACTGGGTCTTTACTGCTGCAATCTGGCATCTACTGACTTATGCCAGGAACTACCTACTACACTTATGTCTTCACGTGGCCATCACGGTCAACTAGAGAATGTCTCAACTATCCCCAACTCAAACCATAGAGTTCATAAGTGCTCACCTGGATACTGTTTCTCAGATTGCAAGACTGCCTTAATCCAGACTGTCCATGTTACAACATTGTGATGCATCTATTATCTCTTCAATCACCACTAGACTGAGTTGTTCTTCAGCTTCTTGGTTCAGTAGCAGCCTCCATAACCACTGTGCCTGTAATGAGATTTCATATGAGATTTTTGCAATGGGCACTGGCAATACAATGGTCTATGAATTGACATCCAATGTTTTTTCCCATCTGGATCACAAAAATCTGCAAGGAAGATATCTCCTGATTAATTCATGTACCAGATGCTTCTTAGGACTGTCCCTTTGCTTTACCATTGCCTGAGGTCGCAATGATCATAGACATTTCCCAGTTGGGGTGGGAAGCGCTACTTGGGACAGACAGTTCAAGACATGCAGTCTCCCTTAAAGTCTGATCTTCATATCAGTGCGCTATAGATGAGGACAGTCCTCTTAGCTTTGTAGGCATTTCAGAATGTCCTCCCTCTAGGCATTGCTACACAGACAGACATGATGTCAGTGGCCTGGTACATTAGCAAGCTTGAGAGAATCAGCTCTTATGCTCTGTGTTGGGAGACTATGAGAATGTGTCAGTGAGCGATCTCTTCTGGCCACTTTCTTCTAGCAAAGTACATTCAGAGGAAGTCCAGTGTTTTAGCAGACAAACTGGGCGGATCTATTTTACTGTCTCATGAGTGGTCTCACAATTTGCCAGGGGTAGAACATATTTTTCACCCATAGGGCCAGCTATGCTGCAAACCTCTTTATTTTTGCCTACAATTTCAAATGCAGCAGGTATTTTGCCCTAATCCCCCATGGGGGTATCACCAAGAGATGCTCTGATTCTTGATTGACCCCCCCAATTACCTTAATGCTGATTCTCCTCCTCCCCTTATATTGAAATTTCTACAGAAAATATTTCAATGGAGGAACAAGGTGATCCTCATTACCCCATTCTGTCCCTAACAAGTGTGGTTTCTCTTCCTTTGGCCTCACATAATATGCCCACCTTGTCCTGGACCCCTTTCTCAATCTGTCTCTCCTGTCTGGTCTACCTCACCTGGACATTCAAGCCCTCAAGCTAACTGCATGGTTTCTCCAATTCCTATAATGGCTAGACAGCTCAGGCTTTCTTTCCAAGTTTTGCACATTCTCACATCTCCCCAAAAGGATTCTGCTAGTAAAATATACAAGAACAAATGGAAAGGATTTTCTATTTGGACAAATCGGAAACACATGGATCCCTTTTCAGCACCTATTTTAGCTGTCCTAGATATTTTGTTTCCATTTTACATCAAGAGCAAGTTACTCCAAAATCAAGGTACAATTGGCTGTGATTTCCAGTTATCATATCGGTAAATATCACTCACCCTTGGCTTCCCTCAGACTGCGCAAAGCTTTCCTCAAAGGTATGTTTCTACTTAGGCCACCTATTAAGAGCCAACACCAACTTGAGATTTGACAGTTCTCATTCATGCCTTGATTCAGGCCTCATTTGGACCAGCAGCAAATGCTGAATAAACTTTTGTCTTGTAGGACAATTTTTCTAGTCACCATTATGTCCAACAGGCAAGTATCTGAACTCCAGGCATTGTCTTTTAAGAGCTTTGGAACAGCAGCCTTTTGGTGGTTTTGTTATTGTTTTGTAACCACCTTATCTTATTTTTCATGCAGACTGTTTCCCCTCATTGCCTGAAGGTTGGCATCATGCAGCAAGGCTGAGTGACTGTGAATACCATTAAACTTTCTGTGGCAAAAGCTGAAGGTTTTAATGTCAGCTGTAGTAGTCCAGTTATTTTCATTCAAATGTGCTTAAATCCACAGCACCATGGAAATACAGAGTAAAGGCAAAATGGCACTATGGTGAAACAGTTACAGTAACAGTTCTTAAGCTTCTGTATGTAATTAACTAGAAGTTCCTATGTTATATAATTTGATAATTCCCCTGCCTGTAGACTGATATTTTTTCATTTGGTCATGAGCTTGGTTACAGCTGTAGGTCAAGTTACTATTTCATAATCATATCATATAGGTAACTGAAAACATCTGTATTTCTCTCTCTCTACAAAATGTCATTAACATACCATTTGAATAGTGCAGCAAGGCATTTGCATAAAAATTGCAGCCTCGACAGGGACACTTGGTAAGACACCTTTATCCTGCTTATATCCTAATGTTGGTTGCACTCTCCTCCTCCTCCTCCTTGCTCCATATAGCAATCAGTTTATTGTACTAAGCATGACAGCCTAATGACAACATAAGTATGAATGACCCACCATACAGATGGTCCTACATGTCCCACAAAACATACTGTTGCTCTTCCTCTCTCCACCTGTTTTGCTTCAGTAAATGTTCACTGTCCTTCAACTGTGTTATTTAAAGTGTGTGAAGTAGGAGTCCCTTTGTAGTATGATAAGGTAATTTTGAGACATGGAAGACAATTTTGTATTACCAACTGTTGTAGTACATTATTTTGTATGTAACTGTTACATACATATTGCTATGAACCAACATCATCCTCCTCTTGTCAAAAGCTACTTGTCCCTGCCTACCTCTCCCCTATGTATCTTCTCTCGTTTGTGTCATTAGTCTTTTTCCTCTGCATTCGCACAATGTCTGGCACTGAACACCAATTGCAGTTGAGGCTAAATGGAAGCACAGAGTTTATGGCGAGACTCTGAGTTTTTGCCTTAAGCCAAATTACTATGGTGCACTTCCTGCTGCTGTGCTTAGCTAAGTTTACTCAGATTAGTCTACCTTTCAACAAGCTGAAGAATTAAATGTACAGCTTACAGTTGTGATGAGGGTAATACATGCATTCTCCCTTTCTGCAATCTGTGGTCACATGGGAACTTTGTGAAATAAGAGTTCCTACATGATGTGTTTAGATAATTCTCAGGTCCAGATGTATGCTAAACTGTTTTTGACTGTTTTCTATGACTTTTATGGGTGTAAATGTTGTTGGCTACACCTTTTCTTAACATATCTTTATCCTGCTGCTATACTAATGTGCTTGCTCCCTATTGGGAAGCTTCTCTTGTACAGATCTTGCATGCATAATTATAATGATAAAGTGAACAGTAATACAACACAAATATGTGCAGAAAAGAAACACTAATGTGTTAGTATATCTGTATTATAAATTCCTGTTACCAACTGTCCACCTCTTTGCATCACTTCTGTGTCATCCAGTAAACCTTTTTGATTCACAACTGCTTCCACAATCCATGTTTCTACCAGCAATAACGTGCTTGTTACCTCATGTGTTTCATAATACATCTCTAGTATACATATAAGGATCAACTAACTACAACTGTCATAACAAATGTGTAAATCATGATACCTGGAACATGACCATAACACACAGCTGCTCTGTATTCCGTCAGATTCACAGATGGTTGTATGTGTGTGATACTTCTTTGCACAAAAGTCATCACAGAACATAGTCTACTGCTGACTTCCATCCTAAGTTCAATACCTATTGATGTAATTATGCAGGAACTAATACTCTGCACCAGCAGCAGTGTGATTGACTTTGGCAGCACTGCACCTCAGGCAGAGTAAAAAAACATGTACAACAAATAATTCTTTAAGTTGCACAGCGTCTGTCTCTACTGCATTTTGACAATGTTATCTGAATTTTGGAGTGATGTTCACTCATTTAAGTCAGCCTGTTAATGTATGTCTGCCCTCCAATGGTTACACTTGCAACCATATTACAATGTTGGGCAGCTTATTCACACACAATTTATTAGTGTTACTCTGCAGTGCACTGTCCTATTTAGGAAGTGTCTGTATTGTCAATGCACATTGTGCAAGCATGAGATAGGATAACTGTGCAGTCATCCCGGAATGAAGTGGCAGGAATGCTTGATTAATAATACACTGTTTTACAATTGTGACTGACACCCCATACTGTGAATCAGGTACATGTCCATCACAGTAATGAATGTACATGAAGGACAGTATACAGATTTTAGCAGAGAAGTGTGTCACTACTTGAGACAACCAGAGTGCTGTTAGGCTGGCCTAAACACACACACATGCATTTGTCTCAAAACCTGTGATGCATAGTACCAGCTGTTTCAAACAGTGAATTGTTACTAATTACAAATGTGCTTTTTCACATCACTAAATTCAGACTTCTATGGCTATTGCAAGTACTACTGTGCTCTCTTGATTGTGTAACTAGATAGGTAAGAGGTTCAATTCTTACCATGGGAAATGTGTATGTGTGTCTGTGGGATATAGTGACAGGTAAGTAACAGTGTCAGTGTCAAATGTGCTGTGTCCACTTCCACTGAGGAGAATATATTTAATTTTGGATGTATCTCCATCTGCACTTTATCCTACTTTCAGCACAAACATTCTCTCTGCAACACACTGAAGAGGTCATACTGTCAAACGTGCACTCTTTCCCTGAGGAGTCAAGCTTCTCCTTTGGCACTAGCAGCTAATACTGAGCTTTCTAGATTGTGTAACTGGAGAGGCAGGAGGTTCATTTCTCAGAATGGGAAGTGTGTGTGTGTGTGTGTGTGTGTGTGTGTGTGTGTGTGTGTGTGTGTGTGTGTGTGTGTGTGTGCGCGTGCATACGGTTGCAATTTCAAGTACATATAGCTTCCTGAACAGACTTGCTGTATCATCTTCCAGTCAGAGGAAAAATTTAACCTGGATGAATATTCCACTATCTTCTTATCCTAGTTTTACTACAGACTTTATCTCTGTGACACATTGGTGAGGTGTAAGCCAGCCAAATGTATGCTCTGTCCCCTTAAGAGTCAGACTTATCCTGTGGCAATAGTGGCTAATACTGTGTTGTCTAGGTTGTTTAACTGGTTAGGGAGGTGGTTCAAATCTGGCAGTGGTGAACGTTGGTGTTTGTGTGGTTCTAATGTCATGGAAGTAAAATTTCAGCAACAGGTATGCTGTATCCCCTTCCACTGAGGAGGAAATGTTAACTTTGGACACAGTTCCCTTTGCAATTTATCCTACTTTTAACACAAACGTCTTATTTGCAACACAGTGATGAGGTCATCCTTACAAAAGTGCATTTTCTCCCCTTAAGAGTCAGACTTCCTCTGTGACATGGCTAGTACTGTGTTCTCCAGGTTATCTAAATAGATAGGTGAGAGGTTCAAATCTCAGGGGGGAAATGTGTGTAGCTTCAGTGTCAGTTATGTATAGCTTCTGAATAGCCGTTCTATATCAACTTCCAGTCAGCAGAAAATTTTAACATGGAAGAGGATGCCCCCATCCCCTTATCCCATTTTTACCACATACATCATCTCTACATACCACTGATGATGTCAGCATGTCAGATTTGCACATTGTCCCCTTTCAACTCAAAGTTCTCCTGGGCACTTACAGCTAACTCTGGGTTGTATCGATTTTGTAAATAGGTAGGTGGTTCAAATCCAACATTGGGTAAGTAATGTCACTGTCACGTACCATTGTGTCTTTGACAACATTGGTTATGTAAAATTTCACTTAGTTGATGTATTTTGATTGGCAGAGGATTACCTCAGAGATTTGGATTACCCCCAGGCAATAAACATTTTAGAAATGCAACTCTTACAACAAAGAACCACATCAAAGTGGTCATAACGAGTTCCCCTTTGGCGATGACTATGATGTTCTTCGTTCCCCATTGCTGCAGTCCTAACTATTGGGTATAGTCCGCATCCAGTCGGCCCGAATACCAGAGTATAAGGCTGACGTCGGTCAGGGCGCATTAGACTGACGTCAGTACGTCAGGGTACTAATGCGCATGACCGACGTCATATCCTCAGTCTTTTTTGCCGCATGGTCCGATGCAGAAGCAGTTTTGCGAGTGCAGGTTGGCGTTCTGAAATATTTCCGAAACCGGAGTTTCAGACCGAAACAGAGTTGGCTAAGTACCCCGTTGGGGAACATTTTGGTTTTTTCTTGCCTCAGTATTTTACCGGATGTCAGAAAAAGTGAATAACTGTATTTCTTGTGGGAAACAGATACCTCATAGGGATTACCATACCTTGTGTATACCTTGTTTAGGGCCTGAGCACGGCGTTGTTGGTTGCCGCTCTTGTGCTAGGTTTAACAAACGCACTATTAAGAGGAGGTTAGACTGTGCCAGGTTAGTGTTTGGGAAGCGTTGCAATTATAAAATGCCGTCGGATGCTCCGACGCCCGCTTCGCCCAAGAAGCGCAAGGACAAAACAGCGAAGCCTAGGGTTGATGAACCGGCAGTCCCGGACTTCGGTTCTTTAGAAGGCTCAGTGGAGCCAGAGGTTTTGCCAGGAGTTTCCATGGAGTCCCAGGCAGAAACTTTACTGTTACAGGATGTGCCTTCTAAGGAGGTAGGCCAGGCTGAGGGAGCTTCTCAGGTGACTGTTCTTCCCTCTCTTCCCAAGGTAGTTAGAGCCTCTCCTTCTGTTGCCAAAACTTCTTTGAGAGGTAGGCCTAGTTCAGCTTCAGTGGGGGCTTCTTCTAGCATTTCGGGTTCTGTACCTAAGAAACATATGCTTAAAATGGCAGAAGATTTGATTACTATGATTAGAGGTTCTATGCCCCCGCCTGATAAGAGGCCTAGGGTGGAACCGAAGTTTGATAGTTTTGAACAGTGTTCAGAGGCTTCAGAGTCTTCTGCGGAAGACTTGCAGGAGTATCCTACTTATTCTGATTCTGATGTGGATGATTCCACTCCTACAGCTTCTCCTCCTGAGGATTTCTCATTTTCAGAGACTCTGCATTCCATGAGGGAGCACTTTAAATGGGAAGGCCAGGATTACTCTGATTCCAGGAAAAGGCTTAGGGAATTCTTGTTTTTACCCCAGCATAGGCCCTTAGCTATTCCTCCTGTGTTGAATGTGGTGGAAGATGTTGTTGCAGAGGCTTTCCTGAACCCTGACTCTTTGCCTCCTGCTCCTGTTAAGCCTGATAGGTATTATAGGGTGCCCGAAGCTCATAAGTATTTGTTTAAGAGTCCTAGGGCGGACCCAGAAACTATTTCTCATGGGCCTAAAGGTGTTAAAGCTTCTGTGATTAAAAATCCTGTTCCCACTGATAAAGAGGCAAGGGCTTTGGATAGGTGGGGAAAGAAAGTGTATACTTCTTCCACTCTAGCCATGAGAGCATTGAATTGTCAGTTTCACATGCTAAAATATCAGAATTATCTCCTTTCACAATTGAAATCTAAGGTGGATGCTTTGGCGGAAGGTATTGAGTGTAAAGAGTTGCTGGATTTGGTTCATGTGTCTGAACAAGTGGGTAAGCATTCTTTGCAATGTGGTTTTGATGCTGTACAGGCCTCCTCGAGGGTGGCTGCTACTAGTTCTGTTCTTCGCAGGCATGCCTGGTTGAAGGATCAGAATTTAGCTGAGCATGTTAAGACAAGGATTTTGGATGCTCCTTTACAGTCTGATGTGTTGTTTGGATCGCCTGTGGAAGCAGTTTTAAAGAAAATGGAGGACAAAGCTAAGTCTATGCAAACTGTTAAAGATTTTTGCAGGTGCAGCCACCGAAGTTTAGTAGAAATTGGCCTGCTAAGGGGTGGACATATCCTGCTTATGATTCCCAGTCTAGGGGTAGGTCTAGACGTGGTAGGGGCAGGGCTCAAGGTTCTTTTAGGCCTAGAACAGGGAGTTCACCTGCTCAGACTTCTGGTGAGGGCAGGGGTCAGTCCTTTCGTAAACAGACCCAATGACCTGTCTTTTCAGCTGCCAGTAGATTCCCGTCTGGCAGCTCCTTTGGGAGGAAGACTGTCTCTTTTCAAAGAAAATTGGGATTTAATTACTCAAGACAAATGGGTGTTGGATATCATTCACCACGGTTACAGATTTTATTTCCATACAATGCCCCCTTTCAAAGGCATGCCAGACGTTCCTCCTCCACAAAGAAAAGAGGCTCACAAGCAAGTTTCTCAGTTACTCCAGATAGGGGCATTCAGCCAGTCCCTGTATCAGAAAGGGGCCTAGGATTTTATTCTCGCCTGTTCCTAGTACCAAAGAAGGGGAACACGTGGAGACCAATTTTGGATTTATCTCTCCTCAACACTTTTCTGGACATTCCCAAGTTCAAGATGTTGACGTTACAACAGCTTTTACCTCTGCTGGGCAAAGATCACTGGATGGTAACTTTAGATCTCAAGGAAGCTTACCTTCATGTGCCTATAAGGCTAAGTTGCAGGAAGTATCTGCGGTTTCGAGCTGGAAATTCTCATTATCAGTTCTCTGCATTGCCCTTTGGCTTATCTACTGCCCAGAGTATTCACAAAGGTTCTGGCTCCAGTGATAGCTTACTTCAGGCTTCAAGGAATTCAAATCTATCCTTACTTGGACGACTGCCTGATTCTGGCTCAAGAAAAGGAAGACCTTCTACAGCATCTGGAACATGTCATAGCAGTGCTAAGATGCCTAGGGTATTCTGTGAACGAAATAAAGTCCAGTCTAGTACCCTCTCAAGACATGTGCTTTCTGGGTGTGAGACTGAATACAGCAGCCCAGATGGCCTTTTAACCCCGGACAAACAAAAGAGTCTATCACTTTACTTCCATCAACTATCTCATCAGTCCGTGCTGACTGCAAGGACAGTCCTTCAAGCATTAGGGTTCATGGCATCTTGTATTCTGGTGCTTCCCAATGCCAAACTGCATATGAGGAAGCTACAATGGTATCTCAAAATGTATGGACACAGCACTGCCAGGATTTGGACACTGTCATTCAAATAATACCTTGCCTTCAAAAAGAATTTTTGTGGTGGGCTCAGGAATGTCACCTAAACAAGGGACTCTCTGTGACCCGGCCAGAGGCGAGTCAGATTTTAACGACAGATGCCTCGGACATTGCTTGGGAGCTCATCTAAATGGAAAGTGGATACAAGACAAGTGGCCTGCCAGACTACAGCATCTACATATCAACATGAAGGAGATGTTAGCAGTCCAGTTTGCATTAATGGCTTTCAAGGAGTTACTTCTTCCAGGGCAGGTGTTGATTCTAACAGACAACACAACTGTCATGTGGTACATCAACAAGCAAGGGGAACACATTCTTATCCTCTATGCAGGCAAGCAATGATTTTATGGGAGACTGCGCTAAGCTTGCAACTAACTCTTCAGGCAAGGTTTCTGCCGAGCACAGAACTCCTTAGCAGATGTGTTAAGCAGACAAATCATGGATCCCCACGAGTGGAAACTGGATCTTCATGTATTTCAAAAATTGACAGTGTCATGGGGAACTCCAGACATAGATCTGTTCGCTTCTCCACTAAACCACCAGCTGCCACAGTATTGCACAAAGGGGTTTCATCACACAGCTTGGAAAGTGGATGCTCTGTCTTTCAGTTGGAAAAACCTACATGTGTATGCCTTTCCTCCTCTGCCTCTTCTTCCAAAGGTACTATTAAAGGTCAGACAAGACAGGCCAAGGATAATTTTGATAGCTCCAGATTGGCCTCGGCAACACTGGTACCCACTACTACGGAGTCTGGTAAGGAAGCCTCCATGGCCTTTACCTCTGATTCCTCATCTGTTATCTCAGAAGGATGGTCATCTGCTCAATGTCAAGCTTCACTCTCTTCATCTAACAGCCTGGCATCTTCTGTGTTGAAACACAGCAGGTCTCAACTTCCTCAACAAGTTTTAAATGTGATTATGGAAGCTAGAAGACCTAGTACAAGGAAAGTGTACGCAGAAAAATGGAAGAGATTTTTATTTTGGAGTACAGCAAAGAATTTGCAGGTTTCTGAGCCTAATTTGAGTGTGGCTCTTCAATACCTTACTGAGTTATTGGACAAAGGTTTGTCCTTCTCTTCCATTAAGATTCATGCTGCAGCAATTTCAGCTCACTATGATTGTGACCCACCATTGTTTTCGCATCCTTTGTTCAAGCAGTTTCTTAGAGGGGCAAAGAATATAAGACCCCCGTAGAGCTCCTACTCCTGCTTGGGATCTCAATTTTGTGTTGGAAAAACTTACTCTACAACCTTTTGAGCCTGCGGCTACTGCTGAATTGAAATACTTGTCATGGAAGACTGCTTTTCTGTTGGCTATTACTTCTGCAAGAAGGGTGTCTGAGTTGCAGGCCCTTATGGCAGTAGAGCCATTTTTGATTTTCCATAAGGATAGAGTATCATTACGTACTAATCCTTCCTTTATGCCTAAGGTGGTTTCTAGTGTGGCTTTAAACCAAACTATTCATTTGCCTACTTTTTATGCAGACCCCCAAAATAAAGGGGAAAAGATTTTGCACACTTTAGATGTGCACAGGCAATTGCGTTATTATTTAAGCAGGACTAAGGATTTTAGGCAGTCTCAGCAGTTGTTTGTTTCTTTTGCTTTGAGTTCACAGGGCAAGCCTGTGTCAAAACAAACTATTTCTAGGTGGATTGGCTTTTGCATTGCATTTTGTTATTCCCATCATGGCAAGGAGATTCCAGCTGGGATTAGGCCTCATTCCACTAGGGCTACTGCCACTTCAACAGCATTTCTAAGGGGGGGTGGCAACTAAGGATATTTTGGAAGCAGCTACTTGGAGTTCAGTGCATACTTTCTCTAAGCATTATCACCTTCCTATCTACTCTAAGTCTAGGGCTGGTTTTGCCACAGCTGTTTTGCAAGGCATGTTGTCAGCTCCTGCTTCTTTATGATTTGCCAGCCTCCCTTACCTCTGCTTTGGGATTCTACCCAATAGTTAGGACTGCAGCAATGGGGAACGAAGAACATAGTACAGTTTTGTACCTACCATAAATGTAGATGTTCGAGGATCCCATTGCTGCAGTCCAATTTACCCTCCCTCCTTCCCTCTGTCTTTAGGGGTGGTTGTGTAGGTGAGGTTACATGCTTATATTTTTTGTATATATTCTTGTATATATTGTACATATTTTTGGTGCAGGTATTTTGGGCCTTGTCTTTTTAGGGTCTTCTGACATCTGGGGCAAGAAAAGACTGAGGATATGACGTCGGTCATGCGCATTAGTACCCTGACGTACTGACGTCAGTCTAATGCGCCCTGACCGACGTCAGCCTTATACTCTGGTATTCGGGCCGACTGGATGCGGACTATACCCAATAGTTAGGACTGCAGCAATGGGATCCTCGAACATCTACATTTATGGTAGGTACAAAACTGTACTTTGTCTACACTGCATAAGTACAGATAGAGGAGGTTTGAATCCAACAATGATAGATTACTCTTTTCGGGGTTTTTGTCTGTCATGCTGTGTAGAAATGGCTTGTAATGCATGTAATAAGTTACTGTGCACTTCAACCACCTTTGTACATTTTTAGTTTAGAAGAATATCAATGTATGAAACAATGGTGTTGTTGTCTATTCAAATGTGCACTGTCACAACTGAAAAAGATCATCTGTTGATGTTAATCTTAATTCATTCCTTACTGATTGGTGTCTGTTCTGTCCTCGGAACTGAGTCGGCTTTATACCAAGCTCACGCCAGCCAAAAACTCTTGAGCTAAGCTTTACCCATAGTGCCCTTCTCCCAGTTACCTCAGATCCCATTTGCCGTGTTGCCGAAAAGCTGTGTCAAGCCAGCTCTCAACTAAGCTTAGGTAAATAATTAAAATTTTCTGACTTTTGAAAACCCTTTCAATTTTCTTGTTAGACACTAGTTTACTCTCTTTCTTGGAAAGTCTCTTTACTTCCTTTACAGTTTTCTTACCTTTTTATGGTACTTTTTTTTATACAATTGTTAGTATCTCCTCCCTCTTACCCTTGTGATAATTCTATTACCATTGGTGGTATTTTCCCTCCTTCCTCTAGCTCTTTTATATTAAAAAGAAAAATCTTTCTCTATCCTATTTTTCTGTAGACATGTCAGAAAAAAAGGGAGTATATGGTTTTAAACAGTGCGACCAGTACGGCGCAAAATGCCGAATTCTGATACACATACATCTTGTGTATATTGCTTAAATTTATCTAATTTATCTGTCCAGCTTCCCTGTGATATTTGTCATGGGTTCAGTTCTAGAATCCTCAATGAGAGATGAAACAAACATCCTGAAAGGCCTTCTTAAAATGCCTTTTTCAGAGGCTATCTCTGTGCCGGAGGGTTCACCCCCTTCAAGCAAATCCCATAAAAAGAGATTGCACTTGGTTCCATCTTCACCTGGTGAAAAGTCAGAGGAACCAAATTCTAAACATTTGAAAGTGACTACTGGATCGACGATGACTCTTACGGTACCTGCTGTGGTACCACCTGCTAAGATTGTGCCGTCGGCACCGAGTACTAAGGCACCATCTATGCATCTGCAAATTTTGTCTCCTTTGGTGCCATTTTGTGATTTAATGTCTGCACCGACCATGGCACCATCTGCAGCTTTTTCTAGCCCAGAAAAAACTGACCATGCTTACTCAAGCCTCCACTGAGACTCTGGTGCCATTGGAATCTCAGGCCCGATATTCTTCTAAGGTGGATCCTTTTCTGGAGCAACAGTTTAGTCCCTTCCTGGAACAGCCCGAATCACCATCAGGAATTTCTGTTAGATCAACCAGAAGCCTCTCAGAATTTGATGTAGTGCATCTTGTTAATCAGTTGCTTACAGCTAGAGGGATTACTACTCCATCCAAAACCCCCATTCCTTTGGCAGTTGGGGATTCTTTTCCACGGACTCTGGCTTACTCTCCTCCTTCAACCTTGGAGCAGGCATCGAAGACCGTGGAACCAACTTCCATTATGGTACCTATGACTACTCTCCCACTGGTGGATCTCACCGTGGTTTTTGATTTGTACTTTGGCCTTTGGTTTGTTCGGAACTGAGGGTTTCTCATGATTGTGGTAGGACTGCAACTTCTCTGGTTCCGGGAGTGGCTCCAATTTTTTCTACGGCACCGTCCTCTGTTCCAGGGACCCTCATGGTACCGGCTTCTCTTGAGACTTCATACCTGGGGATGGGCCCACTGGCGCAGGGTGTGATCCCCCAGTTCAGAGGTTGTCATTCTCAGTTCTGGGCTCCCATCCCTCTTCAGGTGGGCCTGCATTCCAGGCAATGGAGAGGGCACTTGCCACTGCTGGCAAACCATTGACATTGTACTACCCATTGACTCTTCCCTCTCAGCCACAACTGACACAAGCCACTGTTTTGGGACATCAAGCACAAGAGCCTCAGGAGACCCTATCACAGGATGCCTCTTCTTCCGAGTCCTCTACAGAAACTCCCCCTGAAGAAGGACCTAAGAAGAAACCATGCAATAGGAGGCACGTTGACTCCCCCGAGGAGTCTCTTACTGAGGACACACTTCGACGAAGGGGAAGGGTCCCCATGTTCACCCCCTGAAGATGTCTCCTTTGGAGACATCTTTGAAATCCTAAAACAGAAGGGTGATTGGAAGCCCTCCAACCCTTCCTCTGAAGAGCCCATCTTTCTGCTTGACCCTCTACCTCTTGGGTGACCCCACCTGCAGACGAACTGATACAGCTTGTAGTGCAGATGGCTTGGAAGAATCCTGACACCGTTGAATCTATCCCAAACAGACCAGATAATTTTTTATCACCCCCAGAAGAAAACCTGTACTGGTCTAAGGGTCTTCCAGTGGATGCTAAGTGGTGGCAGCAGTCATAAAAAAGGAGCTTGCAGAGGAGAGCCAGACAGTCCACCCACCTAACAGGCAGTCCTGGTCAGTGGACTGACTAGGGAAGCGAGTGTTTTCATCACCAACCTTTGCTATTAGGTCCTTGAACTACCTGGCACATTTCACTAGGATCCAAAGAGATCTAGTCTCTGAACTCTTTGGAACCTTAGCAGGACAAGTGTCTGACGAGGTACGCAACAAGGTTGCCTCGCAGCTAGTGATCCTGGATTCTATATCTAACTTATCCATGTGGTTAATATCACATGTAATCCAAGAGGTGGCTAGAGCTGCGGGTTCAGGCCATGCCTGGATGCGCCTGTATGATTTCATGGACCCCTTTAAGTCTACCTTCCTTAATGCTCCTGTGAAAGCATCATCCCTATCTGGCCCTAAAGTGAAGGACACATTAGCCAGGTGTGAGAAGGATGGAAAAACCCTGTCTGCCGTAGGTGTACATTTCTCCATCCCCCCATCATCCTTATTCAAGGAACCAGCGGAGTGGGAAAATGTGGCACAAAAAGTCTCAGGGTACTTTTTGTGACACACATGACGAGTTGTCCCCCAGAGGCAGAGGAGGTAACTCTAGTGAAAGATGCCCCTACAGAGGCAGAGGAAGACTGTGCAACCAGGGGTCCAGAGATTTTCTTCGGACAGTCCTATCAGCGCTCCTGAAGAGCAGCCCGATTGCTTTCCACTGGAAGCAGTCGGGGATGTTTTTTCCCTGCACCAAACTGCCTGGCAATGAATAACCACAGATTCATGGGTGCAGATGATAATCACCAGAGGCTACCAAATCCAATTGAACTCCTTTCCCAATCCACAAAAACATATTCCCGACGTTCCACCCAGTCAAAGGGAATCGGCACCCATAGAGATAAAAAAAACTGTCAGAGTCATCCAAACAGTCCCACCAGACCAAATAGGATCTGGATTCTACTCAAGATTCTTTAGAGCCAAAAAACACAGGTGACTGGAGGCCAATTTTAGATCTCAGTGTTCTGAACAAGATTATTACCCAAAAAAAATTCCGGATGGGCATGGTTCAGTCCATTGTTCCATTTCAGGAAAAAGATGATTGGATTGGACCTTCAGGATGCGTATTACCACATAAAAATGGACAAGCACTCCAGAAAGTTCCTTTGCTTCTGGCTAGGAGCCAATCATTACCAATTCCAGGTTCTGCCCTTTGGACTATCCACATCCCCCAGAGTGTTCACAAAATGTATGGCAGTGGTTACAGCTCACTTGAGACTACAAGGATTCAGAGTGTTTCCATACTTAGATGATTAGCTCCTCATCGCTCCAACCAAGCAACTTCTGGAATAATCTCTGGTCTACACCCTCACATTGACAAATATCCTGGGGATCTCTTTAAATTGGAAGAAAAGCAACCTAAACCCTAATCAGAACATAGACTTCATTGGAGTGGTATTCAGTATCCAGTCTTGTCAAGTGTGTCTTTTGGATCACAGATTGCAAAGACTAAGGACTCAACTCCAAGTGATACTCTCAGGACACGGCCTCAGCTTGAGAGGTTCTCCAACTTCTGGGTTCAATGGCCGCAGCAACTGCCATTGTCCCATTTGCAAGGTTACACATGAGACTCATTTAGTGGCTTTTTTTGTCCCAATATTACCCAAATCATCACCATTTATCTTATCAAATACAGATAATAGAACAGTGCAAAACAGACCATTGGTGGTAGATGAAACCAGATGCAAATCTTTGGAGTAGTCCTTTTTCCCCTCCTCAACCCTAGGCCACTGTGACCACGGACGCTTCAGGGTATGACTGTCCAGGGCACATGGTCATCCATAGATGCCAACCTGCATATAAATGTACTAGAACTTAAGGCAGTGCTTCTGGCGTTGCAGGCATTTCACTATGTCCTTCCATCTGGAACTGTTGCCATCCAGTCAGACAACATGGCTGTTGTCTGGTACATCCAAAAACAAGGAGGAACCAAGCCCTACCCATTGTGTCAAGAGGCCATAAAGTGTGGCAATGGGTGATAGCTTACACCCACTTTCTGATCGCAATGCACATTCCCGGGGGTTCCAGCATGACTGCAGACAAACTGAGCAGATGTATCCTTTTGCCTCACAAGTAGTCCCTCAACTTAACCATAATGTCGAAAATCTTCAACCATTGCGGCCAGCCTTGTTGCAATCTTTTTGCCTCCCCAACAAATCACAAGTGCAGTGACTACTTTGCCCTGATCCCCCCACAGGGGGTGTCCTAGAGGGACGCTCTGGTTCACGATTGGCCCACGAGGCTTCTATACGCTTACCCACCTTTTCCCCTAATCCTGAAATTTCTGAAGAAAGCCCTCCAGTTGAAAAGCAAAATGATCCTCATTTCACCCTATTGGCCCCACCAAGTATGGTTCCCCTTTCTTTGGCCTCACCTGCTAGGCTAACCATGGATCCTGGATCCAACTCCGGATCTCATTTCTCACCTCCAAGGGTTGACTCACCCGAACTTAGCTAATCTCAAGCTGACGGTTTGGTTTCTCCACTTCCAGTAATTGCCAGGTGAATAATCTTTCTTCCCTGGTCCATGATATTATACTGGCTTTGCATAAACTATCCACCAGGAAAATTTACTGTAGTAAGTGGAAATGATTTTTGTTATGGTCCAAGCAAAGAAATCTTGACCCTTATTCAGCTCCAGTTAATACAGTTCTAGATTATTTGTCAGATTTTTTCAAAGCAGGAGCTGCTGCTTCAACCATCAGTGTCCATTTAGCTGCCATTTCCAATTTCCATAATGGTTTCAGGGACACTTCTTTAATCTCCCTTCATCTTTGCAAAACCTTCCTAAAAGGGATATCTCATATTAGACCACCCATTAAGGAACTCACCGAACCATGGAGTCTCACTTTAGTTCTTCAAGCTTTAATGCAATATCCCTTTGAACCTGCTGCTACCTGCAATATCAAATTCTTATCCTAGAAGTCCTTAGTCCTAGTGGCCATTACCTCAGCTAGACATATTTCCAATCTTCAGGCCCTGTGCACTAAACATCCTTATATAATCTTTCATAAGGACAGAGTATCACTTAGGACAAATCCTTCTTTCCTACCCAAAGTTGTTTCAGATTTCACAGTGAACCAGTCTATTGACCTACCAGTTTTCTTTCCTAACTTCTCAAACAAAGGCGAATATTGCCTCCATCTTTTAGATGTGCATAGATAATTGAGATTTTAGCTGGACAGAACTAAGGAAATCCACAAATCAGACCAGTTGTTTGTGTCCTTTTCAGGCCTGAAACTGGGGAAAGCTGTCTCTAAAGTAACCCTGTCCAAATGGCTGAGAGATTGTATAGTCCTGGTGTTTCAACATTCAAAAATCCCTATATGAGGCAAAATCAAAGCACATTCCACCAGATCTGTAGCAACTTCAATAGCTTTTCATTCAAGGGCATCCATGGATGATATCTGTGCAGCTGCAACATGGGCTACTCCTCATACCTTTATCTCTCATTACAAATTGGATCTGGTCTCCAGGGAAAGACCCTCCTTTGGTTCGATGGTGCTTAGGAATATTCTTCCATAGGGGCCACCAAGGACATATAAGGTAGCTAGGGACTCTGTCCCATCAGTAAGGAATGAATGAAGATTAACAACATCAGATAAAGAAGTTGTCTTACCATAATGTTCCATCTGTGTTGTTCATCTTCATTCATTCATTCATTATGACCCACCCTTCTTCCCCTTCCTAAAGGCTCCTGGGGGATTGTCTGGGTCCAATGTCATTCTAAGGAACTTGAGCAGATGTAGCCTATGCTTTTCTTGCTACGGTCAATCTCGATCTGAGGTAACTGGGAGAAGGGCACTATGGGTAAAGCTTAGCTTGAGAGTTTTTGGCTGGCCGAGCTTGGTATAAGGCCGACTTGGTTCCAAGGAAGGAACTGACACCCATCAGTAATGAATGAATGAAGATGAACAACACAGATGGAACGTTATGGTAAGACATAACTTCTTTTTATCTGACATGTTTAGTTTAGGTACTGTTCTGTAACTTGTGATATTAGTCTGTTCAAATCCAGCCATTACTTGATAGACTTGTGTCACAACCTATGAATGTGCAGGTAGGTAACAGTGAGGTCTGCCAGCTATTTGCTGTGTACATGTATGAACAGGGATTTCTATTACAATGATTTCTGCTCCTTTTTCATACAGAAATGCTTTTGTTGAAAATGTTGCCATTAAATGACATTTGTCTTTACTACGAGAACTACTGAGGCTTCACCTGTAGTGTGAGGACATGTGACTATGTTCTCTATGCTTGTGCCTTAGGAAGCCATATGTTTGAATCCACGATTATCCACACATTATGCCTGATTCTCCCATCAGAGTGATGAGTATTACACATCGCATGTGCCTATGTATACCTAGCAGTGGGCAATATTATGTGAGAGTGACACACACAGCAACATTATTTTAAAGAAATGACGGATACACTTCTCCCTTGCAGCAATAAAATAATGTCATGGTCTCAAAGACCAAAGCATCTTGTACTTACAGTATCATTGGTTCTGTGGTGCATTCATTCTTTCCAATATTATGTAGCTTCTGTGGTCACATAGTCAGGTGTTCAAAAACCCATGTTGGTTGACTGTAAATATTATCTGCATAATGCTGTTATGCATAAATGACATCCAGAAGTGATTTGTACAATTGCAGTGGGAGAAACCCCCTAGCCCTTTTATCTCCTAGAAATTGCAACATAATCATATGATGTAATGATTTCACATAGGTGGAGTATCACAGCTTTAAAATTTCCACTGTGGCATATGTGAGTCATACATGTGTTTAGTTGGTGGGCTTAGAATAGTTTGTGGTTCAATTCCAACCAAGGATAATATTCTTTCAATGTATTGACATTACACAAACAACTGTACATGATGTTGGTATTCTCAGCTTTTATTTATTAATGCATATAATTTATGTGTGTGTGTTTACATGCTGTTATGGCAGTGTTCGCTGTAATGTCTTCGGAGTGTGGCCAGTATAATCCTGTATTACATGCAGTCTATTTACAAATAGAGACCTTGAAGTACTGCAATATCATCAGGTCCATGTTATTTGTCACTTGTGTATTTTGATTGTTATATTACTGTTTAAGATGCACGTGTATATAAACTCACATTCTTGTGTAAGACATGTCAATGTAAATATACCCCCTATCTATGGTAGTTCAATGACATATGTTGAAACTTGTCATTTTCAGCTGTGCATCACAGGACTGCTGTACAGCTCATGAATTTGCTTATACAGGAAAGAGCGGAAGATACAAAAATACAGTCAAGTATCACGCATACATTCCTGTATATACATGTCATATTTTGTAATTGCACTGTATGCAAATAGCCCATTATGTATCCACTGCTATTGCTGTTATCTCAGTTTGGCATGTTATCAATATTAACATCACATTTATTCCCCTTTAATATCACACTTAATCCCCTTTCTTATAAGGGAAGAAAAAAAGCTTTTTATTTAAATGCTGCTTAAATATTTTAAGTTGTACTTATAACCTGTGTTGTGATACCTGTTTGTACTTCACTGCTTTTTGTCCATTTATCTGTTTACATTTTTTTAGTTTGTTTGTTCTGGGACCTTAGTCTTGTAGCTTCATTTCTAGGTGCGTGCATATTCTGTATTACTGTAAGGTTTTAGCTTTGTTTATACATTATACTGCACTTCTATTTCCATATGTACAATTACATGTAGAAGATATATATATTTTTTTGTATTTTGAAGCCAGTCTGGAGAATCCTATAGTGTCTTTCACAATTGTGGCAGGATTGGGATCTGCTGCCAGATTTGAGCTTCATTCAGTACATTATTATAGTGCTACTGGTGAATGTATGCATGGTCTGGTGCTTTAGTATGTGGTAGGTTTGCAGTAGTGGCAGTATTCTGAATTCTGCTGCAGGATTTATGCTTCAGTACTTTTTATTACTGTATATACCTGTTAAAAATTGCATTACAGTGCCTTTTTGTTTACCTTGCTACTGTTTTTTCCACCTGTTCTTTGGGTCTGTCCCACCCCCCACTTAGGCATTAAGTTAAAAGTATCTGGAAATCTAACCACTTAAGCTTCAGTTTGAAATTTTCCCCATCTCTTTCGCCCTTTTCTTGTTGTGGTTTTAGAAAGCTGTGTCTCTGGCTTCTGCCCCCTATGGCAATCTGACTTTCAAAGTTGCTCCCTCTTTGCTATTGTCTGTTGTGTAACTTATTCAAGTGCTTTCCCATGCATTTTCCATATATCCATAATATTAAGTGCCCAGCCAGAAAAGCACTATTGTACTTGAATAAACCTCCCTTACTATAAATTGTCTTCTGATCATTTTCCAAGAGATCCCATCTGACTTAATCCTGCTCCATCCTTGGTAGATAACAGATTTATGTAATTGTTTTGCACTTCAGTTAACTGTTTAAAGCGTTACTGCTTTATTTTTGCTTTATTTCTTGATTTTGCCTTTAAATCATTCTTTAGGTCCTCAATATTTGACATTGCCACATCAGGGTACTTTACGTTTTGTTGTAGCATTACACTCATAAGCAGTCTTTTTTGATGTTATTACATCAACAGGTTAGCAGTACCCTGTACAGGCAAAAATTCCCAGAAATAAATTTTATCTATAAAACTTCCCTTAGAACTGAAATCTGTAACTTAGTGTTGCTAAAACAGTCATGTCTGGTCATAAGCTTAGAGCAGATAGTTTGCTCATTAAACAACACTACTGTCAAATCTTAGCACAGTTTAAAGTAGTGTAGTGCCAAACTCCAGAGACCACTCAAGGAGACCTCCGAATGACCCATTCCATGACCTACAGTAGCCTACCAAAAGGGTCTATATTGAAACATTAAATGCTTAAAACTGAGAACGATGTTTCATCAACCCTTTTTCAGTGAAAGCTGAAAATGTTAACCCCTCAGAACAGCGATTTCTTTCCTAGGGAAAGAAATTGCTGTTCCAACCACAAAAAAAAAAAAAAAAAAAAATAGTAAACACTTCCAAACACATACACATGTACCTTAACCCTAATTATACCCCCCAACAAAATTAAACAGCTGAAAACATATGCACGTAACTCAACCATACATCTAACGCAAAAAACCCAAAAAAGTAAACATTTTCATACATATGTACTTACCTTAAACCGCACCCTAACCCTAAGGTCAGTAACTCTTGTACATTTACACTCAGGAGCTATACCGGATAAGAGAATCTCTGAGACCACACTACAGTGCAGAACACTGCAAAGCAATGAAGCGATCAAGCAACGTCTTTCCCAGGGAAAGAATTTGCTGAACAACTGCTTCGCTGTTTTGCCTGTTCACTCTTTGTGTCGATGAAAACGCATTCGACAAAATGTGTTTTCGTCGTTCTAATTGGGACCCTACCAAAATATACATCCAGACAACATGGATATGCCATATCAAAAATGGCTCCATAGCCAGCTTGGTAGATATGGGTATCCTGAGACAATGTAGCAATTGTCTTATGTTCACAGATAACCATTTAATCCTTTAAAAAAGGAACACAGTACATGAGAGATGCACACGCACAATTTCACTGAAGGTGAAGTTCGTGCATACAAGCAAGGTTGTCTGGAACACACAGTGTACACCCACCACACATAATGTCTACCATGCACTAAAAAGCATTTTTTCCCAAACCTCAAAGACCTCGTAAGCTTATAAACAGTTAAGCTTATCCGCAACAATCTCTAAAGCACTCACCAAAAGCAACACCAAACATCACACATACTCTTCACCCAATGGAGCCCCAAGAGCATAGCCCATAAAGCAAGCCAACACATTACCTAGCACTCTTGTCATAATGGACTCTATTGTATGACACACAGTTGTTCCACTTACCAGATTAAACAAGCAGAAGAAAACAGACAGTTGCTTATCTGGAACCAAGATCTCCCACGTTATGCATGCACTCAAGTCTCTACACCACAGGTACCATTATGATAGTCATAGTTGATGTGGTCATTAATGACCTGAGACATACTTCCCAGAACTATATGAAAAGAGACATTGTTCTCCCTAAATATGTGTCCCAGGCAGGTATGTGGCTTGTATTGAGCAGCATTTGTCAGCATGGGAGGACATTGTTAACAGACCACATTGCTTTGCAAAGGATGGTCTGCACCTATATCCCCTAGGCTTCTGAATATCAGCTAAAACATTATCCACTCTGTTAAAACCTTTTTTAGGCAATGCCAACTTGACAAACCTACTGACATAGCAAATAAAACCTAAAGAAACATAAAGATGTTATTGTTCAGTGATAGGAGCCTAAACAAAAACTCTACATACTACAGGCCCTCCTCACTCTGGAGAATATAGACATTTGTGCCATTACCTAGACATGGTTTAAATCCACAGCAAGTACTCCAACAGTACAAGACTTCAGTGCCTTCCACATATTTAGGTCATCAGCTGCATTGACAGGGACAAAAGAGGGAGGAGTCTCAATCTATATTGACAACAAGCAAAACTCTACATTGGTTAAACAGGACAATGCCCTGGAACGTATCCTCAAGCAAATCATTATAAACAAAGTGCCATACCAAGTCCTAGGAAGCTCTAGGTCACCCTCTGTGTCCCTATAATCCCATACCTCATACCTAGACATTCACCATCAAACCAAATACCCTAATGATGGGAGACTTAACTACACCTCTGTAAATTGGGAAACATACACTGCCTCATACTTGCAAGCTCATTAATTCCTGGACTTTAACAAAAATACCCTTGAACAGACAGTGCACACATCCACCAGAGGCACAAACATACTGCACCTGGTACTCATCAAAATGGGAGAGTGCTGCACCCCCCCCCCCCCGACTGTCATGTCCTCACTGGTGAGATCAGATCACAAAGCTCTCTCCTATGAAATAAAAATCATCTCAGTAACCCCAGGAAACCCTGTAACAGTTAGGAACTATTGTAAAGCAAACTACACCCTATTAAGTGTGATATATTTATCAAAATCCAGTGCCCTTCCAAACCCAGACCACTCAACAACCTATGGAGAATTGTTCAGAGGGAACCTGTACAATCATATAAATGGCTGTACAGAGGCTTTTGTACCTACTAGAAGTAAGCCCAAAACAAACTCTAAAAACAAACCATACTGGTGGAATCTTAACTTTAATAGGGTAAATAACAAATGGAAAATAAGTCTTGGCTAAAATCAGGAAGAGCAACTCTCATAATAATGGGAACCAAACAGGAAATGAAGAGGACTAATGAAGTAACAACAAAGCCAGTTATGAAGTCAAGAAAGCCTCACAGGCTAAAGACAACCACAAGGCCTTCTACAGCTATGCCCAAAACCTCAAAGGCAGCCCACATCATTGTCCCAAACTGGTGGTTAATGGTACCACCTTCACTGACCAGAGCAACATAGTGAATTTGCTTACAAATTCCACTCAAACTTCATGTCCCACGCCCCCACCTCCCTCCATGAAATAACTACTAGCATATCCCCACAACTACCAATAGGAAGCAGGTCCTGGTGGCACTCATTAAGGCCAAATATACAGGCTCATCTGGCCCCTGCAATATCCCGGGATGCCTCATGAATAACTGGAAACATGACATATTAGGACCACTTGAGTCACTTTTCAACTATAGTCTGAAAACAGTCTTTGTACCACAAGAATGGAGAAGTGCAATAGTTATCTCATTTCACAAGGGTGGACCATTAACCGTCCCAGGAAACGTCACACCTATTAGCCTAATAAGCAATGCCATAGAATGAATTGTCATGGAAATGATCAACAAAGACATATGCAACCTTCAGAAACTGGACCCAACCCAGTTTAGCTTTGCCAATGAAAGATAATGCTTACTAAACTTGGTGGACTTCTTTGAGAAGGTCACCAAGGCAATGGATGAGAGAAATGGTGCATATCACATACTTGGACCTAGCTAAGGCAGTCAATACAATACCCCATTCAAGTGTAGTTGACAAACTCATTGAACTGGGCATAAACCCCTAATAACTCACTGGATTGGCAGCTGGCTCACAGGACCCAGGAAGTCAGGATTGGTGATACCACCTCCATTAAGAGAACGGTCACCAGTGAGGTACCTCAGGACTCCATTTCATTTACCTCCCATCGTAATTATCCCTACAATGTTCCCATTGTATTCTGTGTAAATTATCCCAGTTGCACATCCCTTGCACCTAGGTATTTAAAAGTCACTTGCCTTTACTTAATACAAGCATTTCATCCATGCTGTCATAATATATCTGCCTACAGGCAAGTATTTTTATTTACATTGTGTGCTCATGCTTACAGTACCATTTCATGACCACCAAAACTGTTGCTGGCTACAAAATTGTGCTTGGAATCTTATAAGTATGATGAGTAGTATGCATATTTAATGAACTCTGCTACTCATTGTGTTAATGCTCTGTAATCATGTAGGCTTTCTGCGAAGCCTACATGATTGTTAATGGATCCCTCTTTTTCTTGGAAGGAGAGATTCCCCTACACATTTCTTCCCTTACCCGTTTTGCCAAAAGGTCTTTACAAAATTATGAAGGACAAGTGAAAATCATGTTGATGACCCCCTTTAGGTCCAGCCTGCACTATTTCCCCTTTATTTTTCATCTGGCTGTGTCAGTCATCACAATTTACATCTCAAGATGCACTTGCTCACATTTTGGAGTTGAACATTTTTTGAAAATCTTCCTCTATATTAGGAAACTAAGAAAACCTGCTCCTCCTCCTTGGGACCTTAACTGTGTTCTGAAAAAAAAAAAATTATCCTTGGACCTCTTGGCACAGCTACTAGTTCTTGTTTAATGCTTTGTACTTGGAAACTGATTTTTATAGTAGCTCCTCTTCTAAAAGACTGACGGCTGTTCACCCTTCCTTGTTTTCCACAAAGATAGGGTTATTCTTAGAACTAATCCTTCCTTCATGGCCAAGGTGATACATGAGTTATACCTTACCAATCCATTAATCCCACTTCTTTTTTCCCCTATATTCAAAACAGAGAGGGAAGAATTCTTCATTCATTAGACATGCATAGACAACTTGCATTTTACCCAGACAAAACTAAGGACATTAGTAAATCAAATCAGCTCTTTATCTTTTTTTCAAGAAAAGAAACTGAGATTGGCAGTTACTAATCAAACCGTTTCTTCCTGGATTTCCAAAGCCATTCCTTGTGTTACTCCCTTAATGGAAAATAGTTTTCCACCTCTATCAAGGGTCATTCCACCAGGGTGGTAGCATATTCTGCAGTATTTTTCAATGGTTTAGATTGTCGATCTATTCTTGAGGGAGCTACTTAGGTATTGGAAGTTAGAAATATTTTCTAGAGTTTGAGCAAGATTTGCAAGGTCTATCCTGCAAGGCTTGTTTGACCACAACTTTGCTCTTTCTTCTTCCACCCTTCCTTTTTAGCAGTTTTAGTACTTTACTGTCATTTAATAGTCCTGCAACCGTGATTTTGTGAGGACATAGTGCAGTTGTGTAAGAACTTGCCATAACCTGTCCTACTGATTACTGTTTTGATATCACACATCACCCTCCCTTCTATCCCTCTTTGGGCTTGTTCCATTTTTTTTCCTGGATGAGGTGACTTCTTTTTTACTTTTTTTTCTGTGGGTAGATATGTACCTGGGTAAATATTTCTCTCTCCTCCTGCTTCATTGTTTTGGTCTGGCACTAGCAGGTTCTGAGGTAATTCTCATTTGTATATTCCCTATGTATCCCCCACCTTTGGTCTTAGGTCATACTTTGAGTGTAAGGCACTAGAAGAAGACTCCCAGGCTTTGGTATGCTGGACAGATGTATGGTTACCCTTGGCAGGAGGTCCATCCTCTTAGTAATACTGAAACATTACTTTACATTAGTGATTTACATTAGGGGTTGTGAGGGTGGCCTAATGGTTAAGGTGTTTGCCTTGCAAACACAAGGTGCAGGGTTTGAGTCTCACAAGGGATAATTGGCTAGGCTTACAATGGCTCACAAGGGCAGTTAGCCTAGTACTAACCTATGACCATTGTTCAGTATGACATTTACTGTTCTGGTAAGTTCTTAAACATATGTACTTTCTCTGCTGTACAATAAATGCATACTATTGACATGTGCACGACTAGGACACCTCCTGAATTTTTTGTCAGTTCTTTACAAAGTATTGTTTCTAATTGTTGTCTTTTTGCAGCTCTGCATTGTAGCAAGATATTGTGGTCTTTATTATTTTATATTCTATTCAGAATACTCAGCAATGTTGCTGAACTGCATGTTTTGATCTGATAATTAAGTGTCTCATGTATTATAAAAGGCAGCTTGTAAGGTCACAGAGTCTTGCTGCAGCGAAAAGTTTGGTCCTACCCTTCACAGGTTTGTATTTAGGCTACAAGGCTAGCTGTGAAACCCAACCCAGTTTTGTCTTAGAGTTCCTTGGATGGCTATATTGGCAGTCTCCAATATAAAGGGATAGCTAAGGGTGTGTGTGTGTGTGTGTGTGTGTGTGTGTGTGTGTGTGTGTGTGAGAGCTTATGGTAGTTGAGGATTAATTTACTTACTGTCAACCATTGTCCATCAGAGACATGGGGGGGGGGGGCAGGCTAGGGCTGAATTTGCAATTTCCCATCCAGTGATCAAGATTTGTTTTGAACAGGGATTAATCTCCTTCACACAGATGGGAAGCTTATTCCACAGCACGGGAATCCTTTGAGAGGCATATTGGTGCTTCCACCAGGTACTGTTTGTGTTGTAGACAACCGTCAGGTCTATGGATCTAGTGTTTGTCTTGTGGAAGTGCAAGAGATGCATTACAGCTAGATTAAAAGATGCCTTATATGCTAGGCATAGATTGTCTTCTCAGTACCCTGTAGGAGACTGTGTACAAAGATAGGACCTTAAGACAATCTGTGTAGGACAGGATATTCATACTCTGGATTCTCCTGGTGAGGAATCTTTGTGAACATTCCAGCTGTTGCAAGTACCTGGTTAAGTACAAGCCAAAGGGGGCCTTGTACTCGATAGGTATGATAAGGGCTGAGTAGAGTGAATGCCATACCCTTGCTTATGAGTTGGGTGACATAGAATGATTTCCTTACTAACATGGCTACATGTTGGTTGAACACCAGATTACTGTTTACATATATTCCCAGATCTGTAACTATTGGGTCAACTCCTACGGGTGTTTTATCACCCAAAGGGCACTATAATGCATTTCTTTGCATAGAGTTGTAATCCCTGGCTTTCTCACCAGTCATTTGTTTATTAGTGTCATGTGGCAATCTGTGATAGTTCCCAGTGTACAATTATCTGCAAACTTGGTGAGCCAGAGGCCTTTGACATTAGCCTTAACCTCTGAGAAGTAGATGCCAAATAGGAGTGGGCAAAATAGAGATGCCTGGGGTACTCTGCTGGTGACTGATTTCTTGTTGAATGTGGCCTCACTGATCCCATCTTCTTGGGTTGTGGCCTCACTGATCCCATCTTCTTGGGTCCTGTCTGTTTGCCAGCTCAATATCCAGTAAGTTATATAGGGATTCGTGCCTAGTTCTGAGTTTGTCAACATTACCAGAGTGGGGTATTGGATCAAACAAGCAGGCCAAATCAAGGTGGGTGTTATGCACTGTTTTCCCCTCATCCATAGTCACAGTGACCCTCTTGAAGAAGTGTACTAGGTTAAGTAGCCAAACTGTGATAGGTCCAGTGTCTATAGACTATCAGTGTCTCTGTTGATCATTTCCATACTAATTTGGTCCATGGCTTTGCATAATGGATTTTGTCAAACTGATGTTTCTGTACTGGCCAGAGTCAGTTTATGGTCCACCTTTATGAAGAGAGATGACTGTTATGGCCCTCAATTTGCTTGTAATATAACCTTTTTTGAGGCTGTAGCTGAAGGCTGCCTCAAGTGGTCTTGCTAGGTCATGTCTTAGGCTATTTAGGAGGCAAATGGGATATTATCATGGCCCAATGAAGCAGTGTTTTTGGCCTTACCAAGGACCTCCAGGACCTGCTCCCTGCTGATAGCTGGGGGGAATGTACTTGAAGGTTTTTTTCAGAGGTAGTGGGGGGTGGGGGTGGGGGTGAATATAGAGCTAGATTTGCTATGTCATCTTGGTCAGTGAAGGTTGTTCGATTTACCACCAGTTCTACACACGGCTGAGGATTACCTTTAAAATTACTGAAATAACTGAAGGCCTTGTGATTGTCCTTCACCTGGGAGGCTATCTTGATCTCATAACTGGACTTGCTGAACTTTATTAGGACTCTTAGTTTCTTGTTTAGTTGAATCAGTGAGCTCTTTTCTATATCAGAGTTGTTCTTTCTGATTTTTAGCTATGATTTTTTTTCTTTTGTTGTATAGTCTATTAAGGTAAGGATTCCACCAGCGTGGTTTGTTTTTGGCGTTAGATCCGGGCTTACATTTGGTAAGTACAGCAGTCTCAATGCAGCCATGTGCATGTTTCTTCAGGGTTTCAGTAAATAATTCTGCATAGGTAGCTGTGTTCTTGGGGTTTAGAGGAGCCATCAGTTTTGACAAACTGTTGTTTAATAAGATGCAGTTTGCTTTAGTATAGTTCCTAACTGTTATGGATTTAGTTGGGCTTTCTAGGTTGAATTTTATTTCAAGGGAGACAGATTTGTGGTCCAACTTCACCAATAAGGATGTGACATGGAGGTGGGTGGGGGGGCAACTGTCTCCCATATTGGTGAGTACTAGGTCCAACATGTTTGATCATCTGGTTGGAGTGTGTACTATCAAGTCCAGGGTCTTTGTGTTGATGCAGTCCAGGAAATGCTGTGCCTGTGAGTCACAGGCAGTGTACATTTCCCAGTCTATAGAGGGGTAGTTAAAGTGTCCCATGAATAGGATATTTGGTTGGATGATGAGTGCATCTAGTAGGTCTTGGTAAGAGTTGTGAGCTTTGCGAGTCATATGGGGTGACCTGTAGCTGGTCAGTACTTGACAGGGGACCATGTCTATGGAGACTTAGACATGGATCAACTCCTGGCTATCATCCTGATTAACCAACATAGAGATGTAATTGCGCTAACATACATAGAAACACTTCTACCTTTAGCCAGTGTCTGTACTGTTCTTGATCTAAATGTGTGGAAGGCAATGTAGCCTTACACTGCTGGAGTACTTTATGTGGCTTTACAATGAATCTGACAGCACAGATGTCTACATTCTCCAGAGTGAGCAGAGCTTTGTAGTGTGTTGAATTTCTTGTTTAGGGCCCTAGCATTGAGCAGTACCACCTTAATGGTGCTTTGAACTTTTTTGCTATGTTGCTAGTTTTGTCATTTTGACATTGCCTATAAAAAGATGTAAGGGGATAGATAAAGTTTTAGCCATTATCCAAAAGCCCAGGGGGAACAGTTGCCGACTATCTTTGGCAAAGCAAATTGGTCTGTTAACTATGTACTCCCATGCTGATAGATATTGGATTCCCCTTAAGAGACACCAGAAATTAAGAAAGTTAATGAAATTAATCATGTTCTCTTCATACTGTGGAAGCATCATTGGTGAGGGTAGAATGGTGCTGAATGCAAGACACATACTTATCTGTGACACATATTCAGAGAGATCCATAATGTCTCTTTTCATATAGTCCAGTCAGGTTCACCTCAGGTCATTTACACCTACACAAATTATGATAGAATCTTTTAGGTCCATGTAGTGCAGTGTCCTGAGTGTGTGCATGATATCATGGAACCTAGCTCCAGATAGGTGACTAACCATTATCTTTCCTTGTTCTACCTGAGAGTAGTATCTATGTTTTAAAATAGAATCCCCATGATGAGAGTATTAGGCAAAGTGTTTGCTTGCCTTATGAGCTTTGTTCTTACAGGATCATTGGGTGTAGGCTTATGTGTATTGTAAGGTGTTGCTTTTGGTGTGTGGTTTATTGATTGCTGATGGTGGGTCTTCAGTTTGGCGACTTAGGAGGTCTTTGAGGTTTGTAGAGATTTCTTTCAAGTGCATCAGCATAAAAAGGTCTCTGTGTGTGGTGAGTAGTATGTCTGAAGGATGGAATGTGTGCATTTTTAACAGTCTTGTTTGTACGTGGGATTTTTGCCTCCAAGGAAGGTTACATATGTACATCTCTTGCATACTTTTAGTTTTTTTTTTTTAAGGACAAAAATGTCTGAGTACATGAGACAATTGCTGCATTGTCTCAGGATACCTATATCTACCAAGCTGGCCACAGAGACATTAGGAAATTGCAAATCCATGTTGTCAGGACCTGTATTAGGGTTAGGCTTTTATGGTTTAGGGTCTTGGTTTTACAGGGGTCATCTGAGTGGTAACTAGGATGAGGGGTAGATGCTAGATAATGCTATGATCTTGGTATTCTATGGCACAGTGGCACTATCTAGCTGCCCTAAGCTTAGATCCGCACAACGCCTTTGTGTTACTGGTTAAAGTCCTAAGTATTAACTTTATAGATCTGATGCTGTCATTTTCATTTGTTCCTCAAGCAATGGATTCTGATCTGATCCTGGAATCTGATTCGGCCAGTTTTGAAAGCTTCTAGGATCCAAATCTTGCTCCTTCCTTACCTACAATCCCCTTGACCACTGCAACACCTTAAATCTCATTTGCCCTTCTTCAAAATGGTCGAGATTGTGACTTCTCAAGCCCCTTTGGTGTTTGTGAGTGTTATATCTTAAATCTTTAATATTTTTCTCTGATAGTTTCCTTCTTTATTCCCTACTTATCTGTATAACATTACCTTTTTGATATTTCTTTTAATTTCTTGTTGGTAGTTTCTTCTCTTTCCATGTACCTGTTGGTATATCTCCTAACTACCATTGTTTGTAGTTTTTGTTTCTGTTTCCTTAAAAAAAATGATTTATTTTAATTCTACCTTAACTCTTCCATTTTTTTCCAGTATGGCAGATAAATCAGATGGATTTAAAAAATGCACTTCCTTTCGGTATAAGATTCCTCTTTATGATGCCCACAGGGAGTGTGTTTATTGGTTTGGCCCACCACATCTAGATTCCCCATGTGCTATTTGTGTGGCCTTCAATCAAAAGGTTATTAGTGATCAAAGGAACAAACTTATTTTAAAAGGTCTCCTCCCTACTTCAGCTTCTACCACAAGTACTTCTTCAGGGACTCAAACCCCCACTAAAAAATCAAAGGAGCCCAGGGAGCAATGCAAGGGCTCTACTGCCCAGACTCCTCCCCAGACTTCATCTTTAGAACCTCCCAAAAAGTTTCCAAAACTGTAGGATCCAACGTCTTCAGAACCGAAACAGTCTACTTCTTTGTTGCCTCAGATTTGTGTTCTCAGATTCTCCCAGGAGCTGGTGTCACCAAAGTAAAGTTCACTTTTTTCACAGGAATCTCCCAGAAAGCCCTCTAGGCCACCCTACACATCCTCTTCTGTTAGGTCATTTCATAGTTTGCCTGATGCGGAGGTAGATAGGATGATGAGGAAATTCCTCAGGACACAGATCCCGATGTTGGTTTTGCCAGCTCTATTCCCACCAGATCTGTGAGCTACCAACTTGGTTTTCATCCTTCCCATTGTCACTGCACCTCCGATCTGATCATCCATTTTAGAGCCATGGATCCTAAAGCCTCAGGAGTTGACATGTCAGATCCAAGAGTTCTTCCTACTTCAGCTCCGACTACCTCCCTGACCTGATCGGTTCTAACTCTGTTAGAGCACAACAGCTCTTAGAGCTGAAGTGTCACCATCAGGTCAAGGGGTTGACTTTGAAGTCTTCAGACTCCCAAAACTTGACAGTTTGACTTCAACTCCTCCTCAGAGCAGGGGTTCGGGAAGAATCGGGGATTGTCTGTTCTGAGAGTTTTGGCTCCATAGGGATTGTCCTTGGGTTTGCTGGGTCCATCTGCCTTTGAGGTGGTGTACAGGGTCTTCTCTCAGCCGAGAGTAGTGTTGACTCTCCTGTCTTGGGATCTGTTCCCTGCTCCTTCTCTGGATCCTAAATCTCAGCCTTCACATCCTCCACCTCAGGTACAGCCTGCCCAGAAGAGCTTCCAAGCTGTTCCACATATAGAGGTCCCCATCTCTTCCAATACCTCACTCTAACATTCCACTGAGGAGGTTCCTCCGAGAATGTGCAAGAGAGGGCATCTGGATTCCCCACAGGCATCCCTCACAGAAGACCCTAACTTTGATGAGGGGAAAGGGTCCCCTAAATCTTCACTAGAACATGTCTCATTTTAGACAACCTAGAGATCCTTTGCCATAAAGGTGTTTGGTCTGCCCAAAACGCTTCCCAGGAGGAGATAGTGTTTTTGGAAGCCTTTGGGTCTGGCCCATTTACATCTTGGGTTACCCTCCCCTATGGATGACCTTATAGATCTTGTCTCCCGCAGGGCATGGGAGGAACTGGACTCCATGGAACCTATCCCGAAATGACCGGATAAAATACTTAGTGCCCCTACAGATAGCACTGGATAAGAGGAATTCATGTAGATGCCATGGTTGTTGTGGTAGGCACGAAGAAGGTGCTTGCAGAACAGAGGTCTACTGTCCATCCCTCTAACAGGGAGTCTAGAGCTTTGGACAGATTTGAGAAGCGGGTCTATGCATCAACAACTTTCATATTGAGATTGTTGAATTACCTGGCACACATCACCAGATTACAGAGGGACTTAATAAAGGAGCTCTCTAATTCTACTCCAGGGCCCATGTAGCAGAAGAACAGAAAATATTTTCATCAAGAATGGCCACTCTACAGTCTATCTCGACTGTGTCCATGAGGTTAATTTCGCACCCAATAGAGGGTACCTTGAGGGCAGCCGGTTCAGACATAGCCATAAGGAGATGTGGCTGGATGCGGTTATGTGACCTTGCAGAACCTTTCAAGGCATCATTCATCAATGTTGCCTTTGACAGATCATCATTGTTTGGCCCAACAGTGAAAGAGGCATCATTGTTTGGCCCAACAGTGAAAGAGTCTCTCCTGGGGAGAATAGAGTGGGAAGATGTCAGAAAAATATTCATTTTTATATATGTCTAATGCTTATTAGAAGCTAAAAGGGTTAACACATTTTCACTCTATTTTATGTACAAGATTTATTCTGTATGAAATTATAAGATGATTTTTCAAACCACAGTATGCTTTCTGAAACTGCAAGATGCACCCTGACCTAGTATTTGCTAGCACAGCAAAATTCATGATGTTAAGTTGTCTATCTCGCCTTCATTCTTGCTGGATGGGTTCGGAGCCGATCCTCGGCTCCGACTCGGCCACTCTAAAAGCTCGAGAGTTGGTTCCACGGGCTCGAGGCTCCCCCTATATCCCACAATGCTAGGCGTGAGTTACCTCAGATCTCGTTTGCCGCTACAGCGATCGAGGTGTGTTTTCTACCGGCTCCAGGTTAGTGAAAGTTAGAATAGTTTAAATTCTTTAACTTAGACTAGTTTAGTGTAATTTTCTTCCCCCTTAGTGTAGTGGACTTGCTTAACCCTCCTTTTATAAAGAACATATAGTTCTTCCCTAAGGCCTTCGGGCCCTTCCTCCCTTTCCTTAGGGTGTGTGTGTGTTTACTTAGGGTCTTTTATTAACTTACCTTTAGTTTTTAAATAATTCCCTTTTAATCCTATCAGTGTAATCTGTGTGTGTGTGTTTTTGTGTGTGATTACACTTCAGGTTCCTTGAGTATGTCCAAGGATACAAAGGTCTCAGGCTTCAAGAAGTGTGACTCGTGCTGTCAGAAAATGTCTCTGACAGACGGTCACACGTCTTGTGTGTACTGCCTGGGACCTTTACACCTGCAGGACTCTTGTGCTGTATGCCATGGCTTCAGCCCTAGAGTCCTGCAGGAGAAAAAAATAAACTCATTTTGAGGGGTTTAATTAAGCCTGAAGGTTCCCTTCCTGTGTCTTCTGGGAAACCTTCTAAGGCTTCTAAGACCTCGGCTCCAGCTTCAGAGTCGAGGCCTAAGGCTTTGAAGCCTACTGCTTCATCAGCTCCGGCTGGAGCCGATGAGTCTGTGACTGCTGTTTCAGTGGTTTCCTCGGCTCCGGCCGGAGCCGAGGCATTAGAGAGTCATGGGTCGGCTCCGATCATACCATCGGAGCCGACATCTAGAAAGAGATCGAGGTCACTGTCCCTTGGCTCCGTTCATTCGGCTCCAGCATCTCCCCTGCTGTCTGAACGGAGCCATAGATCTCACTCCTCCAGGTCATCGAGGCTCTCAGATCACGACCTCCAGAGGGTAGTGAGTAGACTTTTGAAGTCCGAGGCACTGGCCCAAATGCTCCAGAGTCCGACTCATCAGTCAATGTCTCAGCTTGTTCCAATTAATATTCCTCCTCCGACTCCTTTGAGCTCGGAGCCTGGGCATCTCGGAACCGAGACTGTGGTAGCGTCGGAGCCGATACATTTGTCTTTGGCTCCGTCGTCGGCTCCGATTTCTTCCTTTGAAGAATCTCGGCGCCAGGCTTCCCTCGTCGGCTCCGAGGGGGTGAGTGGCATCGGACCCTTGTCCGACCCCCCTCTCCCTCTCGGTGCTTCGGCGCTGGTGAGTTCGGCTCCGACATCGGCCTCGGAGCCATCTCTGTCGGTGCCGAGGGAGGTTCTCAGCTTCTCGGAGCGGGGACCTCTGGCTCTGCTTGACGGGGGTGCATTCGAGGTCATGCGGAGTGTGTTGGAACCTTGTTCGACTCCACAGTCGGCTCCGTCCGCCCCTCCCACTTCGGTGCCTTTGGTTATGTCGACTCACTCCCTCATCCCAGACCGCAGAGAGCAAGCTCCTCAAGAATCCCCTGTGGGGATCTCATCCTCTTCCGAGGCCTCTCCTGAATTGGCAGGAGCCCCTAGGAAGAGAAAGTGTAAGAGGAAACACTTAGACTCACCTGAGTCTGTCACCTCTGACACAGATTTAGAGGATTCGAGGGTTCCCACGTTCCCCTTCTGAAGATGTCTCTTTCGCAGACATTCTAGAGATCCTGAAACAGAGGAGAAATTGGCCAGCCCTTAACCCTTCGGAGGATGAATCTGTGTAT
Source organism: Protopterus annectens (assembly GCF_019279795.1). Lineage (NCBI taxonomy): Eukaryota > Metazoa > Chordata > Ceratodontiformes > Protopteridae > Protopterus > Protopterus annectens. Next base: position 293,632,941 of record NC_056743.1, read on the forward strand.
CTTGAGGCGTTTGGCTCTCGCCCTTCCACCTCCTGGGTGTCCCCCCCCTTTGATCCCCTCATGCAGGTGGTTGCAAAGAAGGCCTGGACGGCTCCTGATTCAGTGGACCCTACCCCAGGAGACCCTCCAAATTTATAACAGCACCAACTGACAAGCAATTTCTCACAAAAGGTGTTTCTGTGGATGCTATGGTGGTAGCTGCTGCCACCAAGAAGGAACTAGCTGATCCTTCGGTGCCTGTCCATCCACCTAACAAGGAATCCAGGTCTATGGACAGGATGCGGAAGCGGATGTTCTCGTCAGCGACCTTTGCAATGCGTTCGCTGAACTACCTATGCCATTTTACCCGTCTTCAAAGGGACTTGATCAAGGAAGCGAGTGATATGTTGAAGGATCCTACAGCTGCGGGTTTTCAGGACAAGATGAACACTCAGCTGGCTACCCTGAACTCCATAGCTAACTCCTCCATGCGGCTCCTTTCTTATGTGGCTGATGGAGCGAGCAGGGCCGCAGGGACAGGTGTGGCCTTACGCAGGCACGCCTGGATGCGATTATGCAACTTTGCGGACCCCTTTAAAACGTCTTTCACTAATTCCCCGTTTGATGGATCATCTCTTTTTGGTCCTCAAGTGAAAGAAACCTTGACTAGGTGCGAGACAGATGGCAAGACTCTTTCTGCCGTCGGAGTCCGTTTTTCTACTCCTTCTAGGCCTTACCCCAAAGGCCAGAAAAGTGGGAAAATGTGGTTCCGTAAACAATCTCAAGGGACTTCGCCTGACACACAAAGTCGGTTCCCCGCCAGAAGCAGAGGGGGGAACAACAATGGTAGACGTCGCCCTAGAGGCAGGGGGGGTCCGCAGAACCAGGGCAATCGGGAAGTCTTCTCTGATAAGCCCTTTCAGCATCCCTGAGGTGTTGCCCGACTGCCTACCTTCGGAGGCAGTCGGGGAAGATTGTCACTGTACCCAAAAGCCTGGCTATCCCTGACTCAAGACAAATGGGTACAGTCCATCATTTCCGAGGGCTATTCCATTCCCTTCTTTCGCATTCCAAACCAATCAAAAAAATCCCTTCCAGATGTTCCACCCGCTCAAAGGGATCTTGCAGCTTTGGAAATTTCAAAGCTGCTTGCAAAAAGAGCAATTCAGCCAGTTCCAGCAGACCAGCAAGGATCCGGAATCTACTCCAGGTTCTTTTTAGTTCCAAAGAAAACAGGGGACTGGAGACCAATTTTGGATCTCAGTATCTTGAACAAGTCAGTCAAGAAAACAAGATTTCGGATGGTCACGCTGCAGTCCATCCTTCCCCTTTTGGGAAAGGGAAGCTGGATGTGCTCTATAGATCTTCAGGATGCGTACTATCACATAATAATGAAAAGACGCTCCAGAAGATTCCTCCGCTTCAGGCTGGGAACCGGTCATTTTCAATTCATGGCCCTGCCCTTTGGTCTCACCACTGCCCCCCGGGTGTTTACCAAATGCATGGCAGTGGTAGCTTCTCACCTGAGACGACAAGGATTCCAGGTGTTTCCATATTTGGACGACTGGCTCCTTACAGCCCCCACCAAGCATCTTCTTCTAATGGCCAGGGACTACACCTTTCGCACTTGTCGAAATTTAGGCATTTCAATAAATTTCGAAAAGTCTGTTTTGTCGCCTTGTCGTACTATTACCTTCATAGGCGCAAATCTAGACACAATCAACATGTCTGCGAGACTAACAGATCAGAGAATAACAGACATACACAAAATGGTCTCGCTCCTCTTCAGCAGCAACAGAATCAAAGCCAGGTTAGTTCTGAAAGTGTTGGGGATTATGGCGGCTGCCATACCTCTGCTTCCATTAGCCAGATTCCACATGAGAATCCTTCAATGGATGCTCTTCACGCAATGGTCGTACCAGCAACTTCCAATGTCTCACACCATTATAATCATGCAAACATGCAGAAATCATCTTCTGTGGTGGATGTCTTCCCCTCAGCTCTTATTGGGAAGACCCTTTGTTCCTTCCTCCGGTTGCTACTCTGACAACGGACGCCTCCCTGATCGGGTGGGGGGGGCATTATCAGGGCAGAACTGTCCAGGGCACATGGCAACCAGACGAATGCCACTTGCACATAAATGTTCTAGAGATGAGAGCAGTGCTTTTAGCGTTGCAAGCCCTTCAAGACTCTCTTCCCTTGGGAACGATAGCAATCCAGACGGACAATATGTCCGTAGTGTGGTATATCAACAAACAAGGCAGAACCAGGTCCTACCCCCTGTGTCGAGAAGCACTCAGACTGTGGCAATGGGCGATTTCTTCTCAGCGTTTTCTGATAGCAATGCACATCCCCGGGAAGTCCAATCAAATCGCGGACAAGTTGAGCAGAGCTATCCTCATGCCTCACGAGTGGTCTCTGAAAGACTCTGTTGTGAGAGAAATTTTTCTCAAGTGGGGCCAGCCTTGCTGCGACCTTTTTGCTACTCCCCAAAACAGCAAGTGCAGAGATTTTTTCACCCTATTCCCGTTACCAGGCCAACCCAGCAGAGACGCTCTAGTCCAAGTTTGGCCCCGGGGACTTCTGTATGCATTTCCCCCCTTCCCACTAATCTCTCAAGTAATACAGAAAGCTATCGCTCAGAAGGCTTCATTGATCCTCATTGCTCCGTACTGGCCTCAACAGGTTTGGTTCCCCTTTCTACATCAGTTTCTGTTGGAGCGACCTTGGCATCTGGACCTAGTTCCAGATCTTTTGATCCATCAGTCGGGTCAGTTTCATTGCTCCCTTCCCTCTCTGAACCTCACTGCTTGGTTCCTCCAATTCCAACTTTAGCCAGGCTTCCTCAAATATCTCACTCTGTTCGAGATATTTTGATAGCTTCCCATAAATCTTCCACTCGAAGATTTATTTGAGTAAGTGGAAACGTTTCGCCTATTGGGCTCAAGGAAGGGACATAGATCCTTTCACTGCTTCCATCCAAATGGTCCTTGATTTTCTAGATGAACTCTTCCATGCAGGTTCATCTCCTTCTACTCTTAAAGTTCAATTGGCAGCTATTTCTAACTTTCATGTGGGCATTGCAGATTCTGCCATCATGTCCCACAAGCTTTGCAAAGCCTTTTTGAAGGGAGTTTTTCTACTCAGACCTCCGGTAAGAAATCCTCCTCCTCCTTGGGACCTAAATTTAGTTCTCAGTTCTTTAATTCTCTCTCCTTTCGAACCTGCATCCTCCTGTTCTTTAAAATCACTATCATGGAAGACTCTCTTTCTAGTAGCTATTACTTCAGCTAGAAGAGTTTCAGAACTTCATGCACTCAGCTGTCGACCTCCTTATCTGTTGTTCCATAAGGACAGAGTATCCTTACGAACCAACCCATCCTTTTTACCTAAAATAGCCTCCACGGCTAACCTAAATCAAAGCATTGACCTCCCGGTGTTTTTTCCAGAATATTCTAACAGATCTGAACAAAGACTACATTGGCTAGATGTTCATCGTCAGTTAAGATACTATTTGGATAGAACAAAACAATTCAGAAAATCTGACCAGCTGTTCATCTCTTATGCAGAAGGCAGAAAGGGACTTTCAGTTTCAAAGGTATCATTATCCAGATGGCTAACATCCCTGATTTCCCTTGTTTATGAAATTAGACACCAAAAGCTGCCTAGCAAACCTAAAGCCCATTCTACCAGAGCCTTGGCTACTTCGATAGCCTTCCAAGATAGACTGCCTATTGACACCATTTGTGCAGCGGCTACTTGGGTTACTCCTCACACTTTCATTTCTCATTATAAGTTAGATTTAGCCTCTAGACATAGAGCTAACTTTGGTTCCACTGTTCTCAAGAGTCTGTTCCGTTAGGCCACCCGGGACAAGGTGATAGGGACGTGGTCCCATCCAGCAAGAATGAAGGCGAGATAGACAACTTAACATATAGAAGTTATGTTCTTACCATAACGTTCCATGTTAGTTGTCTTCTTCTCGCCGCCTTCTTGCGTCCCACCCTCCTTCCCCCTGGCCTGGACAGACCTAGAGGAGTTTTGATTGTGACCTCTCTTTCTACCACCTCTTTACTTTAGGTATATGCTCTGCTGTGCATATCTCCTGGATCAGGATGTAGGTCACCCTTCTCTTCTCCCTTGTTTATAGAGGTGGACTTTGTTACTAGTTATTTTACTACTATTATAGGCAGTGCCTAGCTTACAAACGAGATCTGAGGTAACTCACGCCTAGCATTGTGGGATATAGGGGGAGCCTCGAGCCGGTGGAACCAACTCTCGAGCTTTTAGAGTGGCCGAGTCGGAGCCGAGGATCGGCTCCGAACCCATCCAGCAAGAAGAAGGCGAGAAGAAGACAACTAACATGGAACGTTATGGTAAGAACATAACTTCTATTTTATGCCTTTTGGAAATGTACTGAGAAGCAGGTGATTATCTGCTAGGTCAAGAAAATGTATGAATAGTGTATGAATAGATCAATACTGTTTTCTATAATATGATTGAATATGAACAATCAGCTCTGTTGATGTTATGAGAGCATGCACAGCTGCGGAAAAGAAGAGATACATGAAACAAAAGACTGCTTGAAGAATCTGTACTTGCTTTGTGCTCGAATTAGCTATAGTACCTTAAATGGTAACATAACATAGTGGGAAGCTGTATCTAACCGGTGGTCACCAAGGCCACATTGTTTTTCTTAGGAAGTTTTTCATAAAATTGATAGTGCAAACAGAAAATCATGGACAAACAGCTGCTATGTAATGATGATGTTAAAACTTGTGATCTGTTACGTCAGCTTGGTAGGCAATGTCTTATTAGAAAATGTATAAAAATATCTGCACTTCCTGATTCTAGTTAGACAAACTCTGTATTAGCATGTTTTTGTCTCCTTGCTGCAAGATTAAAGTGCCTTAACCTGAACCTACCGTCTATTGATCATTTTTAAAGTTTATTTTTCCAATGACAGAAGACCTTCTCTGCCATTGGAATTCACTTTTCTACCCCACAGAGACTTTTTTGTAGGAATCAGTGTGGTGATAAGAAAATGTGGTTCAAGAAATCTCAAAGTCCTTTCCAGGAGTCACACAAAGATTTTTCTCCCAAGTGGCAGATGGGAAAACAATTATAACAATAGATGCCACCCATGTGGCAGAGTGGGTCTGCAGAATAAAGGATCTTGAGATTCTTTCTCGGACACGTCCTTCCAGCACTCCTGAAAGATTGCCTGACTTTCCCTGTCTGGAGGCAGTGTGGGGGCACCTATCCTTGCACCAAGATACCTAGCTAGCCATTGCAAACTATCTTTGGGTGCAAAGGATCATATCCAGAGGATACTTCATTCCATTTTTACAACTTCCAGTGAAACCAAAGAGAATTTTCCCCAATGATCCACCAAATCAGAGGGAGTTAGCAGTTCAAGAAATTGCAAAAGGCAAAAAGTCATCTAGAAGATCCCACCAGACCCAGCACAATCAGGAACTTACTCAAGGTTCTATTAGTGCCAAAAAAGACAAGGGACCTAATGCCAGTTCTGGACCTAACGTATCTTAACCAATTTGTAAAGAACTCAAAATTCCAGCTGGTCATGGTCCAGTCCATCCTACCTCTTCTGCAGAAGGATGACTGGATGTGCTCAAGTCAGTTCATGTTCAAGATGTGTGCTGTCACATCAAAATGAACTGATGCTCATGAAGATATCTCTGCTTCCAGATGGGAGTCAGTCATTACCAGTTCAGATTCCTGCTATTTGGTCTTATCACAGCCCCCAGGGTGTTCACCAAATGTTTGGTGGTGGTAGAAGCTCACATGAGACTGCTTAGATTCAGAGTGTTTCCCTATTTGGGTGACTGACTCCTGACTGCACCAACCAGGTGTCTTCTAGTAAAAGCCATAGATTATCTGCTCCACCTAGCATCTGCACTGGGAATCACCATCAGAATGCAAAAATCTAATCTGCAACAAGTCCAAGTGATATATTTCATAGGGGCCACCATGGACACTGTCAGTTGTCTAGCTTTCCTGTCTCAGAACAAAATTCTTAAATTGAGAACACATGTCAGGTCATTGCTTGGCATGTTAACACCCCTAGCAAGATTGATCCTCAAAGCATTAGGTGCTATGGCTGCCACTTTAACTTTAATTCCCACAGCTCGCTTATATGTGGGAATCCTCCAATGGACTCTAGAGGTGCAGTGGTCCTTTCATAGTTATCCCTTGGGTCATCCCATAAAATTGTCTCAAGTATGCTGAAATTCTCTACTTTGGTGGATCCTCTCTGAATAAATTGAGCAAGGGTGTCCATCTACCCTTCCTCCCCAAACACCACATTAACTACAGATGCCTCCCAGTTGGAGAGGGGGCATTTCTTGGGATAGATGGTCAAAGGCACACTGTCGACACAAGCCCAATCTGCATATCAACATCCTAGAGATGAGAGCTGTACTTCTAGTATTGAAGGCCTTTTAGAGCTTTCTCCCTTTAAGGATTATTGCAATAAAACAGACAACATATCAGTAGTCTGATACCTCAAAAGTGGGGAACCAAATCTTATCCCCTTTGTCAAGAAGCAATCAGGGTTTGGTAATGGGTGATCTATTTTAACCATTTCCTAGTAGCAACACACATACTGGGGAATTCCAACATTCTAGCAGACAAGGCTCATCAGGACCATCCTCCTGCTTCATGAGTGGTCACATAAACAATCAGTGGCAGACATACCCACCCACAAGTGGGTTCAACCTTGCTGTGACCTATTTGTGTCCCCTTCCAAAAACAAATGCAGCAGGTTCTGTGCCCTGATCCCTCCTCAGGGACAGTCACAGAGAGATGCTCTAGTTCATGTTTGTCCCTTTGGTTTTCTATACGCTTATCCTCCCCTACATCTCATCTCAAAATTTCTTCAGAATGCACAACAGTTGAAGATCAGAGTTATCCTCATTGCTCCCTTTTGGTCTGATAGGTACGCTATCCCTTTCTTTGGTCTCACTTAATACATCCTCCTTGGACACTTGATCCCAGTCCAGATCCTCCTATCTCATTCATCAAGACAGATTCACACAGATTCTGTAGTCCTCAAACTGACCGCATAATTTCTCCAATTCTGATGATGGCTAGACATTCCAGGCATTCCTCTTCAGGTCGAAAAATTTTAGTATCTTCCCATAAATTCTCCACTAGGAAAATTTACAAGAGTAAATGGAAAAGATTTAGTATTTGGGCTCATCAGAAGCAATTAGACCCTCTCAGTGCTCCAGTCCCAGCAGTACTAGATTCCCTTTCCTCAATTTTCAAGGCTGGAGCAAGATTTTCTATAATTAAAGTTCAGTTGGCAGCCATCCTCAACTACCATAATGGAGGATAATGCTTCATATTTACATCATCTAAATTGTGTAAAGTATTTCTTAGGGGTACTTTCTTACTGAGACTTACATAAAGGACCCCAGTCCACCTTGGGATCTCACCATGGATTTCCTAGCCTTAGTACATTCCCCTTATGAACCATCAACCAAGGTAGATCTCAAATTTCTTTCTTGGAAAACTTTGTTTTTGGTAGCTATACCCTCTACAAGACAAGTATCGGAACTACAAACACCATCTTCCAAACCACTATATTTGATCTTTCACAAGGATAGTTACCTTAAGCACAAATCCTCCTTTTTTACCAAACATTGCCCCTGAAAATAATATCAATCAGGTCATTAATTTAACTGTTTTCTTCCCTAAATTTGAAAATACAGGAGAATATACCCTTCATCTTCTTGACATAAATAGACAATTGCATTTGTACCTGGATAGAATAAAAATATTCAGAAAATCTGAACAACTGTTGGTTTCCCTTTCTAAAATGAAAATGGGAAGATCAGTTTCAAAGGTTACCTTGGCTAAATTGATAACTTATTGGATTTCTTACGTCTGTTCTTTGAAAGGTATTGCATTACTTAAACAATTGAAGGCACATTCAAATAGATCAATGTCTTCTTCAGCAGACATTTGGTCAAGAGCTTCTGTTGATGATACTCATGCAGCTGCCTTTTGGTCAAATTCTCATACCTTTATTGTGCATTACAAATTAGATATCATCAACAGGAATAGAGCTGCCTTTGGTTCTGTGGTGCTCTGGGACATGCTTTCATGAGGGCCACACAATGTTATTGTGGCTGGGGACTCTGTCTTATTGGTTGAGGAACAAATGAAAATGACAAATCAGACAAGGAGGTTATCTACTCAGTATAACATTCCAGTTATGTTGTCCATTTTCATTCTTCCTCAGTTCCCCTCCCTTCCCCCTGTCCTTCTCCTTGGGAGAGACCTAATTGAAGTGTTAGGGACCATAGTTCCTGTTTGAGCTTCTGATTTTTCAGCTATCACTTTCCTGTCATAGCAGTGTTATTGTATTATATGTATATAATGTATATAATAGCAATCAGAATCTGAGGTGTTGCAGTGGTCAGGGGCATTATGGGTAAGGGAGGAGCTCAAGATTTCGATCGTAGAAGCTTGAGAAAGTGTCTGAGTTAGATCTAAGGATCAGATCAGAACCCATTGGTTGAGAGAGATTGAAAATGGAGAACGCAGATAGAACATTATGGTGAGTACATGACTTATTTTTTGCTACTATACAGGGTATTGCTAACCACCACTGAGCAGTGAACAGCTCAGCAAAAATGCATTTAATTTATAGCAGACATAAAAAGTTGGAACCTAACTCCAGTTCCCTCTGGCCAATAAAAAAACTACACTTTAAGCTCCCTGAAGTGACTCCCAACTCAGACCAAGTAAACACCTTCTGCTACAAGATGGATGATCCTGGAACTTCTTAATGTAAAAGCACAATAAAAGAAGCTCTCAAGTGCAGACTAAAACCCAACTAAATGCATAAAAAAATCCTCTGGCTGATGAAACAATCTCACTTTAAGCCCCCCCCCCCTGTGCATTTCTCAACTCAGCCTGACCAGGTTACATAACTACCCCCACTAAAATAGCAGTTCCAGTCTTCTTAATGTAAACACACACTTTTTATTGGCCAAAAGTGAAAAAGTATCAACTAGCTACAACAAATAAATGTCACTGTAAGCATCCCTGTGTGCTTCCCAATTCAGACAGACCAGGCTACCTTTCTACTCCCACTAGAATTGCAGCCCCAGTCTTCCTAATGTAAAAACAAACTTTAGTTGGCCATAAGTGAAAAGGTACTAGAAACAAGTCTAACAACTAGCTACAAGTATTTGACAGGTGATTTGAAGACAAGCCAGCCAGCAATGAAGAAAACACACACTTCAAGACAATTTTAAAGTACACTAACAGTATAAGGGGGGGGCTTCCCAGTTTCTTCTGTCAGTAACCAGTAGGATGAGCAGAGGGGATAAGACTGGGAGGAGCATCTAGGGACAGCTGTACAGCAGAGGCAGGAAGCTCAAAAGCTTCCAAGCATAAAACTGACACAGGAATAGGGAGGGTGGGAGGAAAGCAAACTCAGAAAAACACCTATGTTCAGCAGAGAAACCGGAAAGCAATACAGACTGTTACAATGCCTTAAATAGCTTTAACTTCATATAAAGAGCAAAAACAAAACCACAAAACTGATTTTAATGGTAAGATATGAACAGATATAAATATACTTCTTGAAATCAAAAATTTAGTCCAAATGTGTTCATCAGCTTGCAGCAATCTCGACACGGCAGTAATAGCAAGCATGTCTGATGCAAACCTGGGCATAATATGGTTAGATAATACCGTCTGCATCTTCTCTACTCTGCTTTCTAAAAAATGGCTATATATTAGCCTCTAACATATAACACAGTTTATGGCCAATTTGTTCAATAGTTTCAGTTGAATGTTTGGCTGTCTGCTGTTAACAAGGTGATATGAATGAACTCTGCTTGTTTAACGATGTCATTGCAAATGCAGGATACAGTTTTCAGGAGCATAGACTCAGAATAAACAAGTGTTCAAAACATTTTTGAAGATAAAGAAATGCCTAAGTTGCTCATAGGTGCAGTCCTTGATAACTGTGTAAAGGTACTGTGTGAGTAATGGAAAATTCTGGTAAATCAGATGACTAATAGAGAAAGGAAAGATTATAATCAGTGTTTTGGTTTATGTTTACAGTTCTCAGAATATTTCATAATCTGGTCTCTACACAGGGTTGTATTACATCTTGGTCATGTAACAAATGACAGTGGTCTATATTTACTGGTTGTGTAAACTGCAAAAGGTATATATTATCAAACGTTACTAGCTGTGTTTGGGTTCTCCATCTAATATAGGTGCACTCTTTTGACCAACTGTACACATACCTCTCGACCTGGAAACATCAAAAATCTGGACAAGGCCCATGAAAAATAGGTACAAATCTGTATGCTGATAAACATCTAATTTGCATACACAATTACATAACCCCAACCAGTCCAATGGAATTGTGGGATACCAACTTTCAAATGCAAACTGAAGAACAGACAACCAAAATATGGCACCAGAGTCCCACTGCAGCTATTCCAATGTACCATTACCTTGCTATTTTGCCACATTTACCATAAATACTGTGTGTATACTGCTTTACTTCTACAATGATTATTTGGATTTTATTTTTACATTTTATAGCACAACAATGCACAAACACTAATAGACATCTGGTAAACAAAGCAATACTGTCTCACAATGAAAATGGACCTGGCATTAAGACTTCTCTGCCATTGAAACGCACATTAATTGAGACAGCATTGAAACCCACACCACAGTCAAAAAATGCATCTGGCCAGTGGTGGATAAAGATTACGTTTGGGCCTTTTTCAAATCATTGGCCCCTTGCACACAAAACAAGAAACATACATATGTTCTTTTCTTTGATGCACTTCCTGACTTTATTAAATTATATTCCTTGTGACCTTGTATAATACAACACACTTGTTACAGTGCACTTTTAATTTATTGTTTGAACATTTGTCCGGTAGGCTGTACTGTAGGTAATGAAACAAAATGCATGAACCAGTATCAGAACATTTCTATCATGAAAGTCTACTTCCACACCCACACTATAAAGAGAATGACAGTAGTGTAAACCATAGGCATCTTGCACAGCTTCTCGCACTTATTCAGTTTCATTTTTTTTGGGGGGGGGGGGCAGAAGGTCAAAAACCAGGGACACATTTTAAAAATTGTTTGTATAATTTTGTAAAGTTGCTAGAATAAAATGTTGCGTTACCACCATGCATTTCACTGGCAAATCTTGAACCCAGCACCCTATGCACTACAGTCAGAGCAACATACCACTATGCCATATCAGCAGCTTCCTGAAAAATAGGAAGACTGAAACTCAATGGCTATCATTTAGTGAAATAATTTCTCACTTCTCACCATAGCTCTCAACTCTTAGCACAAAAAACCTGGACAAAGCTCACAAGTGGTGGTGGCTAGGGACTTACCAGAGATGCATATTAAACATTGCTTGTATAATTTTGTAAAGTTGCTAGAATAAATTGTTGTTGCCACCATGCATTTCACTAGAAGACTTGAACCCAGGAACCTATTCCCTACACTCAGAGCAACATACTACTATGCCAAATCAGCAGCTTCCTGCAAAATAGGAAGACTGAAGGAAGACTGAAACTTAATGGCTATCATTTAGTGAATTTGTTTTTCACCACAGTTCTCAACTTCTTAGCACAAAAAACCTGGGCAAAGCTTTGAAACTTAATGGCTATCATTTAGTGAATTCATGTCTCACCACATCTCTCAACCTCTTAGCATAAAAAACCTGGGCAAAGCTCACAAGTGGTGGTGGCTAAAGACTGTAGGCTCTTTTTACCCTGTACCCAAGGTACAGGGTTTGAGCCTGAGTACCTCTAGCCACCAGGTGTATTAAATGGGGGGCATTCACACACACGCGCTTGCACACACACACACACACACACACACACACACACACACACACACACACACACACACACACACACACACACACAAAGTCAGATTCCTTACTTGAAGTCTTCATTCCAGTTGCCATTCCTGCTCGCATCCTGTACCAGCAATTGCGATTGATTCGATCCTGCAACAGCAACCAGCAATTCATTGCCATTCCTGCTCGCATTTGAGCAGCCTGGACAGCCAGAAATTGAGCTCAATTCTGACAATCTGGTAGCCCTTACGGAACTGAGTCATCGCATGAAAAATTAAAAACAAAAGAAAAAAAATCAGAAATGAAGGGGTGCCACTTGGGAATAGAGGTAGTCCTTCATTTGAACCCCAAAACTCGGTAAAAACTGAGTAATCTGTCACGGTTTGGAGGCATGACTGAACATGGTACTGTTTTGACTTAAAGATGAACAGGTCTTGTAAAACAAGTCTCCTAAATTACCTAACATTCTCTTTTTTTCCCAATGTTTCTTTTTCTTTTTTTTTTTTACTGATTTCATGCAAAACATTTTATTTAACTGCATGGTTATACTGATATGTAAACATATCTGCATTCTGTATATTTTCTGAACTACTGCATACACATATATACTACCAAGGCATACATCTTAGCTGTTATGAGCACAATTTTATCTGCAAATTTCCAAAGGCTTATTTCATACAGCTGTTTTGCTTCCATTCTTTGGTGTCCTGTTCTACTTGTGTCAGATTCTTTATATGCCACATTCTAATCTGCACTACACATGTTCAAGAAAGAAAGCTATATTTTCCATTTTTTTAGGTTTTGTACACTATGGCTACAACTGTAGGAAAAATCAGGTGCCAGAGTAATACTCAAAATGATTTGAGGCTTAAGCAAGACTTTGCTGGACTTTATTGTAACAAAAAACGTTGCTTAAAACTTTAGTGAAAATATACATAGTACAACTCCCTCATTTATAAATTGACATCTACATTTGTTGTTATGTAATGATACGTTTGTGAAAGATTACAAGACTGTTTTTTTCCAGTTATAACTATACTGCTCATTATTAAGCCTATTAGGGTATGGCAGACAAAGCCAGAGAGGCAAGATTATGTTGGTTTGGACATGTGCTGAGGAGGAATGCATTGTAAATTGGGAAAAAGATGCTAAGGATGAAGCTGCCAGGTAACAGGAAAAGAAGGCCTAAGATGAGGTATACGGATGTCGTGAGAGAGGACATGCAGGGTTGGTGTAACAGAGCAAGATGCAGAGGACAGGAAAAAATGGAAACTGATGATCTGCTGTGGCGACCCCTAATGGGAGCAGCCAAAAGAGGAAGAAGGGTATGGTTTCACCATTGTTGTGCATCAACTACTGTCGAGCAATTCTGAACTGTTAAATGTCTGTTGAGATTTGGAATCAGACTAGTGTAGGAAGTGGTTAATTATTAATACTGAAGGACTGCTAATATACACTAGGCAGCAGTGTAATAATAAGCAGTACAGTTAGGTCAGTCAGATTTGCTGTCCATACTCCCTCTGCAAGTAGAAATAATATCATGCACAAAACAGTGTTGGGACTTGTTTGCAAGGGGAACAAGTTGTTTGGATATAAATTTTCATGTATAAAATGCAGAACTTGTTTGTAAGAGTAACAGAATATCTAGAAAATCAATAATGTTAGTGCTTCAAGTGAAAAAAAATATATACGCTATCTAGCAATTCTGTCTATATAGCAGGTTTCTTATCCCTGACGTTTTGCCTGTATAGTTTTATAGACTAGTATTGAAATGATGGAATCTTTGTCAGCAGCCAGTATACACAGCAGTATCCTCATACAGCTTGCAGAAAATATGTTATCGACTTAAGGAGAAGAGGTATGAGGCCAACTCTTGGAGATACTTTCAGTTTTAGTGAACAGAGAATTTGGTTATATTAGATTAACTATCAGAAAAATTGTCCATATCATTTGCTTGTTTTGCATAGCTGGTATTCTTCAGTTGCACTATCATGTCCTGTTATCTTAGACATTTACCTGTTCCAAACTTTCCCAAATAACTCCACAGTCGTGTAGCCCACTAAGGTTTCAAGTGTCAAATTCTATTTATTCAGTATTTGTTCTGTGAAAAATAATAGTTAATGTTCAGGCTGAACACTGTACCCTTAATTCTAAAGGAAATGCTCTCTTTCTGACCTTTGCTTTCTTCTTGAGCTGTTCCCTGTGTGTGTTGTCCAACCATATTGTCTCCTCTTTTATGCATGCTCTCAGGTAACAGATTTTTTGGCTCTAGTAACAACTTCTTATGCCTCTTTTCTCCCATTCCTTTTATTAACCCTCAACTATTCTGATATCCTTATTCTGCATGAGGAGTAGAAATGAAGAAACTACTCCAGTGACTGTTTGTGACAGTAATCTAAATGCCTATATACACAACCCAGGTCATTACTACTGTCTCAATTTGTACCCATTTTATTTCTTTTTTTAATAAGCGATGGCCTTTTTCCTGATTGCTGCTTTTTCTAGGATCACTTCCTGATTGCTTTTCTTTCTAGGATCTCTTTTCCAAGCTAGTATTCTGTTTTTTTGGATTATTAGAGACCAAATAAAGATGATGTTCTTCATTCCACATTGCTGCAGTCCTAACTATTGGGTAGTCCGCTGTCCAGTCGGCCCGAATACCAAAGTATATGGCTGACGTCGGTCAGGGCGCATTAGACTGACGTCAGTACGTCAGGGTACTAATGCGCATGACCGACGTCATATCCCCAGTCTTTTTTGCCGCATGGTCCGATGCAGAAGCAGTTTTGCGAGTGCAGGTTGGCGTTCTGAAATTTTCTGAAGTCGGAGTTTCAGACCAAATCAAAGTTGGCTAAGTACCCCGTTGGGGAACATTTTAGTTTTTTCTTGCCTCAGTATTTAACCGGATGTCAGAAAAAGTGAATAACTGTATTTCTTGTGGGAAACAGATACCTCATAGGGATTACCATACCTTGTGTATACCTTGTTTAGGGCCTGAGCACGACGTTGTTGGATGCCGCTCTTGTGCTAGATTTAACAAACGCACTATTAAGAGAAGGTTAGACTGTGCCAGGTTAGTGTTTGGGAAGCGTTGTAATTATAAAATGCCGTCGGATGCTCCGACGCCCGCTTCGTCCAAAAACCGCAAGGACAAAACGGCGAAGCCTAGGGTTGATGAACCGGCAGTCCCGGACGTCGGTTCTTTAGAAGGCTCAGTGGAGCCAGAGGTTTTGCCAGGAGTTTCTTTGGAGTCTCAGGCAGAGACTTTACTGTTACAGGATGTGCCTTCTCAGGAGGTAGGCCAGGCTGAGGGGGCTTCTCAGGTAACTGTTCTTCCCTCTCTTCCCAAGGTAGTTAGAGCCTCTCCTTCTGTTTCCAAAACTTCTTTGAGAGGTAGGCCAAGTTTAGCTTCAGTGGGGGTTTCTCCTAGCACTTCAGGTTCTGTGCCTAAGAAACATGTGCTTAAAATGGCAGAAGATTTGATTACTATGATTAGAGGTTCTATGCCCCCTCCTGATAAGAGGCCTAGGGTGGAACCTGAGTTTGAGGGTTTTGAACAGTGTTCAGAGGCTTCTGAGTCTTCTGCGAAGACTTGCAGGAGTTTCCTCCTTATTCTGATTCTGATGTGGATGATTCCACTCCTACAGCTTCTCCTCCTGAGGATTTCTCATTTTCAGAGACTCTGCATTCCATGAGGGAGCACTTTAAATGGGAAGGCCAAGATTACTCTGATTCCAGGAAAAGGCTTAGGGAATTCTTGTTTTACCCCAGCATAGGCCCTTAGCTATACCTCCTGTGTTGAATGTGGTGGAAGATGTTTTTGCAGAGGCTTCCCTGAACCCTGATTCTTTGCCTCCTGCTCCTGTTAAACCTGATAGGTACTATAGGGTGCCTGAAGCTCATAAGTATCTTTTTAAGAGTCCTAGGGCAGACCCGGAAACTGTTTCTCAGGGACCTAAAGGTGTTAAGGCCTCTGTTGTTAAAAACCCTGTTCCCACTGACAAAGAGGCAAGGGCTTTGGATAGATGGGGAAAGAAAGTGTATACTTCTTCCACTTTAGCCATGAGGGCGTTGAATTGTCAGTTCCACATGCTAAAATATCAAAATTATCTCCTTTCACAATTGAAATCTAAGGTGGATGCTTTGGCGGAAGGTATTGAGTGTAAAGAGTTGCTGGATTTAGTTCATGTGTCTGAACAAGTGGGTAAGCATTCTTTGCAATGTGGTTTTGATGCTGTACAGGCCTCCTCGAGGGTGGCTGCCACTAGTTCTGTTCTTCGCAGGCATGCCTGGTTGAGGGATCAGAATTTAGCTGAGCATGTTAAGACAAGGATTTTGGATGCTCCTTTACAGTCTGATGTGTTGTTTGGTTCGCCTGTGGAAGCAGTTTTAAAGAAAATGGAGGACAAGGCTAAGTCTATGCAAACTGTTAAAGATTTTTGCAGGTGCAGCCACCGAAGTTTAGTAGAAATTGGCCTACTAAGGGATGGACATATCCTGCTTATGATTCCCAGTCTAGGGGTAGGTCTAGACGTGGTAGGGGCAGAGCTCAAGGTTCTTTTAGGCCTAGAACAGGGAGTTCACCTGCTCAGACTTCTGGTGAGGGCAGGGGTCAGTCCTTTCGTAAACAGACCCAATGACCTGCCTTTTCAGCTGCCAGTAGATTCTCATCTGGCAGCTCCTTTGGGAGGAAGACTGTCTCTTTTCAAAGAAAATTGGGATTTAATTACTCAAGACAGATGGGTGTTGGATATCATTCACCACGGTTACAGGTTTTATTTCCATACATTGCCCCCTTTCAAAGGCATGCCAGACGTTCCTCCTCCACAAAGGAAAGAGGCTCACAAGCAAATTTCTCTGTTACTCCAAATAGGGGCCATTCAGCCAGTCCCTGTATCAGAAAGGGGCCTAGGATTTTATTCTCGCCTGTTCCTAGTACCAAAGAAGGGGAACACGTGGAGACCAATTTTGGATTTATCTATCCTCAACACTTATCTGGACATTCCCAAGTTCAAGATGTTGACGTTACAACAGCTTTTACCTCTGCTGGGCAAAGATCACTGGATGGTAACTTTAGATCTCAAGGAAGCTTACCTTCATGTGCCTATAAGACTAAGTTGCAGGAAGTATCTGCATTTTCGAGCTGGAAATTCTCATTATCAGTTCTCTGCATTGCCCTTTGGCTTATCTACTGCCCAGAGTATTCACAAAGGTTCTGGCTCCAGTGATAGCTTACTTCAGGCTAAAAGGAATTCAAATCTATCCTTACTTGGACGACTGCCTGATTCTGGCTCAAGAAAAGGAAGACCTTCTACAGCATCTGGAATATGTTATAGCAGTGCTAAGATGCCTAGGGTATTCTGTGAACGAAATAAAGTCCAGTCTAGTACCCTCTCAAGACATGTGCTTTCTGGGTGTGAGACTGAATACAGCAGCCCAGATGGCCTTTTTAACCCCGGACAAACAAAAGAGTCTATCCCTTTACTTCCATCAGCTATCTCATCAGTCCGTGCTGACTGCAAGGACAGTCCTTCAAGCATTAGGGTTCATGGCATCTTGTATTCTGGTGCTTCCCAATGCCAAACTGCATATGAGGAAGCTGCAATGGTATCTCAAAAATGTATGGACACAGCACTGCCAGGATTTGGACACTGTCATTCAAATAATACCTTGCCTTCAAAAGAATTTTTGTGGTGGGCTCAGGAATGTCACCTAAACAAGGGACTCTCTGTGACCCGGCCAGAGGCGAGTCAGATTTTAACGACAGATGCCTCGGACATTGCTTGGGGAGCTCATCTAAATGGAAAATGGATACAAGACAAGTGGCCTGCCAGACTACAGCATCTACATATCAACATGAAGGAGATGTTAGCAGTCCAGTTTGCATTAATGGCTTTCAAGGAGTTACTTCTTCCAGGGCAGGTGTTGATTCTAACAGACAACACAACTGTCATGTGGTACATCAACAAACAAGGGGAACACATTCTTATCCTCTATGCAGGCAAGCAATGATTTTATGGGAGACTGCGCTCAGCTTGCAACTAACTCTTCAGGCAAGGTTTCTGCCGAGCACAGAACTCCTTAGCAGATGTGTTAAGCAGACAAATCATGGATCCCCACGAGTGGAAACTGGATCTTCATGTATTTCAGAAATTGACAGTGTCATGGGGAACTCCAGACATAGATCTGTTCGCTTCTCCACTAAACCACCAGCTGCCAAAGTTTTGCACAAAGGGGTTTCATCACACAGCTTGGAAAGTGGATGCTCTTTCTTTCAGTTGGAAAAATCTTCATGTGTATGCCTTTCCACCTCTGCCTCTTCTTCCAAAGGTGCTCTTAAAGGTCAGACAAGACAAGCCAAGGATGATTTTAATAGCTCCAGATTGGCCTCGGCAACACTGGTACCCACTACTAAGGAGTCTGGTAAGGAAGCCTCCATGGCCTTTACCTTTGATTCCACATCTGTTATCTCAGAAGGACGGTCATCTGCTCAATGTCAAGCTTCACTCTCTTCATCTGACAGCCTGGCATATTCTGTGTTGAAACACAGCAGGTCTCAACTTCCTCAACAAGTTTTAAATGTGATTATGGAAGCTAGAAGACCTAGTACAAGGAAAGTGTACGCAGAAAAATGGAAGAGATTTTTATTTTGGAGTACAGCAAAGAATTTGGAGATTTCTGAGCCTAATTTGAGTGTGGCTCTTCAATATCTTACTGAGTTATTGGACAAAGGTTTGTCCTTCTCTTCCATTAAGATTCATGCTGCAGCAATTTCAGCTCACTATGATTGTGACCCACCATTGTTTTCGCATCCTTTGTTCAAGCAGTTTCTTAGAGGGGCAAAGAATATAAGACCCCACGTAGAGCTCCTACTCCTGCTTGGGATCTCAATTTTGTGTTGGAAAAACTTACTCTACAACCTTTTGAGCCTGCGGCTACTGCTGAATTGAAATACTTGTCATGGAAGACTGCTTTTCTGTTGGCTATTACTTCTGCAAGAAGGGTGTCTGAGTTGCAGGCCCTTATGGCAGTAGAGCCCTTTTTGATTTTCCATAAGGATAGGGTATCATTACGTACTAATCCTTCCTTTATGCCTAAGGTGGTTTCTAGTGTGGCTTTAAACCAAACTATTCATTTGCCTACTTTTTATGCAGACCCCCAAAATAAAGGGGAAAAGATTTTGCGCACTTTAGATGTACACAGGCAATTGCGTTATTATTTAAGCAGGACTAAGGATTTTAGGCATTCTCAGCAGTTGTTTGTTTCTTTTACTTTGAGTTCGCAGGGCAAGCCTGTGTCAAAACAAACTATTTCTAGGTGGATTGGGTTTTGCATTGCATTTTGTTATTCCCATCATGGCAAGGAGATTCCAGCTGGGATTAGGCCTCATTCCACTAGGGCTACTGCCACTTCAACAGCATTTCTAAGGGGGGTGGCAACTAAGGATATTTTGGAGGCAGCTACTTGGAGTTCAGTACATACTTTCTCTAAGCATTATCACCTTCCTCTCTACTCTAAGTCTAGGGCTGGTTTTGCCACAGCTATTTTGCAAGGCATGTTGTCAGCTCCTGCTTCTTTATGATTTGCCAGCCTCCCTTACCTCTGCTTTGGGATTCTACCCAATAGTTAGGACTGCAGCAATGTGGAATGAAGAACATAGTACAGTTTTGTACCTACCATAAATGTAGATGTTCGAGGATCCACATTGCTGCAGTCCAATTTACCCTCCCTCCTTCCCCTCTGTGTTTAGGGGTGGTTGTGTAGGTGAGGTTATATGCTGATATTTTTGTATATATTGTACATATTTTTGGTGCAGGTATATTGGGCCTTGTCTTTTTAGGGTCTTCTGACATCTGGGGCAAGAAAAGACTGAGGATATGACGTCGGTCATGCGCATTAGTACCCTGACGTACTGACGTCAGTCTAATGCGCCCTGACCGACGTCAGCCATATACTTTGGTATTCGGGCCGACTGGACAGCGGACTACCCAATAGTTAGGACTGCAGCAATGTGGATCCTCGAACATCTACATTTATGGTAGGTACAAAACTGTACTTTTACAGTTTCCTGCATTAAACCTTACAAGTCACTTCTCAGTCCACTCTGCCTGTCTCATGAGATCCCTTAAGGCTTTTTCCCATGTCCTGCACTAACCCTTCTATGACACTGCCAGCCCAGCTATCTGGAATTTTGTAAATAATACTGCCTCATTTGTGAATATTGATATGATTTATACAGAACTGTATGTTATGTACTGAGGTTCAAAAATGTAACCACAGCAAACCCTGGTGGAACATAGAAGATTAGCTTACAAAACTTCAAGAAAATAAGTTGAAATTAAGTGCCTTATGTTGTGCTAT
This sequence comes from Protopterus annectens, assembly GCF_019279795.1. Taxonomy (NCBI): domain Eukaryota; kingdom Metazoa; phylum Chordata; order Ceratodontiformes; family Protopteridae; genus Protopterus; species Protopterus annectens. The sequence continues at coordinate 293,653,174 of NC_056743.1, forward strand.
AAAAGTTAGTTTCAATGCAGCAAGAAGAGAGGATGTAGAGCAAGAAGTTTTTTCTATTGTGTTGGAGAGAAATAATTACTAATTTTAAAATGTAAAGTGATTTATTGCTTTATGACTTCCCAACAGCTGCTCATCTGAGAGATATGTATTTTTAACACAGAGATTTTAAGTTTCTGTTTAGCCTGGGAACTGAACTCGGGTGACAAGGAATGATGTCATTCAAGCTAACCCAGCAGTAATATTTGATATTGATTTAAGAACTCTCTCAGGGAGAGACTTTCCATTTGCTATCTTGTCTTGGACATGTAAACATCTACTCAGCACTTCTGCCTGCGTGTTGCTCTCTAAGTAAGTTATTTAGGGCATAGTGTCTTTTAGACATAGGAATATAGTAAAGATTAGTTTAGATGTTTTCTGTATTTGAGACTTTTCAATGTTTTAAAATATTTCCTGTGATTTGAACTCTGAAGTAACTGTGTTTGTTATTGAGTATTGATTTGTCCTTTTATTATTTATTATTAAATATATTTAAACCTATCTTTGTGGCTGATATTTGTGAGACATATTTAAGCTCTTAGAATACTTGCATATGTATTTGTTGGCACTGTACAGGCCACTCCTAAATAGCCTTGCCCTTTGTTACAACTACAGTTTGGATAATAACATTACACAGTAGGATTGGTCACACTTTGTAAGGGCCTTATAGTAGCTGATAAGGAGGGATTGGTGGCAGTGATAACTGCCTTAGAGTATGGGCAGAAAGGGTCATAGCTAGTAAACCTGTGCCAGCCTTTCACAGGTGTGTGTGTGTGTGCGTGTGTTTGAATATAAATGAGATCTCAAAGTGCGTGTGTGTGCCAGTCAGCTACTTGGGCAGGGACACGAAGCACTGGTTGGATAGAGAGGGTGCTGGAGGTCTTGTCTTGACCCCTCAGCTGAGATCTTAACCTTATAGCTGTGCCAGTGGGTAGTCTTATTGGGGATCTGGAGAAAGAGAGAGAAACCAGCCCCAGACTGACTGTGATCTCTGTGTGCTCTTAAGAGAAATTGCACTTTACTGTGTGTGTACTTGTCATTCTCCCATTGTGTATGTCCCTCACTGTTCCCAGTGGTGAGGATTGAGGCTCCATGATTATGGGGCTAGTGCAGGGGTGTCAAATATTAATTGGCTGTCAGTGGTGGGGTATCTATATAAAATATTAATTGGTTGACAGTGGTGAGATAGCCATATCACACATTAATTGGCTTGTAGTGGTGTGGATATTGAATTCCTGTAGCTTGTGTACAGTGGTCACTGAAGGTGTTTGTACTCTCAATCAGCCATGCAGTGAACATTCAGAGTTTATATTACAATTGTTTTATATTGTTTTGTTAGCTTAGTTAGTCAGGGAGAACAGGCATGCATGTCAGCAGAGGGGTATGACAAGCTGACAAGGAACCAGTTGGCTGAAATGTGGTAGGCTAAAGGATTGGTGCATGCCAACCTGACTAAATCAGACATGATTGCAGCTTTAGTCACATATGCATTACAGAAAAGCAACCAGGAGGACAATCAGACTGGCTTGGAGATGTACAGCTCTCAGAAAATGGACAGCTCAACCTTTCCACAGAAGAGTTAAAAATCCATCTGGAGTTAGAGACTTGAGCTGGAGGCCAAGCATTTGGAAATAGAAGCAGCAGAGAAACTGCAACATCTGTAGGCTGACGAAAATGAGGAAATGTGATGGCTGGAGGCAGAGGCAACATGAAAAGGAGATGTTGACTCTTTGCCAGAGTCTTGGAGGTAATGGAGAAGGTAGTAAATGGACCCCAGAAGTAACAAAGGTAAATTTCTTCCATAATTTACAGAGGGGGGGATCATTTTGATAGTTTCATTCATATGTTTGAGAGGATATATTAACAGTATAATGTTGACCAAGGGCTCTGGGTAGGGTTCCTAACCCCCTTACTCCATGGTAAAGCTGTAACCACTATTTCTAAACTGTCTGATACTGATTGTTTAAATTATAATTTTGTAAAGAACTGTCTTTTAGAATGTTTTAAGTTAATGCCTGAAGTTTATAGAAAAAAGTTTCATGAGCATAGATGCAAGGCAGATGAAGGTGTGTGTGAATCTATTGCTGAACTAAGCACTTATTTTCATAGGTGGGTAAGTGGATATCGGGTCACCACTTATGAAGGGCTGGCAGAACGTTTGGTGAAGGAACAAGCCCTTAGCACTTTGAGGACATTAGAATCTGCCTAGCTGATAGACAATGCACTAATGCAGATGAGTTGGAGAAGAAGGGAGACCTATACCTAGCAAGCAGGACATCACTGCACAGGTAAAAGACACCCAGTGCTGCTCATGGGTCTAAGGGAACACAGGGAGGGCAGCGCAGACTGTTCTAACAGAGTCCGCCAGTAACAGGGGAAGCCACTGATCCAGGTACATGTCCAGGGCCAAGGGATAAATGTTTATAATGCAACCAGTGGATGTTCGTGTTTCACTGTTGCAGTCCTAACCAATGGGTTATCTGGCTCTTGGTAGCCTTGATCAGCCAGAATACCAAAGATAAGTAATAATGATGTCGGCTGTCATCGATTGTAAAGGACATCAGGGCATCCGATGCAAAAGGAGGCAGCTGACATCACTTCCTCAGTCTTCCTTGCCGTGAAGCCCGAAGCAGAAGCATTTCTTCCATGAGTGCCAGTCAACAGTTTACCTTTTTTGTTTCCGACTACACAGTTAAAGTCAACTACAGCTAAGTACCCCATTGGGGATCCTCTTTTCTTGCCTTAATGAATGTCAGAAAAGGTTAATAATTGTCTTACCTGTGGAAAACAGATTCTCCATAGAGATTTTCATTCCTATTGTATTTGTTTAGGGCTTGAGCATAACGTTCCTAATTGTGATCACTGTGCTTCCTTTAATCCACGTACTATTTGTCATCAGGCTAAGCTTTTAGCTAAGCATTTTGGAGTTTGGCCTAAGTTTGTCAGTATGGCATCCACTGGTCTTCAGGCTTTGGATATCCCCAAGCATCATTCACCGTTGGGGCACTCCTCAAGTGGATCTTTTCTCCTCTCCAGACAACCATCTTCTACCTCTTTCTTGCACCTGACAGCATCACAGCAGAGCCTGGAAAGTGGATGCTCTGTCCTTCCCTTGGATGTGGCTGCCAGTTGTATGCCTTCTCTCCTCTTCCCAGAGTATTAGTGAAGATCAGGGATGAGCAACCAAGGACTATTCTCATAGCTCCGGACTGGCCCAGGTAGTATTGGTACCCACTGCTTCGCAGTCTCTCACAATTTCCTTCTTGGCATCTTCCTCTGAAGCCAGATCTTTTGGTTCAGGAAGGGGGGAAACATTCTACATCCCTTATCTTCAGTCTCTCCATTTGGCAGCGTGGCTCATTGTATGACTCCATCCTTTTCTTCCTCCCTTTCCCAGAAGGTGGTTGGTGTGCTGAGGGAGGCCAGGAGGCCTAGCACTAGGAAGTCCTATGCTAGCAAATGTGAAAGGTTCTCTCACTGGATGCAGGCTAGAGGGGAATCTTCTTCTCAGCCTACCTTTCCTCTGATCCTGGAATACCTGGCTGATTTGCTTCAGTGTGGTCTTTCTTTTTCCTCTATCAAGATCCATGCTTTAGCCATTTCTGCTCATTGTTCTTTTGAACAACCCATTTTCTCTCATCCTCAAAAGAAAATGTTTCTCAGAGGTGCTTGCAACTTAAAACCTCCCATACAGGTGCCTACTCCAGCCTGTGATCTTAATTTTGTTCTAGAGAAACTCACTCTGCCTCCTTTTGAGCCAGCTGCCACTGCAGATTTAAAGTTTCTCTCGTGGAGGACTGCCTTCCTCTTGGCTATAACTTCAGCAAGGAGGGTTTCGGAGCTGCATGCTTTGATGGCTGTGGAGCCTTTTCACATTTTCCATGCAGACAGGGTCTCTCTGAGAACCAACCCCTCCTTTATGCCTAAGGTGGTTTCTAGCCTGACTCTTAAATCAGTCCATACACCTTCCTACCTTTTTTCCTAATCCTCGAAATAGAGGTGAAAGAATCCTACATTCTCTTGATGTGCATAGGCAGCTCAGGTTTTACCTGGACAGGACTAAAGACCTTCAGAAATCAGCACAGTTATTGGTCAGCTTAGCCCCTGGAACCCTAGGTTAATCACTTGTTAACAGAGGGGGAGGAGCTAGGAACTAAAATTTCTATTTAAGGAGTAAACTAAAACATTTTAGAGCTTTACCAGAAAGGCTCATCCAGACTCTGCTGCACTTTGCTGTGAAGGAAAGGTTAGTTTGCTTTTATTTTTTGTATTACTGTATTGCCTTTCTATATTTTGAATACTGTAGTTTGTTTTCTTTACCTTGTGTTTTGCTTGCATTCAGTTTTAACAGCATATTAAAACTTCAAAAGAGACCACAGCTCTCTCTGTTCTGAGTCAGGCACTGTCTTTCTAGTTGCCCGCCTCTTATGTTAATCTGACCATATATCTCATTTCTCTCTACTTTCACTGGCTTATGTGAGTAATCACAAAATCATCATTTTGAAATCCCACCCTTCAATTATTTAAATTTATTGGCCATCCTACAGTATTTCATAGTACCAAAATACAAAAGTGACCACCCCTTTCAATCCATCTTGCTGTTTTAAAAATAGTAACTCTCCACTAAACCTTAACTTTTTAAACAGGTAAAACTCAAGTTACCTACTTTCACATCTAACTTCTCTAGTGCACACTGCAGAGTGCATTCTTTTCAATCTTACCTTTAAGCATCCCTGTGACTAGCACTTTCTCTAATACCTGCTGGAAAGCACTAGGAAGCCTTAAACTCATACAAACACTGAACTCTCCCTGTTAACAAGGAGAAATTAATAGTAGGCACTAAACAGCCTATAATTGCAAAGTACCTTGCTAAGGAAACAGCTCCTATACTTTACAAAAAAAAAAAAAGCCCCAAACCAGGCATGTCCAAGGGTCAGCTTAGCTTCCGGTGATTTCTCCTGTCCACCTGGTGAATCTGGGCATACTGGGGCAATGCAGCAATTGCCTCATGTACACAGACAACCCTCTCCTCCTACCACCCAATACTACAACCTATGAGAGATGCACTTACATAGCCAAAATGGAAGCAAAGCTCTCTCCACCCAAGATTGTGCTAAACAGTCAAGAGGAGAAGGTTAACACCCACACTACACCTCAAGCAACACATAGCCCTTCTAAACGCGCACCACCAACACCCACATATAGCAACACTAAATCCACATATGCAGAGGCCCTTAACTGTAACCTGCCCAAGCAACAAAGACCTCTGAAGCTGAAACGCAAACAAACACCAATCACAACCAGTGTGCCACCCAGCAACAGCCCCTAAGGCAAGACAATGTACCTAACACTTTAGTCATAGGTGACTCTATAGTCCGGCACACTGATGTCCCTCTCACCAGGTTGAATAAGGAGAAAATTAGTCAGCTGCCTGTCGGGTGCCATTATCTGCCACATAACGCATGCACTCAAGTCACTCCACAACAAGTACAAATATGACTCTGTCATTGTCCATGTTGGAGTGAATGACTTGAGATGTACCTCCCTGGACTACATGAAAAGAGACATGGAAGAGCTCTCGGATCATGTGGCCCAGGCAGGTATGACCCTAGCCCTGAGTAGCATCCTGCCTTCGCCCAGAATGACACCACAATATAAGGATAAAATGATTGACTTCAACAATTGGCTAAGCTTATGGTGTCATTCAAAGGGGATCCAGTATCTATCTGCCTGGGACGACATGATTGACAGACCACGATGCTTTGCCAGAGATGGTCTGTACCTGTCGCCCCTGGGATTCAGGTTACTGGCTAAGGCTCTTGCCACTCCTATAGTGCCTTTTTTAGGCAAACTTCAAAGGACAAAACCACCACCGTAACAGGTACAAGCATGCAAAATCTGAAGGTAATGCTAGAAGTGTAAACCTCAAAATGCACTCTCTCGAGGCACTCCTAAAAATGGAGAACATCGATATCTGTGCAGTAACTGAGACCTGGTTCAAGGCTCCAGAGAACACCCCTGCAATACCAGGCTACAACTCTTACCACACTTTTTGGCCACCAAACCAGGACCGAAACACTAAAGGTGGAGGAGTGTCAATATTCACCAAGGATATTCACACCACCAGGCTAGTTGGCCAACACAATGTGTCTGAAATTCTCCAAGTGCAACTAACACTAGGTAAGACTGCAATCCAAATTGTAGCTTGCTACAGATCCCCACCATACCCCAAGATTCTCACTACACCTTTCTAAACATACTGGAAAATATTAAGATAGAACCAAACACCCTAATACTGGGTGATTTTAACTACCCTGCCATTAACTGGGAAAACTACTCATGTCCCAACACCGTTAAGAACGGTTCTTGGAATTCATAAATTCCAACGCCCTGGATCAACTAATCCATAGTCCCACCAGGGCTCCAATATCCTAGACCTGGTCATTACCAACATGGGAAATCAATGCTCCATACCTATGGTCACCCCTCGTTAGTCAGGTCTGACCATAAGCTAATCACCCTTAACATCCACATCCCACCCCACCCCCAGTAAAGAAACCACCATAAAAAACTTCTCCAAAGCCAACTTCATGCTACTCAAGTCAGAAGTGACAAACTTCATGACACCCATGCAGACGGGAACTGAAAGTTCAACTGCTGAATCCTACACTAAGGCACTGTACGAGCACATCCACTCATGCATGAATCGTGCCATCCCAAATAGAACCAAAATGCTCTCATCCAGAAAAAGGAAGCCAATCTGGTGGTCCCCTGACATAAACAAACTTTACAACAAAAGGAAGAAACTTTTGCAGAAAAGAGAAAAATCCCAGGATGCAAAAAACTCCCTTACTAGCCTCAGTAAGAAACTGAGATGCCTCATAAAATCCTCCAAAGCTAGTTACGAAAATAAAATTGCCAAAGATTCCAAAGACAACCACAAAGCATTCTATAACTATGTCAAGAATCTAAATGGCAATGCTCAGATCTGCTCTGAGCTAAAACAGAATGGCATTAAATATACTGATCTGAAGGATATTGCCAATATCCTGGCAGATCAATTCAGTGCCAACTTCACCCCTCTCACCCCTAAATGGCCCATCTCAATACCGGAAGATTGCCAAATTCCAGTAATAACGGCCACACAGGTACAAAACGCACTCTCTAAAGCCAAGAATACAGCATCCATGGGACCAGATGACATCCGTGTACTACATGAACTACAATATGAACTGGCACCTCACCTAAGTGTCATGTTTAATCATAGCCTCACCTCAGGTTTCGTGCCCACTGAGTGGCGCAGAGCTACAGTTATCCCAATCCACAAGGGGATCCACCTTGGATCCCGGAAACTACCATCCCATCAGTCTGACAAGCCTTATCTGCAAGGCCATGGAGCGTATTATCATGGAACTTATAAACAAAGACATTGGAAACCTTCAAACACTGGACCCCACCCAGTTTGGGTTTGTGAAGGGCCGATCTTGTCTCCTGAACCTGATTGACTTCTTTGAATCAGTCTCCAGAGCCATGGACAAGGGTAAGGTGGTCCACACAGCCTATCTAGACCTTGCCAAGGCCTTTGACACCATCCCCCACTCTGGAATCATAGATAAACTTACTAAGTTGGGCATTAATCCCTATGTCACCCAATGGGTTGCTAAATGGCTTACTGATAGAACCCAAACTGTAAAAGTAGCCGACTCCAAATCCAACTCCAGACAAGTGACAAGTGGAGTACCTCAGGGTTTAGTCCTGGGGCCGCTCTTGTTTGGCATCTACTTCTCTGAAGTACAGGTCAACACTAAGGGACTCTGGCTAACAAAGTTTGCAGATGACTGCAAACTGGGAGCCATTATTGAATACCTAAATGATGTGGATACTCTACAAAAGGGCCTTACAGAAACAGATGCTTGGTGCCAGAGCCATGGGCTCAAGCTCAATGCCAAGAAATGTATTGTTATCCCCTTTGGGAAAAAACATGTATCCATGAATTACCATATAGGTGGCAGTACACTAAACACAGAAAGTGTGATAAGAGACTTAGGGACACAGGTGGACAGTGGTCTCACCTTCGATAACCACATCTCCACAAGTCAGGAAATCCTTCTATGTGGCACACCTCATCACGAAGGGCTTTTCATCCAGAAAAAAGGAGGTCATTGTCCCACTGTACTCATCCCTCATTAGACCCATTATAGAATACAATGCCCCATTTGGTATGTACCTCTCAAGACATCTGCAACAACTGGAAAGGCCTCAGAAATACCTCACTAAAAGAATCGCAGGCCTAAAGCAGATGCCCTACGCTGACCGCCTTAAAAAACTTCAGCTATACTCTGTCGCATATCGTCTACTCAGAGGCGATCTCTGCTTAACATACAAGGCCATGTCAAACCCAGAGCTGTTGGACATGCTACACTTAAAGAAATCCCAATCCCTCAGAGCTACACGCTCCAGGGATCTAAACCTTGTCATCACAATAAACAAAACATGGTGGAGGGATAGGTTCCTGACCCAGAGACTCCCCAGACTCTGGAATAGATTGCCCATACATGTCAAGCAGAGTGCCTCTTTGGACCTCTTCAAGAGGAACCTTGACGATTGGATGGGAGAAAGGAAATTCACCCCAGGGATCATGTCAGTCGCCCTGCTAGACAGGGGTCCAGGAAAGTAAATAATGTGGGAAGAAATAACCAGGGAATTGTTATGGCTAGGCTTGTATAGGCCCTAGGGCTGATAGCCTAGTACCAACCTATGAACCCAGGGCAAGGCTGTTTCTAAGCAAACCATTTCCAATGGCTTGCTCATTGTATTACTTTTTGTTATTCCTTTCATGGCAAGGTTCCTCTTCAAGGGGTTAGGACCCACTCAACTAGAGCAGCTTCCACTTCTGCAGCCTTTTTAAGGGGTGTCCCTACTAAAGACATTTTGGAGGCTGCCACATGGTCTTCTGTTCACACTTTCACAAAGCATTATAATTTGCCTTTGTTTTCTAGAGCCAGGGCAGGGTTTGCCACTGCTGTTCTGCAGGGCATTATCTCCAATCCTTGATTCTGTTGGTTCCTCCTCCCTTTTCTCTGGGCTTTGGTAATCAACCCATTGGTTAGGACTGCAACAGTGAAACACAATGAACATAGTACAGTTGTGTACACTTACCATAAATGTAGATGTTTGAGTGTATTCACTGTTGCAGTCCTGCTTTCCCTCCCTCCTTCCCCCTTTTTTCTCTTTTCCTAAGGTATAGGCTAAATTTGGTTTAAGTCTTGTTTTCTGGGGGCTCCTGACTGTTATGGCAAGAAAGACTGTGGAAGTGACGTCAGCTGCCTCCTTTTGTATTGGACGACCTGACATCCTTTACAACCGACGACAGCAAATGTCATTATTACTTACCTTTGGTATTCTGGCAGATCGAGGGCAACCGGGAGCCGGATAACCCATTGGTTAGGGCTGCAACAGTGAATACACTCTAACATCTACATTTAGTGTACACAACTGTACTTTCAATGTAGCATATAGATGTCCACGTTGGCAAGGTGGGGAACAAAAGGTGGGAGAGCCAGTAAGTGGGAATGACAAAATGCCAGCAGTAAGTTGTCTCGAGGCAACAAACGCATCAAACTACCACAAGAGGTTATATCCTGTCTTAGTGAATGGGAAAGAGGCCATGGCTAAGAGAGAGAGAGCTTCTGACCTAACCATTGTGAAGCCTACAGTGGTTACAGAGGAGCACTACTTGCTTGAGCAATCTACTCCAGTCTAGCTTTAGGAGGGACCCCATTCCAAATACCTTTGTCTAGGGTTCACCTTGACTGGGATGTGGAAAAGGAGGCAAGTAAGTAGGTGTGTTTGAGGGTATCCCTGCAGTTGTCCTGATAGGGAATGATTCTGATAATGCAATACCCTGTCTGCATACAGTTACACTCAGTCAGGCTTGGAGACAAGCATGTGGGTCTGGTATCCTGGGGGAGACGCAGACAAAGCCACACACTTGCTGCCAGGACTGGTGAGGTGGTTACTTCAGGGAGGGACCTACCCTGTAGCAGTGAGACTGAAGGTGAACCACAGCTGTATGTGGGTACTGATGTTCCCTTGGACAAAGTAACTGCAAGAGCGGCAGTGAATAGTAGTAGCCAGGCTGACAGTGAGGCACCACTGTCAGAGGATGCCAGATTTTATGTGGAAGGGGAGCTGGGAAGGGTTACAAAGAGAGAGTTGAGACAGGCTCCTCTCTCAGACCCTACATTACAAGGCCTGAGGGAGGTAGTTAGTGAGGCACCTGATCCTCAGTGAAAAGGGGATCTGTATACTAGGACAAACGGTTACTGTATAGAGAGTGGACCTCTGAGGAAATGCTAGAGGGTGAGAGAATACAGCAGTTGGTAGTGCCCAGAGCCTGTCATCTGGCACTTCTAGCCATAGCCCATGATATTCCCTTTGCAGGTCATATGGGCATAAAGCATACAAAGAGGCATACGCAGATCTTCTATTAGTCTGGGATTTTCAGAGATGTAATAGGGTACTGCAGGACCTGTGAGCAGTGCCAAAAGGTAGGCAAGGCAGGATACAAGGTGAAAGCTCCTTTGATGCCTTTGCCTGTGATTGAGGAGCTATTTCACAGGGTAGCTATGGATATTGTGGGGCCTCTGGGTACCTCAAATTCCACAGGGAAAAAATATATCCTTGTGGTAAAAAAAAAAAAAAGAAAAAGTGCAGTTCCACGGCTGATAAGACGAAATTCCAAATCCAATGTAGTCAAAAAGTTTAATGAAAAAGATGAGCGCTTTCACAATTCAAACAATTGCTTCTTCAGATCACAAAAAGACCAAAAAAAACACAGGTTTAAATACTCCATCAATTAACAATGCTTAGTCGTGATATGTAAAATAGTAGTGAATGTGCTCAAGAAGAGAATTATTTAAAAAGACAACCACAGTAAAAAAAATCCTTCATAAAAAACATATGTATAGACAAGATGCATAAAAACTGTTAAAAATCTACAACATTCTGAATAACCTGAAAATCTAGATATACTTATATATATATATTTTAGATATGTTATTTATATACATTATGTTAACCAATGTAGTCTAAATATTATATAAAATTACTTTCTCAAACCCCTGTTCTTTAATTCTGGTTTCAGGGGAACTACATCATTTAGAAACAGAGCCTTTATGCGCTCTAAGTCTGAGAATCCACCTAGTTTCATTGTGTTCAGTGTTATTAATAATATCACCTAATCTCATATCAGTCCTGGTAACCTTCAATACCTGAAAGGTAAATTTATGCTGATCCCCTTCCTGTGCTACATGTTTAGCAAGTGCACTGTACTCTAATCTTTTACTGATGCAATATAAATGGTCTCTTATCAGTTCACGGAGAAGTCTGTGTGTTGCAATCTGCTTTAACATTAAGCATGAACTTATGCCCAGAGTCAGGATATATAAAGCTTGGATCTTCATTTATACTGGTACAAAAATTACAAGCACATCTCTTAGTGCCTGTAAGTATATAATTCATATTTTGCCCTTCATATTTAGGGTAACATAACTGTCTTCTTAAAGATTTTTTATTCCTGTAAACAAAAGAGGGCTTAGTTCCAAGGATCCCAGCAGTATTTTCATCAGTTTGCAAAACATGCCAATGTTTGATAACTATATTCTTAAAAACATTGACTTCACTACTGTATGTTAAATTAAAACTAAATTTTTTGTCTCTAAATCTGTGGTTTGAGACATTTCTTCTCTGGGCTGAGGAAAAATAAGGTTTACCAACATTTTTCCTCTCATTCCTAATTACTTCACTCGTTTTTTGAATCTCATTACTATCATAACCTCTATGTTCAAAATCTTTATTGAGTTTAACCAAGCTCTCTTCAAAATCTGTATTAATTGTTAATCTTGAGGCACGTAACATTTGTCCCTTCATAACATTGGGGAATATATGTCCCGGATGCATACTATCTCTATGCAGGTAGGAAGGTACATAACATTCTTTCCTATAAACATTTGTGGAAATACTGTCATCTGCTTTATCCCGCTGTATTTGTACATCCAAATAATGTGCAAACTCAGAGGAGTATTCAGAAGTAAACTTCAGGAAACTGACTCTTGTGTTCACATAATCAAAGAACTGTAAAAGTTCTACCTCAGTTCCTTTCCATAAAAGGAAAAGATCGTCTACAAAATGATGAAAGAATACTATATTCTTCCCTAATAGGCCTTTAATATATTGGGATTCCCATTCTGCCATTACAAGGTTGGCGTAGCTATTGGCACAAGGAGTGCCCATAGCTATGCCAGCCAGTTGCAAATAATAATGGTGCTCAAAAATAAACACATTATGTTCTAGAGTCATTTCCAGCAAAAAACATATAAGGTCAAAGTGTTGTACACTGTATTCACTATTTCTTAAAACAAATACTTTCATCATTTCTAATCCTACTAAATTGGGAATCATGGTGAATAGAGATACAACATCCATGGTAACAAAAAAAATCAAAATCACAAAACTCTGTAGAATTCAAGTACATATAAAGCTGTTCAAGAAATTGTTTACTGTCTTTTAATGCTAAGTCATATTTGTCCAGTATAGGTCTCAATTGTTTTTCAATATAAATGGAAAAAGATTCTGTTAACCAGCCAGTGCCCGAAATAATAGGTCTAAATTTAGGGGTTTGTGGGTCCTTATGTACTTCAGGTAACCCATGTAAATATGGAACCAGTGGTTGTTCAATAATAAAATACTGAAACATTTCCTTGGAAATGATACCCATCTGCAGTGTTTCCATAAGTGCTCTCTGTACTCTTGATTTCATTGCTTCTATTGCAACCACCTCAATTTTCTTATAGGTGTTAGAATCACTCAACATATCCCTGATAGTATCAAAATAATAGGCCCTATTCATAATAACTATTGACCCCCCTTTATCGGCTATCCTTGTGGTAGCAGATTATACTACCAGATACCCCGAGGTTTTGGCTCTGTCCTCCACTGTGGCAGAAAATGTGGCAAATGCTTTGTTAGAGATTTTCATAAGGGTAGGTTTCCCAAAAGAAATACTGACTGACAGAGGTGCCAATTTCATGTCAGACCTGCTGGCTTGTCTGTGGAAGTACTGTGGGATGAAGCAACTAAAGACCACCCCCTACTATCCCCACCCAGACTAATGGTCTTGTTGAGAAGTTAAACTCTACACTCATGATGCTACAGGCATTTGCAGACTAGTTTAAGAGGGAGTGGGACAAATATTTGCCTCATCTGTTGTTTGCTTACAGAGAGTTGCCCAAGAAATCCACAGGTTTTTCACCCTTTGAGTTGTTGTATGGGCATAGGGTGAGGAGACTTCTAGATTTGACTCAAGATGATTGGGAGGGTGTGTGAATCCCACAAGGAGTCTATTGTGGCATATGTTCTAAACCTCTGGACAGGGCTTAGGGAACTCATGGGCTTGGGCCAGGAGAACCTGGCAGAAGCCCAACAGCAGGAAAAGGTCTGGTGTGACAGGAATGCTGGAGCTAGAGAGTATGCTTATTCCTGTAAGACGCAACAAACTGCAGGCAGCTTGGGAGGGACCCTATACGGTGGTAAGGAATGTCAGTAATGTTAAATGCATGCTAGAACTGCAAGGTAGGAGGCAGGAACACACATTTTACCATGTTAACATGATGAAACCTTGCCATGATAGGGAAGCCCTTGTGCTGAGTATTTGCAGTGGAAAGCAGGAAGAGTCTGAGGGAGATCTGGTGACTGATCTCCTCAGTAAGGATCAAAATGACACCTCAGTGGAAGGGGTAGCAAAGTCTCAGCAGCTATCCCCTACCCAGGCTCAAGAAATCCGAGCAGTGTTACAGGTGTTTGGGGACATGTTCACTGGGAAACCAGAATGCACCCACCTGGTGCAGCACCATGTGGATACAGAATGCCAAAGGCCTATTAAGCAGGCCCCTTTATGGTGTGCCTGAGAGAGTCAAACAGACTCTGAGGGAGGAGATGCAGGAAATGATAGAACTAGGGGTAATCCATGAGTCTAACAGTCCCAGGGCCTCCCAGTGCTGCTGGTACCAAAGAAGGATTGGTGCACCAGGATCTGTGTGGACTACAGGAAATTAAATAGTCACACAGAGTCAGATGCTTACCCCATGCCTAGGACAGATGAAGCCCTAGAGGAGCTGGGTGGTGCTGAGTATCTTACCACTATTGATCTTACCAAGGGTTACTGGCAGCTGCCTTAGACTCCCAGTGCCAGAGATAGGTCAGCCTTTGTGACTCCTTTTGGCTTGTATGAGTTCATGAAGATGCCATTTTGGATGAAAAATGCCACAGTGACTTTCCAGAGGCTGGCAGATTGTATCTGAGCAGGATGTTTTGCCCTTGCTTATCTAAATGATATTGCTATCTACAGCCATACTTGGCAATACCACTTTCAGCATGTCAGAGAGGTGCTGGTCAGACTACAGAGGGCCGGTTTGACCATTAAGCCCAGGAAATGTCAGGAGGGTATGTCAGAGGTCGTCTACTTGGTACATAGAGAGGGGAGTGGTAAGATTATGCCATAACCTGCCAAAGTGGAAGCCATTCAGGCACGGCTTGCCCCTGTTACCAAAAAGCAGGTGAGGGCATTCTTAGGGACAGGAGGGTACTACAGAAAGGTTGTCCCCAATTGAAGTACCATAGCTGCTCCTCTCACAGACATGACAAAGAAAAACAGGCCAGATAAGATAGCGTGAGCCCCAGCATGTGAGCAGGGATACCAGAAAGCTTAAAGGAGCTTTGGGAGGACCCCCTGTGTTAGCCAGTCCAGATTACAGCAAAGAATTTGTTGTGCAGATGGATGATTCAAACCATGGTGTAGGTGCTGTACCTAACCAGGTTTCCTCAGAGGGAGAAGAGCACCCAGTGGTATATCTCAGTTGTAGGCTCCAACCCAGGGAGGAATGATATGCAGCAGTTGAAAAGGAATGCCTAGCCATACTGTGGGCACTGCAGAAATTTTAGCCTTATCCGTATGAAAGGAAATTCACTGGAGTTACAGACCACAATCCATTAACATGGCTACATCAAGTCATCCAGCACAATGCCAAGTTACTAAGGTGGGTCCTAGGGTTGCAAGCATATGCTATGACAGTGCAGCACCGCAGTGTGGTTCGCAATGCCAATGCAGATGGGCTCTCAAGACAGGGAATGGGGAAAGTATTCCCAGATAGGCTCAACCTCCTCAAGTAACATTTCTCAAGGGTCACTTGAAAAACTAGCTTGAGTTTTGTTTTTTATTGGGGGGGGGGGTTGTGACACTGCCAGCCCAGCTATCTGGAATTTTGTAAATAATTCTGTCATTTTTGAATCTTGGTATGGTTTATAAATAACTGCATGTTATGTACTGAGGTTCAAGAATGTGACCACACATACCCTGCTGGAACATAGATTAACTCACAAAGCTTCAAGAAAATAAGTTGAAATTAAGTGCTTTACAATGTGCTATAAAAGTTAGTTTCATAGCAGCAGGAAGACAGGATGTAGAACTAGAAGTTTTTTCTATTGTCTTAGAGAGAAGTAATTACTAGGTTTAAAATATGAAGTGTTTTATTGCTTTATGACTTCCTAGCAGCTGCACATCTGAGAGGTATGTATTTTTAACACAGAGATATCAAGTTTCTGCTTAGCCTGGGAACTGAAGTCAGGTGACAGAGTGTCATCCAAGCTAACCCAGCAGTAATATTTGATACTGATTTAAGAACTCTCTCAGAGAGACTTTGCATTTACTATCTTGTCTTGGACCTAGAAACATCCACTCAGCATTTCTGCCTGTGTTGCCCTGTAAGTAAGTTATTTAGGGCACAGTATCTTTTAGATAGAGATCAGAATATAGTAAAGATTAGTTTAGATGTTTTCTGTATTTATTTGAGACTGTCCTGCAATGTTGTTTTAAAATATGTCCTGTGATTCTGAACTCGGAAGTAACTGTGTTTGTTATTGAATATTATTTTGTCCTTTTATTATTTATTATTAAATATATTTAAACCTATCTTTCTGGCTGATGTTTGTGAGACATATTTAAGCTCTTACAGTACTTGCATATGTATTTGGTGACACTGTACACGCCACTCCTAAATAGCCTTGCTCTTGGTCACCACTACCATTTGGATAATAATAATAACATCACACAGTAGGATTGGTCACCCTTTGTAAGGGCATTATAGTAGCTGATAAGGAGGTGATGGTGGCAATGATCACTATCTTATAGTTTGGGCAGATGGGTCATAGCTAGTAAACCTTTGCCAGCCTTCTACAGGTGTGTGTGTGTGTGTGTTTGTACATAAATCAAATCTCAAAGTGTGTGTGTCAGTTACTTGGGCAGGGACACAAAGCACTAGTTGGACAGAGAGGGTGCTGGAGGTCTTGGCTTGACCCCCCTCAGCTGAGATCGTAACCCTATAGCTGTGCCAGTGGGGAGTCATATTGGGGATCTGGGGAAAGAGGAAGAAACCAGCCCCAGAGTGACTGTGATATCTGTGTGCTCTTAAGGTAAATTGCACATTACTGTGTGTGTTCTTGTCATTTTCCCATTGTGTACATACCTCACTGTTTCCAGTTCAGGGACGTCACACCTTCTATCTTAGTGTTGTCTGCAAAGTGCCTTCCTAGATGTCTAATACAAAAAATTCTAAAAAGGGAATAGTCCAAGAGCGGCCCCTCTGAAACCTCATTAATCATTTTATTTCTCCTTTTAGAGGGTTGCAGTTGCTATTTTTGGCTTCTGCAGCCCAACCATAATACCCCCTTAGTCAAATTTCACCACCTCAAAGCCCTTCAGTATATTTGTCTTCTGTGATGGAGTGAGTTATTGGCTAGAAGTCAAAATATATAACACTAACCATGATTCTTTTGTCAAGTTCTAGCATATCTCAGTCATATACTTAAATTGTGTTGGATTATTATTATTTTCATTCCACAGATTTATGACTTGAACTCCCATCTGTTGTCCAGGAAACTAAATTACCTATTCGTCAGTATCTTGTCCAAGACTTTTCCTGCTGCATTAGTAGGCTTATCAGATCTAGGTGCTTCATTCAATCCTTTGGGATCTCACTTCTGTTGAGTGGCAGGTTGAAGAGTTCTGTCAGGGGATGTGATCCTTTTGTCTAGGTTATGCTGTCAAGGCATATATCTAATTTTCCCTTAATTTAGCTTTGCTGTCTATTACTATTTGATGTCTTTTTTCATTCCTCCTCAAAAATGGATCTTGGATCTGACATCGGATCCAACTTGGCCACTTTTCCAGACTTACGATTCAAGTCCTAAGCTACTCCCCTAGCCAAAATGCTCCATGCTTTCCTCAGCTCCCCAGATCACATTTGCCATGCATTGCAATGAGACATGGTTCCAGTTTTGGGCTAGTGTTGGAAATAAGTGTAAATCTTAGACTTAAGATTTTTTTTTTTTAGATAACTTCTGTTGTGCTTAAAATCAGTTATTTTTTCTGTATCTTTAGCTCCTCCTAGTTAGCAAGCATCAGGGAATTTAGGCCTCCTTTCTTCTTGCTCCTTCCTCTAAAATTTTATTGTGTTTAAAGTTTAAAAGTTTAGAGCCTAAGATGTAGTTATATAGTTTTGCTGTTTGTTAGTCAAGCTAACTTGACTAACAAGCAGCAAAGTTATAAAATGTTAGATCTTATGTTAATCTTCACCTAATCCTTGACAGTGGGTTAATTTCCGAACCCTTGGAACCAACTCGACCGTATTTTTCATCGACGATAATGGTAGACAAAAAAGAAAACCAAAAAGAATCTCCCTGAAAACCGTCAAAGGGCACCTCGGGATTCAAGATGTATAGAAAATGTGAGGGTAAAATGCCCAATTCAGACGGGCACACTTTGTGTTTTTTGTCTGGACAAGATTCACCTGCAAGAAAATTGCGCGATTTATCATGGGCTGTCTTTCCGTAAGTTGACAAAGGAAGAACACACTTATTTTAAAAGGACTTTTGAAATCTCTTTTTGATGAGGCCATTCTGGAGAAAACTAGTGATACAGGAACTTCTTCCTCTCACGGTTCGAAGAAAAGATCTTCCTCAGTTTCGAGTGTTTTGGAACCGACAAAAAAACACTCAGAAATTTCCTCAGTACCGAAGAGTTCGTTGGCGCCAGAGGACCTGTCTACACCAAAAAAATTGACTTTGGAGCAGACAGCCATGTCTACATTGGTACCAATGGATCAACTGGTACCTAAGATACTGCAGCTGCCTATCCTACCAAGAATTTCTTATTTTCTTTCTGTTGACCCTTTCAGAAATACTCCATTTGTGGAAGTGAGATCATCTAGATCTCCCTCCATGGCATCGGTGAGGTCTACTAAGGGTTTATCAGAAGCTGATATTATGAGGCTAGTGCATCAGCTACTTGTGGTGCGAGGATTACCTTCAGTTGTGAGCCAATCTGGCATTGAAACTGTACGTTCTATGACTGCCTCATACCCTCCTCTTCCTCCAACTCTACATGAGTCTTTGGAGCCTTCGATCCTGACACTTCTGGCTCAGACTGACTCTGTTCCTATAGCTTTTTCGTCTTCAGTACCAACAACCATCTTGAGGGTCTCTAAGCCTTCGACACAGGAGGCCTCCCAGGTTCGGGACTCTCTGGTTGGTTCTGAGATGCATGTTACCCTTTCGGTTTCTTCTGAGCCATCTATGCCTCTTGGTGCCTCGGCCCTTGTAGTGCTGACCCAGGCTCCTGGCCTGGGGGCAGTCTCTTCCATACAGGGTGTGACCCTGGTTCCAAAGCAGTCTTTTGTGGTTCCACACTCCCATCCTTTTTTGGAAGGACCTGCCTTCTGGATTATGGAGAAGGCATTATCCATTGGAGATTCTCAGTCCTTGCCATCCCTGTCGGGACATATTTCTTCTTCCTCTTGACCAGAGCTACCATTGGTCTCACTCCCTGGACAGAGGGCACAAACATTCCAGGTGACTCCCACTTTAGTAGTCTCCTCTTCAGAAACTTCCCTGGAGCATCCCCTCGAGGAAGTCCCTGCACAGAAGTGCAAGAGGAAGCACCTAGACTTCCCAGAATAGTCTTATACCAAAGATACTGACTTCAATGAAGGGGAAGGTTCCCCCAGGTCACCCCCTGATGTTTCCTTTGGGGACATCCTAAAAATCTTGAAGCAGAGGGGTGGCTGGTCATCCACCCAGCCTTCTTTGGAGGAATCCGTATACCTGGAGGATTTTCATGCCCAACCCTCCACTACTTGGATCTCTCCGCCTGCTGAAGATCTTATAAAACTAATTGCTCAGCAGGCGTGGACGATGCCCGATGCCATAGAGCCAATCCCCAAGAAACCTGACCATGTAATATCAGCACCAAAAGAGGAGCCACATTGGTCTAAGGAAATTCCTGTTGACCCCATGATAGTAGCAGCGGTCACCGAGAACTCGCGGAATAGAGTCCTACTATCCATCCTCCTAACAAGTAGTCTAGGATGTTGGATAGATTGGGAGGGAAGCAAGTTTATGCTTCAACTTTCACTCTGAGGTCCTTGAATTATATAGCACATTTTACCAGATTACAGAGAGATTTGATTAAAGAACTTTCAAATACTCTCTCAGGAGCAGTAACTGAAGAGGTCCGCAACAAAGTTTCCTCTCAGCTTGCAACCCTAGCATCTATTTCCAACTTGTCCATGAGGCTCATAGCACATGCAGCTGAAGGGACGATCAGGGGAACAGGTTCAGTTATAACCATTAAAAGGCACTTTTGGATGTGTTTGTGTGACTTTGCAGAGCTATTTAAAATGTCATTCGTCAGTGCTCCTTTTGATGGTTCTACCCTTTTTGGCCCAAAAGTTAAAGATACTCTAGCCAGAAGTGAGCAAGATGGTAAGACCATATCTGCCGTAGGTGTACATTTCTCCACTCCTTACTCAAGGAACCAAAGGAGTGGGAGACTATGGTTTAGAAAATTCAAGGGGCTTTTCCATGACTTACGAGCCAAGGACTTCCCCCGGGGCAAAGGGGGAAGAAATGGAAGATGCCTCCTTAGCGGCAAAAATGGACTGCAGAATCAGGGGTCCAGAATCCTTCGCTGGCACTTCCTACCAGCATCACTGAAAGGATGCT
The DNA here is from genome assembly GCF_019279795.1 of Protopterus annectens. Classification (NCBI taxonomy): domain Eukaryota; kingdom Metazoa; phylum Chordata; order Ceratodontiformes; family Protopteridae; genus Protopterus; species Protopterus annectens. The sequence continues at coordinate 293,673,325 of NC_056743.1, forward strand.
GGTTGCCTTCCTCTGGAGGCAGTCTGAGGATGATTATCTCTGCACCTACCAGCCTGGCAATCAATAAGTTTGGACAAATGAGTGCAGGGAATAATATCCAGAGGCTGACAGATTCCACTATCTATAACTCCCAGAGCCCAGAGAAAACTCCCAGATGTTCCACCCAATCAAAGGGAATCAGCAGTCTTAGAAATTCAAAAACTGCTTGAAAAAAGAGTCATCCAAAAATTCCCACCAGATTAAAGAGGATCCAGGGTTTACTCAAGATCCTTTTTAGTGTCCAAAAAACAGGGGACTGGAGACCCATTTTGAATCTCAGCCAATAAAACAAGGCAGTTCAAGAAACCAAATTCTGGATGGTCACAGTACAAGCCATTCTTCCTTTTTTGGAAAAAGGCAATCGGGTGTGCTTTATAGACCTCAAGGATGTTTATTACCATATAAAAAAGGAAAAAAGCTCCAGGAGGGTTTTACACTTCCAGCTGGGAGCCAGTCATTACCAGTTCAGTGCACTGCCCTTTGGACTCACTACAGCCTCCAGGGAGTTTACCAAATGCACGGCAGTGGTTGCAGCTCACCTCAGACTGCAAGGTATTTGAGTCTTTCCATACCTCGATGACTGGCTCCTCATTGCTACCACCAGGCGTCACTTAAAACAGGCAAGAGAGTACACCATGAATGTTTGCACATCTTCAGGCATTTCAAAAAATCTCAAAAAACCCAACCTGCAGCCTTTTCAGCAATTGGATTTCATAGGTGCTTGTTTAAACACCATCTCAGGAATAGCTTCTCTTCCTCCAGAGAGACTACAAAGTATCAGAGCCCTAGTCAGACAAATTCTCTAAAGCAACAGAGTTCCAGCAAGACATCCTTCAAACCATAGGTTCAATGGCAGCATTAGTCACTCTGGTTCCTCTAGCAAGGTTTCATATGCGAACACTACAGTAGCTACTAGCAACACATTGGTCTCTGATTCGCCAAACAATGTCTTATTTAGTCTTGATCACCAACCATTGCAAACAAGACCTCAGATGGTGGATTCACTCTGATGAAATTCTCTTGCACTGACCATTTACCCTTCCCCAGCCCAAAGCCATAGTGACCACGGATGCTTCGCAGATAGGGTGTGGGGGGGGGCATTATCTGGGAAAGACAGTTCAAGACATGGTCCCAATTGGAGGCCAATTTGCACATGAGTGTTCTAGAGACTGAAGGCAGTGCTATTAGCGTTGAAAGCATTCCAGGATAACCTTCCTTTGGGGACAGTTGCTATTCAGACAGACAGCATGTCAGTAGTCTGGTACATCAACGAAGAAGGGGGAACCAAATCTTACCCACTTTGTTGAGAGGCACTCAGAGTTTGGTAATGGATGATTTCTTCCAACCGCTTTCTGATAGCAATGCACATTCCGGGAAGTTTCAGTGTGATAGTGAACAAATTAAGCAGGACAATTATTATGCCTCACAAGTGGTCTCTGAACCTTGTAGTGGCAGACATGATCTTGCGCCATTGGGGCCAACCTTACTGCAACCTATTTGCTTCTCCCCTGAACAACAAGTGCAGAAGTTACTTTGCCCTAATCCCCCCTCCAGGGGAGTCACCCAGGCTCTTCTCCACAGTTGGCCTCCCGGTCACTATATGTCTTCTCCCCATTCGTCTAATCTCACAATTCCTAAAGAAAGCCAAAAGGATGAAGAATTCAGTAATCCTCATTGCCCCATTCTGGCCTCAACAAGTTTGGTTTCCTTCCTTTGGCCTCATCTGCTACAGAAACCATGGATCCTGGACCCAGTTCCAGATCTGTTTACACACCCAGATGACATGGTTCACCCCAGTCTTTGACACATGAAGCTCACTGTATGGTTTCTCCAATTCCCATGATTACCAGGCATCCGTCTATTTCTTCTCCTGTCCAACGTATTAGTGCATACCACAAACCTACTACTATAAAACTGTACCTTTGCAAATGGAAAAAATGTACCAATTGGGCTTTGAATAAAGTGCTTGATCCCTTTGCCACATGGTCTTCTCATCATACCTTCATCGCCTATTATAAATTAGACCAGGTCTCAAGGAGTTGAGCATCCTTTGGCTCCGTGGTGCCTCAGAATATTCTTCCATGAGACATCCCAAGGCTAAAGTAGCTGGAGATTCTGTCCCACTGTCAAGGATTAGGTGAAAATTAACAACATTAGATAAAGAAGTTTGTCATACCATAATGTTCCATCTATGTTGTTTATCTTCAGTCCTTGACATACTCACTCGCCTTCCCCCATCCTAAAACTCTTAGTGGATCTCTTTAGTCCTGATCTAATTTCTCATTACATCTGCAGTTAACTCCTACAGAAGTCTCTAGGCGTCAAATATTGCTTGCTCATATTTGCATCAATATTTTCAAAAACATGGTATGTATAAGGTTTTAAAAGATGTAATGTTAAAGCTTACACAATGCCAAACTCAGCTGCATTAATATTTTACCTCTGTCTAGAGCAGATAAATAGATATTAACTGTTGCTTTTATGATATTAATGTATATAGATATACTTTTCACAGTTTTCTAAATATCTCAACAACCAAGTAACACAGACAGACCTCCTTAGCCTCATATGAAAGCTCTCAGTTAGATGAATAAAATGCTCCTAACAGTATGTAACTTGAGTGGTTGCTGAAATATTGTAAGTTTTTTACAAAATATTATAAATGTAATAGTTACCATGTTTATTGTGTCTTATAAAATTCAGTTAAAGACCTAGAACGTAAAGAATATCACCACTGTAAAAATAGTTTGTGCTGAAGAATTTGACATTTATACTTCTTTCATAATCTCTATGGTTCCAGAGATATGAATATTTGTTTGAAATGTGAGAACATAATTTGATTCCATCAAAAGGCTTAGGCTCCGCCCATTGAAAGTTACAGTGCAAACTTCCTGAGCTCCACTGGATGACTCATATATGGCCTCGTCTGTATTTTTTATCTATATTAAACCACTGTATTTTCTGCTATATACTGTCATCTAGCAAGCTCGATCTGAGGTAATCTCTGTGAGGAGCATTATGGGTAGAGCCTGGATCGAGAGTTTGGAAGAGTGCGAGTTGAAAATTATGGCTGATTCGGTTCCGAGGGTTCGGATCCAAACCCATTGTCAAAGATTGGTGAAGATAAACAACACAGATGGAACGTTATAAGACACAACTTCTTTTTTTTATAGTGTTACAGGTTTAGAAGCTTAGATTTTATGTTTTAGTGTAATAGTTAATGTTGCTGTTTGATTAGTGTCCTACTATGGCAGAGAAGCTTACGAGGTTCAAGAGATGCACGTCTTGTGGGCACAAGATCCCCAACTCAGATGCCCACAAGAAATGCATCTATTGTCTGGGTTCAGAGTATTTAGATATTGAATGTGAGGTGTGTGCAAGGTTCAACCCTCGTGCTCTGGTTGATTTCTGTGACAAGCTCATTCTGAGGGGCTTGTTGCCTGCGTCTATCTCTTCTGGGGCTCAAACCTCCATAAAGTATGCTAGCTAGAAACACTCATTCTCTGCTTCTTCGGGTGAGTTAGAGCAAGCCAGAAAAAAGACAAAGGTCTCGTATCAGTTGCCTGCTGATCCAAGTACCTCCCACAATGGTCTGGATCCAATGAGTTCTTTGATCAGACTGTGTCAAATTTGAAGGTCTCGAGGCCAGCTTCAGATCCAAAAGGGTTAGTGGATCCATATTCTTCAGGGCCGAGCCCTTCCAAGACATCAGATCCTATTATTTCAGGATCCCCTGTGCCTGGTACCTCCTTTTTGGATCCCAGAATTTTGGATCCAGTGGTTAGGAGCCTGATTTAGACCTTCCAGGTTGAACCCGTGTACCATGCTGTTCCTTCAAAGGTCCTACAAACCCCTACCAAATTGAGATATGCTTCCTCTGCATCTTCCAGGTCTTCCAGAAGCTTCACCAAGGCCGACATGGACAGGATGATAAGGAAGTTCCTCTGGGCACAGATCCAGATGGGAGTGCTGCCATCTCCATCCCATCTCTGGTCTATGAGTGTTCCTCCTCCATATAGTCAGACTCCTTTTCCAACCTGACCTTTGGTTTCAGAACCCCAAGAATCTGGATACCAGAGTGAGTCAATGCAGGATCTGAGGAAGCCTCCTCCTTTGACTCTGACAGTTTTCCTGACTGGCACTGCTCCATTTCTGTTGGATCAGAATAGGTCCCAGACCTGAGACATTGGCGCCAACTCTAGGGGGTTGACTTCAGCTCTGACCTTGTTGGAGCAGTCACTTCCACTTGGAGCTTCAGCCTACAACAGCTTGGGGCCAGTTCTGTTGAGAGGTCTTGGATACATGGGTGGCTCTGGCATTTCCCAGTGAGTAGCATTGGTTCTGAGGAAGAGACGGGGCTTCCCTGGGTCCGTCAGCCTTCCGAATAACAGAACAGGCTTTCTCTACCTTTACAGAATTTTCTCCTCACACTCAGGTTCTATCCTGTCCTTCATCAGATCTGAGTACTGAGATGGTGGTTCCTGTCCTAGGTCAGCCTGTCTCAAGAAGCCTCTAGACTGCTTTCCCCCAGGGAGTCCCCTGTTCTTGCAATACCTCCCCAAAACACCCCACGGAGGAGGTCCCTCAGAAGAAAAAGTGTAAAAGGAGGCACATAGATTCCCCTTTGGAGTCCCTTACTAAGGACACCAGTTTCAATGATGAAGGATCTATCCAATCACCACCTGAGATTGTATCCCTTGGTGATATCCTAGAACCCCTCCAGCAGAAAGTTGGATGGTCTGTTCATAGAGGCTTTTGCGACAGGCCTATCTATATCCTGGGTGACTCCCCAGTGGATGAGCTGATTGACCTACTCTCCTGCTGGGCCTGAAAGGAGCTGGACATAGTCTAGCCTAATCCCAAATGCCCCAATAGTTTCCTGGGTCCACCATCAGATCACACATACTGGAGTAAAGGTGTCCACTTAGATGTCATTGTCATTGCAGCAGCCACCAAGAAGAAGCTAACAGAGCAAAGCAACACTGTCCATCTGCCTAACAAGGAGTCTAGAGCACTGGAAAGCACATTTATGCCTCGGTTACCTTCGCACTGAGGTCATTGAACTATTTGGTGCACTTCAGCCATTTGCAGAGACCTGGTTAAAGAATTATCCAACTCTCTTGCCAAGACCATGTAGGAGAATTACTTCAAAAAGGTCTCTCCCCTACTTACATTTCCATCCCTCACTAATTCCTCAATGAGGTTGATTTCACATGTGGTGGAAGGCAACTGGTACAGGTATAGCCATTAGGGGGCATGCCTGGATTCGGCTATGTGACTTTGCGTAACCCTTTAAGGCAGCTTTCATTAATGCCTCCTTCAATGGGTCCTCCTTATTTGGACTATCTGTGAAAGACACATGAACCCGTAGCAAGCAAGAAGGAAAGACCTTGCCTGCAGTGGGAGCAAGTTTTTTACTCCTCAGAGGACCTTCTCCAGGAACCAGCGAGAAGGAAAAAAGACTTGGTTCCGCAAGTTTCAAGGCACTTTTCAGAACCCATGTGGAGATACCTCCTCCTGAGGCAGACTGGGAGGTTTCAGTGGTAGACACCATCCCAGAGGCAGAGGGGGTCTGCAGAACCAGAGCTCCAGGGAACCATTTCCTGATAGGCCCTTCCAGCACACCTGAAGCACTGCCTGACTGTCCATCTTTGGAGGCAGTTGAGGGTCATCTATCCCTGCATCTGGATACTTGGATAAGTATAGGAGCAATTCCTGGGTGCTAAACATTACATAGGTTATTACATTTGCCTTTTCCCTAACTACTTCAGGCCCAAGGAGGAGACTCCCTGACTTGTTACCCAGTCAAAGGGAGTACACCTTGCAAGAAGTTCAAAAACTTCTGCAAAGAAAGTCACCCAAGATGTCTGTACCAAACAAAGAGGATTTGGAACTTATTCTCACTTCTTTTTGGTGCAAAAAAGACAGGGGACCTGAGACCTATTCTGGATGTCAGCAGTCTGAATCAGTTCATCAAGAAGTCAAAGTTCCAAATGGTTATGGTTCAGTTTCAGTCCATTTTGCTACTGTTATGCAAGGATGATTGGCTATGCTCCATAGATCTTCAGGACATGTACTATCATATCAAAACTGACAGGTGATCCAGAAGTCATTTGCACTTTTAACTGGGAGGCAATCATTACCAGTTTGGGGTACTGCCTTTTGCACTCAACACTGCCCCCCTGGGTGTTTACTAAATGTCTGGCAGTCATAGCTGCTCACCTGAGGCTAAAAGGATTCCAGGTGTTTCCATACCTAGACAATTGGCTGCTAACTGCATCAAGCCATCTATTACAACAATCAAGGGACTATTTAGTGAGAGAATCTTCAACCACCTGGGGATCACAAAAAATCTAGCAAACTCAAACTGACACCCGTGCAAAACCTATAATTCATAGGGATGCAACTGGTTTCAAGAACACAGGTAGCTTGCTTGCCAAAACATCACATTTTACTTCTCAGACAACATGTGCAAGATGTGCTGTAGCATTTTCAGACACTGGCCAAGCTGGTTATATGGGCTCTAGGGTCAGTGGCAGCTGCAATTGTCCTAGTTCCTCTGGCAAGATTCTTCATGAGAGATCTACAGTGGACCACAGCAGTTCATTGGTCTATCCTTTACCATCTTTTGTCTGCTCCCATAAAGTTATTTCAGACCTGTAGGAACCAATTCTGGTGTTGATGGAATCATACAACCTTCTTCTGGGCAGACCCTTCTCTTTTCTGCCAGCTGTACATGTACACACAGTGACCATGGACACTTCCTGGTCTGAGTGGGGGGAGTACTTCCTAGGGAAGATCGTCCAAGACAAGAGGTTGATCACAGAGACCAGTTTGCATATCAGTGTCTTAGAGAGGACAGCAGTCCTCCTTTCATTGCAAGCCTTTTAGGACATTCTCCCTCCGGGGATGATTGTGATCCACGTAGAAAACATGTCTGTAGTCTGGTATATCAACAAACAGGGAAGAACCTATTTCTACCCTTTGAGAGACCATGAGAGTTTCTGAGTGGTTGATATCTTCAGACTGTTTTCTCATTGCAAGACACATGCCAGCAATATCCAGTGTGCAAGCAGACCGACTCAGCAGGTCAGTTTTGACCCCTTATGAGTAGTCCCTCAAGCAGTCAGTAGCTGACTTGATTTTCAGCCATTGGGGCCAACTTTGTTGCAATCACTTTGCCTCTCCCCTGAATGCCAAGTGCAAGAAGTATTTTGCTCTGATCTCCCTGGAGGGGGAGTCACTGAGGGATGCTCTAGTTCATGATTAGCCCCCACATCTCCTTTATGCTTACCCCCTGTTACCATTGATCTCAAAAGTTCTGCAGAAAGCCACCAGGTCGAAGACTTCCTTAATACTCATTACCCCTTACAGGCCTCACCAGGTGTGATTCCCCTGTCTGTGGTCTCACCTCAAGTTTCCATCTTGAATTCTGGATCCCATACAGAATCTCCTATCTCATTCGTCAGAGAGTCAGATTCCTAATCTCCACACACTCAAACTGACCGCATAGTTTCTCCAATTCCAGTAATTATAAGAAAGTCTAGGCTAGCCCACTCTGTTTGCGAAATTGTTCTGGTCTCTCAGAGAGCTTCCACCAAAAAGCCTACAATAGCAAGTGGAAAAGGTTTTCTGTTTGGGCATCTAAGGAAAATATGGACACTTTTTCAGTACCCATATCACAAGTTCTACTTTCCCTTACTACTCTTTTTCAAGAAAGATCTCGCTTCACCACCATCAAACTCCCAAGTGGCTGCCATATCCAGTTTCCATGCTGGGAAGAAAAAAATCATTCTTTTTCTTCCAAACTATGTAAGACTTTCATGAAGGGGGTGTTTCATCTTAGACCTCCAATTAAAGACCCCTCTCTTCCTTGGGATCTCATGATGGTACTGCAAGCCCTCACCCAGAAGCCCATTAAACCTGCAAGTTTGTGTGATATAAACTTTCTTTCATGGAAAACATTCTTCTTAGTAGCTAGCAGTTCCGCTAAGAGAATTTTAGAGCTTCAAGCTTTGTCAGCCAAACCTCTTTAAATCACTTTTCAAAAATATAGCTTCTTTGAGAACAAATCATTCCTTTATGCCTAAGGTGGCCATGGAGTCTAACATTAATCAGTCAGTTCAGTTCAGTTGCCAGTTTTCTTTCCCAGTTTTTCGATCAAGGTGAATATCTATTACATCTCCTGGATGTTCATAGACAATTACATTTCTACCTATTCAGAACAAAGAAAGATGGAAAATTTGATCAGCTGTATGTCTCCTTCTCTGCAAACAGATCAGGACAGGCAGTTTCCAAAATCTCTTCAGCAAAATGGATAACAGACTGTGTTTCATTTATTTACTCAGAGAGAGGTATAGACTTGCCCTGACCTCCCAGGGCTCATTCCACTAGGGCTATGGCTACTTCATCTGCCTTGTCATCCAAAGTTTCCATTGATGGTTTGTGCTGCAACAACCTGGTCTAAGTCTCATACCTTTGTTACTCATTATAAGCTGGACATTATCTCCAGGAGCAGGGCATCCTTTGGCTTGACCATGCTCTGGTATATCCTTTCTTAAGGACTACCCAGACATTACATAGCTGAGGACTCTGACCCATGAGGAGGAATGAAAAAGGACAACATCAGATTTAAAAGTTATGTACTCACCATAACTAGGTATCTGTGTTGTCCATTTTTATTCCTCCTCAAGTCCCTCCCATCCACCCCCCAGGCTGGTGCCTTTGGGAAATACTTGGAAGACTTTGGACTCCTTGGGTTCCATGTTTGAGCCTCACGAATTACTTTCTTTATAATCATAGTAACTTCTGTTAGTTTTAGGGCATATAACTCGATCTGGGGAGTTGAGGAAGGCATGGAGCATTATGGGTAGGGAAGGAGTTCAATACTCTCCTCTTAAGTCTGGTAAAGCGGCTGAGTGGGATCCAGTGTCAGATCTGAGACCGATTTGTGAGGAGAAATGAAAAATTGACAACACAGATACCTAGTTATGGTGAGTACATAAATTGTCATTGTTGGCATATATAGCAGTCTTATCGGATTTCATACCTCTTTTCACTCTCAAGCTGGTACTATTCATTCTTTTATTTCTTTCATTTTGTTTTGTGAAGATGGTAAAGAATAATTCATTGAAAGTTTCTTGCTTTTCCTTGTTTTCACTGCATTCCTTCCCCTCTTTGATCAAGTTCTCCATGTTGATTTTCCTTCTTTGCTTTTTTTCCATTTCATTATTCTTTCTGCATCTTTCACCATATATGCATTTACATTTCTTACTACCTCTGTTGTCCCTTTTTCCTGGTGTCCTCATACTCATGCCTACACTTCTATCTTTTCATTAACTTATACCATGCCCTATCCTTTGCAATAAGGGCCTCTTTAGCCTCTTTGAGTTATATTAGTATCTGTTTTCTACCTGACTTGCTCTCTCTCTCTTTTGCCTACTGTATTTTGCACAGATGATTGTATGATTCTCTCATCTTTCTCCACAGATTTTCCCTTGTACTTGTCTCCAAACTTCCATTTTAGTCTTAAAAAGTTCCCAGTGTTAATACAATCTGACTTTGTTTAGTCACACTGTTTAGTTTTGTTTGCTTGCCTGCAGTCCTCTACCTATGAAGAAGCTACCTGTTATACTGTCACTGTTGGCTAGAGACACTTCTTTTATGTCTTGAATTCCCTCATCTTTGCTAAGTACAACAGCTCACATTTTATTCTACATTGCTCTTCCATGGACTTGGTGAATGAACTCTTAGTCTAGTGCATCCTGTGATCATTATGATCACTGCTGCAGTAGTCTTAGCTATATGGGTTCTGTCCTGGTAGGGATACAGCTAAAACTACTGCAGAAGTGAGTACTCAAACTTATACTGTTATGGTAAGTGTACTTACACAACAGTCATATTCCATCTCTATCCTTCATTTGGATTGAAGGTATCTACCAGTCTTTATTTGGTATAGCTAAGTCTGCCATCAATACAAACATTCCCTTTTCTGTCCAAAGATCTTATCCATTCCTTTACCTCCCATTCTTTAGCTTCATATGGTTAAAATATTGGACCCCTTATGAGTAGTCCCTCAAGCAGTCAGTAGCTGACTTGATTTTCAGCCATTGGGGCCAACTTTGTTGCAATCACTTTGCCTCTCCCCTGAATGCCAAGTGCAAGAAGTATTTTGCTCTGATCTCCCTGGAGGGGGAGTCACTGAGGGATGCTCTAGTTCATGATTAGCCCCCACATCTCCTTTATGCTTACCCCCTGTTACCATTGATCTCAAAAGTTCTGCAGAAAGCCACCAGGTCGAAGACTTCCTTAATACTCATTACCCCTTACAGGCCTCACCAGGTGTGATTCCCCTGTCTGTGGTCTCACCTCAAGTTTCCATCTTGAATTCTGGATCCCATACAGAATCTCCTATCTCATTCGTCAGAGAGTCAGATTCCTAATCTCCACACACTCAAACTGACCGCATAGTTTCTCCAATTCCAGTAATTATAAGAAAGTCTAGGCTAGCCCACTCTGTTTGCGAAATTGTTCTGGTCTCTCAGAGAGCTTCCACCAAAAAAGCCTACAATAGCAAGTGGAAAAGGTTTTCTGTTTGGGCATCTAAGGAAAATATGGACACTTTTTCAGTACCCATATCACAAGTTCTACTTTCCCTTACTACTCTTTTTCAAGAAAGATCTCGCTTCACCACCATCAAACTCCCAAGTGGCTGCCATATCCAGTTTCCATGCTGGGAAGAAAAAAATCATTCTTTTTTTCTTCCAAACTATGTAAGACTTTCATGAAGGGGGTGTTTCATCTTAGACCTCCAATTAAAGACCCCTCTCTTCCTTGGGATCTCATGATGGTACTGCAAGCCCTCACCCAGAAGCCCATTAAACCTGCAAGTTTGTGTGATATAAACTTTCTTTCATGGAAAACATTCTTCTTAGTAGCTAGCAGTTCCGCTAAGAGAATTTTAGAGCTTCAAGCTTTGTCAGCCAAACCTCTTTAAATCACTTTTCAAAAATATAGCTTCTTTGAGAACAAATCATTCCTTTATGCCTAAGGTGGCCATGAGTCTAACATTAATCAGTCAGTTCAGTTCAGTTGCCAGTTTTCTTTCCCAGTTTTTCGATCAAGGTGAATATCTATTACATCTCCTGGATGTTCATAGACAATTACATTTCTACCTATTCAGAACAAAGAAAGATGGAAAATTTGATCAGCTGTATGTCTCCTTCTCTGCAAACAGATCAGGACAGGCAGTTTCCAAAATCTCTTCAGCAAAATGGATAACAGACTGTGTTTCATTTATTTACTCAGAGAGAGGTATAGACTTGCCCTGACCTCCCAGGGCTCATTCCACTAGGGCTATGGCTACTTCATCTGCCTTGTCATCCAAAGTTTCCATTGATGGTTTGTGCTGCAACAACCTGGTCTAAGTCTCATACCTTTGTTACTCATTATAAGCTGGACATTATCTCCAGGAGCAGGGCATCCTTTGGCTTGACCATGCTCTGGTATATCCTTTCTTAAGGACTACCCAGACATTACATAGCTGAGGACTCTGACCCATGAGGAGGAATGAAAAAGGACAACATCAGATTTAAAAGTTATGTACTCACCATAACTAGGTATCTGTGTTGTCCATTTTTATTCCTCCTCAAGTCCCTCCCATCCACCCCCCAGGCTGGTGCCTTTGGGAAATACTTGGAAGACTTTGGACTCCTTGGGTTCCATGTTTGAGCCTCACGAATTACTTTCTTTATAATCATAGTAACTTCTGTTAGTTTTAGGGCATATAACTCGATCTGGGGAGTTGAGGAAGGCATGGAGCATTATGGGTAGGGAAGGAGTTCAATACTCTCCTCTTAAGTCTGGTAAAGCGGCTGAGTGGGATCCAGTGTCAGATCTGAGACCGATTTGTGAGGAGAAATGAAAAATTGACAACACAGATACCTAGTTATGGTGAGTACATAAATTGTCATTGTTGGCATATATAGCAGTCTTATCGGATTTCATACCTCTTTTCACTCTCAAGCTGGTACTATTCATTCTTTTATTTCTTTCATTTTGTTTTGTGAAGATGGTAAAGAATAATTCATTGAAAGTTTCTTGCTTTTCCTTGTTTTCACTGCATTCCTTCCCCTCTTTGATCAAGTTCTCCATGTTGATTTTCCTTCTTTGCTTTTTCCATTTCATTATTCTTTCTGCATCTTTCACCATATATGCATTTACATTTCTTACTACCTCTGTTGTCCCTTTTTCCTGGTGTCCTCATACTCATGCCTACACTTCTATCTTTTCATTAACTTATACCATGCCCTATCCTTTGCAATAAGGGCCTCTTTAGCCTCTTTGAGTTATATTAGTATCTGTTTTCTACCTGACTTGCTCTCTCTCTCTTTTGCCTACTGTATTTTGCACAGATGATTGTATGATTCTCTCATCTTTCTCCACAGATTTTCCCTTGTACTTGTCTCCAAACTTCCATTTTAGTCTTAAAAAGTTCCCAGTGTTAATACAATCTGACTTTGTTTAGTCACACTGTTTAGTTTTGTTTGCTTGCCTGCAGTCCTCTACCTATGAAGAAGCTACCTGTTATACTGTCACTGTTGGCTAGAGACACTTCTTTTATGTCTTGAATTCCCTCATCTTTGCTAAGTACAACAGCTCACATTTTATTCTACATTGCTCTTCCATGGACTTGGTGAATGAACTCTTAGTCTAGTGCATCCTGTGATCATTATGATCACTGCTGCAGTAGTCTTAGCTATATGGGTTCTGTCCTGGTAGGGATACAGCTAAAACTACTGCAGAAGTGAGTACTCAAACTTATACTGTTATGGTAAGTGTACTTACACAACAGTCATATTCCATCTCTATCCTTCATTTGGATTGAAGGTATCTACCAGTCTTTATTTGGTATAGCTAAGTCTGCCATCAATACAAACATTCCCTTTTCTGTCCAAAGATCTTATCCATTCCTTTACCTCCCATTCTTTAGCTTCATATGGTTAAAATATTGTATTTTACCACTATCTGTCTCCCTGTGTTTTGTTTTTACTTAGACTCCCACTGAGGTAACTTGAGTATCAGCTTTTGTAAAAGAGCACTTTGTTTCAGTTTAAAGATATTGCATCCTACCAATACACCAGCCCTGTTCTTCAACACTCAGATGTGACTTTTTTGTGTGCATCCTCAGTTACTACCCAGACTAGAAACTATTGTCTTCTTCTTTAGGAATTGCTATGCTATCATTATGCACAAAGGCATTTGAACTATGCCATGCAGCCACGTGTAACCTGTTTCATCATTGAATTTTATAACACAATGAAACCTTCTTAAATTAAAGTCTTTATATGGATAAGGCAACATGTATGCAAGTCATTTTATTTATTGAAACAGTTTAGCTTGTATTGCTTGATCACTTATAAAATGTCAACACATCATAAAACATTAGAACCATATTTAATATGCACAAAATGAAAGCAATGAAAGTGAGTTCACAGTGATGCTATCCCAGCAGCTCTTATTCTATAACTTGTAGAAGATATTTATTGCTATTGACTTACGGTACCCAACCTATACTCCAACATGTTTTTACTATGCTATTGTTGCAGTCTACTCCATAATTAGGTAAATTATCTTATGATTTCAGGACTAATACCTGTAGTGTCAACTAATAGTTTTATTCCTGTAGTATGAAATTTGATCAGAAATGATATACCCATTTCTTCATAATTCATGTATGTGTCAGTTGTTGGACTGTATCATAATGTACTTCTATATATCAGACTTCTCTAGAAGAAGTAAGAACAGCACTAAGGAAATATAGGGAAAGCAGCAGGCTCAGATGAGGTGACAGCAGATATGATAAAGATGCTGGGTGAAATAGAGGAGAAATGGCTCCTAAGGGTACTCATAGCAGTTTTCTAGATGACCGGAGAATAAGCATTCTGCTGCCATTGTACAAGAACAAAGGGGACATCCACAACTGTGGGCAGTACAGAGGCATCAATCTCCTGTCACATTACAAAAAATTTCTAGCGAGGGTGATTGATAAAAGCATAGGCAGAGTAGTAGAAAGTAAAATGGGAGATGAGCAGTTCAGATTCAGATTAGGATGCAGCACAACTGACCCAATGTTTGCAGTGAGACAGATAGTTGAGAAGAAGCTAGATATGAGGAAAGAGTCCAACTGGGCATTCCTAGACTTGGAGAAAATATATGACAAGGTCCCAAGAAAGGTGATCTGGGAAGTACTGCTTTGGTTCGAAGTCCCAGAAAAATCGGTAGAATTAGTGCAGGCTATGTACAAGGACCCAATGACTCAAGTATGAACAGTGTTCGATCTCACAGATGGGATCCCAGTGGCAGTGGGTGTGCACCAGGGTTCAGCTCTAACCAACTGCTGTTCATACTGGTGATGGACTAAATTAGCAGATAGGTCAGAGTGGAAAGATCAACTAAGTTGCTATATGTAGATGATGTGGCATTACAGCAGACTCTAAGCAAGAACTTCAGCAAACGATAAGGGAATGAAATGCAGAACTGAAGGTACAATGGATGAAACTAAGCACAGAAAACCAGTGGTAATGTCAGCAAATTGGGGAAATAAGAATAAGCTGAGAATTGAGATAGAAGGGAAGATAGTGGAACAGGTTAATAGCTTCAAGTATCTGGAAGGGTTGGAACAGGTTAATAGCGTCAAGTATGTGGAAGGGGTGGTTGAAGGAGAAGGGAAGTCTGAAGAGGTCAAAGCTAGGATCAGAGGGACTGCAGCCAACTGGCATAGACTCTCAGTTGTAGTGAATGACAGAAGAATGCTTAAGAAGCTGAAAAGTAAGGTGTACAAGATGGTGGTGCAACCAGTACAACTGTATGGTACAGAAACCTGGGCAGTAAAGGCAGGGCAGATGAGGAAGCTAGAGGTGATGGAATTTAAGTGCCTGAGAATGGTGGAAGGATGCACACTTTGAGACAGATGAAGACATGAGGACATAAGAGCAGAAGCCAAAGTAACTCCAATTGCAGAAAAGATCAAAGAGAATAGATTACAGTAGTTCAGACATGTGCAGAAAAGTAGAAGACTATCAGGTAAAGAAGAATTGGGACAGACAGAAAGAAGGGTAAGAGGAAACAAGGACAACCAGCAAAGAGGTGGATGGATTGTGTGCGAAAAGATCTGTGACAGTCAGACATGATTGTTGAAGAAGGCAGGAGTGTAGCATTGAATTGAGCAAGATGGCTAAAGTTAACATGACACACCAACCCTGTATAGAAAATGGGTAAAAGGGGGTTGATGATGATATATAAAGGTAAAGGTTTCAATGTGGCAGTTACATGAAAAGATGATTCTCCACTGGGATGCACACCATCACCGAACACAGAAGATGCCTTTTATTTGTTAATAGGTATTCTCATTTTTGCTAATGTTGTGTGACTTCTGCACTAATATTTCAGCTCATAGATGCATGTAGGGAGGTAAAACTCCACCATAATGTCCAGTATAGTATATGGGGTATATAGATTTAAAGATGCTAATACTTAATTATAGGGCAACTTATGCCAAGTGGTGCACATTCCTTCTAGAAGACTGTCTGCATAAATAGTGTTTGGAGGCTAGAAGCCCAACCACAGTTACTGAGTTGCCTGTTGATGATTTAGACAAAAATAATTCATGTGATCTGATGTCAATTTTCATTCATTCCTCAATGGATGGATCCTGATCTGACACTCTGATCTGATTCGGCCATTACACTAGCTCGAGGCCTCTGAAAAACTCTCAAGCTCCTTTCCTACCCACAGTGCACTATCCCTAATGACCCTCAGTTCTTGTTTGCTGCTTTCATGATGAGACATTGTCAACTGTAGCTCTTGGGCTAATTCATTAAGATAAGTGAATTTTCTCCAAAAAAAAAACCTTTTTTCTTCAACGCTAGTTTTCTAGTTGCTCTATTTCTGTTAGATAGGTTAATCTACATATTGGGTGTTTTGCTATCTTTATTCACCTTTATTTTATTTTTTACACTTACCATTGTTGGTAGGCCTTGGCTACTGCATTTATCCTTCCGCTTTTAGGGTATTCCAGTCCTCTAGTATCCTCCTCCTCCTCTTGATATATATATATATATATATATATATATATATATATATATATATAAAGTTCTATTACCTTTTTCCTTGCTGATTTTTTTTTCTTCTGGTTATTGCTGTTGCTGGTTATAAGTTTTTCACTGGTTTTCCTTCCAGTTACTGTTGTTGGTTATAAGTCTTCCCTTCCCTATGTCTAAGAAAGGATTTAAAAAAATGTGAGAGATGTGGGCATAAAATGCCTTTTTCAGATGCCCACACTCTGTGTGTGTTTATTGCTTAAGGCCATTGCATTTTAACCAAGATTGCGACATTTGCCGTGGTTTCAAACCACAAGCTTTATCTAAGAGAAAGAATAAATTAACCTTAAGGGGTTTGTTGCCAATTCCATTCCCTGAAGCCATATATTGAGTTTAATTTCCTAACATTAGAACAAAGGACCTTTCAAAAAGGTCCACATCATTGGATTCTTCTGCATTTATGTTCATGGAGTCGAAGAAAAATTGGGGAATAATTGGATCCAAGGTCTCCTGGGATCTGCTCCTTTGATCCAACCATATATCTTTCCAGTACAAAAATCTCAGATCCGATAAAAAGTACTCCAGATCCTAAACCATTGCCATGTACTGTGTATTTGCCTAGCATGGATCCGGTCACTTCCAAGGTGCCTTCCTCCTTTTTTGGAGTGGCATTCTGTCTCCTTCGGTGGTGTCCTTTCATTCCTCCAGAAGTCTCATGGAGTCAAATCTGAAAAGGATGATGTAGAAATTCTTTGCGGCGCAAATTCAGAAGGGAGTCCTCACAGTTCCTACCCCTTCAGATCAAGAGCACTGGCAGTCTACCACTCCACTGATAACAGCCCCTTCTCTTACCCAACCTTTGTTGTTAGAATCTAGGCTCTGAGCTTTTCAGGCCCTTCTGGGTCAGAGAGCTTTGTCTTCAGATCTGACTGTTATTCTGCGTGCACCAGCCTTGACATTGTGGGATCTGGATGACTGCTGGAGCTGAAGATTCCAGGTCAAATCTGAGTGAATAGAATCTACTCCAAGCTTTCTTTAGCTGCCTCTTCTCTCAGAGCATTAGCTTTGGATAGCTCGGCTGTGGCTTCCACCTCAGGCAGATTGCTCTCGGAACAGAGGGCAGTGGTGGACAAGGAACTTGCTTTCTTGGCTCTGTTGACTTCCTTTTCTCTTGACCAGTTTGCTTTTGTGGTTGTGAAGAGGGTTTTATCTGCTTCAGCAGGTCAAATGGGTCCTTTCCCCTTGGATCAACCCTCAACATCTCAAGCTGACTTTGCACCATGATCCTCAGCATTCTACTTCACAGGGACAACCTGGCCAAAGCTTCCAGACCACCCAGCTGAGTATTGTCATCTCTTCTGATACCTCCCCGGATCATCCAACTGATGTTGTCTCTAGGAATAGGACATGCAAGAGGAGGCACTTGGACTCTCCCCAGGAGTCTGTCACTAAGGATACTGACTTTGATGAAGGAGAAGGGTCTTCCAAATCACCAACTGATGATGTCAACCTGGAAATAGCCTTGAAATCTTTAAACAGAAGGCTGGTTGGTCTGCCCAAAACCCAACTCTTGGGTAGTCAGTTTTGTCTGGAATCTTCTGGGACTGGTCCATTTACCTCCTGGATTACTCTGCCCACTGATGAACATATTGATTTGGTTTCTAAGCAGACGTGGAAAGAACCTGATATGATTGAGCTGATTCCCAAAACACCAGACAGGATTCTGGCTCCATTGGTAGGTAGAGAACATTTGAGTAAAGGGGTACTAGTTGATGTAATCTTCAAAGCGGCAGCTACAAAGCAGGAGCTCATGGAATAAAGTTCCAATGTCCATCCCCCTAATAGGGAATCTAGGGCACTTGACAGATTTGGGAAGTGAGTTTATGCTTCAGCAACATTTGCTCTATGATCTATGAATAACTTGGCACACTTCACTTTCAAAATCCATTTCAGGGGCCACTACTGTGGACGCTCAAACTTCTGTGAACTCACAGTTGGCTCCCCTTCAATCCATTGCAATTTCGTCCCTGAGGCTCATCTCACATGCTGCAGAAGGCGCCTCAAGGGCTGTGGGTTCAGGTGTTTCCATCTGGAGGCATGCCTGTGTGATTCTGTAGAGCCCTTCAAGGCATCTTTTGTAAGTGCTTCTTCTTTGTTTGGCCTCACAGTAAAAGACACTCTCCAGGTGAGAGAAAGATGGAAAGGCCCTATCTGCAGTGGGCGTACATTTTTCAACCCCTCAATGGACCTTTTCCCGGAATCAATTGGGAGGTCAAAAGATGTGGTTCAGGAAGTCTGAGTTCTTTCCAGGACACATAATGGAGGTAGTTACTCCAGAGGCAGAGGGTGGAGTGATAATGGCAGATGACGACCCCATGGTATAGAATGCCTGCAAAACTGAGGGTCTAGAGATACATTTTCTGACAGACACTTTCACCCCTCCAGAAAGGAGGCCCAATTGTCTTCCTCTGGAGGCATTTGAGGGTCATTTATCTCTGTACCAGGAAACCTGGCTAAACATAACAAAGGACACTAGAGTGCACAGAATCATTTTCAGAGGTTATATTATTCCCTTTTTCCTAGCACTTCTGTTGTCCAGGAACATCCCCAATGTTCCATCCAATTAGAGGTAAGTAGCAACAATAGAAATCCAAAAGTTGCTACAAAAAAGAGTCATCCAAGAGGTCCCTCCAGTCCAAATAGAATCTGGAACTTGCTTATGATTCTTTTTAGTGCCAAAGAAGACAGGGGACTAGAGACCTGTTTTTTTATCTCGGTGTGTTGAGCAAATAAGTTCAACAAAGCAAGTTCAAAATGGTCACAGTTCAATCCATTCTGCCATTTCTGAGCAAGGACAACTGGATGCACTCGATAGCCCTTCATGATGCTTACTATCACATAAAAGTGAACAGGTGATCCAGAAGGTACTTACACTTCTGACTGGGAGACGGTCATTACTGGTTCAGAGCACTGACCTTAGGCCTCATTACAGCCCCCAGGGTGTTCATCAAGTGGTATGGCAGTAGTAACAGCTCACCTATGACTGCAGGGATTCTGGGTGTTTCAGTACTTAGATGACTGGCTCAATTACTGCTCTGACCAGGCATCAACTGGTACAAGCATGAGAGCAAGTGTTGCAGACTTGTTCAAATCTTGGAATAACCACCAGTTACAACAAGTCACACCTACAACCAACCCAGACATTGAATTCATAGGAGCAATGTTCAACACAGTATCTATGATAGCATCTTTTCCTCTTTCAGAAGTACAAACAATAATGAATCAGGTCAGGAAAATAATTTGCAGTACCAGAATTTCATCCCCGTTGATTCTGCAAACCTTGGTATCAATCTCAGCGGTAGTAATTTTAGTTCCCTTAGCAAGACATCACATGAGAATTTGGCAATGGATGCTACAAACTGAATGGTCAATTCTCTCTCAACCCATCTCAACAAAGATATGAAATAAACAGATATTTAAACAGTATCTTTCCTGGTGGATGCAGTCATAGCAACTGTTGCAAGGTTGTCATTTCATTCTCCTTCAGCCCAAGGCCATAGTGACCACAAACTCTTCCCAAGTTGGGTGGGGTGGGGGGGGGGGTATTTTCTTGGTAAGACAGTCCAAGGCACATGATCCCCTGAAGAGGCCAACTTGCATATCAGTGTTCTGGAAATGAGAGCAGTGTTTTGGTGTTGCAAGCATTCCAAAACTCTCTCCCTCTCAGAACAATTGCAATCCAAATTGACAGCATGTCAGTAGCTTGGTACATCAACAAACAAGGGGGGAACTAGATCTTAGTCCCTTTGTTGAAAAGCCCTAACGGTGTGGCAATGGGCAATTTCTTCTAACTGCAATGCATATTCTGTGGAAGTCTAACATGATAGCAGACAAAACTGAGCAGGTCCATTTCACTGCCTCACAAGTGGTCTTTCAGCAACAGAATGATGAACATGAATTTTGTCTGTGGGGCGCCTTGCTATGTTATTTTTGTATCACCCCTAAACAAAAAGGGAAGCAGCTTCTTAGGCCTAATCTCCCCATTGTGGGGTCACCAAGGGATACTCTAGTCCAGTATTGTCCCCTCAGTCTTCTGCACTCTTATCCCCCAAACTCCTTTAATTCCCAAATTCCTTCAGAAAGCAGCCGGGTTGAAGAGCAAAGTCATTTTCATTGCACCTTACTGGCCTTGACAGATTTGTTTCCCTTTCCTTTGGCCTCATGTTCTGTACCCACCTTGGATTCTGGATCCAACTCCAGACCTTCTGTCTCACCCGACAGGCATGCTTCACCTGAACATCTCAAATCTCAAACTGACTGCATGGTTTCTCCAATTCTATTAATAGCCTGGCAACCTATGCTCTCATCACCTGTCTGTTCTACACTGTTATCTTCCTATAAACCCTCTATGAGGAAACTCTATAGAAGTAAATGGGGAAGATTTGTTTATTGGGCAGATCAGAATCAGGTAGACCCCTTCTCAGCCCACTACATTCTGTTCTTAAATTTCTAGTGAGTTTATTTAATGAGGGTGCTTGTTCATCAACTGTTAAAGTTGAACTCCCAGCCATCTATAACTTTCATGTGGAGTTTCATAATTCATCCCTGGCTTCCTCTAAACTGTGCAAAGGCTTTTTGAAAGGTACCCTTCTAATTAGACTTCCTTATAAAGATCCTATACCACCATGGGATTTAAATTTGGAACTGCAAGTCTTAACACATTCTCCATTTGAACCTACAACTATCTATTATTTGTTTTATGAATTTGCATTTGTTTACTGGGATGGTCCACTGGGCCATCATACAATATAAACAATTGAGTAGCAGTTTAAGACATGCATAGCTATTATATTAGAGAGTTTTACTTAACAATTAAACACAGCAAAAGCTAACAACATTAATTGCAATATAGTAAAGGTTAGGCAGTCACAGTTGAATAAGGGTAGCAGCTAGTTATTAGCAACTACATAAGTTACAGTATACTACAACTTATCAACTACATTGGTTACAACATAAATTAGATTGTCTTGAATGACCTGTAAGATGTCACAGTTAGGTATAATTTGAAACATATTGATAATTTAACTTTTATACTTATAAATATATGTATTGCTGGATTTATTGTAAGGTTAAGGCTTGAGAGTAAATTTCAATCATATAAGTCAGAAGTACAAGTAAGGATTGCATATCATATACATAGAATCAAAATGATAGTCATGTTAGTATGTAGTAAAGTATAGCTTACAAGGGGAATGTTGCTAAGAGGATAGTAGTAGAGGGTCTGGGGAGTCAGGTTATGGGAAGTGCCACATTGGAGAATGTAGAGTGCCATAGAGGGGAGGAGTGTTGTCGTAGAGACGTTTTGAATGAAGAGGTTGTGCTGATGTTCCTCATTGTTAATGGGAGTGTATTCCACTGTTTGGCAATCAAGAAGTAGAAGAGCATTTGACCAGCAGGAAGGTTTGTTTTTTCTACTTGCAGCTGAAGTTGGTTCTCAGATCTGAGAGGTCTATTTGGGTGATAGTGAGCAAGTATAAAGGCAAGGGCTGGGCAGTCAGATGGTTTGTAGATGATTTTGTGTGCTGTAGTTAATTGTGGGTATGTTAGGTAGTGTGAGAGTTTGAGCTGATTCAGTAAGTGTAAGGAGGAGCAATGATGAAAGGAATATTTAGTATTAGTTGCAAACTTGGAGATTTTATTATAGCAGTTCTCAAAATTGTTTTTAGGGAGGATTGGATGTTGGTGAGGAGGGGAGACCATATAGGAGAGAAGGTAGGAGAAAGGTTGAGGCAAGAGTTTATTTTGTAGAGCGGATAAGAAATTGCTTATGTCTGTAGAGGATACCCAATTTCTGATGTGTTTTTTGATACTATTGTGCACATGCAGGCCAAAAGTTAGGTTTTCATATAAGATGATGCAGAGTAGTTTTGTATGGGACACAACCTCAATAATAGTTTTGTTTTGGGAATGTATAAAGAAATCAGTCTTGTTTATGAGGGTTGGATTCATAGGGGTAAATAACAGGAGTTTAGTTTTATTGGGCTTTAGAGCAAGATGGTTGTTGGTCATCTAAGTTTCGGTAGATGTAAGG
The DNA here is from genome assembly GCF_019279795.1 of Protopterus annectens. Taxonomy (NCBI): domain Eukaryota; kingdom Metazoa; phylum Chordata; order Ceratodontiformes; family Protopteridae; genus Protopterus; species Protopterus annectens. The sequence goes on from NC_056743.1 coordinate 293,695,555, forward strand.
GCTTATGGGTAAATTGTTGAAGTTCAAATGCAGAGTTTGCAGTGCAGATGATAGTTGAGGCATCTGTATAATGTATTAAAGATCTGTGACTAGAAGTGGAGTGAAAGTCTGATGAAAATGCTGAAAAGAAGGGACTCTAGTATGGAGCTTTGGGAAATGCCTGTGAATGTGTCGAGGAATGGAGAGTAAGAGTGCTGCAATTTGGTAGACTGTTGTCTGTTTGTGAGGGAGTTAGTGAACCAATGTAGGGTTGTGGGGAGATACCTAGTTTAGAAAGTTTTCTGAGAAGTAAAGGGTGGGAGACAGTGTTGAAGGCTTTAGAGTGGTCAAGGAACAGCGACGATACAATTTTGCCAGCATCTCAAGCTTGGTTAACAGCATCTATGAAGGATATAAGAGGAGTTGTAGTATTATGGCCTGGCCTGAAACCATGCTGAGTAGGGGATGTAGAAATTGAGTATGAATGCACTTTTTTAGGATTTTTGAAATGGGGGAGAGAATAGCAGTTAGGCAAAAGTTGGAAATTTCTGTACTGTTGCCACCTTTGTGAAGGGAGATAACATATGCTTTTTTCCAGATAGCAGGTACATCGGACTCTTGGATGGCTCTGTTAAGAAGTATACTGATTGGGTAAGCAATGGCTATAGTTGACATTTGTAGGTATTCCAGGGGTAGGTTGTCAGAGCATTAGAGCCAGGTTTAGCTTGAGAAGTAGTTTTGTTATAGTAGCAGTAGGTATGGGGGTGAAAGAAAAGTTTGGTAGAGAGAGAGTAGTAGTATTTTATGTGGAGTGAGGTGGTGGAACAGGGTTAGACTTCTGCCAACTAAAGATCTAAATGTGGTTTAAAATCTTTCACCTAGAAAACTGTTATTTTAGTTGCATTTACATCTGCTAGAAGAATTTCAGAACTTCAAGCATTATCTTCTAAGCCCCCATACTTGATTTTCCACAAGTATAGAGTCACATTATGTACCAGTGCTTCCTTCCTACCCAAGGTGGGGTCAGAATCCAACATTAACCAGGCCATTAACCTGCTGGTATTCTTCTCAAACTTTACAAATAAAGAAGAATATATGCTGCATATTCATAGACATAGTTTCTATCTGCACAGAACAAAAGAAATTAGACAGACCAGCTGTGTATTTCCTTTGCACATAAGTTGGGTGAAACAGTTACAAAAGTAACTTGCTAGATGGCTGACAGATTCAATTTGCTATAGACAAATAAAATGCAATCTATCCTTACCTAAACCACTAAAAGCTCATTCAACCAGATCTGTGGCAACTTCTACTGTATTCCAGTTTCGAGCATCCATAGACAATATTTGTGTGTCTGCAACTTGGTCAGATCTGCATACCTTTATCACTCATTACAAATGAGATCTGGGGCCAGATTCAATAAAGCCTACACCAAGTGTGCACTGTTCTGAGTGACCAGACAACAAAGACATAATGCACACATTCTTCCTCCTAATTTTAGTTTTCCTACTGATGATCTTGCAGCTTTAAATATTAACAGGGCTTCATAAAGCTTTCCACAAAGTGCAGACTACATGTACACTTAGTGTAATCTTTCCGAGTGACTAGAAAACACAAAAAATATGATAATTTTATTGAATAATATCATGTTTAATTAGAGTACACTTAGTGTAGGCTTTATTGAATCTGGCCCCTGGTCTGGGGGGGGGGGCAGCCTTTGGCTCAACCATACTCAGGATTACCCTTTGTTAGAGTCCACCCAGGAATTCAGGTAGCTGAGGAGTCTGTCCCATCCATTGGGGAATGAATGAGAATTGAAATCAGATAAAGACGTTGTGTATTTACCATAACATTCCATCTGTGTTGTCCATTTTTATTCTTCCTCAACTTCCCACCCTCCATCCTCCTCCTTTTCTCACAAATGACTTCTGGAGGAGTGAGTCTGTTAAGTACACTGTATGTCCATTTTATTGAACTCCACTTATGGCAATTCTTTTATAGTTTCTATCTCTCTCAAGCTGTAAATAGTATCTGAGGGACATTAGGGATAGTGCATTCTGGGTAGGAAAGGAGCTTGAGAGTTTGTCAGAGGTGACAAGCTAGTGTAACATCTGAATCGGATGTGAATGTCGGATCTGAACCAATCTGTTCAGGAAGAATGAAAATGGACAACACAGAACATTATGGTAAGTACATAACTTATTTTAATGTTGTGTCAAAGGGGAGAAATGTATTTGAATAAGTTAAGAAATATATTTGCTTTTAAGACAATATATGTATCCAAATGTTAACATATAATCTTTAGTGTAAAGTGTTAGAAAACACCAGAAAATCTTCAATGCAAGGTAATTTAGCACAAAATTGGAAGTTTAATATCCAAAAATCAGATTTATTGTTTATTGTGAGTAGAATCACTGACAAATCTGAAACAATACAGGTTGGGATTGATAGATGAGCATCCTGTGGCCTACTCTATATCACAGTGTTACCAGTAGAAAATCAGTATTGTACCATGGCTGGCATAGTGCTGGTACTTTTAGAAAAAGACAGCATAGTAAGATATTCAAGTAGGGATACAAGGATTCATCATATTAGACAGGTTCACCTGAGTTGTCACACTGACAATATGCATGTGATCAGACTGCCCAGTGTCATACCCAAGGCTATGCATGCTCACAGGTACAATGAAACACAACATTGCTGTTCCAAGATTGTGCCAGATGGTCCAGAATAAGAAAATGCCAACTCAGTTTATCATATAAATGGGGGAGGGGAGATAGGAAAGTTAGAAAATGAGAAAACGAGCAAAGGAAAACACAAGGGTTAAACATAAGGAATGACAGGAGAAAAACTGTTTTTTTTTTTTTTTTGTGGGAAAAACTCTCATTTATAATATAAGATGATGAAGTGTAGGGAGAAAGGTAGTGAGTAAAATAGCAGGGGCAGACAAAAATAAAAATCAGGGCCATTTAGATGGGTAGCATTGGCAACTAGTACATGAACCATAGTGGGAAGTCAAAGAAAGACAGAGGGCCAACACCTGATGTTTAGGAGGGTTTGACAACTAACAAGATAGAAGTAATGATAATCGAGGTAAGGGGAGCACCTGGATCGGGAATAGGGTAGGGTGGAATGTTAAAGTATGGTATGGAGTAGAGGCCAACTTGTGTCCGCTGGCCAGATAGTCAGGGTGTGTTGATCAACAAGTCAACCAGCAATGCCAGATGGATGCTCCATAGTGAAGTGATATCACCCTCCAGCTTCCACCATAAAGCATCAGTGGACCAATCAAAGTCAGTTTGAGAAGAGCAGCCTCTACCACTCTTCTTACTCATGGCCACAGAAGCCACGACTGAGTGTACATGGTGGTTTTATTAGGGTAATCTCTGTCATCTTATAGAAAAATAGGCCTGATGAGCACTGATGTCACAGTGCCAGAAGCATTCGCTAGCATAGGCCAAAGTGACTACTACCATTCCTCTTCCACAAACACAACTGAAACCTTCAGAAAGAAGAGAAAACATGTTAGTACATCTAAGTTAACCATAAATATGAAACTCTACGTTGCTGAAGTGCATGCAGAGTATCCACCCCACTGTCAGAAAATGTGTTCTTGCCACCTGAGGTGTTCCTCAAATTTGGCATGTTAATACTTGAGCACTGTAAAACAATGCAGGAAGAACTAAGTACATTGTTTGGCCTGTTAAGAGTGGGAAGAAAAGAGTTGAGGTTGCAGTAAAACTTTGTGATCTGATGTTAGTTTTCATTCTCTTCTCAACTGATGGGTTCAGATCCAATCCTTGGAGCTGACTCAGCCATTGCTAAAGCTCATGGCAACCAAAAAACTCTTGAGAGTCTCCCTTACCAATAAAGCACCAACCCTTAGTTACCTCAGATCTCATTTGCTGCTTTTCTTGAAAGATGTGGTTGACCATAGCTTTCGAGTGTTTGTCAGAAAAGTGTTGCTATTGTTATTAAAATCTCTATATTCTCATTTCTATAAAGTTTATATCCCTTGCATTACCATGTTGTACAGTGTTGTACTTCTTTAAATACTATTGTTAGTATTTCTCTTTCCTCTTTTGAACTTTCGTATAGTGCATACCTATAGTTAGTATTTTCCTTCTTTTTACATTTGGTGTAGCCCTTTTATTACCATTGCTGGCAGTTTTTCTTTTTCCTTTTTCTGTCCTGATATAAAAAAAAAGAAAATCTGTTCTTACTTACCTTTGCCTTTTTATAGTTTTGATTATGGTGGAAAAAGACCCCACTGGGTTTAAAAAATTAAGTGTGGGAACAAGCTTTCTATGTTTTATGCACACACTATGTGTGTGTACTGTCTGGACCATTACATCTTCAGGAAGATTATTCTGTATGCCATGGATTCAACCCTAGGTCACTTGTAGAAAGGAAAAACAGGCTTAGTTTAAAGGCCTTACTTCCTTCTGCCTTTGGAGACGCTATATCTGGAGATACATCTCCCAAATCTAAAATTTAATTGAAAACATTTTCTCTGAAACCTTCTACATTTTCCATGTTTTCAGAGCCATCCAAGAAAAGAGTCAAGATGGATCTGACTTCACCCTCAGATCCAAAAAAGAAAAATTTGATGGACCCGACTTTCTCACATCCAACAAAAAAGGTATCAGATCTGACTACCTCCAACCTTACTGCCTCTAGTCTTTCTTTGTTTACCTAGGACAAGATACTCGCCACCTGCAGATCTGTGGATACGGTGCCCTTAAGGATGCCCTCACCTTTTTTTGGAACACCACAGACCCAGGTCCACTTCTATTGTTTCCACTTACTCTTCCAGAAATTTGACAGAGGAAGATGTGTAAAGAGTGGTGCGGAAGATCCTCTTGGCACAAAGTCAGATTGGTGTTTTACTGGCTCCTACATCTTCAAGTCAGGATGTCCATTCTTCAACTACACACCTACTACAAGTTCCTCCTCTGATTCCTTCATCTGTTTCATAGTCCCTGGATCCATGCATTCTGGCTCCGTCTGGCTTAGATACGAATACAGCAATATCAGTCAGATCTGGAGGGCTCTCAGTGCCAAAGATTCCCTGTTAGATCTGGAGTGTTTGAGTTGACTGAGTCGACTCCAAAGTTGTCTGAGCTGTCTCTGCACTTTGGAGCCTTGGCACTGGATAGCTTGGCTCTGGTTTCCACCTCAGGGAGATTGCTTTCAGAAAAGGAGAGAATGGAGATCCAAAAGCTTGTTTTTTTTTTTGGAGTGAAGGTCTCTTTCTCCAGGACAGTCTTCCTTCAAGGCTGTGAAGAAGGATTTTTCTGCCCAGGCAGAACAGATGCATCCAACCTCCTCAGATTTCCGGTCGTCTACCTTGATGTGTCACCGCTCGGAGCCACATCACTCTTTGCCATGAAGACAGCCAGTAAGAGACCCCCAGGATTCCCAACAGGGTACTTCAGTTTCTTCCAATACCTTCCCAGGGCATCCCAATGAAGATTTCCCTAGGAAGAAAATGTGTAAGAGGAAGCACTTGGACTCCCCAGAGGAGACTGTCATGGATGATACAGACTTCAATGAAGGTGAAGGGTCCCCATGATCACCTCCTGAAGAAGTCTCATTTGGAGACAATATGAGATCCTAAAACAGGTGGTTGGATGCCCAGCAACCCTTCATCCGAGCAGTTGGTATTCCTGGAGGCTTCCTGGGTAACTCCACTCACTGATGAGCTTATTGATTTGGTCTTTCAGTGGACCTGAAAGGAACCTGACTCAGTTGAACCCATACCCAGGAGACCAGACAGCATTATGGCACCACCTTTGGATAAGCAGTTTTGAAGTAGAGGGGTGCCCATTGATGCCATGGTCATGGTGGTGGCCACCAAAAAGGAGCTCGCTGAGGAGAGTTACACTGCTCGTCCTCCTAACAGGGAGTCTAGGGAAACAGACAGGTTTGGGAAGCATGTCTATGCTTCAGATACCTTTGCCTTAAGATTGCTGAATTATTTGGCACATTTTACAAGATTACAGAGGGATATGATTATGGAACTCTCTAACACCCTCTCTGGATCTGTTTGTGTATGGGTCCAATCATCCATGACTTCTCAGATGGCTACCCTGCAACCTATTTTGAATTCGTCCATGAGGCTCATATTGCATGTAGCTGAAGAACCTCAAGGGCAGCAGGTTCAGTCATTTCCATCAGAAGGAATGCCTGGATGCGCTTATGTGATTTTGTGGAACCCTTCGAGTCTTTGTCTGTGCTCCTTTTGATGTTACATCTTTGTTTGATCCCAAAGTGAAGTACACATTATCCAGGTGTGACAGGATGGGAAAACCCTATCTGCGATGGCCATACATTTTTCAACCCCTCAGAGATCCTTTTCTAGGAATCAATGAGGTGGTCAGAAGATTTAGTTCAAGAAATCTCAGGGTCCTTTCCGGGATGCATGTTGAGGAAATTCCCTCAGGGACAGAGAGGGGAACTCCAATGGTAGATGATGCTCTCATGGCAGAGGTAGCCCACAAATCCAGGGGTTCAGAGAGTCTTTCTTTGAGAGACCTTACCAGCACTCCTGAAAGGAGGCCCAATTGACCGCCTTTGGAGGCAACTGGGGGTCAATTGTCCCTGCACCATGCAGCCTGGCTAGAAATAACAAAATATACTTGGGTGCAGAGGATTATTTCCAGATATTATATAATACCTTTTTTTCTTCCACCTCCAATCTCAAGAAAAATCCCTGATGTTCCACTCAATCAGAGGGAAGAAGCAGCAATTTAAATATGAAATATGCTGGAAAAAAGAAGCATGCAAGAGGTCCCACCAGACCAGGTAGAATGTGGAACTTACTCAAGATTATTTTTAGTGCCAAAGAAAACAGAGGACTGGAGACCAATTTTGGATCTCAGCAACTTGAACAAGTCAGTTTGACACACCAAGTTTCAGATGGTCAGAATTCAGTCCATTCTTCCTGTTCTGGGCATGGATGACTGGGCTCAACAGACCTTCAGGATGCATACTATCATATGAACAGATGATCCAGAAGGTACTCATGCTTCCAGCTGGGTGGCAGTTATTACCAGTTCAGAGTTCTGCCCTTTGGTCTCACCACAAACCCAAGGGTGTTCACCAAATGTATGGCAGTAGTAGCAGCTCGAGTGAGACTACAAGGATTTTGGGTGTTTCCATATGTAGAAGACTGGCACATTACTGCCCTGACCAAGCATCAATTAATAAGGACAAGAGATCAGGTTCTCCAGACATGTTCTCATCTGGGGATAACCATAAACTACAAGTCTCAGTTGGATCTGACTCAGAATTTGGAATTCATAGGAGCACTGTTCAACATGAAGTCTATGACAGCTTCACTGTCTTCTTCAAGGGTTCAAACTCTAAAATCACAGGTCAGAAAAATAATATGCAGTACCAAGATTTCAGCCCACTTGGTTCTTCAAGCTCTAGGATCAATGTCAGTGGCAATAACACTAGTATCTTTAACCAGATATTACATGAGGATTCAACAGTGGATGCTAGCAACACAATGGTCAATGCTTTACCAACCCAAGTGAACTCTGATGTGAATGACTCACATATGCAAGAGAGATCTCAGGTGGTAGATCCAGTCAGATCAGGTTCTACAAGCTGTCCATTCATTCCCTCTCAGCCAAAGGCCATAGTGACCATGGACACTTCCCATTTTGGGGTGGAGGGGGGGGGATTTTCTGGGGAAAACAGTCAAGGCACTTGGTTCTTTGAGGAGGCCAACTTGCATTTCAATGTCCTAGAGAGGAGAATGGTGATTTTAGTGATGCAGGCCCTTCAAGATGCTCTCCCTTTGGGGACAATTGCAATTCAAATGGACAATGTCAGTAGTTTGGTACATGAACCAACAAGGAGGGACCAGATCTTACCCCTTGTGTCGATAAGAGCTCAGAGTGTAGCAATGGGCAATCTCATCCAACTGCTTTCTCATAGCAATGAACATTCTTGGGAAGTCCAGTGTGAGAGCAAACAAGCGGAGTAGATGCATTCTTGTACCTCACAAGTGGTCTCTCAACAAAAATATGCCTGAAATGATTTTTTATTGATGAGGCCAGCTTGCTGTGATCATTTTGCTTCTCCCCTAAACAACAAATGCAGCAGTTACTTTCCCCTAATCCCCCCACAGGGGGAATCACTGAGTGATGCTCTACTTCACTATTGGTCCCCAGTCTACTTTATGGCTATCCACCAATCCCATTAATTCTGAAATTCCTACAGAAAGCTGCTGTGCTGAAGAGCAAAGTCATCCTCATTACACCTTACTAGCATTGAGAGATTTGGTTCCGCTTCCTTTGGCCTCACTTACTTCACAAGCCTTGGATGCTGGATCCGACTTTAGACCTCCTGTCTCACCTGACAGGCACAAGCCATCCAGACATACTAAACATCAGGCCGAGAGCCTGGCTTCTGCACTTCTATTAATAGTCAGACAATCTATGCTCTCTTATACTTTTATCTTCCCATAAACCTTCAATGGACAGTTGAAGGATGGTGTAGCATTTAATGCTGTTGCCTCATAGCAAGAGGTTCTTCTGTTTGATTCTCAGCTGGGGTGCCTTCTGTGTGGAATCTGCATGTCCTCCCTGTGCTCACGTGGGTTTCCTGTGGGTGTTCCGGTTTCCTCCCACATTCCAAAGACATGCAGTATGTGGACTGGACACTCTAAATTGGCCCTAGGTGTGAGAGTCTGCATGTGAGTGTGTGGTGCACCCTCTGTGGAGGGTTGGGCATTGGGCTAGCAGTCTGATCCTATAAAACCCATACCTGCTATGGAAACAATAAGTGCTGAAGGGTGCTCATTGCCCGATTGTGGTGAATGCATGGGAGCGAATCCAGGAAACCTTCAGTACATAAACTCTATTCCAGGAAATGGAAAAGATTTTTGTACTGGGCATATCAAAATCATGTTGAACCTTTCTCAGCTCTGACTCAAAACATCTTTGAGTTTTTGGCCCTACTTTTTAAAGAAGGAGGTAGTTCCTCAAGTATTAAAATTCAGTTAGCAGCAATATCAAACTTTCACATTGGATTTGAGGGTTCATCAGTAGCCTCTCATAATTTGTGCAAAGCTTTCATACGAGGCCCCTTACTTTTAAGACCTCCAATTAAGTACTCTACTCCCCCATGGGACCTCAGTCTGGTACTGCAGGTACTCATTCATTTCCCCTTTGAACAAGCAGCTAAATATGTCCTTAAATATCTTACTTGGAAAATGTTTTTCTAGTAGCCATTACAACTGCTAGACAAATTTCAGAAATTCAAGCATTATCTTCAAAACCCCCATACATCATTTTTCACAAAGATAGTTACTTTACGACCCAATGCAACCTTTCTTCCCAAGGTGGTGTTTGAATCTAATATCAATCAGTCCATTAATTTGCCAGTATTCTTCCCCAGTTTTGCTAACAAAGGCAAATACATGTTATATTTATTGTATGTTCACAGACAATTATGTTTTACCTGCATAGAACAAAAGACATAAGGAAAACAGACCAGTTGTTTGTCTCCTTTGCAGATTTGAAATTGGTTAATCCAGTTGACAAAATAACTTTAGCCACATGGTTAACTGATTGTATCTCATTTATTTATAAAAAAAAGTGTATATTACCTTACCACAACTGGTTCAAGCTCATTCAGCTAGATCTATGGCAACTTCTGTTTTCCTTTTCAGAACATCCGTGGACAACATATGTGCAGCAGCTGCTTGGGCTACTCCCCATACCTTTGTTACTCATTGCAAATTGGATCTGGTCTCCAGAGGTAGAGCATCATTTGGTACAACTTTGCTCAGGAATATTCTTCCTTAGAGTCTACCTGGGATTTTAGGTAGCTGGAGACTCTGTCCCATCAGATGAGGAGAGAATGAAAATTAACATCATCAGATAAAGAAGTTATGTACTTACCATAACGTTCCAGCTGTGTTGTCCATTTTCATTCTTCTTCAGCTTCCTGCCCACTAACCCCCATCATTTCTATTTGCAAACTTCTGGAAGAATGGGGTTCTTTAAGGGGCATCACTGTCCTCTATATTGAGCTCCCAGATATAATATTTTCCTGTATTGAGTGCATGTATTTTTACACCTCCTTTGTTTATGCATAGTAAATATTTCCTTTCTGGTATAAATCAGAAAACAAGATCTGGGGTAACTTAGAGTTGATCACAAGCTTTAGCAACAGCTGAGTCAGATTCAAGGATTGGATCTGAACCCATGAGCTGAGGAAGAATGAGAATGTGCAACAGAGATGGAACGTTATAGTAAGTGCACAACTTTTTTCTCTCTACCCAGCGTCTCCGTCTGACACTTAGACCAGGGTGGCAAAGTTGCAAGTCACTGTCATGATTTCTGCACTGTTTACCAGAATGAGTGATGCCAGTGGCATTGTACACCATCCTGGCAAGCTCAAGCCAGGTGTCTGTCTTCTGCAATGGGCCCTATGAATACTAAGGAAAAGGAAGATTTTCTTGTTCAGACACAAACCCTGCTATTCTCATCTCCTAAATAAGTCATGTAACTGCACATCTGTCTGCCTCTGCAGGCTGTGTTGTGTATGGTCATGGGAAGGTCAGGATATAAAGTGACCTGTCACATTCTAAGCATACCCAGTTGACACAAACCATTCCTGAGACAGTAACACTGTGTGCTGTGGTCACAAAGCTCAAAATTACTGGGTGTGGTCTGTCTCTCTCTCTCACATTCATGTTCACATCAGGCTACAGACCTGGGATACCTCATGAGCCACTTGTTCTTGCTCTCCTAGTTATACACCTTCTTCAATATTACCTTTGGCCAGACTGAGAGACATGCCTATTTGTGGCCATCACCGGAGTCATGGATGCCATACACCTGCTGGCTCTGGATATGGGACAAACTGTCAGGGTGTAAGCACATGCTCCTGAATTATTCTAAATAAACCCTACTATGGACCCCATCAACCACAGAGATCACAGAACACTGTGAGGCACTTCACTGGCATCTGGTACACTACATCTCCAAACTGCCAGTGGAGGATGTAATCCATGGCTCCCCACAACCTGATTCCTGAGTTTGTGACCACCGTACCTGTCAACTGTCCAGATTTTTACAGAGTGTCCAGGTTTTTGCTTCATATTTTTGATCTTTTCCTCAAATTTGTGGCTTTCTGGAAAACCACTGTAGATTAAAGTCACTAAATAATGTCAGACAATTCAGTTTCAGACTGCATATCCTTCAGAAAATGCATGCAAACACAAATCATATTACAACTTTTTAAGTTTATAAAAACAATGTTTAAAGTCTGACCCTATTTTTGGCCTTTGCCCCCCCCCCCCAATTATTTTAGGCTTTGTCCAGATTTCTTGCTTTAGGAGTTTGAAAGGTATGTACCTCATATGACCCAAGCCTATGCCATACTGTTGCTATTACACATCTGACTTCTCCCACCCGAGCAGATAATGCTACTTGCCACAACCCCAGTATGTCTAGATATGGCTGTCTACACATTGTGCCCAGTTCATGTACTCGCTTGCATAACTTGGGTGTCATAATGCTTGCATTACATTGTTTGTATCTTGGCCCATAGTTGTGGGACAGATGCACCTGTCTGCCAGTGACACAATGTATTGTACCTTGTTTCTGCTTCACAAGTGATACTGCTACACCCTTCTCATTTCCCAAATGTCCATCGTGTGCCTTTTCTAATATTTCTACATCTGTGATGATCCATGCTGAGATGTTTACCTAATGCAGTGTTTTCTTCCACTATGTAACTTGGCAAAGTTAAACATTTAGCTGCAGGTTTTTTATGCATAATACAGTGCCCCACCAAATGCATTAGGTCAGTTGAATTTTCTCTTAGTGTCCAAAATGCCTTCCATCACATTCAGCATTTCTGTATGCACAGTGTTATATTCTATGTCTGCCATGGTCTGGGAGTCGTAAAAAGAAGTCATCATCCATGTCTATCTGCATCACTTGCAACACACCGTGACATTATATGTGACCTGCTGCCTATTTGCATTATGAATGATAATCATAAATCTGATGATGTCCTTTTCAACCTTCCTCAGCGTATGGGTTACAGATCCAATTTTCAGATCTGCCTCAGCCGCATTCTACAGACATCGTATCCAACTCTTGAGCTCCTCCCTTTACCCATAATGTCCTACTCCATCCCCAGTACCTGAGATCTCATTTGCCGCCATGTCACACAGACTTGTATCTACTCTCACAGCATCTGATAGGTGTTTTTAGGTAGCGTTTTAGCAGTAACTGTATTTCTCCTCTTTGTTTTATAATAACATTTTCTCTCCCTATATTTTTTGAGATTTCTCCATCAGCTCTGTTTTTACTTAAAATAAACATATCTCATAAGTACCATTGTTGATACTCTTTTTTCCTACCCTTTTTAACAGGGTATTCTTCCTCTGAGTATTTTCTACCATTGTTGGTAGTTTTTTGCCTACCCATAACTTACTTTAAAAAAAAAAAAAAACTTTTTTTTTCCAATTCTTTCTTTTCTTTGTTTCATACAGTGTCCATTATGGCTCAAAACCCAACAGATTTTAAGAAATGTGCTTCCTGTGGGCACAAAATTCCAAATTCTAATGCTCACAGGGTGTGCATTTATTGTTTAGGAGCAGCCGACCTGATTATAAACTGTACCATCTGTTCAGGATTTAACTCCAGGTCTGCAGCGGACAGGTGTAACGAGGTAGTTCTTAAGGTGTTACTTTCACCTTCTTTGTCTTCCTCAGGGGTTCAACCCCCAAGAAAATTTTCAAAGGCTCCTTTGGAGCAAAGAAAAAGATCTCCACCAAAGACTTTCTCATCCTCCACAGAAAATATAGAGGGCTTTGGATCAAAGAAAAACTACAGATCCTAAGACTTCAGATCTGGTAATCATCACTTCTACTCCTCCAGTGCAACACATGGATCCAAAATCATTGGATCCAACCTCGGGTGTATCTCAGACTCAGAATTCATTCACCCACGTTTGTTATAGATCTGATATCTCCTCAGTTCCACTCCCCTCTTATGCAGACCCCGAGGAAGCATTCCAGACCTCAGTCCAGTACGTCATCCATCAAGTCCTCCAGGAGTATCTCTAAAGCAGAAGTGGATAGGATGATGGGGAAGTTTTTCAGAGCTCAGACCCAGATGGGGGTTACTTTGGCTCCACCTCCCATTGACTCTATGAGCCTTCCTTCTACCTCACATACTATTGTATCTCATCCTCTGATTTGTCCTTCAGTTTTGGAACCCCAGGATCTGATAGTTCCAAGAGTACTAGTGTCAAAGCTGAAGAGAGTCACTTCTTCAACCCTGACCATATGCCTGACCAATTCTTCTCCTGTTCTCTCAGATCAGGATGAATCCTGGAGCTGAAGCATCGGTGTCAGATCCATGAGGCCGGGATAAACTCCAATGTTGTCAGAGCCTTCCTTGCCCCTTGGAGCCTCAGTGTTAGATATCTCAGGTCTGGCTCCCTCCTCAAGACATGGATCCAGTCAAAGTTGTTGCTTGCCTGCTTCAGAGATCTTAGCTTTTGTGCAGCCATCCATGGCTTCCCCGGGTATGTCGGACTTTAAGGTTGTGGAGAGGGTTTTCTCTCATTCAGTAGGCCTGAGTTCTCATCTTGCTCCAATCCTACACCCCATCCCACTTTGGTACCAAGCTCTGAGCCCATCAGACCTACTCCACAGGAACAGCCAGTACAAAGTAGTGTCCAGAAGGTTGCAATAGAGGAACTGTCTGTCTCTTCAGACACCTCTCTAGAACATACCACTGAAGAGGTTCACTGAAGAGAACATGTAAAAGTAGGCACACAGATTCTCCTATGGAATCCCTCACCAAAGATGCTGATTTTATAGGGGAAGGGTCCCCCAGATCACCACCAAATGATATCTCCTTTGGAAACATTTTGAAAACTGTTAAGCAAAAAGGCGGTTGGTCCTCAGATAACCCTTGCCCAGAGGACTGAGTATTCTTGGAAGCATTTGGTTCTGTCTTATCTACATCTTGGATCACTCTTCTGGATGATGAGCTTATTGACCTAGTCTCTCACTGGGCATGGAAGGAACCAGACTCTGTTGAAGCTATCCCTGTTTGACCTGACAGAATTTTTGTCCTTCCAAAAGATGGACCACATTGGAGAAAAGGTATCCCTGTCGATGTGATGATTGTGGCATCAGCCACCAAAAAGGAGCTTGTGGAACAGAGCTCCTCTGTCCACCCCCCCCCCCCACTGAGAGTCTAGGGCATTGGACATGTTTGGAAAGTGTGTACTTGCATCAGCAACCTTTGCATTGTAGTCACTGAACTATTTGGTACACTTTACTAGATTACAGAAGGATTGACTAAGGAACTCTCAAAGTCTCTGTCAGAGTCCATGTCTCCAGAGGGTTAAAAGACCTCATCCTAACAGGTGGCTACTCTTTTATGTATATCAAATGTGTTCATTAGGCTAATTTGGCATGCTGCAGAAGGTACCTCACAGGCCACTGATTCAGGCAATGCAATAAGGAGACATGCCTGGATGTGGCTATGTGACTTTGTGGAGCCCTTCAAGTCTTCTTTCATCAGTACTCCCTTTGGTATAGCTTCCTTGTTTGGTCCATCTGTGAAAGAAACATTTTCTGCACTGAACAGGAAGGAAAGTCCATGTCTGCCACAGGGATTCGCTTTTGAGGAGGCAAGAAAATGTGGTTCTGCAAATCCCAGGATACTTTACAGGATTCACACTGAAATAACTCCCTCAGAGGCAGAGAAGGGAGTTCGAATGGAAGATGCCATCCAGGTAGTAGGAGAAGTCTGAAAAATCAGGGCTTCCAATATTCTTTTCTGGATAGACCTTTTCAGTGATCCCAAAGTGCTGCCTGACTTCCCACCTCTGAAGGCAGACAGGGAGCATTTGTTCTTGCACACAGACACCTTGGCTACTATAACAAAAGATTCTTGGGTGCTAAACATAATATCCAGAGGCTACTTTATACCATTTTTCCAGACACCACTCCCAGGAGAAACAAGGCTCCCAAAGTTCCACACAGTCCGAGAGAAACTGCAGCTGAAAAAAAAATAGTAGCTGCTAGACAAGAGTCTTCCAGGAGGTCCCACTGGACCAAAGCAGATTCAGAACTTACTTGAGGTTCTTTTTAGTGCCAAAAAAGACATGGGATCTGAGACTGTTTTTGGATTTAAACAACCTGAACCAATATGTGAAGAAGTCAAAGTTCTGAATGGTCACAGTTCAGTCCATGTTACCAGCCAAGGGTACTTAATTTGCATTCATGTATGCTGATCTTTTTATGGGTTTTCTGGAGGCTCATATGGTTAACGATGAGAGTCTTTCTATTCATCTGAGCCATAAAAATGTGATATAAATATCTAAAGGATTGTTGGCTGGTTTGGAAATCCAATATTCCCAATTTACAGTAATTAGTACTTTAAATCAGAACAAATGAGATCTCGAGTTTGTCCTTATAGTTAAAAGGCAATCTATTGCCTGGATATCATAATTATCAAAATTCTTCATGCCACTTGCAGGTCTATGTTTTGTAAAGTTTTCAATAAAAAAAAACATTTGTTGGTGACCAACAACTGCCATCTAGCCTGTATGACTTAAAATATTCCTAAAATCTAATTTTTTTGAGAAATAAATGCATGTGTTTTGAACTTGTTGAATATCAAGCACGTGCCTCAGATTTGTTAAAGTTTAAGGCTGGGGGTATCAACACAGGAATAGTTTACATGACAAGTACACTGCTGATCTTGGGAATTGCACTGCCTTATTAATTATATCACACATGCCCAAGGATCTAGTTATTAGTTAAATTACGTAGCCATATCTGGAGCTAATAATTCCCAATTTAGATATATGGTTAATAACTTTTGGAGTATTTTACTACAAAAAAAAAGAGTCAAGTGAAATGTATTCATTTCAGTGTAGATTTACTTATAGAAAAGGGAAATCAATTTAGCAAGTTTTAAGTTCATACAAAAAAAGTTTTAAGAAACATTTGATAAAGAGCTCCATTTCTGGTACTCCTCTGATCGGTTGCTTCCACTATAATTGTTTTGGCAGTGTGTTGATGAAACTAAATTCATCTCAATTAACACATCAAACCTGTTTCACATCAGGCAGCTTATTCCAGATATCAGTGATTGGGTCATATATTTAGGTATTTGTTGTTTGTTTCATTTTATCTTGGAAAAAAAAATGCAAGTTTAAACTTGAATGTCAGAACATCTTAGCATCATTCATTGTCATTGAGTAACTATTGTGAGCTAATGGATGTTCTTCATCCCACATTGCTGCAGTCCTAACACTTGGGTAGTCCGCTGTCCCAGTCGGCCCGAATACCAAAGTATAAGGCTGACGTCGGTCAAGGCGCATTTGTCTGACATCAGGACGTCAGGGTACAAATGCGCATGACCGACGTCATATCCTCAGTCTTTTTTGCCGCATGGTCCGATGCAGAAGCAGTATTGCGAGTGCAGGTTGGCGTTCTGAAATTTTCTGAAGTCGGAGTTTCAGACCGAATCAAAGTTGGCTAAGTACCCCGTTGGGGAATATTTTGGTTTTTTCTTGCCTCAGTATTTAACCGGATGTCAGAAAAAGTGAATAACTGTATTTCTTGTGGGAAACAGATACCTCATAGAGATTACCATACTTTGTGTATACCTTGCTTAGGGCCTGAGCACGACGTTGTTGGCTGTCGCTCTTGTGCTAGATTTAACAAACGCACTATTAAGAGAAGATTAGATTGTGCCAGGTTAGTTTTGGGAAGCGTTGTAATTACAACATGCCGTCAGATGCTCCGGCCGCTTCATCTAAAAAGCGCAAAGACAAAGCAGCGAAGCCTAGGTTGAAGAACCGTCTGTCCCGGACGTCGGTTCTTTAGTGGGCTCAGTGGAGCCGGTGGTTCTGCCAGAAGTTCCTTTGGATTCTCAGGGAGAGACTTTACTGTTGCAAGATGTGTCCTCTCAGGAGGTAGGCCAGGCTGAAGGGGCTTCTCAGGTAGCTGTTCTCCCTTCCCTTCCTAAAGTGGTTAGGCCCTCCCCTTCTGTTTCCAAGGCTCCTTCTAGAAGCCGGCCAGGGTTAACTTCAGTGGGGGTCTCCCCTAGTTCTTCAGGGTCTCTGCCAAAGAAACATATGCTTAAAATGGCAGAAGATTTGATTACTATGATTAGAGGTTCTTTACCCCCCCCCTGATAAGAGGCCTAGGGTGGAACCTGAGCTTGAGAGTTTTGAGCAGTGTTCGGAGGCTTCTGAGTCTTCGGCTGAAGACTTGCAGGAGTTTCCTCCTTATTCTGATTCTGATGTAGATGACTCTACACCTTCGGCTTCTCCTCCTGAGGATTTTTCTTTTTCAGAGACTCTTCATTCCATGAGGGAGCATTTTAAATGGGAAGGTCAAGATTTCTCTGATTCTAGGAAAAGGCTTAGGGAATTTTTGTTTCTTCCCCAGCATAGGCCTTTAGCTATACCTCCTGTTCTGGATGTGGTAGAGGATGTTTTTGCAGAGGCTTCCCTGAACCCTGATTCTTTGCCTCCTGCCCCAGTTAAACCGGGCAGGTATTATAGGGTGCCTGAAGCTCATAAGCATCTTTTTAAGAGTCCTAGGGCAGACCCAGAAGCTGTTTCTCAGGGCCCTAAAGGTGTTAAGGCTTCTGTTGTTAAAAATCCTGTTCCTTCTGATAAAGAGGCAAGGGCTTTGGATAGGTGGGGTAAAAAGGTGTATACTTCTTCCACTTTAGCCATGAGGGCTTTGAATTGCCAGTTTCACATGTTGAAATACCAAAATTATCTCCTTTCACAATTGAAGTCTAAGGTAGATGCTCTGGCGGAAGGTATTGAGTGTAAAGAGTTGCAGGATTTGGTTCATGTTTCTGAACAGGTGGGTAAGCATTCCTTGCAATGTGGTTTTGATGCTGTACAGGCCTCTTCGAGGGTGGCAGCCACTGGTTCTGTTCTTCGCAGGCACGCCTGGCTGTGGGATCAGAATTTAGCTGAACATGTAAAGACAAGGATTTTAGATGCTCCTTTACAATCTGATGTGTTATTTGGTGCGCCTGTGGAAGCAGTTTTAAAGAAAATGGAGGATAAGGCTAAGTCTATGTAGACTGTTAAAGATTTTTTGCAGGTCCAGCCTCCAAAGTTTAGTAGAAATTGGCCTACTAAGGGGTGGACTTACCCTTCTTATGATTCTCAGTCTAGGGGTAGATCTAGACGTGGTAGGGGCAGAGCTCAAGGTTCTTTAAGGCCTAGAACAGGCAGTTCGCCTGCCCAGTCTTCTGGTGAGGGCAGGGGTCAGTCCTTTCGTAAGCAGACCCAATGACTTGCCTTTTCAGCTGCCAGAGCCTTCTCGTCTGGCAGCACCTTTGGGAGGAAGGCTGGCACTTTTCAAAGAAAATTGGAGTGTTATTACCCAAGACAGATGGGTATTGGATATCGTTCACCACGGTTACAGGTTTTATTTCCATACCTTGCCTCCTTTCAAAGGCATGCCAGACATTCCTCCTATACAAAGAAAAGAGGCTCACAAGCAAATTTCTCTGTTGCTCCAGATAGGGGCCATTCAGCCGGTTCCTGTGCCAGAAAGGGGCCTGGGATTTTATTCTCGCCTGTTCCTACTACCAAAAAAGGGGAACACGTGGAGACCAATTTTGGATTTGTCTATCCTCAACACTTAATTGGACATTCCCAAGTTCAAAATGTTGACGTTACAACAGCTTTTACCTCTGCTGGGCAAAGATCACTGGATGGTAACTTTAGATCTCAAGGAGGCTTACCTTCATGTGCCTATCAGACTCAGTTGCAGGAAGTATCTGCGTTTCCGAGCTGGAAATTCACATTATCAGTTCTCTGCATTGCCCTTTGGCTTATCTACTGCGCCCAGAGTATTCACAAAAGTTCTGGCTCCAGTTGTAGCTTTTCAGGCTGAAAGGAATACAAATCTATCCTTACTTGGACGACTGCCTGATTCTGGCTCAAGAAAAGGACGAGCTTCTTCAGCATCTGGAATATGTGATAGCAGTGCTAAGATGCCTAGGGTATTCTGTGAACGAAATAAAGTCCAGTCTAGTACCCTCTCAAGACATGTGCTTTCTGGGTGTGAGACTGAATACAGCAGCCCAGATGGCCTTTTTAACCCCGGACAAACAAAAGAGTCTATCCCTTTACTTCCATCAACTATCTCATCAGTCCGTGCTGACTGCAAGGACAGTCCTTCAAGCATTAGGGTTCATGGCATCTTGTATTCTAGTACTTCCCAATGCCAAACTGCATATGAGGAAGCTACAATGGTATCTCAAGAATGTATGGACACAGCACTGCCAGGATCTGGACACTGTCATTCAAATAATACCTTGCATTCAAAAGGAATTTTTGTGGTGGGCTCAGGAATGTCACCTAAACAAGGGACTCTCTGTGACCCGGCCAGAGGCGAGTCAAATTCTGACGACAGATGCCTCAGACATAGCTTGGGAGCTCATCTGAATGGAAAGTGGATACAAGACAAGTGGCCTGCCAGACTACAGCATCTACATATCAACATGAAGGAGATGTTAGCAGTCCAGTTTGCATTGATGGCTTTCAAGGAGTTGCTTCTCCCAGGGCAGGTGTTGATTCTAACAGACAACACAACTGTCATGTGGTATATCAACAAGCAAGGGGGAACACATTCTTATCCTCTATGCAGGCAAGCGATGATTTTGTGGGAGACTGCGCTCAGCTTGCAGCTTACTCTTCAGACAAGGTTTCTGCCAGGAGCACAGAACTCCTTAGCAGATGTGTTAAGCAGGCAAATCATGGATCCCCACGAGTGGAAACTGGATCTTCATGTATTTCGACAATTGACAGTGTCATGGGGAACTCCAGACATAGATCTGTTCGCTTCTCCACTAAACCACCAGCTGCCAAAGTTTTGCACGAAAAGGTTTCATCACACAGCTTGGAAAGTGGATGCTCTTTCGTTCAGTTGGGAAAATCTTCATGTGTATGCCTTTCCACCTCTGCCTCTCCTCCCAAAGGTACTCCTAAAGGTCAGACAAGACAAGCCAAGGATGATTTTGATAGCTCCAGATTGGCCTCGGCAACACTGGTACCCATTACTGAGGAATCTGGTCAGGAAGCCTCCATGGCCTTTGCCTTTAATTCCACACCTTTTGTCTCAGAGGGACGGTCATCTACTCAATGTCAAGCTTCACTCTCTTCATCTAACAGCCTGGCATATTCTGTTTTGAACCACAGCAGGTCTCAGCTTCCTCAACAAGTTTTGAATGTGATTATGGAAGCCAGAAGGCCTAGTACACGTAAGGTGTATGCAGAAAAATGGAAGAGATTTTTATTTTGGAGTGCAGCAAAGGATTTGGATGTTTCAGAGCCTAATTTGAGTGTGGCTCTTCAATATCTTACTGAGTTATTGGACAAAGGTTTGTCTTTCTCCTCCATTAAGATTCATGCTGCAGCAATTTCAGCTCACTATGATTGTGACCCACCATTATTTTCTCATCCTTTGTTCAAGCAATTTCTTAGAGGGGCAAAGAATATAAGACCCCCACGTAGAGCTCCTACTCCTGCTTGGGACCTCAATTTTGTGTTGGAGAAACTTACTCTACAACCTTTTGAGCCTGCGGCTACTGCTGAATTGAAATACTTGTCATGGAAGACTGCTTTTTTGTTGGCCATTACTTCTGCAAGAAGGGTTTCTGAATTGCAGGCCCTTATGGCGGTTGAGCCTTTTTTGATTTTCCATAAGGATAGGGTATCATTACGTACTAATCCTTCCTTTATGCCTAAGGTGGTTTCTAGTGTAGCTTTAAACCAAACTATTCATTTGCCTACTTTTTATGCAGATCCCCAAAATACATGGGAAAAGATTTTGCACACTTTAGATGTACACAGGCAGTTGCGTTATTATTTAAGCAGGACTAGGGATTTCAGGCAGTCTCAGCAGTTGTTTGTTTCTTTTGCTTTGAGTTCTCAGGGTAAGCCTGTGTCAAAACAAACTATATCTAAGTGGATTGGGTTTTGCATTACATTCTGTTATTCCCATCATGGCAAGGACATTCCAGCTGGGATTAGGCCTCATTCCACTAGGGCTACTGCCACTTCAACAGCATTTCTAAGGGCGGTGGCAACTAAGGACATTTTGGAGGCAGCTACTTGGAGTTCAGTGCATACTTTCTCCAAGCATTACCACCTTCCTCTCTATTCTAAATCCAGGGCTGGTTTTGCCACTGCTGTGTTGCAGGGCATTTTGGCGGCTCCTGCTTCACTATAGTTTAGCCATCCTCCCTTACCTCTGCTTTGGGATTCTACCCAAGTGTTAGGACTGCAGCAATGTGGGATGAAGAACATAGTACAGTTTTGTACCTACCATAAATGTAGATGTTCGAAGATCCACATTGCTGCAGTCCAATTTACCCTCCCTCCTTCCCCTCTGTATTTTGAGGCGGTTGTCTGGGATGGGTTATACATCTGAGGTATATTGTGTTTTTTGTATATATTGTATATATTGTACATACTCTTGGTGTTAGGCTGTTTGATTGTTTAGCTGTTGCCTATGGGTTTGGACCTTTTTCTTTAGGGTCTTCTGACATCTGGGGCAAGAAAAGACTGAGGATATGACGTCGGTCATGCGCATTTGTACCCTGACGTCCTGATGTCGGACAAATGCGCCTTGACCGACGTCAGCCTTATACTTTGGTATTCGGGCCGACTGGGACAGCGGACTACCCAAGTGTTAGGACTGCAGCAATGTGGATCTTCGAACATCTACATTTATGGTAGGTACAAAACTGTACTTTCTGGTCGGCTGAATGCGATTGATGATGAAGTGTCATTTCTTAGAATGGAGAAGTCTCAGCCAATTTTGAGTAACTGTGGTCCAGACCAATAGCTGGTCTCAGATCAACACGAGGAAGTGGTACAGACCAGATTTCTTATAGGCTAGAGTTTACCGTTTCTGTTACAAATGATATGTTTATCATCAGAACTGGAAATTATTATGGGGAATTCTGACTTGGTTAATTGTGTTAGAACAAGAACTTTAGTCACTTAGAAGAAATTGAATAATCTGAAATCTATTTTAGATTAACAAAAAAAAAATTTTCAGGGTATTGTGAGCAGTTCAGTATTTGGGACTTACTGTTGTGGGAATTGTAACAAGTGTCTGCTAATTTCCAACACTAGTAACATTTATTTGCCAAATTTGGATCTTAATATTTGGGCAAAGGCCAGATACAATTGTAATTCAGTACATGTTGTTTATATTGTGACTTGTTAATCCTGCATAGCATTCTTAGTGGGTAAGACAAGACGGCAACTGAAAAGAAAAATACATGAACATTTAAGGGCTATTTGAGCCAAGGATACCAACAATTTGTTATCAAAGCATAGTTTAGTGTGCAAAGATTTCAACAAGTTTACATTTTATGTACTTGACAGTGTGGTTAATGCTGATTGTTGTGGTGATGCTGAAAACCGGTAGAGTGCTGAGAAACACTTAGGCAGATTAGGCTGAGAGCAGATCGTGCTCCGGGCCTAAATGACTAGGTGAATTTGAAATGTCTTTTGAGGAAGAACAAGTTAAACATATTAAAGCAACTGTTTATTGAGGTTCTCTTTGTTTACATACATTTTTTATATGTATTAGTTTTATTTAAAGTGTAATTAATTAAGGAAATGAATTTTCATAGCTGACCAATTAAAGTGAGGGCTTTGTTTTATTTTTGATTGGATAAAAGTGAGGGCATTGTTTTACATTTGTTTTTGATGGGATAATTAAAGTAATGGTTAATGATTTAAATGTATTGTGGAAGGTATGGCTTTTTAATGTCTAATGAATTTCTGAGTGAATTTTACACAGATCGAAAGCGCCTTCATATTTAAACATTTTTTACCTCAGCTGTTTGGACATGTGAACTTGTGTTCTTTTTTGTTTGAACAGCTGTAATGAATTACATCTAATATATATATATATATATATATATATGTATATATATATATATATATATATCTATATCTATATCCATATATGTATATATATATATATATATATATATCTATATATATATATATATATATATATATATATACATACAGGGTAAACCTATTGTGATGGTCAAACCATCTTCTTCACTACCCAGTTGTCAAAGAGCCAGTCAAACAGTATTTAAATAATGTCCTGTACACTGGCATCTTGTAGAGTCTGAAGTTCTTTGAGACTTTACAGTAGTATCCAGGGTCATTCTGAAGATTCAGAAGGACTCCTCAAAGATCATCATGGTGACTACATTCTGGCCCATGCAGCAGCAGTTCTCCCATTGTTTGGAAATGGCCAAGGGCAATTACCACAAGCTTCCTCACAGAATGAAATCACTCAGACAAGACGAGGGCGGTGTTTCATACACCCCATTACAAAACAACTGCAACTGACAGGATTATAGCCTTAATACATTTTTGACACCTTTATTCTGAGAGCATGCAGTCAGTATTAAAGGAGGAAAGAAAACCTGCTACTAGAAAATTATGTATTAGTGAATAGTAAACATTTTTTAGTTGGTGGCAGGAAAAGAACCAGGACCCCTTTAACGTTAATATTTTTCTCATTCTTCAATATTTAAGAGAGTTATTATCCTTCTCATTCTTATTCCTTCATCAAGGTATACTAATCAGACATTTTAGCATGCCTGGCCATGAATCCCCCCTATCAGTGCATTCCCATATAAAAATGTTTATGAAAGGGGTGTTGCATGTCAGCTCACCTAGAAAACAGGTGGCCCCTCCTTGGTATCTTTATCCTATTTTGGAAAACATGAACATGCATCATTTGACGTAGCTAATCAGGCTGATTTGTGGTTCTTGACATGGAAAACAGTTTTGCTGATTGTGTTTACTTCTACAATAAGACTGTTTGTGTTGCAAGCTCTTATGGTAAGTCAATCTTCTCTCATTTTCTACAAAATTAAGGTTTCCTTAAAAACTTCTTCTTCATTTGTATTTAAAGTGGAATTAAAGGGTCTATATTAAATCAGTGAACGCTTACAAAAGTGAATGCTGATTTATTGACCCCATGTAAGTGAAAGCTTACAAACCTGAACACTTAGAACAGCAATTTTTTTTTTCCCCTGGGGAAAAAAAATCGCTGTTCCAAAAAAGAAAAAAAGTAACATTAAAACATTACATAAAGTGAGGGGCTTCACCCCCAACCCCCCCTACTTAAATATACCAACTCCGAGATTGCACTACAGTGACAAAAATGGCAAAATAAAGAAGGTGGCCAAGTGATTTCTTTCCCAGGGAAAGAATTCATTTATATGCCATTATGGTATTTTGACGATTTGTGCTTTCAAGTTCGATCAAGACTCATTCGAAAGAATTTGTCTTCGATCATATAATAAGGAACAGAATCAAAGATTACTTTGAGGCAAATTATCCACATTGCCTTCTTCCAAAACCAAAAAATGAAGGAGAAGGGATTCCCCATAACTTGGATAACCACAGACAATATGGATATTATATTGACAGAACTTACTTTCAGAATCTCTATTCATCCATTCACTTTTAATGAATGTAAGAGGAAAGAACAACCTGTGTTAATGCAAACTATCTTTTGTTATTATCTTGTATTCTTCATACTGCAATAAGATAATTCCAGGCAGGGTCAATGATCCCTCTGCTGGGGCCCTGGCTTCTTAGAAAGGGTTGGAATCTAGAACTATTCTAGAGGCAGCAACTTGGTCCTTTCTACATACCCTTACAAAGCACTACAGACAAGATTCCTCCTCCAGGGCTAGGGCAGATGTTGCTAGGGACATAACCCAGGAAATCTTGAAACCTCATACTGTCTTCTCGCAGTCAGTTTAAGCTATGGCAGTTAACCCATATAGTTAATGTTACTGCATGAGTGACCCAGTGCTGAACATAGTACAGTTGTCTAGGTAAACTGATAACAGTAGGTGCTTGGATGATCACTGCTGGAGTAGCTACTCCCTCCCACCATCCTTCATATTGCTGTATTTTTTTTTTTGGCTAGGGTGAAGACCCTTATTTTATTTTCCTAGCATTGACCTCTTCCATGGCTCTAGCCTCCCTCTCTCATTTGGCATGAAACCTCTAAATGGCTTGGTGACTAAACCACTCTTATTCTTCATCTCTCCTTGAGCTAGTTAACAGTTGGGCAAGTGGAATTTCTCAAACTTTAAAGGCTGACCATCTCTTGTATCCCTGGCAGAATAAAACCCATATGCCAAGATTATCTACCACATGTTAAGTTTATTTATACAACAGTACTTTCTGCTTTACACGTAGGTAAGCATTCTATAAAATATGGATATGATGAGAGAGATGCAGCTTCTTGTGCTGCTGCCATGGGCTCTGTCTTCCAATGAATTGCTTGACTAGGGCTCCAGCCTTTTCCTGAAGATGTTTGGCACAGTTATTGAATGTCTGTCTGGATAGGGGTTTCTTATACAAGAGTCCTTCAGTCAATGTCTTTAAGAAGATGGTGAATTGGGGTAAAGCAACTCCTCCCTTTTACACCATTATCTAGATATTGCATAAATTAGTCTTCAAAAAAGCAGATCCATTTCTCAAATAGAAATACAAAGCCAAACAATGAAAATCAGGTCTAGGCCAATACAAGGAAATCAAATGACAAAGGACTGTTAAGACTAACCAAACGTGGTTCCATGATTCTAACAGTAGCAGAGATCGGCCTTGACTGTCCCTGTCCTGATCCACTTCCTCTTCCCCCTCTCAGCCTTTATTCCCCACCTCTAGAATTCCTGGCATACTTTTTGCCTCCCATTGTGGCTAATGATTACATCAGACTGTTGGGTTTTAAATATCATAAGCTTCAGTGGGACAACAAACCAATCCTTTCAGGCATTCCTTGGGTTCACAAATGTCAGGAACACTTTATGCCAGCTATTATTATTTCAAATATTCTATCAGAAGTCATAGAAAATGAAGATAGATGTGTGTCAACATTTTTGGGGAAATTTTATTTTATTTCTCAAGACTTTTTCTAGCCCCTAGAAAAAGAAGTCGATTGGAATCATTGGAATCGTGTTCCAGTCCTTTCCAGAATCAGTAGCTTTTTGAGAGTATCCTGCTTCAACATACTTATATTTCTGACACTCTTGTCTCTTCTGCCTCACATGCTCTACTGGTTACTTGGATTTGAAAGGATGGTTATTTGCACATCACTAACTACTAAAGTCAGAAAACATTTGACATTCTCTATCTTGGGCTTGTACTGTCAGTTTACTTATTTGCCTTTTCAACTTTCCACAACACCAATGTTATTTCCATAATGCCTGTTCTTTGTCAAAGTCCTTTATAGCATCCAAGAAATTCACATCAGTCCTTACTTGGATGATTGTCTGATTCAAGCTACTTCAAGGAAAGAGTTTTTAAAGACCGGCAAAATGTTTATCATTGACACTGCCTCAGCAGCATATGGGTTCTGTGCCTGTACACATCAACATTGGCAGCTATCCAGAGCTCAGAATCCCTTCCACTGACTCCCTGTATTTGGAGAATTGGCTAAGCCCTACCCTACAGAGGAATTATTCTTTTTTTAGTACCAGCTGCAAGAAACACACATTTGAATCTCCTCAGCAGCCTGCAATGGTGCATAAGCTTCCAGACCCTAAGATTTCTTTCATAGGTTCATAGGAGATTTACTAGACAAATGGCTTAAGAGCCCTTTCAAACCTAGCCAAAATTATCCAATGTTACCAGATAAATGGTCTCTAAGAGCTAGACGATGGCTTAGGTGTTTATGTATACAGTGAGTATTTCACAGATTGCCCCTGTCAAAACAGGAGATAAGCACCACCCCAGCAGTGAATTTGTAATTCCTGTTCCATTGATCCAAACTTTGTTTGAAGAAGGTCTGGGCGGCACAGTGGTGCAGTGGTTAACATTGTCACCTCACAGCAAGAGGTTCTCCGGTTCGATTCTCGGCTGGGGTGCCTTCTGTGTGGAGTTTGCATGTTCTCCCTGTGTTCGCGTGGGTTTCCTCCGGGTACTCCGGTTTCCTCCCACATTCCAAAGACATGCATCTGGAGCATTTCTCCCCGGGCCTCCGCTGAAAACAGGCTCTGTGGAACCTAGTCGGACTTTCCCGGTCAACAAATGATAAATAAATAAAATAAAAATAAATAAAGGTCAGGAAGGGCTCAGCTTAATGTGAATAGGAAGCCTGTTCCAAAGAAGGGATTTATTTATTTAACATTTGTTTACCGGGAAAGTCTGACTGGGACAGAGCCAATTTTCAGCTGAAGCCATGGGAGAAAAACTCCAGATGCATGAACAGCCCCTTGACAAAGCCAAATTGGATTGGGTCCAGTATTTGGAGGTTTCCTATGTCATTATTTATCAGGTACATGATTATTCTTTCAATGGCCCTGCATATAAGACTAGTCAAACTTATGGGTCTGTAATTTCCTGAGTCAGCTGATGGTCCCCCTTTATGTAGAGGGATGATTGTTGCTGTCCTCCACTCTACTGGTACAAAGCTGGTCTGGAGGCTGTGATTAAATAAAGATCCTGTTGTGACTGATAGGTCCTGATTCAAGCTGTTTGAGGCATTCTGGTATATCAATGAGACCCATCAAAGCCATGCTTTTATTTATGTATATATTTTTTAATTTTTATGTGTGTGTTTACCGGGAAAGTCCAACTTGGAACTAAGCCAATTTTCAGTGGAGGCCCAGGGAGAAATGTTCCAGATGCATGTCTTTTTAATGTGGGAGGAAACTGGAGCACCAAGAGGAAATCCACACAAACACAGGGAAGATGTACAGATTCTACACAGAAGGTACCGCAGCTGAGAATTGAATCAGAGAACCTCTTGCTGTGAGGCAGCAATGCAACTGCTGCACCAGTGTGCCATCCTGAGTGGCCCAACTGTCCTTTTAACTTTAGATAGCACAGTGGCAACTTGTTCTTTGGTGATAACTGGTGGAGATATGTTGTAGGGTATTTCTTGGGAGGGGAAACTGGGTGAAGGGGAGGTGAAGTTTGAGCTGAATTTATTTGCAAGCAGATTTGTTATATCTTCTGGATGATTATAGGTGATGCCATCTACAACTAACTCTGCACATTGTTGGGTGATGCCCTTAAGACCGGGAGGCTATTTTTGCTTAAAATCTGCTTTTCAGGACTTTACTAGTTCCTTGATTTGCTTGTTTAGACTAATGAGGGATTTTTTGCTCTGTTGTGCACTCTCTCTTACTTGTCAACAGGATTTTCTTTCTTTCTATTGTTGTACAATCTCTTAAGACCAGGGGTCCACTAGGGTGGCTTGTTGTTGCCGTTTGACCTTGGCTTATTTTCATCTGGTATTGCTGATTTTATGCAGTTGTTTATATGGTTCTACAGGGATTTTTTGTACTCTTCTGCATGGACTTCTGTGTTTTCTGAGTTTGGGGAAACATGGAAACTAGATATGCTGTTACTTAATAGTAAGTAGTTTGCCTTTGAAAAGTTGCTAAAGTTTTTGTGGTTTGGTGGAGAGTCCAGTTTTATTTTTATTTCAAAGGAGATTGCTTTGTGATCTGATCTAACCAGGGAGGACATCATACTTGGGGGTGATGCAGCAGGGTCTATATTAGATGAACGAAAGTTCATCTTAGTGAAAGCTCACATGAGTGAATATCCAGGTACTCGAAACTGCAATTGTGGAGGGCTGCACCCCCCCCCCCACACTAAATATATATTCCAACTCAGAGATCACACTACAGTGAGGAAAGGGCAAATATTCCCATCCTCACTGTACTGCGATCTCACAATTGCGGTTTCGAATTCCGCAATATTCACTCGTGAGCGTTCGCTAAGATGAACTTTTGTTCATCTAATATAGACCCGATGCAGCACTCTCCCTAGTGAGAGTGCAGACTAGCTGCTCTAGGGCATTTGAGATTACAAAGTCAAGAAATCTTTGGGCCTTCATGTTAGTTATCATGTATACCTCCCAGTAAATGGAGGGGTAGTTAAAATCACCCATGAGTATGGTATTGGACTGGATGGTGAGTGATTCAAGTAAATTCAGTTATGATACATGGGGTTCCTGGTTCATGGTGGGAGGACCTGTAGCTAGCAAGAATATGGTAATGGATTTTTCCCAGGGTTAGTTGGACATGACAAGCATCTATTGTTTGACTGGTCTTGAAGTGTGCTTATCCTTTATGCAAGTAGATACATCTCCACCTTTTGCTCTTTCATGTTCAGTGGGTGATTTGAATGTATGAAAGGCGTTATAGCCATGCACTGCCAGAGTGCTTTCCGTAGTTTTGAACCATGTTTTAGTAACTGCACACACACATCAGCTTTCCCCATGATGAGGAATATTTCTAGGGAGTGCAGTTTCTTGTTGAGGCTCCTAGCAGTAAGCAGTAACACCTTCAGCTTGGACCAAGTAGATTTTGTTATGTTGGAAGGTTTGTCTGTTTGGCAATGCTTAAAAAGGCACTTTAGGTGTGGATAATGTTTTGGCCAGTATCCAAAAGCCTAGTGGTAACAGGAGAAGACCATACATGGCAAAGCAGCATGGCCCATCAACCATGTTCTCCCAGGCTGACAAATACTGGACCCTTCTAGAATGACACCAGTAGCTAAACTAATTGTTAAAGGTAATCATTTTCTGTTGGTATTGTGGCATCATCCTTGGAAATGGTAGAATGCTGTTCAATGTTGGGCTCATACCTAACTGTGACACATTCTGAGAGCACACTCATGTCTGTCTTTATATAGTCCAGGGAGGTAAGTCTCAAGTCATTTATGCCTACATTGACTATAACTGAGTCATACTGGTACATGGGGTTAAGTGACCTGAGTGCTTACATGATCTGGTGGATCCTCATCCCTGACAGGCAAATAACTGTGACCTTATCTAGCCTGGTGAGAGGGACATTAGTGTAGCTCACAATGGAGTCTCGTAGGCCCAAAATATTGTATTGTGGTGTTCTTTGCCTTATGGGCTTGGTAGTTGAGAAACAATGAGATGTGTTTTTGTGTGGTGATGGGAATTGTCTTTTTTGTTTGCATGCAGAGTTTGAGGACTGCTTCTGAGAGGCCTTAAATGTTTGGATAAGTAACATGTGAGCACCTCCACGTATGTGGTTCTGTGTGTCTGGCTTTTTGTAGATGTGAGTGGTAGGTGTGCATGTGTATTGCTGACAACCTGTTTCTGAGAGTCTACCCCTTCAGTATCATTGTCTAAGTATATCTGTCAAATACTGTAGTTGTCTATTCCAGGGCTAAGTGGTTGGCAGTGTACATAAGGCAATTGCTACATTGCCTGAGGATGCCCATGTCCACCAGGCTAGATGCAGAGATATCAGGGAAGTGCCTTTTCATTGTTGCATTTCTCAATGTGTGTTTTGCAAGGGACAGGAGTGGAGGGTGTGTGTAACTGGATGAGGGATGGGTGCTTACTTGGTGTAAGCTACAGCTAACCAATCCAGCTATGCTGCTTTGCACCAGACCAGATGCTCTTCAAACGGCGATAATCCTAAGTGCTGTAACAGAGTAAATTAGACTTAAAATAGACCTAACTAAATGTGACAATGTTACTCAGTGTGCCCACTACTTGCACTGCGAGTGGCATGGGACTTGGGTTAAATTCCAAGGTAGCCTTTATAGGGAGAGTGCAACTTCTGATGATTGCATATATACAGGGCACCACTAGCTGCTGTTGTGCGAAGAACAGCTTTGCATGTCTTCACACAAATGTGACGCTTATATATGAGCAGAAAAAAGCAAGTTTTACACTAGCTATGCCCAAAGACCAGTCAAGTACACAGTAAGCTTTCCACCAGCAATTCCCAGGTAATATAGGTGAACCCTCTCCTGCCACGAGTGCACGCTTTGGCTCTCTTAATGTAAAATGATTGGTTTAGAGCCCAGGTGTTTTGGAAATGACAAACAGATGCCTAATAGTAACTGTAAAACACCAGACACAAGGTATTTAAATGCAAAACTGTCGCCCTTTCAGCAGATAGAAAGTGCAACTTTAAACTCTGAACAATTGAAGGAAAACAATAAATAGCACAGAACTTTCATAATGTAATGAAAACAAGCAATGCAAGTGAAAAATAATTTCATTTTTCTTGCCAAGAAAAACTCCAATAGATAAATACAAGTAATATATAAATGATGCATTAAGTATAAATGTGCTAACAAATAATTGAACAGCAAATTAGTAACAGTTTCATCCTAAAATAGTCACAGTGAAAGCATAAACATACAGAACGATAAATAGAATAACAATAAACACACTTCTGTTGTATTGAGAAGGTATGCTTGGTTGCATAACCAGAATTTTTCTGAACATTTAAAAATGAGATTTTGAATTCTTAAGTTCTGAATTTGTGTTTGGTCCTGCTGCTAACCAGATTCTCAAGCAATGTATTGATACAGATAAATTGATGGATAGGGTATCGAGTATGTTTCATATTCCCTGGTTCTCCTCTAACAAAGCATCCAGTTTTCAAATGAGCAGAACAAACAAAAATCCCAGCCTAACATTATCAGGATACCAGGAAGAAATAGGATGATAATGCTTCCAATCCATTTAAGAGGGGATCCTTTTTCAATCTGCTAAAGAATGACTATGTCAAGAATCATGACATTCTGTCCCTTTTCCCCTTCCCCCAGGCATTCACTTAACCTTGTAGACTGGCCACAAAAGTCTCAGACAAGTTGGTGCTAAGAATCATTCAGTGAAGACACTCTAGGCAGTGAACAGAAAATCTTCCTCTCTTCAAGGAAATTCCCCCTCTGCCACCAGGCCAAACACATCTGTTCTCTCCGGTACTCCTCCACAAGTTGGAAGTTGGAGTTAATAGAATCAGTTCCTGCACCACAAAAAGGAAAAGGATTTTACACCAGAATCTATTTGGTACCCAAAAAGTAGCTATTGTGGAGATCAGTGTTATATCTGTCATACCAAAATACCTTGTTCCAGCTGCCCAAGTGGGAAATGGAGTTTACTTCAGAGTGGTTTTGGTTCCTTGGAAGGAAAGTTCATTGAGACCAATTCTGGATCTTTCTCTGCTCTATACTTTTCTCAACGTTTCTTCTTTTTGGATGCTATCTCTTCACACCTTGTTTCCTCTGCTTCTTCTCCAGGCATTTTGGTCTGTCTAGACCTGAAGGGTATGCAGCTTCACTTCCCCATTCAACATCTGTTCAGGAAATGTTTGTTTCTCTGTTTCTTACTTGCATTTTCGGTTCTCCACTTTGCCCTTTGGCATCTCTATAGCCCCAAGAGTATTCACCAAATGCCTCACTCCTGTCATTGCTTTTTGCAGGCTTCTGGGGATAAAGATTTTTCACTATCTAGATGGTCTGTTCATTCAAGCTCCTTCTCCCAACAGTCTGTTGCGGTATCTTCAGTTCACCATATGTCTTTTACACTGTCTGGGGTTCACTATAAACCTCCAGCAATCAGTCCTGATGCCTTCCCAGGATCATATTTTCCTCATCTGCTGACTTCAGACATTCCCCATGCTTGCATCTCTTCCTGTACCCAAGGTTCCATCTTTGACAACTTTTTCCCAGTCACTTCTTCCTCTGTCCTCTCTCATGGCCAGGGGATTTCTCAGGGCTCTGGGATTTATGGCCTCTAGTATTCCCATGCTCTCTCTGTCAGCCAGTTCCATATGAGAAAATGTCAATGGTACCTTAAATCAGTGTGGCTGCAACATTGCCACCCCTGGAGTTCTCTGTTCCCTTTCTTCCTTGTGCCAAACTCGAGCTTCAATGGTGGGTTTATCATCTGTCTCTCAGTCCAGGGCTCCCCTTTAGGCTCTTGTTTCCATCTTAGGAACTGTTCACAAACACCTCAGACTTGGGGTGAGGAGCTTCTTGTGGCCCACTAAAAGTCCAGGATCATTGGCCTCTCTATCAGAGGCCAGCCCATATTGACTCCTGGCTCTGCAAGCTTTTAAATCCCTTTTTCATACTGGCCCCCTCAAAATCTTCACAGACAATACCATTGTGATGTGGTATGTCAACAAGAAGGGGGGGGGTGTAAAAGATCCTATCTTATTTTCAGACTAGCTCTTAGGTCTGGGATCTATCAAGTATCAAGTTACTCTTCAGGTGTTTTGCATTCTCTCTGAGCACAATCTAGTGGCAGACTCTTTCAGCAAGTCCATAACACAGGCTCACAAATGGATGCTTCACAGAGATTTGTTCTTGGATTGTCCATCAGTGGAGTATTGCTCAAGTAGATCTTTTTGCCCTACCTCTGAACAGACAACTTCATCTATTCTGTTCCAGAGCCCTCATTTCTATAACTTGGAAAGTGGACTCCCTGTCTTTTCCCTGGAAGGGAATGTTTCTGTATGTCCTTCCTTTGTTGTCTTGAGTTCTGCACAAGATCAAGCTATACTCTCCCAAAATCTTGATGGTTACTGCCTTTTGGTCCAGACAGCATTGGTACCCCCCTTCTTTCTCACGTGACTGGGGGCAGTCACCAGAAGTTACTTTACTGGGTGGATCTTCTCACACAAGACAAGGGATCTCTTATCCATCATCACCTGTCCACTCTTCAAATGGCAGTGTAGGAGACATGGTTTTGATTACTTTTCAGCACCTTTTTTTGAGGATGTGCTCTGGATTCTGCAGGAGCCCAGGAAACCTACAACCAGAATATCATATATCTCCAAGTGGAGAATATTTTCTGCTGGTGCCTCTCTCAACAGCAGGATCCACTATCTGTGGAGTTTCCTCTGTTTATTTTCCTATTTGTGTAATCTGCTCCATGCTGGGCTGGAGTACTCATCAGTTAAAGGTCACCTATCAGCAATTTCTCCTTATCTGCCCTTAAATCCTCCTCTGACCTCTCAGTTTGAGTTCAAGCAATTCCTTAAAGGTATCTTTTATATTACACCTCCCAGGAAACCTCTTTCACTGCCTTGAAACCTCAATTTTATACATGAAGAAGTGATTGAAGCTCCTTTTGAGCCTGCTACTTCTGCTTCCTTGCAGCATTGTACCTGGAAAACTGTCCTCCTTTTGGATGCTTTTACAGCCAAGAAAGTGTCTGAATTTCAGGCTCTTATAGCTATTCCTCCTTTTTTAGTTTACCACAGAGATGGCATTTCTTCGAACTAATCCTTCTTTTATGCACAAGGTGGCCAATGAGTTGTCCCTTAGTCTATTCATCTTCTTTCCTTTTTTCCTGATCAGCAGTCTGCCAGTGAAGAGGTTCTTCACACATTGGATTTGTATAGACAGCTTAGTTATTATTTGGATAAACAAAGGTATTTTACATGTCTATGCAGCTGTTTTTCTTTTTATCCCAGGATGTTGGATTTGGCTTTTTTAAGCAAACTGTCTCCTTTTGGATCTCAAAGGCCATTTCTTTTTTTTCTTTTCATGGAAAATTTTCTTCATCTGTAAAGCCACGTTCTACTAGGGAGGTTGCCTCCTCTGGTACTCTTTGAAGAAGCTACTTGGTCCTCCATTCACACTCACTAAACATTGCAAGCTGGATGCTATTTCCAGAGCCAGGGCAGATTCTGCAGGGCTATCTTGCATGGGTTTGTAGAGGGTTCTTCAGTGCCTTTCTATGCCCAGGCTTCTTTTCTCTTTTCTCTACCTTATGTAAAGAATACTTCAACAGTGATATGGAAGGACATAGTACAGTTGTGTAAAATCTTACCATAACAGTAGATCTCCTTTTCTTCACTGTTGCAGTATTTGGTCCCTTCCTCCTAGCCCCTCTGTTCTAGTTCATGTCCTGCATTTCTTTTGCCCTCCTGGTTTGAGGGTCCTTCTTCTTTCTGAGGTGGATATACATGTTCCCTTTTGCCCAAGAATATTCTGCTTCTCCTGGGGCATTTCAGTTGTGAGCATTAGCATCCATAAGTCACCTTTATGCCCTACACCATATGCATGGAGCATATGTGTGATATACGCTGCCTATAAGACCTAGAGGCTTTGGTGTACTGGCTGGATATTGGGCTATCCCTGACAGGAGAACCCTTATGTGCAGAATAATGCAACAGTGAAGAGAAGGGCATCTACTGTTATGGTAAAATTTTACACAACTATACTTTTCTTCTCATCTGTGTTTGAACCTATGTAACATTTTTCAAGGCATTTTTGTTTTAAAGAAAACTCAAACAAAAAATACATTTTCAAAACACTCACACATCTCTTATTAAATTAGAAAAAATAAAACTATACGCATCTTCAAAAAATGGAGTGTATCCTCCAGATTCGAACAATTGCCCAAATTGACAGCTGCAGCTACAGGCATTACCTAAACTAAAATTAAGGTTACACATGTTAAAGTGCATTCTACAACCTGTATTCCCACTTACTCTGATTGCTGTCTGTTCTTTTCTTATCTCTGTTCCCCTCCCAGATATGAAAAACAGATTGCATGTTTTCAGCAAACATTAACTTTTAGTCCTAAGAAAAAGTGCACGGGCCATCTTTAAATAAAATAATTTGTGCACTGTTCTATTAAATGCATTAAAGTATTAAGGCTGCTAGAGAGGCGTCTCTTTCTTATTCACTTCCCATAATTTTAAATTTATTTTTCACTGAACTGCTTTCCATTGTACCTTTACATTTTGTATTTTCCACAGCAAAGAATGCGCAAAACTGTCAAGATCAATTGTTTGCACCTACATGCAGCTCATTTCCATGTAAAAGTTGTCATCAATAAAACTTTCTAAATTTCACTTGGAGCAGAATGTGCAGCTGCCTTAAGCTGTTGACCTCTTGACTCCCACTCAACATTTGCTAATGAAAAAAAAAAAAAGGTAATATCTGTACAAATGTAAGAAATTGCATTTTTCATGGCTTTTATCATTTTGACTTATTTTTCAAGTCAACTGAAAACACTTGTTTATAGCTTAAGCCAAGGGCATTAATCTAGTCATTCACCCTTGTAAAATAAGATAAACTATCAGTTCTACATATAATGTAATCAATGCATTTTTACAAACCCAACCCATATCCAGCAGCCCAAGATCACAGTATAGTAACACTAAACTTGCTTTTATCCACCCTTACTTCTCTTGTTGTAATGTAAAGTCTACATTTCTTACAACTAAAAAATATTTATTTACTTTGATATCTTTAACACAGACAACAGTCAGTGAAGAGACTTCTCCCACATTTAAAATACGCATGACTGCATACTACACAAAACTTTATATAACATGCAGATTATATCATGAAATCTGTTATACAGGTACTAAGAAAAACAAAAACTGTTTTATTTACTTTCCCCTGTTTAGTGTCCTTCTAAACATTACTGAGATAAAATTGGGTATATGCTTTATAGTCCACCCACAAGTTTAACAAAGTCAGCAAAAGTCCAGTGTTCCTCAGACATTTTTTTTCCTACAAAGCCATGTTTTACGAATGTAATTGATGCTTTATAGTCTCCCATTTATTTAATAATTTAATTGCTGCCGGTCTTCTTCCTGTTCATTTCCATTTTTCAACAACATACTGTGGTTCAAGTCCAATGTACTCCTAATTCTTCTAGTCAACTTTTGTACTTTTTCTGTGTCTCAAGCAATTTTCTTTGGAATATTGGAAAACGGTTTTGCTGGCAAAGTCTCTCTATGAACTTTATTGTCAGAAGAATGAGAAGCACCCCCATCAGTTTGCTTGGCTCACTTTTTGTTGAATGAACTTTTTTTCCTCCTTAGCCTGTTCTGCATATAAAATGTCTTTGATTCTCCAGGAAAAAATATTCTGAAGATAGCTGGATACAACAGCTTTTATCTCATACCTGCCTGTTAACATTCTTGATTGCTGGAATAAATGTGCTTGTCTTCTGTCTGTTGTATAGTGAATAAGTAACCATTTTTCACAAACAGTGTGCTATCTCCAGTTTCTTTACTTTTTTTCTTCTATAGTTTTGTCAGGATCTTCTCTTTCTGCTGGTAGAATTGCATCTTTACAAATACAGGTCTTAGCTGCTTACTCATAGCCAGGTTTGGAGCATGCACTCAGTGTGCCCTTTCAGTTAACAAATTTTGCTATGGAATACCAGTCCAGTTACTTATTTGTGATTTAGTACAATGAGTGCAGTCTGTTCCTTCCAGTTTCACTAGTACAGCAGGAAAATCTCAGGTTTTCTGAACTGCTGGTGCTGTCTTCTAACTCCGCCATTTTTTTAACAGCTCCTCTTCAGAAGTCTTATCAGTCAGCATTTTCTTCATTTCAGCCACTGATTTTTGCAGTTTTATCATAGCATCTGAATAGCTATTTAAGAATTGTGTTTTTCCAGCCTTTTGTTGTTTTACTTGATATTATTTCCTTAATTAAGAAAAAAAACACCAAAACGAAAAAGTTGTAGTACCACGTCCGAAAAACCAATGATTTCAATTCCAAATAAATAACCTTTTAATTCCACAGCAAATAA
Source organism: Protopterus annectens (assembly GCF_019279795.1). Taxonomy (NCBI): domain Eukaryota; kingdom Metazoa; phylum Chordata; order Ceratodontiformes; family Protopteridae; genus Protopterus; species Protopterus annectens. Next base: position 293,732,948 of record NC_056743.1, read on the forward strand.
ATTGTGGAAAAGCACAATGAAAATAACAGCAATAAATTTCAAATAATTCAAGAAAAGCGTTCTCCCTCTATAAATATTATAATTTTTATAAATTTTCAAATAATTTTCCACTATATTATATTTATCATAACCTCTGTTAAGAAACATATTCATAGTTCTCATCACTTCTTTTGTAGCTTCATTTTCATCATTACATAACCTTTTGATTCTTAATAATTCTCCATATGGAATAGCATTCAAGGTACTTGGTGGACGACAACTAGTACCCTGTAACATTAAATTTTGTTGATTAAATTTTCTATAAATACTAGTCTTAACTTTTTTACCACTAAGCCCTTCCAAAGTAATATCAAGAAAGACAACTTTAACACCAACCTGAGCCTGATCATATCTAATTCCAAACTGATTACTATTCAAAAAACTCAAAAATTGATCAACTTTTTCTTTACCTTTATAACAAATAAAAATAAGATCGTCTATAAATCTAAAATAATGTTTAACATATCTTTGAAAAAATGAATCTCTATATATATGGGTATTTTCCATATAACCCATAAACAAATTGGCATACATGGGGGCAAAAGCTGCCCCCATTGCCGTACCCTGTTGTTGTTGATAGAGACTTCCATCAAATTCAAAAATATTATTGTTTAAACAAAAATGAACTAACTCAATAATATAACGTGTTCTTGGGCTGTCTCCTAGAAAGAATTTGATTGCTTCCAATCCATATATTTCCTTAATTAGTTCACTTGTTTTCATCACCTCTAAGTACATTTGATTTATTTTTTTCTCTAAATCACTGTAAGCCTTCTCTTGTAACAAAGCTGAAGCTTGAACACCTTTTTTTGCTGAACAGCTTCAGGACTCTTCCTAGACAGTGATTTCTCTTCACCTTTTCTGGATGATTTTCTTTCACATTCTCTAAATTTCTTCTTTACTGACATCCAGGCACTGTACTTAATAGCCAGTAAAAGAACTTTACTCAAGCTTGACAAGTGTCATTGGCTCTTATTTCTCAGTTTCATTTTTCAAGCCAGGAAAGCTGAAATTAAGCTGTTGATCAGTGTGCAGCAGTCTTGGAAGTGCACTGTATACGACATATTTTAGCAAGGATAAGACATTCAGCCAGTACACACAAGCTTTTGGGTACCTTCCATGTGCACCATATGTCTGAGGAAGCTAAAGGGTATGCTAGTATAAAGGCAGATATAGAGACACCAAAATTAAGAACTTTGTTGCTGTTCAAAATTTCATTCTGACTCTATCTTCACTGCATCTTCAATGTGAGTCTATAGTTAATCATCAAAGAAAACATTCTTTAAATGGCTTTTAATCAAACTCTAACCATTGAAACCACTTTTGGTCACATAGGCATTCTATCATAAATGATATCATCGCCAACTGAAAGGAAGCATTACAGCAGTAATGTGGCTATAAGGAAACCTGTCCTTTCTCCACTTTAGTGTCACCTCAGAGTTGCTAATATAATTAGTGTGGGTGGGGGGTGCAGCCCCTACATGGGGTGATGGGGGCAGCCCCCACATGACAAGTGTCTGAATTGAAGTAATCTTCCTCTTGTGGGAGGCTGTACCTCCCACGCCCCCTGCTATTTATATATACCAATTCTGAGGTTGCACTATAATGTGGAAAGGGCAGGTTTAGTTATATTTTTATAAAGTGCAATTTATAAGGTGTTTTTTGGAACATTATTTCTGTTTAGTTTTAATTGTCAGCATCAATGGATACTCAGAATATTGGCCAACTATGAGTATTCGATGAATAGATTTACAATTATATGCCTATGTAACAAAAAGCGTTTTGACAGTTTTTGATTAAACACTGTTCAAAGAATGTTGCCTTTGATGATTAACCATAGATCACATTAATGTTTGGGTGGGTTGCTTGTTAAAAGTTTTGGACAGACCTCATTTGGGGTCTTTCCTTCCATTTGTTATAAAATTTGTGTAAAAGCTTGTGATGTTGAGGAGAAAACAAAGTGTCAGTGTAGTAGACAAATTCTGAGTAAAGATTCCCACACAGCTTGCTTGTTTTGTGTAGGAGAGTCTTGTGATGTCTGCTCTTGTAACATCATCCTTTAAGAACAATAAGAAGTCACCTTAGCCGACTCTTACATCCTATGAAAAAGAAAACAGAGAATACCAAACAGGTTTCACCTTTGGTCTCTTTCCTGGCTCCCAATGTTACTACCATGTTGAGGCCTTATCAAAGTTCTCTGGTAGCCCTTCATTCTCACCTCTCCTCTCCTCTGTGGTTTTTCATTGAGGGACACTAAGGGTCAGGTGTCTAGTGCATCCTCAAGTGCTGGAAGTAACCCTGCCACTAAGAATGAAGAATATCACTTAGTAATTTCTGGAGGGCCAGGTGATATCCCTCTGCTTCTGGTGAGGGAAGAGGTACTTGGTTCATGGATTAATGTCTGTATGCCATGTTCCACTTAGAGTTTGATTTTAGATGCCCTGTAAAACAAAACTCAAAAACTACAGATATTTCTCCCTATGCCGAAGAGACCAAGAAGAAATGGAATAGTTTGCCAAAGGGCTTTGTAAACCCTTTCAGTCTTTGCAGTCTGCTTCCCTAGCATCTTATCATTTAAAAAGAAAAAGATCCCCTTGGTCTTCTGACATTGATTCCCAGTCACGTATAGAATAGATTGCACTAAACTGTGTTTCACTGGTGTCTTCTTCTGACCCTTTGGAATTGATGTCTGTGGAAAATGTGTCATTTGAGATACCATATGTAGAATGAAGGACCTCTCCTCAAAAAGTGTTACATACTTCTGCAGGTAGATACTCCCAAAAACTCTGACCATTCCCCCCTGTTATTGGTACTCTGTAGGATGTTTTTAATGCAGACTGTGCTTCTCCAAGCAATCAGTTTCCTGTACCCAAAAAGCCTGTGGCTGGTCGTTCTGTAATTTCTTTAACCAAGGTCACTACTTTAAGCAATTACCTAACAATCCTCTGCCTTCAAAAAATGATGCAGGAGCTTTTGATAGCATAGAAGGAAAGTGTTGTACTACTTTGACACTAACTTTCAGGGTAGTTAATTGGGTGGTATATATGGTCAGATCTCTGCTGGCAAACTTTGCAGTTATGAATGGAACAATTGCTGGGATGCTTTTCTCTTAGATATAATCTTTACTAATCATGATTTATTTCTCTCTTTCAAATTACAAAACTCTCCTTAAAATGATCATACAATGTAGCTGATGCAGTGACCTGAGCAGCTGCCAGAGGGGCAGTAGTGCGCAGGTAGATATATGGCTTAGATCACAAAATCTTCCAGAAGATTTCAAGGCAATAATTCTTTATGCTTCTTTGGGCAAAGAGGTGTTTTTTTGGCATCTCCCCAGCTGAGGTTTTGAAAACATTTGATGAAATGGGTAAACTTAGGGTTCAAATAGATTTTTCAATCCCCCATGCCAAAGTGCAACAGAGACTACCCTTCAGTCCTGGACCTATTTAAATGTGAAGCCCTTTAAACAATTACAATAAAAATCTGAGAAACAATAACACAAAAAGAAGTGGCATAAAATCTGTTATCTCCTCTTCCTCTTTAAAGTTTCCTGACAACACTGGTAAACACTTGACTTAAAAAAAGCTCATCACATATTTATCCAAACTTCTGACATTTCTTAAGGCTTTGAATGTCTGGATGACATTATTAGTTCTCTGCCTTACCATTTGAACTATGTACGGAGAGTGATCTTAGTGCCTAGCTTCAGTTATAGCTCGTTGCAGGGTGCAGGCTATACCAATTTTTCCATAATAAATTACTTGCTTATCTTTGCAGAGTCTTTTTCAAAGTGTCAGAAATCTGTCTCTTAGGTGATATATCTCTTACATAAGCTGGGATTCTAAGAAAACATTTAAAAGTATTTGTTGACTCCTTATCTCACAGGATTGTGTTCCTGGGATGTCAACTAGACACCTCAGTTCAAAGAGCTTTTCTCCCATGAGAAAAATCTAGATGTATTTATAAGATTGTCCACTCAGATTTTGGGCAGTGTGAGGGCATACCTCAGGATTTTTGATCTTATGGCATCTATTATTCTCATGTTACACAGGCAAGACTCCACATCAGAAAGATACAGTGGTATCTGAAATTCATTTGTTCCCAGCATCAACACCATTTATCTTTTCAATTCCCCAGTACTGGGGTTTATTAGAAGAGAAATGTTTTGGTGGAGGCATCAATTATCCTTAAACACTTTTTTTTCCTCTCTCCCTGTTCCAAAGCAGTCAGTCACCATAGAAGCCTGGAACTTTGCTTGGGGAGCAGTTTCACGAGTGATAAAAGTACACAGGGTATGGATACCAGTGACAGAGGCAAGAACATAAATATCAACTTGATGCTTGCCTGGAACAGGGCATTCAACTCTTGGAACTCTCTTTGGTCCCCAAGACCTCTTCAAAGGTTTCAGACAATACCACAGTCATGTGGTACATCAACATGCAAGGAGGAAACAGGTTGTATCCAAGACTAGCTATGTTAGTGTGGGATACAGCTTCACAGCACAATTTCAGTCTACAGGCATCCTACATTCTATCAGAGCAAAACTGTGTTGCAGACAAGCTGAGCAGGACCGTCTCATATCCTCATAAATGGACACTAGATCCAGGGATCTTTCAAGATTTGATCCATATGCACCTCTCCCTCCACACCTGTATTTTTTATGCTAGGATATGAAAATTTTATTTTTATTGTTCCTAGTATTGTCCTTTCAGGGCTAAGCCTCCTTCTCTGTACTGGCAAGAAAGTTCTGAAAGGCTTTACGCCCAAGCATGTCTTTTAATCAGCTCAGCTTGTGCCTGCCTGATAGTTTGGGTATGTGAAAGGTGCCCTGAAGCCTTGAAAGCTGGTTGCCTGTAACATCCTTGGAAGCTTATACCCCATATAGCTAAGGGCATTGCATAGCGATCATTCAAAAACCTACTGTTATGGCAAGTTTAACTTATACAATTGTACTATGCATCAGTTATTGCTTTGGGAGCAGTTTCCAAGATAATTAAAATACAGGGTGTTCTAGAAATCTCAAGAAGAAAAATTTATCAAAGAAATGATTACCTTGATAAATGCATTGAAGAATTTGAACCATTCAGGCCATGTAGTAATAACCGACACCACCATAATGGGGTCTACTTTATTCTGTTGAAAGCTTAAAAGGGCGAATACAGATAGCACAACCCATAAAGAGCGGACTGTGAATATGTCAAACGTACTAAACCGCAAAATTTAAAACCTCGAACCATCATAGTCGGCCAACCCACCACCCGCAACACACTACCTACCCAAACACAATAAAAAAAACACATATACACTAACCAAAACCCTACTTCTAACTATAAATTAAACCACCAAAACCCTACTGCTAACCCTACACTAAACCCCACATGCACAACTATCTATGCACTATCCTTAACCCCTCCCTAACCCTAAGGTCCATAACTACCGCACACTTCCCCTATGGCGCTATACCCAAACAAACTAAATATTCTACAAACATACACCTAACAAAACCCTACACTAAACCTTACATACACTACCTACCTATTCACTTACCTTAACCCGCACCCTAACCCTAAGGTCCGTAACTATCCCACACTTACCTTACGGAGCTATACCACAGATGGGCCAACTATGATGATTCGACACTTTTCTTTTCGCGGTTTTGTTCATTCATATTTGTGGTTCGCTCTTTACGTGTTGTGCTATTTTTATTCGCCCTTTTCAGCTTTCGACAGAATAAAGTAGACCCCCATAATGTGATATAGAAACAAGCAAGGGGGGGACCAGGTCTTACCGTTTTGAAGACTAGCCATTATAGTCCAGGAAATAGCAACTCAGCATAATCTATCCCTTCAGGATACACACGTACTTTCAGAGTAGAACTCAGTGGCAGACAACTTGGGCAGATCCAGGACTGACCACAACAAATAGAAGCTGCATCTTAGGGTCTTTCAAGAGATTATCAATATGTAGATAACTATACCAACAGATCTATTTGCCTCCATTCATAATGATGAAACAGATTCTGCTCTAGGACTTCCTGCAGAAAATCTAGGATGACAGCTGCCTTTTCCTTCTCATGGATGATGATGTTCCTCTGTGCCTTCCCCCTTTCCTCTGATAACCAGATTTCTTTCAAAGATTTGAAAGGACTTTCCAAAAATCATTCTGGTAACTTCTTTTTGCATAGACAGCACTGATTCTGCCTTCTCATGAAAATAGCCAAGGGTTCCTGGACTACAATTTTCCTCACTCTGGATTTATTCACACAGAACAAGAAATCACTGATCCACCCTAACCTGCAGAATTTCCATATGACTGCTTAAACGATGTAGGTTTGATCCCTATTAAGCACCTTTTTCTGAGGTTGTGTAGCAGGTACTAGAGATGGATAGAAATCCTGCCTCTGGAAAAATCCTATTTAGCCAAGTAGGAAAAAATGTAGGTGGCTCACCCCCCCCCCCCAAGAGAAAAAAAACCCAGGACCCATTCAAGGAAGAAACACCTGTTGTTATCCACTATCTGTGTGAATTGCTCAATCTAGACCTCTCCTACTCACCTATAAAAAATCAACTTTCAATTAATTCTGTCTTTAGATTTTCTTCCTTAATCCAGGTAAAACACATCTTTAAAGGGGTATTGCATATCCATCCACCTCAAAAACAGGTATCCCCTCCTTGGGATCTCAGCTTTGTTTTGGAAATGCTCCTTTTTACCCTTAGAACTACCAGCTTGTAGTTTTTTGACTTGGGCAACTGTTTACTCGCTACTCTGAATTTTGGTCAGGCAAGTATCTGAGTTTCAAGATATGATAGTGGCCTAGCCCTTTCTCATATTTCATAAGGACAGGGGTAACTTTAAGAACTAATGCTTCCTTCTTGCCAGAAGTGGTATCAGTATTTGCTTTGAATCAGTGCATTCATCTCCCTGTGTTAATTTCTGAACCTAAAACTAGAGGAGGGGGACAGTTACTTACTCAGGATGTCCAGAGACAACAAATACTTCCTTGACAGAACAAAATAATTTAGAGTTTTTGATCAGTTTCATATATATATATATATATATATATATATATATATATATATATATATTTTTTTTTTTAGCTCCGTATTTTTTATGGAAAGTAAAAGAACAACCAGTGTTTAAACAGACTATTTTAAATAGTCATTTAATTCCATCCATTTTTGTCATGCACACTGTGGTAAGTCCCTCTTTCAGAAGGCTAAAGCTCAACTGTATCAGAGCTCTGGCTACTTCTAAGGTATTTTGGAAAGTGATGGATTATAAACTATTCTAGAGGCAGCTTATTCAGTCTTTCATTCACACCTTCACATAACTTTACAAGATTGACTCATTTTTCAGGATCAAAGCAGGATTTCTAGATCAGTCATCATCCTCATCTTTATCTATCTCAGCTTTGGCAATCATCCCATATTGCTATATGTTACTGCAGTAGTAACATATAGCAATATGTTACTGCAGTAGTGATCTAATGATCAACATAGTACAGTTTTGTAAGTAAACTTACCATAATATACTTTCAAATATATCACTGTTGCAGTACTGCAACATTATCTCTGCTCCTCAGTATTTCTAGTGTTTGTTCTTTCTTTCTTTCTGGATACAGCTTTTGGCCAGGATGGAGTTCCCCTTACCTCTTATCACTCTTTTCTCCTGATACATAATTATTCAAAATTTGCAACCTTTCTTGGTTGTAGGGAAAGTCAAGAAAACTCTAAATTTTGGCACCCGTACTTCTGCTTTTATACCAGCTAATTCCTCAAACTTCTTTGTACATGCACTGCATGTGGAAAGCACCCAAATGCTTTTGTATACTGGTCAGACTCCTAATAGTTTGCAAGATGTGTTCCATATAGCTGTTTGCTACTACCATAGTGGTCTCGTTGAACATCTAGTTTTATGGCAAGCTTACTTAAACAAGTGTGCTTTTCTCTCTTCCCAAGGAGGTGGCCAGTGGTGGTCTCCTCTCTTGGTGAATCTACTTACTAAAGACAAAGGGTCAGTGATGCATCCCAGTTTACAGATCTTGAAGTTTACAGTTTGTATGATAGGATTTTAGTTTCTTTCAGCCACCAATTTTCTCAGGACCAGCTGCAAATCTGTATAGAGGCTAGAAAGCCTAACATTAGTCTTGCATATCAAAGGAGAAAATGTTTGCTTTTAGATGTCATATTAGAGCCTGCCCTGATACTGCAGGAGAGCCCCCTTAGTCTTTCAATTTCTCTGTAGAAATGTATTTAATTAAGCTAGGAATTGTATTTTTAGTGGTTGTCAATTAAAAAAAATATCTCCCAAATGTTAAACTTTTGTCAGGTTTAGCTTTTTGGAGAAAATTTGATGGAAAATATTTTTTTGTGGAAAGCTCTAGTATCTTTTTATTAATTAAATATAGAGGCTTGGACTTAAGGTTTTGGGGCATCTCACTTAATCTTTTATCCAAAAACATTAAAAATCCTGCCAGGAGGTTCAACTATTCCAGGATCTGCTATCTGCTTTTTGAGCACTATTCTTTACTAGAGCATGAATCAGGTATTGGGCTGTTTTGTTCTCCCCTCCCCTGACCACAAGAACATTTTACAGGAGTCCTCAGTAGCTGAGCCAGCTTCCTCACTACCTCAGCCACCAAAGAGTGACTTTGCTGTGGCCAAATTAAGTTTCTTGGACTGCTGATTTGTCTACTCTTTATCCTGCTGGTTCTTGATAAGCCACAAAGGACCAAGAGATGGGCACGTCCTCTGCACGAGTTAAATTGTCATCTGCAGGCAAAGGACAACTACACTTGATCTTGGGAGAGGGAGCTCTTCATGTTTTATCATGAAGTTGACCTAAGGAGCCTGATTCCTGAGAAAGAGATCCATATTTGGTTGGTCTTTATTAGAGGGCCTCCTAGGGAAAGAAAAATTAAAGTTAGATATGTATCTTCTCCTATTTCACATAGGGTAGACATGGAACATTGTCTTAGGTTTGCTAAGGGCATATTTCAAGCCTTTCAGTCTTTAAATTATGATTCCTCAACAGAATAAACTAGCCGATAACTAAGAAAGCACGACAGCGAGTACACCAATAAGTGCCGTCACTCCATGTAAAACAAATTCACAGCTGGCAAGAACGAGATAAATGAAACAACTTTGATTTATTAAAACTAGTAGCGGCAGAAAACAAACTAGTAAACAGATAAGAATCAAGTTAAACGCTTTCACCCAGCGTATCAGGGCTTCATCAGAACCGGATACGCTGGGTGAAAGCGCTTAACTTGATTCTTATCTGTTTACTAGTTTGTTTTCTGCCGCTACTAGTTTTAATAAATCGAAGTTGTTTCATTTATCTCGTTCTTGCCAGCTGTGAATTTGTTTTACACGGAGTGATGGCACTTATTGGTGTACTCGCTGTCATGCTTTCTAAATTATGATTCCTCACATAACTTTAAAAAGGAAAGGTTTACTTCTCTTATAGATAAGAGTTCCAGATCTGAAGGAAACTAAAACAATAAGTGAGAAGGATATGCATATTTCAGCCTTGTCAGCACAGCACAAGCAGAGTTTTTGACTAAGAATAAGAAACACAGCGCTGTTATACCCAGCTGATGTCCATTATCATTAGGGTCACTGCAAAAATATCCCAAACAACAAACTAAAACAGTAAGTGAGAAGGTCACTGAAAATCCAATCAGTAAAAACAAAATGCAAACTCCAGCAAAGCTAGACTTTCCACTGAGTGACCTCCCAAACCTCTTGTATCAGAGGCACATGGGATATATGCAAATGACCCTTACTCAAACACTCTGCTTGTGCTGTGCTGACGAGATCATAACAAGGCTCAGTGGAAGTTCTAGCTTTGTTGAAGTTTTCATTTTGTTTTTACTGATTGTTTTTTCAGTGACCTTCTCACTTATTGTTTGTTCTTTGGGATATTTTTGAAGTAACTCTAATGATAATGGACATCAGCTGCATATAAAAGCCCTGTTTTTCTTATGCTTAGTCAAACACTCTGCTTGTGCTGTGCTGCCAAGATCATCACAAGGCTGAACTATGTTTATCCACAGCTAGTGGGGTTTGGCTTTATTGGCCTGAAATTGTTCATTAAATGATGAAACAAGTCATGGGCATTCAGAATCACCAATTACCTGAAACACCTGATGTTCATAAGGGTAATTTGCATATATCTCATGTGCCTCTGATACAAGATGTTTGCGAGGTGACTCAGTGGAAGATCTGAAGGAAAGGAATTTGTGCTGGATTGTTTACTGCAGTGCCTCTGCTACAGGAAGGGGAATAATATTCTAAAAAAGTTTTTCTTCAGGTTGCCCCACTGAAGTTATCTTCGGAAACTATAGACAGAATGAAAAACTTGTTTCAGTGGGAACATAATGAAATTCTAGTATTCCAGGAAAAAACGCTGAACTATAACAGGATTTTCCTCAACCTGCAGCTGTTCTTCCTGTTTTACCAAATTAAGAGATTGTTTTTGACAGCTTGCAATATGCCTGACAGTCATTCTGCCTCCCAAAAGTCTGATAAATTATATAATTTTTACCAGACCTACAAGTATCTCTTTTCAAATCCCATATTAAATCTTAGAGTTATTCATTTGGCAAAGTCATCTGTTGCTAAGCATCTAGTGAATGCTCACCATATGTCCTCTGACAAAGAGGAGAAAGTTTTTGCTAGATTTGGGAGGTATGTACAGTCTTTTACTTTAGTATTTAAAAATCTGAATTGTCAGGCTCATACACCAACATTTGATCTGATGATGTAAATTTTCATTCTATCCTCAATTGTTGGGTTTAGATCTGATCCTTGGATCTGACTCTGCTGCTACTAAAGCTTGTGGTAAACAAAAAGCTGTCGAGCTCCTAGCTTACCCATAACGCACCAACCCCTAACATACCCCAGAGACGTGGTCAGCATGAGCTCTTAAGCATGTATTATGCTACGTGATTTTTTTCTTAATGTTTTCCTCCTTAACATTTAAATATATATTTTTTTCTTACCCTTTACACTCTATGTATTTCTTTTCTACCATCGTTGGTAATTTTGCCCTTAATCTAATTTGTTGTACATTAGTTTAGTTCTTAGTACTATTGCTGGTATTTTAACTTTTTCTTTTTACTGAGATAGCTAACAAAAAAAAAATTCCCTCTTTTTTGCCCTTTGCTAGTCTTCATGTCTGATAAAGTACCTGTCTTCAAGTGTCAAAAGTGTGGGCATAAATTGCCTCTTTCTGATGCCCGCATTTTGTTTGTGTATTGTTTAGGCCCGCAACACTTCCAAGAGGATTGTTCTATCTGTAAAAACTTCAACCTGAGGGCCATAGCATATAGAAAAAAATAAACTGATATTCAAAGGACTGCTCGCATTTTTCATTCAGAGAGGTTATTGCTGGGGTCAATCTCCCAAGACAAAGACTAAAGAGAGTTTGACTAAGTCACCAAGACCTTTCAATTCTTCAACTCCTTCTTTGGAGACACCAAAGAAAAAAAATCAAAATCAAATCCAAAAGCTGCTGAGATCCAATGCCCTTTGAATCTGATAAGAAAATACTTTTCGGATCAGAAGACACTGCCGAGAACAAAATCTTTTCCAAGCTTGGATCCAATGCCTTCTAGGGCATTCCCTCTTTGACACTTCTAGAAGCCAGCAGTTACTTTATCAGACATGAAGACTAGCAAAAGGGAAAAAAGGACATTTTTTTGTTAGCTCAGTAAAAAGAAAAAGTTAAGGTATGTGAAGTATTAGGGAGATTCTGAGGTAAAGTGTATTGCAAGAGGGAGGAGAAAAGGGTGTAGAAATACAGTTATTTGAGAGAGGTAAAGAAAAAGCAGCAATGCTACCAATATTATCAATAAAGTAGGAGTCAAAGGTGGTGGCTATTTGTTCAGGAGGAATGTCGGAATGTGGGCATCCAAGCTTGGATCCAATGCCTTCTAGGATCCCTTCTGCCTTTTGAGACATCATTCCAGGTCACCATCCCCTTGCTCAACTCTTTCTTCCAGAGGTCTAACTGAGGAAGATGTTTGACAAAATGATGAGGATGTTTCTCTTGGGACACTTTCAGATGAGTGTTTTAGCGGCTCCTACCCCCTCAGATCAGGAGGCCCATCCATCTACTAAACCACCACCACTTGCTCCATCTCTGATCCTTCAGGTCACTTCAGAGTCCCTGGATCTGAACCTTCTGGGTTCATCTGGCTCGGATCCAAAGATAACTTTATCTTTAGAGCCAAAACTTTCTCTGAGTGCTCTGGCTCTGACATCTTCAGATCCAGATGACTCTCAAAGCTGAAACTTCCTTATCAGGTCCAAGGCATTAGAGTTGACCCAGAGGATTTTGGAGCTATGTCTGCCCCTCAAAGCTTTGGTATTGGGTAGCTCAGCTCTGACTTCCTTCTTGAGGAGATTGCTGTTGGGGCAAAATGAGACTGTTGGAGCAGAATGAGGCAGTGGTCAGAAGCCTGCCTTCTCTGGGCCAATGTCTTCCTTCTGTCTGGACTGGTCTGCTTTTAAGGTAGTGAAGAGATTATTCTCTGCTCTGACAGGATGGACAGATGCAACCGTTTCGGATCTCCAATCTAGTTCCCAATTGTCTCTGTGTTTGGAGCTACATCATCAATAAAACCATTGAGAGGTCCATCTTAGACTGGATTCTGGTCTCAGACCCTCTAAATACATAACTTCTGGCACCATGTCCAACTCCATTAGTGACCACCTCCCCACCTATGTTATACGAGCTTGCTCATCCTTCCCAAAAGTCCACAATATCGAATTTGTCAAAATGTAGCCCCCATGCACTTAATAGCATGCTGAATAGATTTAATTGGAATAGTCTTAAAACTCTCCCATTAGATGACAGTCTGCTCTGCTTTAATAACTCCTTTCTTAAAATCTTGGATAGCCTAGCTCCTACCAGATCCAAGAGAATCAAAATCAACATGCCCCCTGGTTAACAAAAAACATCAAAGAAATCATGACTAATAGGGACAAAGCTTGGAACATCTGGCTTAAATCTAAAAATCTTTCTGACCACATTCATTACAAAAGCTCTAACACTGAGCTAAAATCTCAACTCTAAATACGAGCAACACTACTTCTGGAATCAACAAACAAATAGAAAAAATAACCCCAAAATGTTCTAGTCTTCCATCAAAAGTCTCTTTAACCCCGGCATCCAATCCCTGCCCACATCCCGACATGCTTCCTGAACAAAATAGCCACCGCCTTTAACTCCTACTTTATTGATACTATTCCTAACATTACTGTTTCTTTTTCTTTACCTTTCCCAAATAATTGTATTCCTACACCCTCCTCTCCTCCCCTTGCAATACACTTTACCTCAGAATCTCCCTAATACCTCACCTACCTTATATCACCCCTCTCTAAGCTTTAACCCCCCCCCCATCCAAACTGCATACAACAATCTTCCCAACCAGAATTTAATGTCTCTTCCATCCCTACTTCCTACATCAAAAAACTCCTCTTGAATTTAAAGCCCTGTTCAAATCCAGCAAATAGAATTCCTGCCAAATTTCTTAAGATTGCTGCTGATGCAGTGGCCTACCCTATTAGCTTTCTTATTAACAAGTCTATCCAAGAATCCTATGTCCCTTGCCTCTGGAAAACAGCAATCATTGTGCCACTTCATAAAGGTGGCCCATCACCAATATCTTTGATTTCCAACCCATTGCTATACTTTCTCCCATCTCTAAAATCTTAGAAAAATGTGTGCAAAAACAACTCCTTCATTACCTTCTAAGCAACAAAATCCTCTCCCCAACACAGCATGGGTTCCACCCAGGTCACAGCACATCCACTGCACTAATATCCTTCTTGATGTGGTCAACAAAGCCTGAGACTCAGGTGACACTGTATCAGCCCTTTTCTTCGACCTGTCGAAAGAATTTGATTCCATCTCTCACTCTATCCTCCTCTCCCAACTCTCCATTTAGGATTATCTACCCAGTTACTTGGTTCAAAAGCTCTCTCTCCAACAAAAGAGCATGCTGTTAAATGGCAGAACTCTATTTTCCCTTATCTTCACAACCCTGCAGGTGTACCTCAAGGCTCAATTTTAGGCCCTCTTCTGTTTAACATTTTTTATCAACAACCTCCACCAAGCTATCCCACATGGCTCCCTAGTCCAGTATGCAGATGACTATACTATAGTCTGTTCTGCTCCTAACACAAATATATATTACATCAAACTACCCAAGCAGAGTTTTCCACAATAGAAACTTGGTTTCACAAAAATCACCTTTCTTTAAATGCCAAAAAAACTAAACTTATGATCTTTACTCCCAAAAGGAATACATCTATCAACAAAGCTGACCTTAATATATTCTGTCTTAACTCTAACAAAAATTGAGCTAGTAACCCATACTAAATTGTTAGGAGGAGTAATCAATGAAAACCTTAAATTCGATCTGCACATCCAAAATACTATAAATAAGACTCACAATAAACTTGGGTTACTCTACAGACAATAAGTTCCTCTCCCTACCAACTAAACAAGTGTTTGCACTAGCTTACCTGTTACCCTCTCTAATCTATGGTGCACCTTTACTAACCAACCTGCAGTCTTCCCTGAAAACAAAACTAGAAGCTTGCTAAATTTGCTACAAACAGTCACCATTCTACTCATCAGCGTATTGCCCTAAGATAATTACAATGGCTAGAATTCTCCCACTACCTATTACTCCTTCAGCTCACATCTAGGTATAAATTTATTCATAAACCACAGGACTACCCTGCCCTTAGCTCCCTACTTACCCTTTACAACCCCATCAGGCCACTGTGATCTGAACACCAACATCTGCTTCAAATTCACAAACCAAATTACATGCAGGTGATTTATACTCTTGGAACATTACCAGAATTTGGAATAACCTACCTACATTTATCTGCATTGACCAAAGCCTCTCGAACTTCAGAACTGCACTGTACAACCATCTCATCTCTAATTGGACATGTAACTGTTCAATCGCCTCTTCTGCCATTACTTAATTCTGTCAACCAAACCTAAATCTGTACTTATTCTAGTTCTGCTCCAAATACTGTTTTCTTGATAATGTGTAACAAACTCTTTAATCTTCTTCCTGCTTTCTCTAATCTCTGTGACCACCACTTTTCCCCTCTTCTCTACCTCTTTCCATTTCCTTCTGCTTCTACCTTCTTCCTTCTCTCCTTTCACTTTTTCTCTTTTTCTTTTCCACTATCCATTCTACTTACGTTCCCTTCCCTTATCCCCCTTCTTCATCTTTCCCTCTTTTCTTTTCACATACCCTCTCTGCCATATATATATATATATATATATATATATATATATATATATATAAAACTACTTCTCTTGTGTCTTTCTCTCAATACATATGTCTTATTGTTTATTCTATGTGACACCCCAAATATACTTGAATTCCTCGGTGCTCATAACTGTATAACACTGAACAATCTTGTTTTGCCTAGTATTATGTCATGTTGTTTATCCTCTGAACTATGTTTAATTTTTGTTGACTGCATGATGTTTTCTCAGTTTATCTACTTTATATGAATTTCTGATGATTTCTTTATGTAACTCCCTGACTCTTTTGCAATTGTTTGAAACTTATTTTCAAACTTAATCCAAATCTTATTGTAATCTTGGAGCTTTTCCTGTGGGGCTCCACTGAAAATGGGCTTATTGTGGCCCAATGGACTTTCCTGGTAAACAAATGCCAATAAGCAAATAAATAAATCTACACCACATTGAGAGCCAGCTCAAGACCCCCAGACCACCCAACAGTGTTTTATGATCTCTTCCAACAGTTCACTGGAGCATCCCACTGAGAAAGTTCCTAGGAAGAGAAAGTACAAGAGAAGGCACTTGGGCTCTCCACAAGAGTTAGTCACTGAGGATACTGATTTCAATGAGGGAGAAGGGTCCCCATGATCACCTCCAGAATATGTCTAATTTGGAGACATCCTTGAGATCCTTACGCAGAGAGATGGTTGGTCCTCCATTAACTCTGCACTGGAGGAATCGGTATTTCTGGAGGCCTTTGGAGCTGTCCTGACTACCTTCAGGGTTACTCTGCCTGCCAACAAGCTCATTGATTTGGTCTCTAGGCAGGCATGGAAGGAGTCTGACTCACTTGAGCCAATCCCTTAGAGGCCAGATTGGCTTCTGGATTCTGACTCTACCTGTCAGGAAGGAATTCTGGAGTAAGGGGGGTGCCCATGGATACCATGGCCATGGTGGCAGCCAGAAAAAAGGAACTTGCTGAACAAAGTTCCTCTGTTCATCCCCCTAACAGGGAGTCTAGGGCAATGGACAGGTTTGAGAAGGGTGTATATGCATGAGTGACATTTACCCTTAGGTCACTGAATTATTTGGCACATTTTACTAGACTACAAAGGGACTTGATCAAGGAACTTTTGAAATCCATTTCCAGGACCATTACTGCTGAGGCTCAATCGTCTGTGGTCTCCCAGTTGGCCACCTTCCAATCCATTTCATATTCATCCATGAGGCTTACTCATATGCAGCCAAAGGTGCCTTAAGGGCAATGGGTTTAGGCATATTCATTAGGCGACATGCCTGGATGCTCTTATGTGATTTTGCAGAGACTTTTAAGTCCTCATTCATTAGTGCACCCTTTGACGGCAGGTCATTGTTTGGCCCAAAAGTGAAGGGCACATTATCCTGGTGTGAAAAGGATGAAAAGACCCACTCTGCAGTGGGCATATGTTTTTTTAACCTCTCAAATATCTTTTTCTAGGAATCAATGAGATGGTTAGAAGATGTAATTTAGAAAGTCCCGGGGTCATTTCCAGGACACACATGGGGATAGTCCCCCTAGGGGCAGAGGGGGAACTCTAATGGATGACAACGTCCATGCAGCAGAGGAGGCCTGCAAAACCAGAGGTCCAGAGATTCTTTCTCTGATGGGCCCTATCAGTGCTCCTGAAAGAAGGCCCAATTGCCGCCCTCTGGAGGCAATTGGGGGTTGACTATCTCTGCACCAGAGAGCCTGGCTGGATATAACAAAAGACACTCTGTTGCAGAAAATCATTTCCAGAGGTTATATAATTCCCTTTTCCCTTCCATCTCCAACTGCATGCAAAATTCCCAAAATTCTACCCAGTCAGAGGAAAATAGCAACTCTAGAAATACAAAAGCTGCTAGAAAAAGTCAGCCAAGAGGTCCCACCAGAACAAACAGAATTCAGAATGTACTCAAGATTCTTTTTAGAGCCAAAGAAAACAGTGGATTGTAGACCAGTTTTTGATTGCGGCACCTTGAGCAAGTTAATTTGTCATACAATGTTTCTGATTGCCAAGGTTCAGTCTATTGTACTCTTTCTGGGCAAGGACAACTGGATGTGCTAAATAGACCTTCAGGATGCAGACTGTCACACAAAAATCAACAGATAATCCAGAAAGTAATTATGCTTTTGGCTGGGAGCCAGTCACTATCAGTTCAAAGAATTGCCCTCTGGCTTCACCACGGAGTATTCAAATGCATGGCAGTGGTAGCAACTCACTTGAGACTACAGGGATTCCAAGTGTTTCCATATCTAAATGACTGGCTCATTACTGCCCTGACCAGGCATCTACTAACAGCAGCAAGAGATTAGGTACTCCAGATTTGTTCTCATCTCTGGATAACCATAAACTACAAGGTCTGAGTTACAATCATCACAAACTTTGGAATTTATAAGAGCAGTCATCAATACGATATTAGTGACAGCCTCTTTTCTTCTCTCAAGAGTTCAGCCTATTAGATTCCAGGTCATGAAAATAATTTGCAATACCAAGATTTCAGCCTGGTTGATCCTTCGAACCTTGGGGGTCAATGTCAGCTGCTATAATCTTACTTCTTTTACCAAGATTTCATACGATAATTTTTCAGTGGATGCCAGCAACTCGGTGGTCAGTTTTTTTACCAGTGCATGTCAGCACAAATAATCTCTCAGGCATGCAATAGATAACCTGTAGATTCAGTCAGATCAGGTTCTACAGAGCCTTCCTTTCATTCTCCTTCTACCAAAGGCCATACTGACCACAGATGCTTCCCAGATTGGATGAGGGGGAGGCACTTCCTGAGGAAAACAGTCCAAGGCATTTTGTCCTCTGAATAGGCCAATTTGCATATCAATGTCTTAGAGATGACAGTAGAGCGCACAGCATTGCAGGCCTTCAGGATGGTCTCCCTTTAGGGACAATTGCTGTTCAAGCAGATATGTCAGTAGTTTGGTACATCAACAAACAAGGAGGAACCAGGCCTTACCCCTTGTGTCAAGAAGCCCTCAAAGTTTGGCAGTGAGTGATCTCATCCATCCACTTTCTGATAGCAATGCAAATTCCATGGAAGTCCAATGTGATAGCAGACAAATTATGCAGGTCCATTCTCCTACCTCACAAGTCATCTCTCAACATGAATGCGGCAAAAATGATTTTCCGTCAATGGAGCCAGCCTTGTTGTGATATTTTTGCTTCTTCCTTAAACAACAAATGCAGCAGCTACTTTGCCCTAATCCCCCTCCTGGGGAATCACCAAGGGATGTTCTACTTCACGACTGGCCCTCGGTCTACTTTATGCTTACCAGCCAATTCCCCTAATACCAAAATTCCTGCAGAAAGCTGCCAGGTTGACGGACAAAGTCATGCTCATTGCACCTTACTGGCCTCAACAAATTTGGTTCCCCTTCCTTTGGCCTCATCTGCTTTACCAACTTTGGATTCTGGATCAGATGCCAGAGTTCCTATCACACGTAACAGGGATGACTCATCCAGTTATCTTAAACCTCAAGCTAACAGCGTGGTTTCTCTAATTCCGTTAATAGCCAGAAAACTGATGCTGTCTTCCCCTGTCCAAATTCTTTTATTTACCCATAAGCCTTCTACAAGAAAACTTTACACAAGTAAATGGAAAAGGTTCATTTGCTGGGCACAACAAAAACACTTTGACCCCTTCTCGGCTTTGGTACATAGTATACTTGAATTTTTGGCAACAATTTTTAACAAGGGAGCTATCTCCTCGATGATTAAAGTTCAATTAGCAACAATCCTCTAACTTTCATATTGGATATGAGAATTCTGCTGTGGCCCCTTCTAAACTTTGTAAAGCTTTTTTGAGAGGCACACTCCTGCTGAGGCCCCTGCATTAAGATTCTGTTCCACCATGGGATTTGAACTTGGTACTGCAGGCCTTAATTCATTCTCCCTTTGAATCAGCAGTTAAATATGATCTTAAGTTCCTGACCTGGAAAACTATCTTTCTAGTGGCCATTCTCTGCTAGAATTTCAGAACTTCAAGCATTGTCCTGTAAAACTGTCTACTTGATCTTTCATAAGGATAGAGTCACATTACATACCAGTGCTTCTTTCCTTCTTAAGGTGGTGTCAGAATCCAATATCAGTCTATTAATTTGTCAGTTTTCCTTCCTAAATTTACAAAGGTAAATATATGTTGCATCTATTGGATGCTCACATACAGTTACATTTCTACTTACATAGAACAAAATAAATTAGGAAGATTGATCATTTATTTGTGTCCTTTGCAGATGCTAAATTGGGAAAACCAGTTGCAAAGGTAACCTTAGCCAGATGGCTGATGGATTGCATGTCATTCATCTACAACAAGTTGGGTCTGATCTTACCAAAACCTTTAACAGCCCATTCAGCTAGTTCCATGGCAACTTCTTCAGTGTTTCTATCTATTGCTTCCATGGATGACAGATGTGCAGCTGCAACCTGGGCCAATTTTTATATGTTTATCACTCATTGCAAACTGGATCTGGTCTTGAGGGGAAGAGAAGCCTTTGGCTCAACTAAGCCTAGGAATATTCTTCCTTAGAGTCCACTTGGGAGTTTAGGTAGATGGGGATTCTATCCCAACAGCTGAGGATAGAATGAAAATGGACAACACAGATGGAACGTTATGGTAAGTACGTACTTCTTTTTTGGTTCTTTAGAAAACATGAACAAAGCTAACTGCTAACCAACCTCCTTTCTTCAGAGATCAAATCTCTGCATTCATTAACAGCTTCTGTTTCTCAGGAAACAAAACACTTTAAGTGTTATTGGGACTCTGCTGATGATGCATCTAGAGCATCTGCTACAGGATCAGCAATGAGTAGGTTTGCTTGGTTACATGTACAAAAATGATCAGAGGATGTCAAAGTTGAGATCTTGAATGCTCCTCTAAATAGAGCAGTACTGCTTGGGTCCTCTCCTGCTGAGATCCTTAAAAAGATTTTATGATAGAGGGAAATACATTATTGGGGGTCACTCAGATTTTAAAACCCTCCTTGCAAAAGTTTAATAGGACCTTTCCTTCCATATCAGGATAATTTAATAGGAAATAAAGCAAGTAGTCTCAGCAAAGTTCTTGCAAACAGAATTCAAAAATCAATGGTAAGGAGGTTCATGAAAGAAGGGGAGAGCTTTCCATTACCAATCACAGCCCTCAAAGGCAGATTGACTATATGATCCTTTAGATGTTCCCCCTTCCCACTACGGAATTCCTTTAAATCTTTCTTAAAGTCTAAGACTTCATTTATCTTAGTGGCATTGGACAACTTCAGACAAGTTCTTAGAATTATTCAAAAAGGTTACAATTGGCAGTTGTAGTACCTTCCTGCTTTTCAGAGAATTCTGTCATCTGTCAAACCAAACTTCTGTGTTTCCTCCAGTCATGGAACAAATGCTATCTCTAGGAGTCATAGAACCAGTCCCCTTTGATCAAAGGAGATCCAGGATCTTTTTGATGCCAAAGAATGAGCCTGGAGACCAGTCCTAGACCATTATTTTCTAAATCTTCACACCAAAATCCCAAGGTTTAAGATGATGTCTGTTACCTCTCATCTCACCTCAGTTTGTTAACTCTCGATTTAAAAGATGCCTATCATCATCTCCCATTTCTCAGACTTCACATATTTTTTAAGATTTTCTGTGTCTGGCTTATATTTTCAATTACGTTTTGTAACGTGTCAGCTATCTACAGCTCCAGTGGTATATATAAAGTTTCTGGGACAAGGCATTCATCTTTTTTTTTCATGTTTAGACTGCTGTCTTTTATTTGCAGGCTTTTTTTCAAATTGTCAGGAATCTCTTGCTGATGTAAAGGTGCTCCTCCAGTGTCTGGAGTTCCAGGTAAATATACAAAAATCTCGTATTCTTTGTTACAGGATAGTCTTTCTGGTATGCCTTGTGGATAGATTCAGCATGACAGCTTTTCTTCTGCAGGACAAAGTAGAAAAGGAACATTTTCTGATTTTCTCCAATCAAACTTTTACTTCAGCCAGGGAAAAATCTCCATATTCTTGGTTTCATGGCTTCTACAGTTCATATGATTCTTTTTGCTAGACTTCACATGAGAAAAATTAATGGTTCCTCAAATATGTTGAATTTCCAAACCAGCACCTACCTACTTTTTACATCCTGGCATTAAGGCTTGTCAAAAGGGAGTTACTTTAGCGTGTGGACCAGTTATTACATAGCTCAGGTCTCCCTGTCTCCCTTCCAGATCCTGCTCATTCTGTAAGTACAAATGTGCACACGTTGCTTGGGGAGCTGCTTACATGAGTGCTGGAAGTTCAAGGTGTGTAGAATAGGCAGGAAAAACTAAAACACACAAATATCAAATGTCAGTAATAAATGCTGTCAAATCTCTAAACCATCTTTGTCCTGGCTCTCTGTTAGAAATCACAGATAGCACCCTAGTGATGTGATAGATAAATTGGGAGGAGTTCAGCCCTTTTCTCTGACTACATAGGTCTTTCCAAATGATTCAGAAAGACTCCCCAAAGATAATAGGTTCATAGGCTGGTACTAGGCTATAGACCCTAGGGCCTATAGAAGCCTAGCCATAACAATTCCCTGGCTATTTCTTCCCAGAATATTTACTTCCCTGGTCCCCTGTCTAGCAGGGTGACTGATATGATCCCTGGGGTGAATTTCCTACCTCCCATCCAATTGTTAAGGTTCCTTTTGAAGAGGGACAAAGAGGCGCTCAGCTTGACATGTATGGGCAGTCTATTCCAGAGTATGGGGAGTCTCTCGGTCAGGAACTTATCCCTCCAGTTTGTTTTGTTCATTGTGATGACCAGGTTTAGATCCCTGGAGCATGTGGCTCTGAGGGATTAGGATTTCTTTAAGTGTAGCATGTCCAAAACCTCTGGGTTTGACATGGCCTTGTATGTTAAGTAGAGATCGCCTCTGAGAAGGTGATATGTGACAGAGTATAGCTGGAGATTTCTTCAACGGTCAGAATAGGTCATCTGCTTTATGGCTTGTAATTCTTTAAGTGAGTATTCCTGTGGCCTTTCCAGTTGTTGCAGATGTCTTCTGAGGTACATACCAAATGGGGCATTGTACTCTATAATGGGTCTAAAGAGGGATGAGTACAGTGGGACAATGACCTCCTTTGTCTGGATGAAAAGCCCCTGGTGATGAGGTGTGCCACATAGAAGGATTTCCTGACTGTTGTGGTGATGTGGTCATCGAAGGTGAGACCACTGTCCACTTGTGTCCCTAAGTCCCTTATCACATTTTTGGTATTTAGTGTACTGCCACTTATGTAGTAATTCATGGGTACATGTTTTTTCCCAAAGGGGATAACTATACATTTCTTGGCATTGAGCTTGAGCCCATGGCTCTAGCACCAAGCATCTGTTTCTGTAAGGCCCTTTTGTAGAATATCCACATCATTTGGGGATTCAGTAATGGCTCCCAGTTTGCAGTCCTCTGCAAACTTTGTTAGTCAGAGTCCCTTAGTGCTGGCCTGTACTTCAGAGAAGCAGATGCCAAACAAGAGTGGTCCCAGGACTGGACCCTGAGGTATTCCACTTGTCACTTGTCTGGAGCTGGATTTTGAGTCGGCTACTTTTACAGTGTGGGCTCTGTTGGTAAGCCAGTTGGCAACCCATTGAGTGATGTATGGATTAATAGTAAGTTTATCTATGATTCCAGAGTGGGAGATGGTGCCAAAGGCCTTGGCGAGGTCCAGATAGGCTGTGTGGACCACCTTTCCCTCCTCTACGGCTCTGGAGACTGATTCAAAGAAGTCGATCAGGTTGAGGAGACAAGATCGGATCTTTACAAAACCAAACTGGGTGGGGTCCAGTGTTTGAAGGTTGCCAATGTCTTTATTTATAAGTTCCATGGCTTTGCAGATCAGGCTCATCAGACTGATGGGACAATAGTTCCCGGGATCCAAGGTGGATCTCCCTTGTGGAGTGGGATAACTATAGCTGTGCTCCACTCATTGGGCATGAAACCTGAGGTGAGGCTATGATTAAACATGACACTTAGGTGAGGTGCCAGTTCATTTTGTAGTTCATGTAGTACACAGCGCATGATGTCGTCTGGTCCCATGGATGCTGTACTCTTAGCTTTGGAGAGTGCATTTTTTACCTATGTGGCCATGATTACCGAAATTTGGAAATCTTTTGGTATTGAGATGGGCCCTTTAGGGGGTGAGAGGGGGGGGTGAAGTTGGCCCTGAATCGGTCTGTCAGGATATTGGCAATATCCTTGGGATCAATATATTTAATGCCTTTCTGCTGTAGCTCAGAGCAAATCTGAGCATTGCCATTTAGATTCTTGACATAACTATAGAATGCCTTGTGGTTGTCCTTGGAATCTTTGGCAATTTTATTTTCCTAACTAGCTTTGAAGGATTTTATGAGGGATTTCAGCTTCTTACTGAGGCTGGCAAGGGAATATTTTGCATCCTGTGATTTTTCTCTTTTCTGCAACAGTTTCTTCCTTCTATTAACTAATTTGTTTATGGCAGGGGACCACCAGATTGGCTTCCTTTTTTTGGAGGAGAACAACTTGGTTCTATTTGGAATGGCACGATTCATGCATAAGTGGATATGCTCATACAGTGCCTCAGTGTAGGATTCAGCAGTCAGCATTTATATCATGTTATCGAAAGATGAAAATAGCGAACGCTATTTCATCAGCCCCAAAACATCTAAACATGAAAATATTGAACATCCAGAACAGCAAATTTTTTCCCATGGAAAATATTCGCTGCTCCGAAATGTATAGACACAACACAAGCACATCAAACAAACAGCAACCACACACATACACATAAATGCTACACTAAACTAAACATACACTACTATCTACCCACTCACCTTAACCCTAACCCTAAAGTCTGTAACTATCGCACACTCACCTAACCCGCACCCTAACCCTAACTCACTTAAACCGTCCCTAACCCTAAAGTCTGTCACAATTGCACACACGCCTAACCCGTGCCCTAATGCTAATTCACTTAACCCACCCCTAACCCTAACCTACAAACAATCACACACTTACCTGAACCCAACCCGTAACTTTCCACCACACTGCTAATAATAGCGAAGCCACAGAAACGGCCAACCAAATTCTTTCCCGAGGAAAGAATTCGCTGTTCTGCAGCTTCGCTATTCTTAACGTTCGCTGAATAGTGTTAGATATCAGAACATTCAAAGTTTTAATACTTCGATGTTCTGATATAGACCCAGCAGTCGAACTTTCAGTTCCCGTCTGTATGGGTGTCATGAAGTTTGTCACTTCTAACTTGAGTAGCATGAAGTTAGCTTTGGAGAAGTTTTTTATGGAGGTTTCCCTACTGGGGGTGGGGGTGGGATATGGATGTCGAGGGTGATTAGCTTATGGTCAGACCTGACTAACGAGGGGGTGACCATTGGTGTGGAACATCGATCTCCCATTTTGGTAACACCAGGTCTAGGATATTTGAGCCCATGGTTGGGACTATGGATTAGCTGATCCAGGGCATTGGAATTTATGAATTCCAAGAACCGCTGGGCAAAGGTGTTGGTACCCAAGTAGTTTTCCCAATTAATGGCAGGGTAGTTGAAATCACCCAGTATTAGGGTGTTTGGTTGTATCTTAATATTTTCCAGCATATTTAGAAAGGTGTAGTGAGAATCTTAGGGCATGGTGGGGGGATCTGTAGCAAGCTACAATTTGGATTGCAGTCTTACCTAGTGTTAGTTGCACCTGTAAAATTTCAGATCCATTGTGTTGGGCAACTAGCCTGGAGGTGTGAATATCCTTGGTGAATATCTAAACTCCTCCACCTTTAGTGTTTCTGTCCTGGTTTGGTGGCCAAAATGTGTGGTAAGAGTTGTAGCCTGGTATTGCAGGAGTGCTCTCTG
Source organism: Protopterus annectens (assembly GCF_019279795.1). Classification (NCBI taxonomy): domain Eukaryota; kingdom Metazoa; phylum Chordata; order Ceratodontiformes; family Protopteridae; genus Protopterus; species Protopterus annectens. The sequence goes on from NC_056743.1 coordinate 293,758,152, forward strand.
GAGCCTTGAACCAGGTCTCAGTTACTGCACAGATATCTATGTACTCAATTTTTAGGAGTGCCTTGAGAGAGTGCATTTTGAGGTTTAGATTTGAGCATTGAGTAGTATTACCTTCAAATTTTGCATGCTTATATGTTACAGTGGTGGTTTTGTCCTTTGAGCCTTGCCTAAAAAAGGCACTATAGGGGTGGCAAGGGCCTTAGCCAGTAACCTGAATCCCATGGGTGACAGGTGCAGACCATCTCTGGCAAAGCATCATGGTTTGCCAATCATATCATTCCAGGCAGATAGTCCGCATGGGGTTTGGATGTCCTTTCAGGTTTTGCCATCTTTCTCAATTCAGTGACACTCTCCTTCCTCCTTTGACCTTCTGACTGTTGCAGGTCTTCCCGCATAACAGTCCATCCATCTTTTTGCAGGATACACTCATTTCCTCTTGTCTTCCTCTCGTCTGTTCAAAATCTTTTTCACCAGTTTGTCTTTTGCTTTTCTGCACATGTGCCCAAACCACCTTAATCTGTTCTCTTTGACCTTTTCTGCAATTGGACTGCTTTGGCTTCTGCTCTGATATCCTTATTTCTTAGTCTGTCTCACAGTGTACACAGAGTCACATTTACTTAAAGAATAGTCAATGTTATTTTACAGTTTATGCATAAAGTCTATTTGAAAGTTTTGTACACAGACAACAGATGTATAGTTTATCCAACTAGTTATCCACTTGAAACATGGAATCAGGTGTCAAAGTGTGAGGATTTTGTGATACTTCATTTAGCTGCGTAAGGAGTGGACTTACTAAGGTTGCTGTTACAAGGGCAAGTTAGTTTTGTTGAAAGGTATGATGTAATTGGGATTTTATAATATCGATGGGACATGATTAGAACAAGAAGGGGATTTAATGAGGGAGTTAGATGCACAGTACTATTTTATTAATGAGATTTTAAATAATAGAGGAGATTAAATATTTCTAATATTTGCTGGGTAAGAGTTCCGCAGTTTAGCTAGATATGCAAAGTTCAGGCAATCGACATTATTATAATTTTGAGGTCTTTGAGTAAGTACTTAAGTGTTGGTTCAGTGAAAAGAGTTCTCTGTGAGGCAAGTTCCAGTTTAGTAACAGGCTGGTGGCATAGCATATGTCTGGGCTGTAGAGGATGTTATAGGCAGTCTTAAGAGTCTAGGCTAACAGATTAGGAAGCTCCACTCATTTAAGGACTGAAGTACAGGACCATAGCTCTCAACAAATCAGGGACAAGTTGAGAAAATATCAGGGAAAATCAGGGACACTTTTAAAATACTAGCACTATTAACTTAACACATTGACCGAATAAGAGAATGTGAAAAAAAATATTTTCTGAAGTATACTATATAACTCTAATTCTTGTCGTTATTTATTGTGTGCAATCCATCACCTTTGGCTTCAAAAACCATCAGTTTTTAGGAAGAATTAAGTGGGACAGACCTAAAATTTGACTCAAAATCAGGAACGCTGATAGGTATATGCAGGCCAGTGCTTGGTTAATGTAATTACTGCAGACTTAGCAGTTTTATTATATAATTAGAAGACTGTAGGTGTCTAGAATAGCAAAAATACAAATCTCACTAAAATAAATATTTCAAAGATTTTATTACCACCATAATGTGAACATAAGCCCAGTAACAGAGATACATTTGCTGTAATGTGTATCTTAATCCTTTTCATTTGCTTTATTTTTATTAATGGTCATTTAAAAATATTTTAGTTTTGTTTCTGATATGCAATAGTCATTTATACATATCTGATATATTTTATTGTTAATTATAAAACTATTTGCAAAACTAAACACAAACAAGGTAATGGTCAGTAGTACGTAGTCTCTGGACACTATTTCCAAAAATATTCGCCACAAACACATCCAAAGAACTACTCAACGGCTGCATATAAAAACAGTAGATTTATTGGTGATCGCTTTCGTGGTATTGAAACACCACTTCTTCAGACCTAATAAAAAGTAAACTGCACTCTACTTAAATACCATTCATTCATTGACACGCCCAAACCTTTTCACGTCATCATTCAACTATATGCTAGTTAAACTCACACTACCTAGAAGCAGAGTTATACTCAATAAGCATATACAAACTGACACAAAAATAGACACAAAATAAAAATAAAGATAAAAATAAAAACACATCATAATAAATACATATCCGATGTGCAACATCTTTAAGAACATACAAAAAATGTAAAAAAGACATTTTACTAACTTCATTAGTGCACTGCAGAAAAAGACAAATGTATCGAGGCAGAACTCCGTATATAAGCAATGCTGACAAACCTACTAAAAATACAACATTATATTCATAACAGAATGTTATTTTCCTAGACAATATATAGTCATATACAAGAGTTCAAAACAGCATGTTTACCTATATAGCAGTCTGTACTTCAATATGTGTTTGACGGGTACCTTTTCATTCAGCCCCCTCCCCTTGTCTGCACGAAGCCTCAATATCCACCTGCTCTCTGTTGTCTCAGTCAAATTCACTATATCACCACCTCGTTCATTACCATACACTATTTCTATTACCTGAAACCTAAAATTATGACTGGCATCAGTCTTATCAACATGCCTTGCCAATGCATTAGTGTTGTCTTTGTTTCTAATTTTCAATAAATGCTCTCTGATTCTATATCTCAGCTTTCTATTGGTTTTACCCACACAGTAAGCAGAGCATCTGTTGCATACGGCCAAATAAACAATGTTGATACTATTGCAGTTTGCCTTTACCTTGAAAGAAAAGTCTCTCCTAAGGACAGGGTGTGAAAACACATTGCTTGTGTTGATATATTGACACTGATTACAATTCAAACATGGGACCGTCCCCAACTTAGCATGACTCTTAAACTCTTATTTAGCCTTAGAATAACACAACATCTGCTTCAAAGATTTCTTATTTTTGTATAGAAACGATGGTCTATCACCAACTATGGGTCCTATCTGAGGATCCTGTGTGAGTATTGGCCAGTATTTCCAAATGACATCAGTGACTACTCTGACATCACTGGAATATTCAACTGGCACTCTCACATGCCTCTTCTTGAATTGTCCACCTTTCACATGCTCAACATTGTTGATTACCTCCCTCTCAGAGAAATAAGGTTTCCCTCTATCACTCCTGAGCTCCCCGACATTAGAAACTACATCATAAACTTCTGCTTTGTTATATCCCCTATTAACAAACCTCTCTTCTAATACCTCCATCTCAGTATTAAATCTCCCTTCCTCTGTAGTCAACCTTGAGGTTCTTAATGCCTGTCCCTTAACCACATTGCTGAAAACATGGTGGGGATGCATGCTAGTCCTATGCAATAGATGATTCCTATGACATTCTTTCCTATGTATCTTGGTAGAAAGTGTCCCTTTATCATTCCAATATACACATATATCAAGGAATTGAATTTGAGGTCAGTTTTTCATATGAAGAAGGTTGACTACAGAGGAAGGGAGATTTAATACTGAGATGGAGGTATTAGAAGAGAGGTTTGTTAATAGGGGATATAACAAAGCAGAAGTTTCTGATGTAGTTTCTAACATTGGGGAGCTCAGGAGTGATAGAGGGAAACCTTATTTCTCTGAGAGGGAGGTAATCAACAATGTTGAGCATGTGAAAGGTGGAAAATTCAAGAAGAGACATGTGAGAGTGCCAGTTGAATATTCCAGTGATGTCAGAGTAGTCACTGATGTCATTCGGAAATATTGGCCAATACTCACACAGGATCCTCAGATAGGACCCATAGTTGGTGATAGACCATCGTTTCTATACAAAAATAAGAAATCTTTGAAACAGATGATGTGTTATTCTAAGGATAAACGAGAGTTTGAGTCATGATAAGTTGGGGACGGTCCCATGTTTGAACTGTAATCAGTGTCAATATATCAACACAAGCAATGTGTTTTCACACCCTGACCTTAGGAGAGACTTTTCTTTCAAGGTAAAGGCAAACTGCAATAGTATCAACATTGTTTATTTGGCCATATGCAACAGATGCTCTGCCTACTATGTGGGTAAAACCAATAGAAAGCTGAGATATAGAATCAGAGAGCATTTACTGAAAATCAGAAACAAAGACAACACTAATGCATTGGCAAGGCATGTTGATAAGACTGATGCCAGTCATAATTTTAGGTTTCAGGTAATAGAAATGGTGTATGGTAATGAACGAGGTGGTGATATAGTGAATTTGACTGAGACAACAGAGAGCAGGTGGATATTGAGGCTTCGAGCAGACAAGGGGAGGGGGCTGAATGAAAAGGTACCCCTCAAACCCATATTGAAGTCCAGACCGCTATATAGGTAAACATGCTGTTTTGAACTCTTGTATATGACTATATATTGTCTAGGAAAATAACATTCTGTTATGAATATAATGTTGCATTTTTAGTAGGTTTGTCAGCATTGCTTATATAGGGAGTTCTGCCTTGATATATTTGTCTTTTTCTGCAGTGCACTTTAATGAAGTTAGTACAATGTCTTTTTTACATTTTTTGTATGTTCTTAAAGATATTGCACATCGGATATTTTATTTATTTATTTATTTAACATTTGTTGACCGGGAATGTCCGACTAGGTTCCACAGAGCCTGTTTTCAGCGGAGGCCCGGGGAGAAATGCTCCAGATGCATGTCTTTGGAATATGTATTTATTATGATGTGTTTTTATTTTTATTTTGTCTATTTTTGTGCCAATATGTATATGCTTATTGAGCATAACTCTGCTTTTAGGTAGTGTGAGCTTAACTAGTATATAGTTGAATGATGACATGTGAAAAGGTTTGGGCGTGTCAGTGATTGAATGGTATTTAAGTAGAGTGCAGTTTAGTTTTTATTAGGTCTGAAGAAGTGGTGTTTCAACACCACGAAAGCGTTCACCAATAAATCTACTGTTTTTATATGCAGCCATTGAGTAGTTCTTTGGATGTGTTTGTGGCGAATATTTGCAAAACTATCATACCCCATTTATATATTACTGGCATATGTTTTGGGAAAAAATCATCTTCTGGAGCACAAGGTACAGATTTTTCCTACAAAAGCAGTAAGCTAGTCAGACAAGGGGTGTTAAAATGTACCTATATAACCCAAGTTATTTAAGCTGGTAGTGTCTGTAGTTTGGAATCACTGAATCATTTTTTGTTACCAATGTTTGCTCAGTAAACTGCATAATGTACTGTTTCCCCTTTAACTATGTATATTACGGATTCCTATTACAAGAACGAAAGTTCACTACTTTGAACTTGTAACAGGAAGCCTCACTTCTGCGAAAGTTCACTTTAACGAAAGTGAACTTTTCCGTAAGTGCACTTCACCAAAAACACCACAGCACAGTGGAGGGCATAAAACACAAGCTATGTCCTCCACTATGGTGCGATAGTCACGGACCTTAGGGTTAGGGCATGGGTTAGGGTAAGGGGATAGTTAGTAAAGCTATCCCCTTACCCTGACCCATGCCCTAACCCTTAGGTTCATGACTATAACACCATAGTGGATGACATTGCTTTGTCTTTCATTGCACTGGGCTATCCCCTTACTATGACCCGTGCCCTAACCCTAAGGTCTGTGAGTACTGCACGGAAGTTCAGTGCAACACCCGTTCGTTTTGATTAAGTGCACTTTCGCTGCAGTGAGCATTCCATTCACTATTTCGAATTAGTGAAAATTCGATCTAGTGTATGGAACCCGTATATTACATAGGCATATATGAAAACATTGACGTCTTTTGGACTGAAGGTTTTCACTTTGAGTAGTACATTTATTTCCTATAGCCACTTTGAACAAAAATGGTGTTGGATTCCAGAAATATTGCACAGATTTCAAGAAGGCATCTGTACCCATTTCCATTCCCCTTATGCCACATGAACTCTTAGCTCTCTAGAGGATGTATCTGACAATATTATGAAAGCCTGTCTGCTGCATGTATAACAGAGACATTTGCAATATACCTTAATCAGGTTTACTTTATATGCCTTTACTCCAAGTTTTGAATTAGTTAATGTAGTGCATGATCTATTGGTATCCTTCTCTTACTGATGCAAGACCAATATCAATCAACATACCCACATCTTTAACAAGCTGATCTGTTTTAGTGCCCTTACCATCAATGTGCTAATTATCTGGGATCATCTTCCTTAACCAAAGGACACAAATACACTTTTAGCATTAAATGGTGGGCTACTGTTGAACACCAGATGTCAATGTTGTCTAACCCGTTCTCTAGGAAAAGGGAACTACTGGCAAAAGGATTATCCTTTCACATTTATAATCGCTGTCAAATTTGGAAAGCCATATATGCTTTACAGATATCATCCTAAATGTCTGAAAAGAAAATACTTAGGTGGCATGGTCCAAGATCTAAGTACTGTGGTATCCTACAAGCAACGCCTGTAGGAAAAGTAAGTAGGGCACCTATTTCTAACCAAGTGTGTAATGCATAATATCCATTTCTCTATGAAATAAAGTATATGCTATTGAATATGACTCATTCTTTCAGCTTTTTAATGATAATGCAAAAAAAAATCCCCAGGTTAGGGACGTTTTGAAATACTAATCTTACCTATGCTTTGAAATACTAAGACATAGCATCTCAAAAGAATGCCTAATTTTAGGATAGGCAAAGAAAAATTTTAAGGCAAAACTAGTGTGTCATTAAAAAATAGGGACAGTTGATAGGTATGCTTTCAGCTCCCTGAACTTCATGATCCCTTAAATAAGGTGGTATCAAAGTTTCCAGCATGACTGAGATATACCACGTGTACAGTAAATGCTCATTCTAGCATTTCTGCAACAAAATGACGACCAATCTAAAGGCAGGGGTTGTATTTAAAAAAACATAATTGTTTTTATTAAGAAGTAATGCATCTACAGTGTGTGTCATTTTGTATCAGTTGAATCATTTTTTCTGTTCATTTGCAAAGAATAAACATGAGACTAATAGGTCTATAGTTACCAGATTCTGAGTTCTGTGGTCCCCTTTCCTTGTAAGCTGGCACCACTTTCAGTTAGACCCAAAAGTTAGGATTATCACCTGCACATAAAGGCATATCTGTTGTTGTTTTTTGTAGCAGGTTTACTGTGTCATGTTATAGCACAGAGGAAGCTCACAGTGATGCTATTTGAGTCCACTGAGCTTTTATTCCTTTATTTTATTGTTTTTACCCTGTGAAGGGCTCTTTTAATAAGGTTAAAACATATGTGGGTTGATGCTTTATTACTGATATTTGAGAAGGCAGTGGATTTATTTTTGGGAGGATTAAAGTTGTACTGAATTTGTTAATTAATATACTGACATTATGTTCTATAATTGCTATTAGACTTCATATCACTATAGGATTTGGTCATCTGTTATGTACAGTATTAGCCATGTTTATTTTAAAATGTAAGGTAACATGAATATCTTTTTAAGTGTTACATGAGCTGTCATTCTATATCAATGTTACAGTATTCTTTACAATAGGGATCCCCTGTCAAAGGTAGCTTGACGGTCCAGCAAGTATACAAAAGCCTTTAGGTTGTAATGGGTACACTGTGCTATGATCCCCATGCATGGAGTAGAGCATAAAGGTGACGTCCAGATGTGCCATCCTCAGGACTACTTTGCCACCACTCCAAATGCGATTTTCGATTGTCAGTCTGAATGCTTGTTCATCTGCTGGTTACCTAACTGCTTTCGGATAAATGCCCTTTTGGGATTTTTTTTTTTTATTTTCTTATCTTTATTTTTCTTTGTTCTGGTTTTTGGTTTCATGTCTTCCTGAAAGGAGAAATGTCAGTGTGGGAGACAGATTCCCCATAAAGATTGTCAGGAGCAGTGTTTGTTGTGTTTAGGTGCTTCCCTTGTGAGATTTGTCAAGCTTTCATCCTTAAGATGTTGCATAGTCTGCTTTCTTCCCTGGCTATTTACTTAGTAAACCAATGACTTAAACTGTTGGCTAAAGACAGTATGGAAGGATCTTCCAGGCCTGAGAGTCAGCTGTCTGTTAGGAAAAAGACCAAGAAAGCTTGGTCGGATTCTTCAGCTTTACCGCCTCCACCACATGTTTCCCTTGAGGTTAGTGAAAGCCTGGAGGATTGTCCAGTTTCCTTCTCGCATTCCTCTGCCATGACTACTTTGGAGGCCAGTATGGATCTGACTACACACAAGTCCATGGAGGCTTTACAGACATCTGCTTTGGATGTACAGTGAGAACCGTGGCTGATAATTACTGATTAATGTGGGAAGAGGGTCTGACTGCAATAATAGAATGTCATCAGGGATCATAGCCTCCTAAATTGTTTAAGGCTCATGTCCCACTTAAAAAGAAGCAGAAAACTAAACACATTTTGCCTGCTCCTAAAGATCCTCGGAGTGAATTGCAAAATATCACTCAAGACCTGTTTAATGCTCTTACAGCACTTAAGCCTCTACAGAGGAGTGCCTGTTCCTGCTCCTCCTTGGTCTTTTATCCATCTTAAGAGGCCCAGGGAGCAGGATGCCTCTGATGATGATGATGATGATTCTGATCAATAGTTCCTGACTTATTCCTCTTAGATTCTTTCTCCACTTGACTGTGGTTCTGAAGAAAAAGAGTTGATCAGTCCTGACTCTTCTTTTGAGGAGATTTTGTTTGGTAATACTATTTCTTGAGTGATGGAATTTTTCAAATGGGACTGGGCTCAGGTATCTAATGTTCAGAAGAGGTATTATGAGCTTCTGTAGATGGATTTTTCTCATCCCTCTGCTGTTCCTCCTGTTCTTGCTACCTTGCTGGATGCGTTTACCACTGCTTTTCAGCCTTCTGATTCCCAACTCCCAGCTCCAAAAAAAAAAAATAGATTTTATAAAGTGCCTGATGACTACAGGCTTCTTTGTAAGTGCCCCTCTGCTGACCCTTCTGTAGTGTCAGCTGCCCTCCATATTATTGCTTTCCACTAAGTTGCTTCCATCTGATAAGGATAGCAGAACCATGGAGAGGCTAGGTAAGAAGGTGTATTCTGCTTCCCTAGCCTTAAGATGTTAACCATCAGACATACGAGTATGACCAGATACATTTTGGCTCTTTTCTCTCAAGCCTGTTAGGCTATTTCAGATATCCCTGATTCTGAGGGGAAGGTCTCTGCTTTTGCCTTTTTAGGGATGTACTCCCAAGTAGCTCGCCATTCTATTAAATACAGCTGTGATGCAGTTGATGCTTCATCTAGAGCTGCTGCTTTTGCATCTGTTTTGAGGAGGTATTCCTGGGTCAGACTTCAGTCCTTGCCTGATGATATCAAGGATGAGCTTATGGATGCTTCTCTGGGTAATAAGCATTTGTTTGGTGTTTGATGCTGCTGCTGTGGAGTTGTTCTGCTGTGGAGTTTAAGTCCCAGTGAGAAAAGGGCAAGTCCTTACAGAAGTTAAAGTATATTTTTGTTTCCCTGTTCCCAAGTTTCTGAGGAATAAGCCTGCCTTTTAGTCTGTAGACAGTGCTTCAGGGCATATTGGCTCAAGGAACAATTCAAGAAGTTCCAACTCTGAGGAGAAAGAGCTTTTACTCCAGAACGTTCTTGATCCCCAGGAAAGAAGGCACCTGGTGACATATTTTGGATATATCTCAGCTAAATATCTTTTTGAAAGTCCCTTCCTTTTGGATGCTGTCCCTTCAAACCTCGTTTCCCCTGCTGTTTCCTCAGGCTTTTCTAATTTCCCTGAATATCAAAGATGCTTATCTACACCTTCCTAGTTGCCCCTGTTTTACAAAGTTTTTGTGTGTCTCTGTTGCTTCCTGACATTTTCAGTTATGTGCTTTGCCCTTTGGTCTTTCTACTGCCCCAAGGGTCTTCACTAAATGCCTTGCTCCTGTGATTGTTTTCTACTGGTTGGGGGGGGGGTGCAGGTTTTTCCTTACCTGGGCAACTTGTTTATTCAGGCCTTCTCTCCACAGATTTTATTTCAGCATCTACACTTTGTCTCCTGCACAGCCTGAGGTTTACTGTAAATTTCCAAAATTCATTCCTGACTCCTTCTCAGGATCATGTTTTTCCTGGGATGCAGGATCCAGACTATTCCAGTACTAGTATCCCAGCCTTCTCTAAAGGTTTTAACTCTCATTGCTTTCTTTCAATCCCTATTTCCTCTGGCTTCAATTACAGCCAGAGAATTTCTGAAGGCTCTGGGTTTCATGACTTCCATTATTCCTATGCACCCTCTAGCTGGGCTCCACTGGTTTCTAAAGTTACTTTGGTTTCAGCATTCTCCTTCTTTAGATTTTATTTTCCCTGTTCTTCCTCAAGCTGGAAGTTCAGTGATGGAGTCATCAGTTGTCCCTCAACACAGGGCTTCCTTTTCAATCTCCACTCTCAGGAACTTTTCATAGATGCCTCAAAGGCGGGATGGGAGGTCTCCTTCAGCCCTCTGAAAGTGCAGGTTCTTTGGACTCTTTGAGAAAGGAAAGACCACATCAGTGTGAGATCAAAGCTGTTCTCCAGGATCTTCAGGCATTTCATTCTCTTTTCCTTCCAGGGGCCCCTCAAGATTCTCACAGATAATACCACATTGATGTGGTATGTCAACAACCATGGGAGGACAAGGTCTTATCTCCTATGTAGGTTAGCTCTTCAGGTTTGGGATCTAGCTATCCAGTGTCAGGTGACCCTTTAGGCAGTTTACATTCCATCAGATCAGAACACAGTGGCAGATTATCTGAGAAGATCCATAACACCATCCCACAAATGGATGCTGCACAGGGATATGTTTTTGGACATTGCCCACCATTGGGGTACTCCTGAAGCAGATCTATTTGCCTCCCCTCTGAATAGACAACTTCCTCAATTTTGTGCCAGAGTCTCATGCCCTCTGGCCTGGAATGTGGATGTCTTCTCATTTTTCTTGGAAGAGGATTTTTCCTTATGCCTTCCCTCCCCTCCCTTTCTTTCTGAAGGTCCTATTCAAGGATGATCCTAAAATCTTGCGGGTGACTTCCCTCTTCTTCTGCATCTGGCCAAGGGCAATCATCACAAGTTACCTCATAAGGTGGACCTATTCACACAAGACAAGCGGTCTCTCATCCATCCCCACTTGTCCACGCTGCATCTGACATTGTTGGTGATCGGGTTTTGATCCTCTTCAGACACTTTTTTTTTTTCTGAGGACATGCTTCAGGTCCTGCAGGAGGTCAGGAAACCCACTACTAGGAAATCTTACTTATCCAAATGGAAGAGGATTTTCTGTTTGGTTTCTTTCTCGAAATCTGGATCCAATTACTGTGGATGTTCCTTTGGTTCTCTCATTTGTGAGAACTGCTCAATGCTGAGTTAGCATATTCTTCTGTTAAGGCCCGCCTATTAGCTATCTCTGCTTGTCTGCCTTTGACACCCCTTTAGCCTCTAGATTTGATGCCAGACAGTTTCTTAAAGACATCCTTCACATTAGGCCTCCCAGGAAGCCTTTTCCTCCTTCTTAGGGGACCTTAATTTTGTTTTAGAAAAATTGACTCAGGCTCTTTTTTAGCCTGCTGCTTCAGCTAACTTATAGCATTGTTCTTGGAAAATGGTTCTTCTTTTGGCTCTTACTTCTGCCAGATGGGTGTCTGAGCTGCAAGCCCTTATGGCCGTTCCTCCATTTTTTAGTTTTTCACAAGGACAGGGTGTCCCTTTGTACTAATCATTATTTTATGCCTAAGGTGGTTAATGAGTTGTCTTTTAATCAGTCTATTCATTACCCACTTTTTCCCCGTCTCCACAGTCTGCTAGTGAGAAAATTTTGCACACCTTGGATTTGCATAGGCAACTCAGATTTTATTTGCATAAGACTAAAGGTTTTCATAAATCAAAACAGTTTTTTGTTTCTTTTCATCCTATGTGTTTAGGTTTAGCTGCCAAGCAAACCATTTCTTGGATATCTAAAGCCATTTCTTTTTTGCTATTCTTTTCATGGAAAGAGCCTTCCTTCTTCTGTTAATGCTCATTCTACTGTGGCTGTGGCTTCTTCTGGTGCTTTTTTCAAGGGTTTGGATACTAATTATATTCCTGAGGCAGCTACTTGTCTCATGTGCTTACCTTTACCAAGCATTATAAGTTGGATGTGATGTCTAGGGCCAAAGCTAGTTTTGCTAGGGCCATTCTCCATGGCTTTCTAGAGGACTCTGCTGGCCCTGCCTCCTCCCAATCTTCTTCCTGAGCTATTGTACTCTCCCTGCTGTAAACAATACTGCAACAGTGATATAAAAGTACATAGTGCAATAGTGTAAAATCTTACCATGACAGTAGATGTCACTGTCTTCACTGTTGCAGTATTTGCTCCCTGTTCCGAAGAACATATTCTCTGAAGTCTAAGAAACTGTGATTTTGGGAAATTATGTATTATGTGAAGTGGATGACAGCTAGTCACATGCAAAAGAGTATTGAATTGTGGATGTTTCCTAAATACAGTACTAGCTTTTGGAAGTCAGTCGAGATACAGACCTGTTTGGGCCATGCACCTTGCCGTACTTGTGAAGGATTGTTTGTCCAATGGTTTGTTTGCTTTCTCACACTATTGGCATATAAACTAAGCTTCAATGACTTAAATAATAATTAGTTGCCTGATTGAGTCATGTGCTGGTCATTTGTGGCCAAATCTGTATCAGTAGCTGTTGTGTTTGTTTTGATCGTGGCTGCTCTACAGTCAACCTGATATAGGTTGCAGAATCAATAGAAGATTTTTAAATGCAAGGAGATGAATTTGTGAATGAGATCTGGGTTATTCTGCCTGGGTGAATTTTGTGGCAGGGTTATATTTCCCAAGTGTTACTTGGATGAACATTGAGAATATCTACGGATACGAATATTTATGGGCAATATTGGAACACTATTTTTATATTTACACTGCCGTATTTATGTTTGAAGATGAGCTTATGGCAGATGTCTGAGGGACATGCTTTGGCAGATGCTGATATATGGAGAACTGTCCTATAAGGAGGTCCACAATTTTCTGTCTTGCTGAAAGGAGTGAGGAAGGATTTCTGCTCTTTATTTGAAGAACAGAATTACAAGGATATAATTCTGTTTTGGTACAAGATGGCTCTCGCTCAGCTGTTGAGAGGCCTTTTGAAGGAGAAAGAAGATTTAAGCATCTTTGAACAATCTCATGAGGCTGGACTGGGACAAACAGGTACTGTACCAAACTTGGCATCATGTGTAGACATATTTAAACAGATCTCTATTAATATAAAAAAGTTGAGATCTAATGTTTGGCACCTCAGACTATTTAAAGCATATCATGCTAAGTGCATTACTCCTAGGGGCCTACGAGTACACATTCAAGCTTATGTTAAAGGCATAGATGACTTATTACTTCAGGAATGGCAAGAAGCTCAACAGTTTGTCCCTATGTTTTTTGTTAAAGTTTTAATGTCCTTTTACGAGCATAAGATTGTGAGTTTGGTGAGCACATTTACTAAATTATGTGATTTGGTAAAATATTTTGAAAACAAACCTGTGTATCAAGAGCAGATTGTTTCACTTTCTAAAGATTTAATGCTAGTGGAAAAAGATTTGAAGTTATGCATGACTAGAAAATTTCAGAGGGACATTAAAGATGATTCGCATGCGAAACAAATTAGTAACCAAAAATCTGTTCAATTTTCCGAAGATAAGAATTGTTTGGCTCTGGCAAATATAAAAGGAAGATGTCTATATTAAAGTGACATGATTATACTTCAGAAACATCAGCTGAAGAATTTTTTTCAGCTACTGATAGTGATGTTAGAACATCAACAGATCCACAGTAGCTAAAAAGAATACAGTTATCCCTTTAGAAGCAGCAGAAGGGCTGGATATAAGCATCAGCACCAGGGTGCCCACCATAGAGACATTGCAACATATGATGGTTCCCAAATAAGAACTAGTCAAAATGCGCACAATATCTCCTCCACACAATTGTCAGTTGTTGAAACAGAGTTACTGAATAAAGGTCTAGGATTTATACCTAGTTATTTAGTATCAGAAGATGTTTTTGCATAGGATGTTATTTCTTTTTGTAGATTGTTGAATCGTAAATTTTTTCATGAAAAAAGTCACATGCTGATGAGGGTGATACTGATTTTAGGTTTAGAACGTCCAACTTTATACCTCCTTCAAATAAAAATGTTGCTGTTTTTCAACAGCAGATTTTAAGGGATTTACATTTCATGTATAATTCTCATAAAATATTCATAATAATTTGTCAGAAAGGCAACAACAGGCTATTAGAAATTTGAGTAAAAATAAACAGTTATTAATACAGCAGACGAAGCGGGTGCAGTAGTGGTCTGGGACTGGGCAATGTACTATAGTGAGGCACAGAGACAACTATCAGACCATCGTTTTTATCAGAGGATGCATTTGGACCCGACATCTAAGTTTAAAAATGAGATAGACAAGATTTTATGACTAGCTCAGGAGAAAGGGAAGGAGCAGTGGTGCAGTGGTAGCATTGTCGCCTCACAGGAAGAGGTTATCTGGTTCGATTCTCAGCTGGAGTGCCTTCTGTGTGGAGTCTGCATGTCCTCCCTGCATTCATGTGGCTTTCCTCTGGGTGCACCAGTTTTCTCCCATGTTCAAAGACATACGTCTGGAATGTTTTTCTCTGGGCCTCCAATGAAAATTGGCTTTGTTCCAAGTCAGACTTTCCCGGTTAACAAATGATAAATAAAAATTAATTTCTAAGCAGACTGTCTGCCACTTAACAGTTCAAGATTCAGTTAAGCAACTTTATTATTTGATACCTAAAATTCATAAAGAATTTTGATAACCTCCAGACAGGCCACTAGTCTCTGGTAGGGGGACATTGACAGAACCACTGTCGTTTATTTGACACTATACCTGAATCTTTTATTAGGGATTATCTAGGATGGCCGCGGTGGTGCAGTGGTTAGCATTGTCACCTCACAGCAAGAGGCTCTCCAGTTCGATCTTCAGCTGGGGGTCTTCTGTGTGGAGTCTGCATGTTCTCTCTGCGGTCGTGTGGATTTCCTCCGGGTGCTCCATTTTTCTCCCACATCCCCAAAGACATGCTGCAAGTGGATTGGGCATGCTAAAATTGGCCCTAGGTGTGAGTGTGTGCCTTCTGGAAAAGCCGAAAGAGAGAGAGTATACAAGACACAACACGATTCCTTAACATTATACACAATATGTAAATTGAGAAGGGTTGGCTCTTATGCACCCTTGATGTTTCTGCCCTTTATACTAATATCCCTCATTGGGTTGGGCTTATAGCCTTAGAGTTTTGGTTAAATCAGGCTTTTGTTATACAGTCCTGGTTTTAACACATTTCTGCTTTGTCTTGCTGGACATATATTAACTAAATATATTTTTTTACTTTAGGGATCAATGTTATTTACAACTCAAAGGTACAGCATGGGGGTTTAATTTGCCCCAATATGTGCAGACTTATTTATGGTATATATTGAAGAGCATATTATTTATGACAGTAATCACAATATTTTTTTTGGAATCAATGGAGATTTGGTGCAGATACGTGGATGACTTTTGGCTTGTCTGGAGATCTGACTCAACTTTTTTACAAGAGTTTGTTGATTATTTGAATGACAATAAGTGGGAGATTCATTGTACAGTAAATTTTCACCCTACCAGCATCACCTTTTTTAGATGTTCAAGTTATGGTAGATGAAGATGGTACTTTAACTAGTACTGCATTTTGGAAATATCCACAATTCAATACTCTTTTGCATAGGACTAGCGATCAACCACATCACATAATACATAATATCCCAAAATCACAGTTCCTTAGACTTCAGAGAATGTTTTTCAGAATAGGAGTTGGAGAACTGTCAATGTGATTTGATTGGGAGGTTCTGTGATGGGGTTATAAATGTAAAAATGTGGTGGATGTATTAACAACCACTACTAATGTGGATAGACCAGAATTATTACTAATACCAATTTTTTGTTAATTTGGTCAGAAACATTGGAATATTTTAATGTTAAGTTGTCATTCTCGCCTTCATTCTTGCTGGATGGGTTGGGAGCCAATCCTCGGCTCCAACTCTGCCTATACTATAGCTCGAGAGCTATTTTTCCCGGCTCGAGGCAGCCCTATATCCCAAAATACCATGCGCTAACTCCCCAGATCTCGTTTGCCGCTTCGCTGCGAGGTTGCCTTTTTTACCGGCTCAGGTCAGTAAAGGAATTTCAACAAAGTTTCTATTTTTTGAGGTACTTTATTAGGTTATTTTCCCTACTTTTTGTTCCCTATCGATATTATACTTAATAGTGTTTGTTTCGTAAGCCCTACCCACCCCTGTAGTTAACTTTTATAATCAGGCCTACAGGCTTTAGTTTTTCTGTTTACTCACCCCTGTGTGTGTGTGTTGTTGTTTTAGTCAGCCCCCTCATCTCCCCCTTGTGTGTAAGTGAGTGAGTGTGTGTGCTGATTGAGTGACTGTCTTTAGGGCAATGTCCAAAGACGTTAAGGTCTCGGGATTCAAGAAGTGTGACTCGTGCTGTCAGAAAATGTCTCTGACAGATGGTCACACTTCTTGTGTCTATTGCTTGGGGCCTTTACACCTGCAGGACTCTTGTTCCGTTTGTCATGGATTTAGTTCAAGAGTCCTGCAGGAAAGGCGTAACAAGCTCATTCTAAGGGGCTTGTTAAAGCCTGATGACTCCCCGTCCAAGTCTGGCTCGGGGAAGTCATCAAAAACCGCCAAACCCTCGGCTCCTGCTTCTGAGCCAAGGGCTGGTGTTGTTGAGACGGCTCCGACCTCTGTTCCGGCTGGCTGCGAGGCGAGCAAAGTGGGTTCTGCTTCGAAACCATCATCGGAGCTGACCCCAGCGCGCAAGCGCTCTAGGTCCCCTTCTTTAGAGTCCGTCAGATCGGCTCCTATCTGAGCAGAGTCATAGGACTCATTCATCGAGGTCTTCCAGGCTCTCCGACCACGACATCGAGAGAGTGGTCAGTAGACTCATAAAATCTCAGGCGCTGGCCCAAATGCTTCAGAGCCCATCTCACCAGACTGTGGCTCCTTCGATACAGTTATCCATTCCTCCTCCAACTCATCTCTCGAGTTCGGAGCCGGAGTTCGTCGGAACCGTGACCTTGCCCACATCGGAGCTGATACCCCCTCCTTTGGCTCTGGTGTCATCGGCTCCGACCTCTTTATTGGTTCCGTCCATGGAGAGGTCCAGTCGCCGGGACTCCATTGTCGGCTCCGAGGGGGCGAGTGGCATCAGACCCTTGTCCGACCCCGCTCTCCCACTTGGAGCTTTGGCTCTGGTTAGTTTGGCCCCGACATCATTCTCAGAGCCTTCTCTGTTGGTTCTGGGGGCAGTTCCGGCCTCTTCGGAGCCAGAGCTACCTTTGGTGTCTGATAGGGGAGCCTTCGAGGTGAAGAGGAGTGTGCTGGACCCAGTGTCCACTCCAAGGTTAAGTTCTACGGCTCCTCCCTCTCTAGTGCCTGTTACGGTCTCTGGCCACCCTCCTATACCCGACAGCAGAGATCCAAGGCGTAAGGTACCCACTTTGGGTGTCTCCTCTTCTTCCGAGGGTGCCCCTGAACTTTCAGGGGAACCCCCTAGGAAAAGAAAGTGCAAGAGGAAGCACATAGACTCCCCCGAGTCTGTCACGTCAGACACCGACTTGGATGAGTCGGAGGGTTCCCCCAGATCCCCCTCTGAGGATGTCTCCTTTTCAGACATCCTGGAGATCCTAAGACAGAGGGGAAATTGGTCCAGTCTCAAACCTTCCGAGGACGGGTCAGTTTACCTTGATGCCTTTGGATCTCGCCCTTCCACCTCCTGGGTGTCTACCCCTTTCGACCCACTAATGGAGGTAGTGGCTAGAAAGGCGTGGGCAGCTCCTGATTCAATGGAACCTACCCCTAGGAGACCTTCTAAATTTATTTCTGCACCAGATGACAAATCCTTTCTCACCAAAGGTGTTTCAGTTGATGCTATGGTGGTAGCAGCAGCCACTAAGAAGGAATTAGCTGATCCTTCTGTACCTGTTCATCCTCCTAACAAAGAGTCCAGGACCATGGACAGGTACGGCAAGCGGACCTTTGCTTCAGCGACATTTTCTATGCGATTGCTGAACTATTTGTCATTTCACCCGCCTTCAGAGAGACTTGCTCACAGAGCTCGGTGAAATGGTGCAGGATCCTTCTGCTGCGGGGTTTAAGGACAAAATAAACTCTCAGCTGGCTACCCTGAACTCCATTGTTAACTCCTCCATGCGGCTAATCTCTTATGCAGCCGATGGAGCGAGTAGGGCCGCTGGCACAGGCGTTGCATTGAGAGGTTACGCTTGGATGCGACTCTGTAACTTTGCCGACCCATTCAAGGCATCCTTCACCAACACCCCCTTTGATGGTTCGGAATTGTTCGGGCCTCAGGTGAAGAATACCCTCACCAGATGCGAGCAAGATGGTAAGACTCTCCCTGCCGTGGGAGTCCTAAGGGACAGAGGGGTGGAAACATGTGGTTCCGCAAACCACAGGGAGTCGCGCCTGCCGCACGTGGTGAATTTCCCCCTAGAGGCAGAGGGGGGAATAATAACAGACACCGCCCAGGGGCAGAGGGGGTCCACAGAACCAGGGTTCCAGGGAATTTTTCCCTGACCAACCCTTTCAGCATCCCTGAGAAGCTGCCCAACTGTCCGCCTTCGGAGGCAGTCTGGGGAAGATTATCTCTGTACCCGGAAGCCTGGCAATCCATCTCCCAAGACACATGGGTACAGAAGATCATATCCGAGGGTTACAAAATTCCTTTCACTTTCCCTCCGGTACAACCGCCAAAACCCCTACCAGACGTACCACCCGCACAAAGGGGTCAGGCTCAGCTAGAAATAAAAAAGCTGTTAAACAAAAGAGTCATCCAGGCAGTCCCAGCAGATCAGCTAGGATCCGGAATCTACTCCAGATTCTTTTTGGTACCAAAAAGGACAGGAGATTGGAGACCCATTTTGGACCTCAGCAGGTTAAACAACTATGTATTAAAGACAAAATTTCGGATGGTAACACTGCAGTCCATTCTACCCTTTTTGGGCAGAGACAACTGGATGTGCTCGTTAGACCTCCAGGACGCGTACTACCACATAAAAATACACAGGCGCTCCAGGAGGTTTCTCCGCTTCCGGCTGGGAGTCAGTTATTTTCAATTCAGGGCCCTGCCCTTTGGTCTCACCACAGCCTCCCGGGTGTTCACAAAATGTTTGGCAGTGGTCATGGCTCACCTGAGACAGAAAGGATTCCAGGTGTTTCCATACTTAGATGACTGGCTCATTTCCACTACCACCAAACAGGATCTCATAATGGCCAGGGATTATACTATCCATCTTTGCAACAGCCTGGGTATTTCTATAAATTTTGCAAAGTCCTCCTTGTCACCTTGTCAATGTATAAACTTTATAGGCGCCGTATTAAACACCACAGAAATGTCTGCAACATTACCACCTCAGAGAGTGACAGACATAAGGCGGAATGTTCAGCTTCTGTTTCAGCCCAGCAGAGTTCAAGTCAAGCTAGTACTGAAAGTGTTGGGCCTCATGGTGGTGGCGATTCTTCTACTTCCATTAGCCCGCTTCCACATGAGACTCCTTGAGTGGATGCTGTTTTCTCGGTGGTCCTTTCAACAGCTGCCAATTACCCACAACATTTTGATAACACCATCTTGCAAGAAACATCTCTCCTGGTGGATGGTTTCCCCTCAGCTTTTTCAGGGCAGACCCTTTGTTCTCCCCCCTCCAGTTGCCACTGTCACAACGGATGCCTCCCTGATCGGGTGGGGGGGCCATTATCAGGGCAGGACGGTCCAGGGCACTTGGCAACAGTCAGAATGCCACCTGCACATAAATGTCCTGGAGATGAGGGCGGTGCTTTTGACGTTGCAGGCCCTTCAGAGCTCTCTTCCCACGGGCACTATAGCAATTCAAAAGGACAATATGTCTGTGGTGTGGTACATAAACAAGCAGGGCGGAACAAGGTCCTACCCCCTCTGTCAAGAAGCACTCATACTTTGGCAATGGGCGATTTCATCTCAATGGTTTCTGATAGCAACGCACATCCCTGGGAAGTCCAACGTCATAGCAGACAGATTGAGTAGAACTATCCTCATGCCTCACGAGTGGTCTCTAAATCAAGCGGTAGTAGACGGAATTTTTCGGAAGTGGGGCCAGCCTTGCTGCGACCTTTTTGCAACTCCGCAAAACAGCAAGTGCCTCGACTTCTTCACACTTTTTCCTCTACCAGGCCAGCCCCTCAGAGACGCTCTTGTTCACGTTTGGCCCCGGGGTCTTCTTTATGCCTATCCTCCCTTTTCATTGATCCCACAAGTAATTCAGAAAGCAACCACATTGAGATCCAAAATGATCCTCATTACCCTGTTTTGGCCTCGACAAGTTTGGTTCCCGTTCCTGCACAAATACCTCCTGGAACAGCCTTGGCATCTGGAACCCCTTCCGGATCTATTGACCCACCTCACGGGCAAGCTGCATCAGTCTCTACATTCCATCAACCTCACAGCTTGGTTGCTCCACTTCCAGCCATAGCCAGGCTTCCCCTTATTTCTCCTCCTGTTCGTGATATCATTCTGGCTTCCCATAAGTCCAATACTAGGAAGACTTATGCGAGTAAATGAAAGCGTTTTTCACACTGGTCACAAACTAGATCCTTAGATCCTTTCCATGCACCCATTCATGAGGTTCTAGACTTTCTGGCGGAGCTTTTTCATTCAGGGTCATCATCGGCCACTATCAGGGTACAATTGGCGGCCATTGCTAATTTTCATGTTGGACTCTCAGAAGCAAATATTATGTCCCACAAACTCTGTAAAGCCTTTCTCAAGGGCATCTTGTTGCTCAGACCTCCAGTCAAAGATCCACCCCCACAATGGGATTTGAATTTAGTTCTAACCTCACTAATTCTACCCCCTTTTGAACCGGCAGCTTCTTGCTCCCTCAAACTTCTTTCTTGGAAAACGCTGTTTTTAGTAGCTATAACATCTGCCAGAAGGGTATCGGAACTTCAAGCCTCTGTCCGTCCTCCCTATTTGGTTTTTCATAAAGATAGGGCAACTCTCAGAACAAACCCTTTCTTCCTACCAAAAGTATTATCGGAAGCAAATCTAAACCACTCCATTGATTTGCCCGTCTTTTTCCCAGACTATACCAACAGGGCTGAACAAAAATTACATTCATTAGATGTTCATCACCAATTACGGTATTACCTAGACAGGACAAAACAATTCAGAAAGTCAGACCAGCTCTTCCTCTCTTATGCTGCAGGCAAGAAAGGGCTTCCAGTATCGAAAGTTACTCTTTCCAGATGGCTGACATCTATTATTACCTTGATCTATGAATTGAGACACAGGCAACTACCCTCTAGGCCTAAAGCTCATTCAACCAGGGCACTATCAACTTCAACGGCTTTTCAAGCAAGGTTACCACTAGATGCCATTTGTGCAGCAGCTACATGGGCGTCCAAACATACCTTTATTGCCCATTACAAGCTTGATCTAGCCTCCAGAAATAGAGCTGATTTTGGTTCCACTGTATTCAGGAGTCTGTTCCATTGAGCCACCCAGTACAAAGATGCTAGGGACGCTGTCCCATCCAGCAAGAATGAAGGTGAGAATGACAACTTAACATTAAGAAGTTATGTCTTACCATAACGTTCCATGTTAGTTTTCTTCTCACCTTCTTTCTTGCGTCCCTCCCTCCTGCCCCCTAGCCTGGATAGACTTGAGGTTCTGAGTCCTTCCATTTCTGGAGATACAATATGTTGCGTCTTTCATGGTATCCTTAGTGTTACTAGCAGGTAACCTGTACTCATAAAAGAGGATTATAATATTATTATTATAATATTACTTTTTATACTATGTCTTAGCTTCCAAATGAGATCTGGGGAGTTAGCGAATGGTATTGTGGAATATAGGGCTGCCTCGAGCCGGTAAAAATAGCTCTCGAGCTATAGTATAGGCTGAGTCGGAGCCGAGGATCGGCTCCGAACCTATCCAGCAAGAAAGAAGGCAAGAAGAAGAAAACTAACATGGAACGTTATGGTAAGACATAACTTCTTATTAATGGATGATCAGTTGAGGGATTTGATACTCTCTAGATGCCTTTTTTTTGTATAGGAAAGGAAAAACTTTTGGGGGGGCTGTTTTAACTATTATAAAAAAAACTTTCCACAAGGGATTGGTTTCACACCAGATGACCTCAGATGGTCAACCTTTGTTGGGATGTTATCCATGCAGTAATTGTAGATGTTATGTTGTCTTATCTCGCCTTCATTTTTACTGGTTGGTGTTTGGAACTGAGCATCAGTTTGGACTCAGCCACATACTAAAGCTTGAGAGCTTTCACTGGCTCGAGGCTACAACCTATCCCAAGATGCCTAGTGGATGTTCCCCAGATCTCATTTGCTGCTTGCAGTTTGGGATTGCTCTTGCCTGGCTCAGGCTAAGTGAATTTTTTCTTTGTATATTTATGACATTATTGCTTAAAAATAGTAGTAGAATATCATTTTTTCTATCTCTATATCTAGTATGTCCCTTGTTTTCTCAAGAAAAGTCCTTCCGTTCTTGCTTGTTGACTTTAAGTTGGCCATCGTTTCCCTAGTCCTCTATTCAGTGCTGCCCTTCTGAAGAATCAGTTTAAGTTAGAGGATTCACTTCTTCCTTTTCTTAGCCCATTTTAGTTAAAGGGCTCCCCCCTTTCTTTCTTCATCGTTTAAGTTAGAGGTGTCTCCTTGGTTTAGAGGAGTGTGTTGTTTAAGTTAGAGACCCTCCTCTAACTTTCTTCCATCTTCCTATTTTTTCCAAAAAAAAGTGTGTTTATTACTTTGATTAGTCATATTTGTTTTTGTAGACTAGTGTAGTTATTTGCCTTTCAGTGAGATTTAACTGTCCTGATGTCTTACACTGCTAATTGTATCCTTACACTGTTAGTCACTGTTTATTGCAGAATAGTATAATTTGTTGTACTTGAGTAACTGACTAGTACATTTCTTTACTGATTGTATTTAAACTGTCAGAGTCAGGATGTCTAAGGAGACCAAGCAGTCTGGTTTCAAGAAATGTGACTCGAGTACACAAAAAATGTCACTTACTGATGGTTACACTAGTTGTGTGTACTGCTTAGGCGCCATCCATCTGCAGGACTCCTGTTCTATTTGCCATGGGTTTAGCTCAAGGGTCCTGCAGGAGCAGAAAAATAAGCTTATTCTTAGGGGTTTGTTAAAGGGGCCTTTTGACTCAGCTGTTGAAGGGACTCAGGCCTCTAAACCTTCAGACAAATCAGCCAAAAGTTCTTCGGCTCCAGCCTCTGAGCCATTGAAGAGACTTCAGAAATTGAGTTGTTCTGTGCTGAAATCCATCAGTTCTGAAAAGGAAAAAGCTACGTCGGTTCCACTGATAATTTTGAAACCAGTCAAAAAAGGAGCCAGTTGCCATCCCTGGACCTGATTCGTTCGCTGCCACAGTCTCCTTTACTGCAATCGGTGGCAGGTAGCCACAAGTTTTCCCATTCCTCTCAGTCATCCAGGAGCCTTTCGAATGATGATGTGGAACAGGTGGTTAGAAGGTTGCTTTGTACACTGGCCTTGGCAAAAATTCTCTCCAGCCCAGCCCAGACTGGAGCCAACCCCAATAGCTTCTCTAACTTCGGTTCCTCCTCTGATTCAGTCAAGTTCAGAGCCGGAGTGCCTGGAAGTCCTAGTGGTGGAACCTTCGGACCTGAAATCCATTCCCGGAGTTGAGGTGCCAATCTCTGCTCCAACCACTTCCATGTTATCATCCATGGAGGGGTCTCGGGGCCAAGACTCCCTCATCGGTTCTGTGGGGGGAGAGTCAAACTGGACCCTTGTCAGATCTGACACTCAAGGTTTCAGCACAGGTGAGTTCAGCTCCCACAGCGGCCTTGGAGCCATCCTCCTTGGCACAGGGGAGATATCCTAATTCCTTGGAGTGGGAGGCTCTCTCGGCTCAGGATCATGGTGCTTTCGAGGTGATGAGTGTGCTTTCCTGTGAGACTGCTCCACCCTCCGCTCCAGCTGCTCTTCCCCTCCAAAGGGCCAGTGTCAACCTCTGTACCATCCCTCCACCCCCAGTGTAGAGAACCAATGCCCCGGGATGTCCCAATGGGCGAAACCCTCTCTTGCAAAACCTCCCCGGAACATCCCTCCAAGGAGGTCGCTCAGAAGAGAATGTGTAAGAGGAAACACATAGACTCACCTGAGTCTGTCACATTGGATACTGACGTAGAGGATTCAGAAGGGTCCCCATGGTTACCCTCTGAGGATGTCTCCTATTCAGACATCCTAGAGATTCTGAAACAGGTGGAAAACCCTCTCCCCTTCTGAAGATAAGTCATTGTACCTGGAGGCATTTGGTTCTCAACCCTCACCTTTTGGGTGTCCCTGCCTTTCAACCAGCTCCTGGGTGTAGTCAGTCGGAAGGCGTAGAGCTCTCCAGAGTCGGTGGAGCCTGTTTTGAGGAGGCCCAACAAATTTATTACTGCCCCAGAAGAGACAATTTTTGACAAAAGGTGTCCCAGTAGATACTATGGTGGTGGCGGAGGCCACCAAGAAGGAATTAGCTGAAACTTCTGCATCTGTCCATCCAACGAATGAGGAGTCTTGAACAATGGACAGATAGGGGGAGCGTATGTGTTCTCATCAGCGGCCTTTACCCTTCAGTCACTGAATTACATCTCCTATTTTACTTATCTTCAGAGGAATCTCCTCAAGGAGCTAGGAGATACCCTACAAGGTGCTACAGCTCAGGAAGTATCTGACAAAATAAACTCTCAGCTTGCGACCTTAACATCTATTACTATCTCCTCCTTGCATCTCATTTCTTATCCGGCCGATGGAGTGAGCAGGGCAGCAGGCACAGGAATAGCTCTGAGGATACATTCCTGGATGCATCTTTGTAAGTTTGCTGAACCCTTTAAGTCTTCCTTTATTGATGCCCTGTTTGATGGCTCGTCCTTATTCAGGCCAAAAATGAATGACTCTCTCCAGGAACGAGCAGGATGGCAAGACTCTGTCTGCTGTGGGAGTACATTTTTCTGCCCCTACTAGACCTTAACCCAGAGGCCAGAAGGGCGGGAAAATGTGGTTCTGGAAATCCAAATGAGCCTCACCAGACACTCGTGGTGAATTTTCCCCTAGGGGCAGAGGGGAAATAATGGAATACGCCTTCCTTGCGGCAGAGGGGGGTCCGCAGAACCAGGGTGACAGAGATATGTTCTCAGGTTGACCCTTCCAGCATTCCTGAAAGGAAGCCTGTCTGTCCACTTCTGGAGGCAGTCGGGGGAAGATTATCACTGTACCCAAAAGCCTGGCTAAACTTGACTGAAGACAAATGGGTACAGTCCATCATATCCAAGGGATACCACATTCCTTTCTTTCATCCACCCCTTCCATCAAAGTCTACTCCAGACATACCACCTGGTCAAAGGGATCAGGCAACCCTAGAAATTCACAGGCTGCTAGAAAAAAAGAGTCATCCAAGAAGTCCCTGCAGACCAGATCACATCTGGAATGTACTCAAAGTTCTTTTTAGTTCCAAAACAGACAGGGGACTGGAGACCAATTTTGGATCCCAGCAGACAGAACAAGTCGGTAAAGAAAATGAAGTTCCGGATGGTAACACTGCAGTCCATACTCCCTTTTTTGGGACAAGACAATTGGATGTGCTCCATAGATCTTCAGGATGCATACTACCATATCAAGATGGCAGGTGATCTAGAAGATATTTAAGCTTCTGGCTGGGAGCCAGTCATTACCAATTCAGAGCTCTCTCCTTTGGTCTCACTACAGCCCCCAGAGTGTTTACCAAATGCATGGCAGTAGTTACGGCTCACCTGAGTTGTCAAGGATTCCGGGTGTTTCCATACTTAGATGACTGGCTCCTGAATGCCACCACTGTGCATCTACTAACCAGGACAAAAGACACCAGCATTCATCTCTGCTCAGAATTGAGCATTGCTATAAATTTAGACAAATCTACCTTGTTCCCATCACAGCATATTATCTTTATAGGGGCAGACTTAAACACAAAAGACATGGTGGTAAAACTGCCTCACAAAAGAGTTCAAATGCTATGCCATCAAGTGTCAATATTACTCAGGAAGAAGAAAGTGCAAGCAAAATTTGTCCTCAAGGTTCTGGGTTCAATGGCAGTTGCAATAATGGTAGTTCCACTGGCACATCTACACATGAGAATATTACAGTAGCTACCTTTCGCTCAGTGGTCCATGCAGGAGTTGCCTAAGTCACACAAGATACTCATTACAAATGCCTGCAAGAGGGACCTAGGGATGGCTTCAGTCTACTCAGATAACGAAAGGCAGACTGTTTGTTCTTCCCCCAACCTGTAGGTACAGTGGCCATGGACACTTCCCAGATAGCTTGGTGGGGGGGGGGGGGGGGGCATTATCTGGGACAGACTTTCCAAGGGATTTGGCAAGAACAGGAGTACCACTTGCACATCAATGTCCTAGAGAATGAGGGTGGTGCTTCTGGCATTGCAAGCATTCTAAAGTTCTCTTCCAATAGGTACTATTGCAATACAAACAGACAATATGTCCGTGGTGTGGTACATCAACAAACAAGGGTAACCAGAATGTACCCCCTATGTCGAGAGGCTCAAACAGTATGGCAATGGGCAATTTCATCTCAATATTTTCTGACTGCAATGCACATCCCGGGGAAATCCAATGTGATAGATAGATGACAGACAGATTGAGCAGAGCAATTCTTATGCCTTACGAGTGGTCCCTTAATCAGGAAATTGCGAACCAAATTTTTCGCAAGTGAGGCCAGCCTTCCTGCGATCTTTTTGCCATGCCCATCAACTCCAAATGCAGCAGCTACTTTGCCCTAATTCTCCCACTGGGGGAATCACCAAGGGATGCACTTATTCACAACTGGCCCCTTGGACTTCTACATGCCTTTCCTCCATTTCCATTAATTTCCAAGGTTCTCCAGAAAGCCAGGTCATTGAGTTGCAGGATAATTCTCATTGCTCCTTACTGGCCTTGTCAGATATGGTTCCCCTTTCTTTGGCCCCATCTACAGGAGGAGCCTTGGATCCTGGACCCAGTGCTGGATCTTCTGGAATGCTTCACCCCTCTCTTCAAAGCCTCAAGCTGACAGCTTGGTTACTCCACTTCCAGTCTTAGCCAGGCTTCCAGAGCTATCCCCGGTGGTATGACACATTCTGGTTTCATCAAACAAGGATACAACTAGAAAACTTTATGCAAGCAAGTGGAAGAGGTTGTCTTGTTGGGCTGACAATAACCACAGAGATCCCTTTACAGCCCCTATATCTGCAATCCTGGAATTTTTAACAGAAATTTTTAATCAGGGTGCGGTGGCAGCCACGAAATGAGTACAACTAGCTGCCATATCTAATTACCATGTGGAAGACACAGGATCTAATGTAATGTCGCATAGATTATGCAAAGCCTTTCTCAGGGGCACATTCTTTTTAAGACCCCCCCCCATAAGAGAACCACCACCTCCGTGGGACCTAAATTTGGTATCATCCTTAACTCTTCCCCCATTTGAACCAACCTCCTCTTGTTCACTGAAGTTCTTATCTTAGAGGACAGTTTTCTTAACAGCCATTACCCTTGCTAGGAGGGTTTTAGAACTGCAAGCTCTGTCTATCCTTCCTCCCTGTCTGATTTTCCACAAAGACACTGTTTCCCTCAGAATAAATCCTTCCTTTCTGACAAGTCTGCTCTGGGGCTAATTTGAATCAGTCTGTCGAGTTACCTGTATTTTTTTCCTAATCATAGGAACAAGGCAGAATACAAGCTACAATTGGATGTACCTAGACAGCGATGCTTTTACTTGCATAGGACCTAAGAATTTAGAAAATCTGGCCAACTGTTTGTTTTATTCTCAGAAAATAGGAAAGGTACTCCAGTTTCAAAAGTCACCTTATTTAAATGGCTTATATATACCATCACTTATGTCTACAACTCTCAGAATAAACAGCTGCCAGGGAAAATTAAGGGGCATTCAACAAGAGTTATATCCACTTCCACTGCTTTTCAAGCTAGACTCCCCTTGAATTCAATTTGCGCTGCTGCTACATGGGTAAACCCTCATATCTTTATCACTCATCACAAAGCAGATGTGGCCTCCTGGAACAGGGCATCCTTTGGTTCCACTGTTCTGAAGAGCTTATTCCCTTGGGCCACCAGAGAAAGAAAGTGATGGGGACGCTGTCCCAACCAGCAAGAATGAAGGCTAGATAGGACAACATAACATAAAGAAGTTATGTACTCACCATAACATTCCATGTTTGTTACCCATGATCTCGCCTTTATTCTTGCATCCCACCCTTCCTTCCTCCTTCCTGGAGGATCGAGAGGAAACTACAAAATTGGCTATTAATGGTCTGATTTCCTTCATGCCTTTTCAGTTTTGGGCAGCACACCTACACAGTTACTCTATGGGTTAGCATAGCCTAGTGATTAGTTTTTCAAATGAGATCTGGGGAACACCTGCTAGGCATCTTGGGATAGGTTGAAGCCTCGAGCCAGTGAAAGGTCTCGAGCTTTAGTGTGCGGCCAAATCGGAACCCATGCTCGGTTCTGAACCCCAGCCAGCAAGAATGAAGGTGAGATCATGGACAACAAACATAGAATGTTATGGGTGAGTACATTATTTTTTGAACAATGTTATTAAATGTTCCTGTAATCTTCAAAGACTTGTATTCCCTACAGTCCTCTATTGGCAGTTTATATGTACATATTGAAGGAACCGGTGGGACTTTGCAGTAATTTCCACTTCGTGTTGTCAACAACCCTTATCAGCATGTATTGTGCAGCTTGTTTTTTTTATCCTGGATGCTGCTGTGCAATGCAGTTGATGATTTTATGGCCTCTGTAATAATGTTTTGTATGGTATAAGGTCAAATGCTCTGCAGAGAAGTTGCAGCCATAGTCCAATTAGTATTGTCACTCTGTAAAATAACTGTAGCAATGTGTTTGGTATGACCAGTCCACTGTTAGTTCACAGTGACTTGAATCCTGCTTTCTCTTTTCTGTTTTTAGACTGACAGATATGTTTCCTACCTTCATCTCAATCGATTCTCTTTTCAAGTGAATCACATATGCCGTCCTATAGTCAAGGGAACCTCCTAATTTTTTCAAGTGTTTTCACAAATACACGTCCCAGTTACATTAGAATTGCTTGTTGAAATCCAGCAGTTGCCATTTCCTTTCAGCATTCATTTTTAAAAGTTCTTTTAAGAGACACTTCTCTTCTTTAAGGACTTTTTAATTTATTTTTTTATTTATTTTATTTTATTTTACATTTGTTGACCGGGATAGTCCGACTGGATGCATGTCCATTTTCAGCGGAGGCCCGGGGAGAAAAGCTCCACATTCACAGTAGGTTACAATCATATTAGACAGATTACATGATATTTTTTTTTTAATAGTTACATATATTGTCATTGTCCCATTAGCCTTCTTTTTTAAAAAAAATGAAGGAGAAATTTAACCCATTCCTATCTTGTTAAGCCTAAGTGCCATTTTCATGTTCTATTTTTAATGTCTATATCAGCATTTTGAAAGCTGAATAGTTTGAATCACTAAATGTACTGACATGATCGAACTATCCAATTTTCGAATGCCGATAAAAAAAAAAAAATAACTGGTTTAGGCAGGGGGTCAAGCCCCCCCTGCACCCCCCCACACCCCCGCTGCTTAAATATACCAACTCCGAGACTGCACTACATTGAAGTAAAGAGAAATCTCCCCTTATGGAGATTTCCGTTTACCCGTTTGACGTTCTGCACTTTTGGCATTCTCGATGCGACAACATCAAATTCGATATTGTCAGCATTCGAGATGCTGATAGGGACCCTATTTGTTACTCTCTAAGATATTTATAAAATGTTTTATCCCCTTTTCTAACTATGCTTGCAGGTTTCCTTTTACTCTGAGCCTGTGTTGCTTTTAATGCCCGTTTCGTCTTAGCTATCCCAATTGCTAGACTTTTTAGTTTCCTTATATGTTCTTAATGACATCCCCTTTACAATAATATGTGGAATCACATAGTATTGTCCAATACTCCTCCTCATATTATAGGGCTATATACACAGGCTATCTTATGATGCATTTCTCACATTCTGTTTTTTTTCAGCAGTGGTGGCTCCATATTTCTTTTCTTTTGCTGGAGCACAGTCTGATGAGGTATGTAGAATATCTGAATACCAAAAAATGTACAGAATGCATGGTGACAGTTTACCTTTAATCAATTGTTAAACATGAAAGACTATTTACCTATATTTTTTTATGATAATACATGCCGCAGTCCAATAATATTTACATATCTTACATATCCTGGCAATATGCAAAATGCAGAGAATAAATTTGTTGGGCCCAAGGATTCTAGTTTGGTTTGTTCTGATGAAGCCCGCATTTGTGCGGCTAAAAGTGCTTAACTTGCATCATTAAACAGAAGACTTTTATTCAACTGGGTGGTTGGTGTGCATTTATATAGTTTTTGTATAGCCCAAATACCAGTGGTCCGCTTTATGTGGGTGAATTATCGGCATCTCAGGAGTCCGTGGATTTAGCGTTCTCAAGCTTTTGCTTTGTTGTTAATAATGCAACGTAAGTGGAGAATGGGACAAATACATTTGTGCCTCAGTAAAAAGAGAAAAAAACACAAATACAATAGCAATACGTTCTACCTGTTTTGCATTGGTTATAGCCTGGGATTTATTTTTAAACTTATTTCAGATTTTTCAGGAAAAAAACAGCTTGCTGTTAGCATGACCAGCAGTAAACTTTCCTTCCCTTGAAACTCACATGTATCAAAATCTTTCTGGTTGTTTATTAAACTAAAAGAAACTTGCTGTGATTCATAGTCAAATCACATATAGTGAAGTGCTAATTATCATCTATGTGAAGGGTGCAAGAATTAAAAAAATAAATGAGTAAAACTTTTGCTTACAGCCTGGGACAGCCCACTTGGACATAAGTTTTCCTTTTCATCAGCAGCCCAGGAGAACTGTCTGATGAAATAACATGGTCTGAGTTTCACAGAAGATGATCAAAGGCCGAGGGAATCAACCTGTGTACTACACAAAGCAGCTCATGGCCTTATTCACCTGCACTACATGCCACTGCTGTAGCCCAGACACATTGCATTTCACACATACATGCCTGCAAACAACAATCTAAATTAAAATGCATGCAGTGTTAAAATATTAATATTAAACTTGTACACTTCATGCAATCCAGTTTATTCACAGATACATTATAAACGCACTGTCAACGTTCAGCAAAACATGAAAAAGAAAGATCGCATCGAAAGAAAATGTCTCGTTCATATGATGTGGCTTCTGTTTATTCCAGTTGATTCCTTTCTTTACAACATAACTACTCTAGGATGTAGGAAATAAGTATTCTCACAAACACACACACATGACCATCAGTTATAGCCCATTGAAGGACTGTGTACATATCTGATGTTAGCTCAAGAAAGAGATAAACACTCAAAATCTGGAGTAGATTTTAAATGGTAATCTTACTTAGGAAGTTGCTAGTTTAGCAGGTGTTGCATTAATAGGCATTTTCTGAAGTGTAAGAAGTCTAAAACTCACGTGCCATTATTTAGTGACTGCAATTCCCAACAGAAAGCCACAAACTTTGAGGAACAGTGAAAAAAAAGACAGTTGAGAATTATACCTTCTGTGAATAGACACACACACAAGACGCTCTAACTGAGAATCGAATGTGCAACGTCTAACTGTGAGGTGACAGCGTTACCACAGCAGATGTTGCATAAAATCCTGAAATTCCCCCATATCACCCATACATATGATGATCAAGTCATCTACTTATCTTTGAACACAACTATTTTTTGCTAATAAAATTTGGTGTTATAAATATATGAATTCTCAAACTGATTCATAAATAGGATGGCAAAAGCAGGGGCATATGATGTCCCCATTGCTGTACCTTCCTTCTGTAAATAATATTGATTTTCAAACTTAAAACACACACACACACACACACACACACACACACACACACACACACACACACACACAATTTAAAGCCACTTGTCTGACTACACATTTCTTGAGGTCAAATGAATAAATAAATAGTGGTCCAGAAATGTATTTCAGCTTGCTGCTGTCAGAACTGTATAGTGCAAGTCTTCTCTGCTGTCTCATCTTCTTAGCTCAAGGATCAGAAACAGACAAAATCAGAAATAGATGTTTTCTTTCTGAACCTCTATTTTTTAACCACATGACTTTAGTTTGTTAATTACATAACTTGTATTAAGAGCACTTAAATTCAGTATCTTCCTCATTAGCATAAATATCAAATTATATACACTCAAATTGGGGAGAGTTTTAATGATATTAAGGTTAATTGCAAGACCATGTAACATGGGAAATAGTTAACAGTGAAGAAAGAAAACTATGCAATGACACACTACAACAGCATATGTTATAAAGGTAACTGACAACAACAAAAAAGGAGACAATAAACAAAAACTGATAAGAACCATTTTCAAAAATACAAACTCCTTCAAAATCCCAAAAAACACAAAGGAACATAAAGGAGTAAATTGTAACTTTTACTGATGCATCCGGGACCTTGGCTTATGCCTTTAAGGAATAATTAATACACCACATGGCTCAATTTTTTATACCACACTTAATTGCATAAATGAAATAAATTAATTAATACTTGATGAGGATCAATTAACGAATTCACAAAGTGCAACAGCGAAAGTTAAAGTGACAATACATCCAACCAAAAATCCCAAGGAACATACTAAAAATTAAAAATTAAAATACATTTGGTTTATTATAATTACCTATACCTCACCTCACATTCATATTAATATCCAAATTTAATCCCATGGGATGTAAAGTGCCAAAATTAATAATGCATTTTGTCTCCAATGGTAGCAACCTACTCAAGAATTCTTCCCCTTGACAAACCGGGGGTTTAGCCAACACACTGAAAAAGAAACTGGAATCTGAATTTTCATGAAACTTTCTAAAATGATCTGTGACAGGGCTATCCTGTCTAGCCCTCCTAATGTCCCCTAAGTGTTCCATAATACGTTTTTTCACTGTCCTTTTAGTTTGTCCTATGTACCACTTTGTGGGGGAACAATCACAACCAATGATGTAAACCACCCCCCAGGAGTCACAATTATATTAATCCTGGGCCTTGTATAACCTTCCATTTATATTTACCCCATTCAAATTTCTAATCGTATGACATATTTTGCACCTGACATGGGAAACTCCCTTTTCTTACATTTTCCAGTTCCACTTTACCCATATTAAGCAGCTGCTTTAGATTCATAAACCTGCTATACGAAAAAGTGACCCTTTCAGAGAACAACCCCTTAAGATTGACACCATTGCTAATAATAGGCCAAAATCTGTCTACTAGCTTCCTAAGTGTATCAGAAAATGATGAGAATCTATTTACAAAAAATATTTTGTCTTCATTTTCCCTTCTCATCCTGACCTGATCTACATGAACTCTCCCTACATGATTCCCCACTCTCGGTGTTGGTTTCCCCCAAAGCTTTTCTAGCTTTACTCTCAGCCATACTCAATATATTTTCACTATAACCTCTACTAAGCAGTTTTAACCTGACTTTAAGGAACTCTTCCCCTAGCTTGGACTTATTTGAGGTATTAATAGCTATACACAAATATTCCCCATATGGTAACGATGTCAGCAGGTGAGGGGCATACATGCTGTCAGCCATTAGGAAATTATTGACTGCTGTTTCCTTAACAAACGGCTTGCACTCAACCTTGTAATCTTCCCCCACAAAAAATTCCAAATCCTGCAATGTTTCTCTATTAGTATGAAAAGTAAACTCCAACCCAAAACGGTTGCTTTGTAGATGTTGCATAACTGTCTTTCGGCTTTAACCGGTTAGGGGTCGCCACAGCGGAACTCTGGTCCGCTCATGATTGGCAGTAGATTTTTATGTGCTGGCTTGCCGGGCCTAAGGCACAACCTTCAATGAAGGAATGCCCATTCATGCATGTCGACACAGAAGACGCTCTAACTGAGAATCGAACGTGCAACGTCTAAATGTGAGGTGACAGCGTTACCACAGCAGATGTTGCATAAAATCCTGAAATTCCCCCATATCACCCATACATATGATGATCAAGTCATCTACTTATCTTTGAACACAACTATTTTTTGCTAATAAAATTTGGTGTTATAAATATATGAATTCTCAAACTGATTCATAAATAGGATGGCAAAAGCAGGGGCATATGATGTCCCCATTGCTGTACCTTCCTTCTGTAAATAATATTGATTTTCAAACTTAAAACAGTTTTGTTCCATTGAGAATTCCAGTAAACAAAGCAAAAAATCCATGAGTGGGCCTTCATCCAACATGTTCCTCACCGCTTCCATCCCATATCTGTTCCTGATACTAGTATATAAAGACTTGACATCCACACTTGCCCACTAATAATCACAATGCCACTCCATGCCACCAATTAGGTCAGAAATTTCCTTTCCATTCTTAATGTGTGATATGATCCTGTCCAAATTACCTTTAAGCTGATGGTCCAAAAAACATACCCACATTTTGTAAGTACGCCCCCCTGTCTGATATCTCCCTACTGGGCGGATTGCCTATACTTTTATGTATTTTGGGTATCGCTACAAATTTGGCATCCTTAGGATTCCTGATATACAATTTCTTGGTATCAGAAGCAGAAAGGAAACCGAGCCTTTCCCTTCTGTCTAAAATTTTCAATAACTGGGAGTTAAATTCACTAACAGGATTGTTAGGGAAAGCCTCATACACATTAACATTTTTAAGTAGATCCGTAGCCATCCTGTTATAAAATCTCTACATAAAACTACCCAATTACCACCTTTGTCTGTCTGGTTAAATGTATATTTCTTATTACTTTTCCTTAACTGTTGTAAGCCTTCCCATTGCTTCTTGTTTAAGTTGTATTTTTTCTTAGCCCTTTTTAAATCTGTTATATTCTACTTCCAATTGTTTACAGATAACACTTTCAAACATGCATATATAGCAGAAGTTCTTGGAGGTGAAAATGTACTATTGTAAGGTACTTGTAACCTACCATATCCAGTAACAAAGCATGCATCACACTCCCCATCTGTAGCATCCATATATTCCCCAAAATTAAACAATTCATTTTCATAAATAGACAAGTTAAGTAAAGAATTGACTTCATTATTTAAATTTTCATTCACATTTGCATTATTTTCTTGGCTCAATTAATTTCTCCTACTATTAGAAAACACCCTTAAGTGCAATTTACGACAGAAACTAATGACCTCAAGTTTTAAATAAGCCAGGCTAGGAAAATGAGTGGGGATGAATTTAACCCCTTTGTCCAATAAAGTCACAATGTCATTATCCAAGTACAAATCCGATAAGTTAACAATTTTTAAACTTACGGAACCATCCCCACTGTCTTGAGTAGTCGCAGAAAATTCTAAAATGGGTGTAGGTATCGGTCCAGCACTCATTTCCACAAAAACTTCATCACGATTAGTTCCTCCTTTTCCTGTTCTTAATGCCCAAGTTCAAGTTTCCCTGCCATTTACGGCCTCGACCCTTGGAACCTTCAGTTTTCCCCCTCTGAACCTTTGTTTTCGCTGTTTCCTCATTCAACTCCTCAAAGGAGACATTCAATGTTGTTTCTGTTGATGAAAAGGAGGAGTCCCGTAGATCACATCTTCTTCCATTAGTTCGATGTCCTGCCACTCTCCCCCTCATGTCTTTACATTGCCATGCAAAAATCAGATTATTTTTATAATTGTTAGTGTCCCTTTGCAATTTACCTTTTTTCTGAAGAGTAACAGCCTCTTCCACCTTGTCTACCCTCAACATGATATCTTTAAACTTCATATCAAGTGAGGATTCTGCCGTAACATCAGCCATCATCTTTCTAAACCTCTATTTTTTTTAACCACATAACTTTAGATGTTATATTGTCCTATCTCACCTAAATTCTTACAATAATGGGTTCCGAGCCGATTCTCTGCTCCGACTTGGCCAAATATATAGCTGAAAGTCTCAAACCTGGCTCGTGGCAAGAAGGTATCCCACAATGCAGTGGTGCAATTCCCTAGATCTTGTTTGCCACTTTACGAGGTTGGATGCACTCATCTTGGCCGTGGCTATGTTGTGACAAAGTTTCTCTTATTTTTCCTCCAGTGTTATATTTGCTAATAGATAGCTTATATTCTAATTATATTTAAGTTGTGCTTTTTATTGCATTACTGTTAGACAGTGATAGTTTTATCCCCTTTGGCATGGCTTTTGCCATCGCCTTGTAGGCCTACTTGGTAGTGGTTGTTGTTTCTGTCTAAGTTTTTCAGTAGCTCGTTTAAGTTACAGAGCTATTTGCCCATTTAAGTTAGAGGGGTTGTAATTAATTGTTGTCTTGCCTAGAAAATAGGACGGTTTAAGTTAGAGGCCCTATTTTTTTCTCCCTGGTTGCCTTTTCCCTTGTGTTTCCCATAGTTACTGTTCTGTGTAGCATTAGCTGTTCAATAGCAATTTTTTTCTTGTTGTTATTGCTTTTGTGGTCTTACCTTAACTATGTCTAAAGACCCAAAAGAGAGAGAACATAAGCCTTCAGGCTTTAAAAAATGGCAGAAGTGCTCACAAAAAATGTCCATCACTGATGCGTTTATTGCCTTGGTGCTATTCACCTAAAAGAAGAATGCACTTTGTAACTCTTTCAGTGCACGAGTACTTCAAGAAAGGAGAAACAAATTGATTCTGAAAGGGCTCTTAAAGCCAACTTTTGAGGAAGCTATCCATAGTTGTTCTTCATCTTCTTCTTCTCCTTCCTCTACAAAGGAAAAGTCGCAGAAAAGACAGTCACCTGCAACATCAGCTCAGTCGGAGCCTCCAGTCAAACTGCCAAATATTTCCAAGGCCACTACCTCCTCGGCTCCACAGTTCTCGGAGCAGTCGGAGGTCATATTAGTTAAGAAGCCTGGTACTTCGGCTCCAAAGCCTTGGAGCCGGTCCATGGATATTTCACCAGTTTCTCTGATGTTGAGATCTCCAATTCTGCACAGGTCTCACTCTCCATCCCTATATTCCAGGTCCACCAGGAGCTTATCAGACGATGACGTGGAGCGGGTGATACAAAGACTCCAGAAGTTGCCGGCACTGACTAAATTATTCTCTGCTCCCACCCATTTGGTCTCGGAGTTTACTGTATCAGTTATACCCACTGTTGTTCCTCCTCTGAGCCAAGCTGGTCCTTCGCAGCCAGAATGCTTGGTACCGCTTACTTTGGATCCGTCAGTTATGGGACCCCCTCTGGTGTTCATGGAGCTGACATCTGCTCTGACTCTCTGTGCCATCTGGGGAGTCTGGTTGCCAGGGATTCTTGACCCCAATCTTCTTCGGTGACTAGTCTACCACTCAGGGTGTCGGCCCAGGTTAGTTCAGCTCCCACATCGGTCTCAGGCCCGATCTCATTGGTTTTGGTGCCTTCCTCTGTCTCCTTGGAGCCAAGGGAGTCTTTGGAGCCAGCGGGATCCACCTGTGAGCTGATGAGGAGCTTGTTGTCTTCCCATTCAGCACCACAAAAGGATACTAGTGCTCGTCCGCCTAAGGCACTGGCTACTGTCTCGGCACCACCCATTACATAGGACAGCAGAGATCCAGAGCCTCAGGATCCCCCAATGGGCGAACCCCTCCCGTCCAAGGCCTCCCCAGAATATCCTTTTGATGAGCCACCTCGGAAGAGAACTTGCAAGAGGAAGCACGTGGACTCCCCAGATGAGTCCATCACTTCAGACACTGACCTCGATGAGTCACAAGTGTCCCCATGGTAGTCTTCTGATGATATCTCATTTGCAGATATTCTAGAGATCCTGAAGCAGAGAGGTGGCTGGCAGACCACCACCCCTTCTGATGAGGAGTCAGTGTACCTGAAGGCTTTTGGATCTCAACCTTCAGCTTCCTGGGTGTCTCCATCTTTCGATGAGCTAATGCACCTAGTTAGTCAAAAGGCATGGGAGTCACCTGACACTATGGAGCCAGTCCCTCAGAGGCCAAACAAATTCTTGTCAGCTCCTTCTGGAAGGATTTTCTAACCAAGGGGGTACCCGTAGATGCTATGGTGGTGGCAGCAGCCACCAAGAAGGAACTTGCAGAGACTTCCTCATCTGTTCATCCTCTGAATAGAAACTCTTGAATGATGGACAGAAGCATGTTTTTTCATCAGCGACATTCTCACTGCGATCGCTGAACTACCTATCCCACTTTACAAGGCTACAAAAAGATCTGAAAGAGCTAGAAGATGCTCTATAAGGTTCATTAGCTGCGGGAGTGAATGAGGTGATCTCCTCCCAGCTGTCTACCTTAAATTCCATTGTCAACTCCTCCATGAGGGTCATATCCTACACAGCAGATAGAGCGAGCAGGGCAGCGGGTTCTGGTGTTTCACTTAGGAGACACTCATGGATGCGCTTGTACAATTTTGTGGAGCCCTTTAAGTCCACCTTTACTAACACCCCTTTTGATGGTTTCTCACTCTTTGGACCCAAAGCAAGAGACACTGTAACCCGGTGCGAGCAGGAAGGGAAAACTCTGTCTGCCATTGGAGTACGTTTTTGTGTACCTTCAAGACCTTATTCTAAAGGCCAGAAGAGTGGAAAAATGTGGTTCAAAAGATCCCAGAGAGTTTTCCAGGATGCACAGGGTGATTCCTTCCCCAGGGACAGAGGGGGAGGCAATAATAATGGTAGACACTGCCCCAGAGACAGAGGGGGCATGCAAAACCAGGGTGACCATGATTCCTTTTGCGGATGCCCTTAGTGCTCCTGAAAGGAGGCCCGACTGCTCTACTCTGGAGGCAATCGGGGGATGTCTATCCATGTACCCAGAAGCCTGGCAAAATATCACAAGAGACAAATGGGTACAAAAATAATATCTAGAGGATACTCCATCCCCTTTTCCAAACCTGTACCACAGACCAAAAGAATCCCAGATGTTCCACCCAATCTAATGGAACAAGCAACTTTAGAGATTCAAACGTTGCTCCACAAAAGAGTCATCCAAGAAGTCCCCACAGACCAAATAGAATTCGGAACTTACTCAGGATTTTTTTGGTGCCAAAAAGAACATGGGACTGGAGGCCCATATTAGACCTAAGCAAGTTAAATGAATCTGTCAAGAAGTCAAAGTTCTGCATGGTGACACAGCAGTTTATACTTCCCTTTTTAGGGAAAGACAATTGGATGTGCTCGATTGACCTTCAAGATACTTACTACCAAATAAAAATGGACAGGACATCAAGAAGGCACTTATGCTTCTGGCTGGGAGCCAGCCATTACCAGTTCATAGCTCTGCCCTTTGGTCTCACTACAGCCCCCAGAGTGTTCACCAAATGTATGGCAGTAGTCACGGCTCACTTGAGACATCAAGGATTCCCTGTGTTTCCCTATCTAGACGACTGGCTCCTATCTGCCACCACCAAGCATCTACTTCTACAAGCCAGGGACCTAACTTTGGATATATGCAATCAGCTGGGCATTACAGTAAATTTTCAAAAAATCTGCCTTGTTGCCTTATCAACATATTACATTCATAGGTGCAGATCTAGACACTTTATCTGTGGTAGCACGTCTTCCAAGTGACAGCAAAGATAATTCTAAGATTATTAGGAACAATGGCCTCCACGGTTACACTGGTCCCCCTTGCCAGAATGCACATGAGGATCCTTCAATGGCTATTATTCTCCCAATGGTCACTTCAAGAGCTTCCAATGTCAAGAACGACTTAAGATGGTGGATACACTCCACTCATGTGACAATAGGCAGACCATTTGTTCCACTTCAACCAATAGCTACAGTGACCACAGACACTTCCCAGATAGGGTGGGAGGGGCATTATCCGGAAAGAACAGTCCAAGGTACATGCCAAGAACATGAAGCTCACTTGCATATAAATGTTCTAGAGATTAGAGCAGTGCTTCTTGCGTTGCAAGCACTTCAAGACTCTCTCCCTCTAAGGACTATTGTGATTTCACTCAGACGATATGTCTGTGGTTTGGTACATAAACAAGCAGGGGGGAACCAGATCTTACCCCCTTTGTCAAGAAGCCCTAAGAGTATGGCAATGGGCAGTTTCTTCCCAGTGCTTTCTAATTGCAATGCACATTCTGGGAAAGTCCAACATGATAGCAGACAAGCTGAGCAGAGGAATCCTAATGCCTCACGAGTGGTCTCAATCAAAACGTAGTGAAAATTATTTTCCAAACATGGGAACAGCCTTACTGCGATCTTTTTGCCACTCCCATACATGCCAAGTGCAGCAATTACTTTATCCTAATTCCCCCTCCGGGGGAGACACTGAGAGATGCTCTTGCTCACGACTGCCCTCGGGGCTTCTATATGCCTTTCCACCGTTTCCCCTCATACCCAAAGTAATTCAGAAAGCACAAAGCTCGGGAAGCAGGATAATTCTCATTGTCCCTTACTGGCCTCGCCAAGTTTGATTCCCCTTCCTTTGACCTCACCTTCAAGAGAAGCCTTGGATTCTGGACCCAGTGCCAGATCTGCTGACTCATATGTCAGGGGAGCTTCATCCTTTTCTCCACACCCTAAAACTGACAACTTGGCTGCTCCACTTCCCAATTTAGGCTTTACAATTTCACTGCTATGGTTCGACATATCTTAATGTCCTCCCATAAAGCTGTATTGTAGTAAATGGAAGAGGTTTCCCTTTGGGCTCAAGACAAGAACATTGATCCTTTCTCTGCATCTATTCATTCTATTTCAGAATTTTTGGCGGAACTGTTTCAACAAGGCTCAGCTGCAGCAACCATCAAGGTTCAATTTGCTGCAATTTCAGATTTTCAAATTGGTGATACTACTTCCAAATTAGTGTCACACATTTTGTGTAAAGCCTTCTTAAAAGGTGCTTCCTTATTAAGACCTCCCTTTAAGAAACCCCTTTCTCCTTGGGATCTAAATTTTTTTTTCATCTCACGTTACCCCCCTTCGAGCCCTCTTCATCTTCAGACCTCAAGTTCCTTTCATGGAAGACCTTGTTTCTAGTGGCTATAACTTCTGCTACAAGGGTGTCAGAATTGAAAGTTCTTTCTGTTAAACCACCATATTTGATTTTTCATAAGGATAGGGTATCCTTACATACAAACCCATCATTGCTACCTAAAGTATCTTCTCCAAACAACATAAACCAATCCATAGCACTTCCAGTGTTCTTTCCTAACCATAGCAACAAGGCTGAGTACAAATTACATCTACTGGACATGCATAGACAACTCAGATTCTATTTGCATAGAACCAAAGACTTCAGAAAATCTGACCAATTATTTGTGTCCTCTCTGATGCAAAAAAAAAGGATCCTCAGTCTCAAAACCTACTCTTTCTAATTGGCTTTCAAATTGTATTACATTCATCTATAATTCAAATCACAAAGATTTACCTTTCAAAGTGAAGGCTCATTCCATTAGAGCAATAGCTATGTCATCTGCCTTTCAAGCCAGAATTCCCATAGATAATAACTGTGCAGCAGCTACTTGGTCTACTCCACATACTTTTATCACTCATTACAAAGTGGATTTGGCCACAAGGGACAGGGCATCCTTTGATTCCATGGTACTTAAAGGTGTACTCCCATGAGCCACCCTGGGAAAAGGTGCTAGGGAAACTGTCCCATCATTGTTAGAATGAAGGCGAGATAGGACAACATAACATAAAGAAGTTATGTATTCACCATAATGTTCCATGTTTGTTGTCCATCTCGCCGTTCATTCTTACAAACCCTCCCCTCTTCCCCCTGCCAAAGACTCCTTGTGGACCTGATAGATTTCCACTACCTTTAGGAGTTCTTTGTCTCAGCTTGTTTCTCCTTCCAGTACATATGGTATGGACTTAGATATATGTTTATATGTATATATTTGTAGATATGTATATAGTGTACATATTGTTCAGTATTAGCAGCAAACAAGATCTGGGGAATTACACCACTGCATTGTGGGATACCTTCTTGCCACGAGCCAGGTTTGAGACTGTCAGCTAAGTATTCGGCCGAGTTGGAGCCGAGGATCAGCTCTGAACCCGTCATTGTAAGAATGAACGGCGAGATGGACAACAAACACGGAACGTTATGGTGAGTACATAACTTTTTTTTAGTATTAACATAATGGAACATATTTATTCATCCAAATATGTATTAAGGTATATTATGTGTAACAACATTAAGTAGCATAGCAGTAAGTATGTTAACAGCAAACCAGTATGAATTAAACCATAAGACCAATAAAACAGTACAACAAAATGCATTAATATTAAATCGTAATAATAAATTAAAGAAGATAAGGGGTGGGGAGGGAGAGAAAAACATACCATGTGAAGTTGTTCTATCTCACCATTCATTCTTACTGATGGGTTTGGATCTGATCCTCTGCTCCGGCTCGGCCAACTGCAAAAGCTTGAGGTCTTCAACCAGCTCGAGGCCAACTCCCTATCCCATGATACACCTTGATCTTCCCTCAGATCTCGTTTGCCACTGCAACTTGATCGGACGTTCTCCAGCTCTGGCAGTGAATAACTTTCTTTTCTCTTACAAATAATTGCTAAAATAGCTTAGTTTGTTTCTTAGTCATTTAGATAGAGTGTTAAGTCTATACTTAGATTATTTAGATAATATAGTTAGTTAATCGGGCTGTCTGTTTTAGGCCCTTTTTGTCTCCCTCTCTCTGTCTCAGTTAGTTTAAATACTGAGAAATTGGTGGCCGTGTTTTTAGGCTTTCTTTTCTCTTTATCTTGGTATCATATTGAGTGTGTGTTTGTGTTAAATTACAGCCCTTCTTTTTCACAGGGCACATAGTTATCTTATACTAATATTAAAATTAGATGTTAGTGGCAGTGTTTTAAGGCCTTTTTTGTCTCCACCTATAGCATT
Organism: Protopterus annectens; assembly: GCF_019279795.1. Taxonomy (NCBI): domain Eukaryota; kingdom Metazoa; phylum Chordata; order Ceratodontiformes; family Protopteridae; genus Protopterus; species Protopterus annectens. Next base: position 293,801,103 of record NC_056743.1, read on the forward strand.
ACAGTGTGTGTGTGTGTGTGTGTGTGTGTGTGTGTGTGTGTGTGTGTGTGTGTGTGTGCGCATCTGTTAAATTGGAGCCCTTAATTTTATTTACAGGGCAGATAGTTTCCATTAGCTAAAAATGTATATTAATAGCTAATTTTCTCAAGGCTTTACTAGTTCTTTGTGTGTATATTATAGCAATAACCCACGCCTGGGTGTGGGTAATGCTAAATTTACCCACGGTTGGCGTGGTTTGGTCGAGCCCGGACCAAACAAAGCCAACCGTGGGTAATTAGCATTACCCCAGGCGTTATTGCTATTATACATGACATTATTTAAGAAAAGAAACTGTTACTTTTCTTAAATAATGGCATAGTATAATGCCTGTTTACTGCCCTTCCGCAGATGTCTGGCATCAGCGGCAGTTCTGATGTACTGCGCCTGCGCAGTACATCAGAGTTGAGCAAAAGCAACGGAGAAAGCAAGATCTCCGTTGCTTTTTATGTCTCGCTATGTTAAATGAGTTTAACATAGCGAGACAGTTAAAATAAGCAACGGACATCTCCGTTGCTTATTTTAAAACTGTCTCGCTATGTTAAACTCATTTAACATAGCGAGATAAAAAGCAACGGAGATCTTGCTTTCTCCGTTGCTTTTAACACTGCCTCGCTATGTTAAATGGGTTTAACATGGCGAGACAGCTTTAAAATAAGCAACGGAGATCTCCGTTGCTTATTTTAAAGCTGTCTCGCTATGTTAAACCCATTTAACATAGCGAGACAGTGTTTAAAAAAAACGAGTTATACTAATGGAAAAAAGTCCGGGCGACCGGACCTTTTCCATTAGTATAACTCGATTTACAACGGGCACGCTGGCCAATCAGCGTGCACGTTTTGGGGGGATCATGGTATAATACTTGTTAGAGCCCTCTTTTTTACAGGACATTGTTACTGATTTACTATAGTTAATATTTGCCTTTGTACCTTTGAAACAATGTCTCGGCAAGAGAAGGAAAAAGCCAAGTTTGGCTTCAAAAAATGCCCAAGATGTGGACAAAAGATGCCCATAACTGATGAACATACTGAATGTGTTTACTGTTTGGGTGAGGTGCACTTGTAGGAAAGCTGTGCTATGCCACTCCTTTAGCTTCAGAGTGTTACATGATAGGAAAAGAAAACTCATGGAGAATGGTCTGTTGAAATCCTCTTTCCAAGAGTCACTGGATAAGTCAGACAAGGATTCCAAAAAGCCTTCGGAACCAACAGAGTCCATCTACTTCGAAATCAGCTTTTAGTAAAGCTTCGACATTGGTTCTACAGCCTTTGGAACAGACTGTCATTATGGTTAGGAGCCGGTCCCCAACCTTGGAGCCAGTATCTCATACATTAAAGTCTCCCATATTACAATCAGCGGCTTCGTCGCATTTTTCATGTGCCTCAAGTAGACTGTCAGATTTGGACCACGTGGTGAAGAAGCTTCTACAGATATCTGTGCTGGCAAAAATTTTATCGGCACCGATCCTGGGGGCTTCGGAGCCGACCGTAGTTCCTCCAACATCTTCTGTTCCTCCTCCAATCTGCATGGAAGTTTCAGAGCCGAAGAGCATTGAACTGATGATCGTGGAACCCTCTGGACTGACACCTACTCTAGGTTTTTCGGCCCCAACTGCCCTGATGTCTTCAATGCCAACCGTGGGATCTCAGGGCCAACACTCACCTGTTGGGTCCAGGAATGATAGTAGGACTGCCTTGGTGCCAACTTTACTCTCGGGGCTTCGGCTCAAGTGAGTTTGGCCCTGACCTCTGGTTCTGAGCCCTCAGTACCGGTGCAGATGGTTTCCATTGAATCTTCGGATCTGAGGGATTCCTCTCATTGGGACCGAGAGGCCTTCGAGGCTATGAGGAGGGCTTTGTCCGCCCCGACGACCATTCCAACAGTTCAAGCAACTCCCTCTCTGAAAGCACCGGTGCCTCTTCATCACATGCTCCATTGAAGCGTAGAGATCCTGAGCCTCAGGAAGCCCCATTGGATGAGCCATATTCTTCTGAGACCTCTCCAGAAGCTCCCACTGAAGAAGTGGCTAGGAAGAGACCTTGCAAGAGGAAGCATCTGGACTCCCCACAGGAGTCAGTCACTTCGAATACTGACTTGGATGAGTCAGAAGGGTCCCCACAGTCCCCCTCAGAAAATATCTCCTTTGCAGATATCTTAGAAAGTCTTAAACAGAGGGGTGGCTGGAAATCCCTTAACCCTTCTGATGATGAGTCGGCCCTCCTGAAGGCTTTTGGGTCTCAACCCTCCACCTCTTGGATGTCTCCACCCTTTGAGTTGCTTGATTTGCTCACTCGAAGAGCATGGGAGTCCCCAGACACCATGGACCCTGTACCCAGGAGGCCTAACAAATTTATAACTAACCCTCAAGATAGACCTTATCTTACTAAAGGAGTACCTGTTGATGCTATGGTGGTGGCAGCAGTCACCAAGAAGGAATTATCAGAGACTTCTTCATTTGTTCATCCTCCTAATAGAGAATCCAGGATTATGGACAGATACGGGAAGTGTATGTTTAGTTCAACGGCCTTTGTCCTTCGATCGCTGAACTACCTCACACATTTTACTAGATTACAAAGGGACCAGTAGCTGTGGAGGTTTCAGACAAGGTAACTTCCCAGCTCTCCACTCTTAATTCAATAGTGAACTCGTCCATGCGTCTGTTATCAAATGCAGCTCATGGTACGAGCAGAGCAGTGGGTACAGGAATCGCTCTCAGGCTTATGTTCCTTTGTGGAACCATTTAAGTCTTCCTTCATTAACACCCCCTTTGACGGTTCATTCCTTTTCGGATGAAAGGTAAAGGAAACACTTACCAGAAGTGAAAAAGATGGAAAGACCTTGTCTGCTGTCGGAGTGCATTTTTCTACCCCGAATAGACCTTACCCCAAAGGGAGAGGAGGTGGAAAGATATGATTCTATAAATCTCAAGGATCTTTCCAGAACACTTGTGGTGAAACCCCCTCTAGAGGCAGAGGAGGGGGTAATAATGGAAGACGTCACCCATGTTGCAGAGGGGGTCAGCTGAACCAGGCAACAGAGATCAGTTCTTTGGCAAGCCCCATCAGTGCTCCTGAAAGGAGGCCCGACTGTTCATCTCTGGAGGCAGTCAGGGGACGTCTCTCTTTCTACCTAGATGCCTGGCTAAAAATAACAAAAGACAGCTGGGTACAAAGCATAATATCCAAAGGATACTCAATTCCCTTTGTCACTCCACCCCCTATAGTAAAGAAAATCCCAGATGTTCCACACAGTCACAGGAACCAAGCAGCCTTAGAGGTCCAAAGGTTTCTGGAGAAAAGAGTCATCCAGCCAGTCCCAGCAGACCAGAGAGGATCTGGAACTTACTCAAGGTTCTTTTTAGTCCCAAAGAAAACAGGGGACTGGAGACCTATTGTGGACCTAAGCAGACTAAAGTCGGTAAAAAAGACGAAGTTCCAGATGTTCACACTTCAGTCAATACTCACATTTCTGGGGAAAGACAATTGGATGTGCTCTATAGATCTTCAGGATGCATACTACCACATAAAGATGGACAGGCCATCCATGGATCATCTACATTTCCGGCTGGGAGCCAGCCATTATTAATTTTGCGCTCTGCCCTTTGGTCTCACTACAGCCCCCAGAGTGTTCACCAAATGTATGGCAGTAGTCACCGCTCACCTGAGACATTTGGAATTCTAGCTGTTTCCATATCTAGATGACTGGCTCCTCACTGCCACCACCAAGCATCAACTAATTCATGAGAGGGAAACAACCTTAAAACTCTGCAATCAATTAGGGATTACTATCAACTCAGAAAAATCTGCCTTATCGCCATTGCAACAGACTGTCTTTATAGGAGCAGAACTAAACAGTTTCAATGACATTAAGTCTGCCTCCAGAAAGAGTTTGTCTCTTACAAAAACAAATATTAGACATGCTTCCAAGGAAAAAAGCCCCAGTCTCAATGGTACTCAAATTGCTACGATCGATGGTGGCAGCAATCATTGCTATTCCCCTCGCTCGAATGCACTTTCAAGTTTTACAATGGCTGCTATTCCCTCAATAGTCCTTTCAGGAACTTCCAATGTCACACCAAATCATCATAATGAATACATGCAAGAAGGACCTTCAGTGGTGGTTGACATCTCAACAGGTAACTTGGGGCCGTCCATTTGTTCTACCCAATCACATAGACATGGTGACCATGGATGCTTCCTTTATTGGGTGGGGGGGGGGCATTATCAAGGAAAACAGCCCAAGGCACGTGGAAGAAACACGAGGCTCATCTACATATAAATGTTCTGGGGATGAGAGTGGTACTTCTAGAGCTACTACCTCCGGGAACAGTTGCAATTCAGACAGACAACATGTCAGTGGTCTGGTACATAAACAAACAAGGAGGAACCAGATCTTACCCCATGTGTCGAGAGGCCATGAGAGTATGGCAATGAGCAATCTCCACCCAGCACTTTCTGATAGCAGTGCACATCCCGGGAAATCCAATGTGATAGCAGACAAGCTAAGCAGGGCATTTCTTCTGCCTCACAAGTGGTCCCTAAAGAAACAAGTAGCAGAACGGATATTCCACAGGTAGGGCCAGCCTTGCTGCGATCTCTGTGCAACCCCAACAAACACGAAATGCAGCAGCTACTTTGCCCTGATTCCCCTGCCGGGGGATGCCCCAAGGAATGTACTGGTGCACAATTGGCCCCTGGGTCTCCTTTATGCCTTTCCCCCCTTCCCTCTGATTTTCAAAGTATTACAGAAAGCAAAGTTTCTGGGAAGGACCATGATCTTAATAGCCCCTTACTGGTCTCGGCAAATATAGTTTCCCTTCCTCCAGCCTCATCTCTTGTAATAACCCTGGAGCCTGGATCCAGTTCTGGATCTGTTGACCCATTCATCAGGGGCTCTTCATCCTTCTCTTCATTTCCTCAAACTGACAGCTTGGCTGCTCCAATTCCCATAATAGCCAGGATTTACAACCTCTCAGCTGAGGCCCAACATATTATAACATCCTCTCATAAAGCCTCCACCAGAAAGCTATATCTTAGCAAATGCAAGAGATTTTCTTTATGGGCATCTCAGAATGATGTTGATCCTTACCAGCTCTGAACCCATCTATACTGGAATTTCTGACTAAACTTTTCAACAAATTTGCTGCTGCAGCTATCATCAGAGTTCAATTAGCAGCGATCTCAAACTTTCATCTTGGCTTCCAAAACTCCGATGTCATGTCTCATCAACTTGCTAAAGCCTTTCTTAAAGGTACAATTCATTTGAAGCCACCAGTCAGAGCTCCAGCCATGTCATGGAATGTAAATTTTGTTCTCCCTAGAATTATATTATCTCCTTTTGAACTAGTCTCCTCATGTCTTTTGAAATTCCTTTCATGGAAGACTGTATTTTTGATAGCCATTACTTCTGCTCTGAGGATTTCTGAGTTGCAGGCCTTGACCATCAAACCTCCTTATCTGATTTTCCATAATGACAGAGTTTTGCTCAGAACTAATCCATCCTTTTTACCTAAAGTATGTTCAGAGATGAATCTTAACCAATCCATTGAGTTGCCCGTTTTCTTTCCTAAATACAAAATTAGATGGAACACATGCTTCACAAAATTGATGTTCATACACAACTCTGATTTTATCTGGATAGAATGAAACTATTAAGATCAATGGATCAGCTTTTTGTTTTTTTTTTTTGGAGTCAAAAAAAAGGGTGCTCCAGTCACAAAAGTAACCTTGTCAAGATGGCTATCAGATTGCATTTCCTTCATTTATAGTTCAGAGAATGCTCCCTTACATCAGAAAATAAAGGCCCACTCTACTAGAGCTGTTTCAACCTCATTAGCCTTTTCTGCCAGGTTACCATTAGATTCTATTTGTGCAGCAACTACCTGGTCAAGACCTCATACCTTTATCACTCATTACAAAGTAGACAAGGCCTTCAGGGACAGGACCTCCTTTGGTTCCACAGTTCTGATGAATATTCTTCCATAAGCCACCCAAGAAAGATGGCTCTTAGGATGCTACCCATCAGTAAGAATGAATAGCAAGATAGAACAACTTCACATAAAGAAGTTATGTACTCACCATAATGTTCCATGCGAGTTGTTCATCTCGCCTTCATTCTTATGTCCCACCCTCCAACCCCCATCCAGTCTTCTTGAGGTCCATCACTTTTCTTATATAGTGCATTGTCTCTTATCTAGCACTCAGAGTGGTATATTAATACTAGTAGTTAGTCAGTTGGCAGCAAACAAGATCTGAGGGAAGATCAAGGTGCCTCGTGGGATAGGGAGTTGGCCTCGAGCTGGTTGAAGACCTCTAGCTTTTGCAGTTGGCCAAGTTGGAGCAGAGGATCAGCTCCAAACCCATCAGTAAGAATGAAGGTGAGATGAACAACTCACATGGAACGTTATGGTGAGTACGTAACTTCTTTATTAGTTATCTCACAGGTACTATTACTACACAGAGTACAACTACATACTTCTACAGGTGTGCAGTGTCAGTTGTGAGTACAGTGACTACAATTCTTCTATACCTGATGTAGCACAAACATACCTTTCAAGCTGTTAGCATGGGATGGTATGGACCAAGCATTAACAAATGCAGGTACACAGCTACACAGAGCAGTTGCATATAATGTGGACTTGCATAACTACCAAGGTGTTATGTAACTGGATTTCAAAATATATAGCATTCCAGGTAATCATTTATGTGGTAATCATGGAACAGACAGATTAAGCAGTTGTAATTACATTACAAAAAAATCATGACAGTTGAGAAGCATGTTTGTGTACAATACGTAAACTAGACAGGCGTCATGCCTTAGTTGGCAGGCATGGGAGTAGAACCCAATAGCTGTGACTTCAGGGGACATCTGCAAATAATGTAACAATTGACTGCAGCAACTTAGAACACATGCAATGACTACAGCCATCTTGCAAATATTAAGACAAATTTATCTAGGAACCCACAATGCTGTTTAACACGTTATTGTTGTTGCTGATAATTCTCTGAACTGCACACAAACTATCTGCTCATAATGTGGGCTGCCTCAGCCATATACCTTTGTTCCTGGAGTGGAAGAAAATGTGACTGCATTTGGCCTGGAGACAACCTTGAACCATACTATGAGTTGAGAAAAACATTTTACAGGACATTCCTATTGCATTGTAGAGCTATTACAGTTTTACAATTGACTGTAGTGACAGTAGAACACACATGCAATGAATACAGCAGTACTGGAAATATTAAGACAGATTTATTTAGGAACCCACAATGCTGCTTAACACTTTATTGGTATTGCTGATAATTATCTTAAACCTACACACACTATCTGCTCATAAAGTGGGCTACCTCACCATATACCTTTTGTTCCTATAGTGAAAGAAAATAAGAGCATTATGTGACTGAAACTGGCCTGGAGACCTTCTTGAACCATACTATGAGTTAATCAATACATATTTCAGGCCACTGGTTTTGCATTCTGCAGCTATTACAGTTGTACACCTGAATGCAGCAACCTTACCATAGACATGCAATGCATACAACTCTAGTGTAATTATGTCCTGCTTACAGCTTTTTGGTTACTGTTATTGATAATGTTTAGTGCAGTACAGTTATTGTTCATTTATTGCACTACAGTTCTAATTGCCCATTTATTGCACTACAGTTTTTGCTTATTCTTTATTGCAGTACATGTTTTTTATTCTCTATTGCTTATTACACTATGGGTAGCATAATATATCCATACTTAACACACTCATGGCACAACCTGGCCAGGTGCCTGGCATGGGACTTAATATTGTAAGTCCTGTCAGCTGCAGCTGTTGGGAGAGGAGCACACCATTATACATAACAGTTTTGCACACATTCAGCTTGCATTTTGTTAAAACAGTGGAAAATACTTGCATATTTGTGGGACATGCCCAGCCCTAGCCTCTTGGATTGATGTGTCCAATGTTCCCCTCTACCTCCAGTTCAGGGCGTCATAGTGGTGACAACACTGCTCACTAGTGTGCAGTATACTAGTAGCACTGGTAAGATTCCTGCCAACTGATCCCAAGCTTCATCCTTAGACTCTGAGCCCAGTTAACCACCCTGCAGCAGCCTAGGTTCATTATTGCATATGAGGAGCCCAACAAAAACTCTGGACTCCTGCACACCCCATCTCTGCACCTGAAAGTGTGTACCCTCTGCAACACTATCTGGCTTATCAGCAGGTAAGCAGACTCCAACAATGGAGCAGAATTCCCATCTATTGGCCTTAATATAGGATGTTTCCTGCCCTTACATGTCATTTAGCAACATTCAACAAAGTGCCGTAGTGCTTAGCATCACGCAAACCAGCTAAGTGAAGCTGAGAATTATGAAAACTTGCACAACTGTGGTTTTAGTGAAGCTTAGCAATGCACAAACAATATTAGCAGTTAACCACATTTAAGCAGCGCTTAGCACTGTGCAGCTCTCCCAAATGCAAAAATATTGATTTTAATTTAAAAGACATTTTACATTGCATTCAACAAATGTGTGCCAGGACATTTTACATTGCATTCAACAAATGTGTGCTTGAACCTAGGACCTATGAAACCTTAGACTGTCACTGTACCCATTTAGCTACTTTGATAGTATATAAAGTAGTATAACTTCAACTACAATACTCGCAATCATGGTGCACCACACAAACAGGCTTAAATGAGTTTAAACAAAACAGAAATAAATAAAATGACATCCAGTTTCTATTTTTAGATGTCTGGCAGGTGTCAGCTGTCTATCTGTAAGTGCAGCTTGACATTGCTATACTGTATGCTGTGCAAATGGCCATTTAAAAAAAAAGTAAAATAAAAAAAAAAAACGCTTTATACATTTAATACACAAGCTATTAATACGCAGCACATTTCACCAGTAGCATGGAACATTCATTACAGGGAGCCTCACCATGTGCATAACAACTGACCAGCCTACATGGATTCAATATCCCAGTTACTATGCTCTCCCTCAGCAGCACACCATGATTAATATGCATATTGCACTGCCGAGGGGGAACTGTGGCCATGTAGACAGGTGCATTCCGTGCAGTCTTTACACAGAGCCTACATGAATTTTATTAAATCCTGGGGAATGTCTTTACGTAATCTACTTGCAACTGCTGCCATTACAATGGTTAGGTAACTTACTGTCCCCATCATGAATAATAGAATACGTTTAAGGAATGTTTCTCAACTTCTCAGTGGCATCTTATAAACCTATATTTCACATGCATGTAGGACTGTATGTACTACATGTATGATTGCACTGTATTTTATGAATATCTTGGCTTGTATTTTGTATATATATTTTACTTTTCTCAGTGAACATTATCTTTTAATTTTACCATATCTGCATTCAGTCTTACCACTGAGTTCTGAATTCTGTGTATTCATTTTATGTATAATATTGTTGATTGAAAGACCATGATGTATTTTCTGCTGTTTGAGTGTGGGGTCATGGCTGAAAAGGGTCAATAGAGCAGTGTTCTTACCCACTATACACATAATAAATAAATAGATAAATAAATATGGAGGGAAATTTCAGCAGTGATTAGAGTAGAAATTGTGGAATACTAAGATTTCCCATAGAATTGCTAATAAAAGATAAAAAGTAGGAGCAGGAGTACACAATGCACAGTGCAGGTGCTATAACTGACGTGAATGTGGTCCAACCAAAGGAAAGGATATAATTTATACAAATAAGGAGGAAACGTTTAACAGTGAAGAGAGTAGAAATAATACTAAGAGATGCAATAGAAGAGCTAATAATAGATTTATATCTACAGACACTTTTTTCCAGTTATCAGCATTCCCTGGCATGGGTTATGAAGCACCTGATCAGTCTGGGTTTTAAATGAACTTTTAGAAATCCTCTTTCTCTCTCTCTTCTCTCTTAATCTATCCTACTCACTGTTTTTTTTCCTGGAATATATTCTAGGTTCGTCCCTAGTAAGAACCTTTCTTCCTTTGGCCAAGGTACAACTGTACAAGGAAATCTTTGTGGATGTTTCTAGCCAATCTTGGGCTTCTATCAGGAAATTTCTCAGGACTCCAGGGTTTGTGGCCTTTTATCCTCCTGATTCCCTTAGTCAGACTTATTTGTTTGTTCACTGGTACAGCCCTGGTGAAATACATTCTAGTGAACAAGCATAGTGTAATGTACAATCAAGCAGAGAGTATTGTGCAATATAGACATTAGTTTATAAAGTGGGTCAATCTTCAGTAAACCACGAGAAAGGAGAAAATAATTGGAAAGGATGTAGGTTAGGTGATATGTCCTGTGTTGAAATAGGAGCATTTGGCTTGGTAAAAGATGTGCTTTTTTTGAGTTGGAGTCTGAATTTAGAATAAGTGCTTATTTATTTTGTGTTGATGGAGAGATTGTGCCAAAAAGTAGGTGCCTGGTAGGAGAAAGCATGTGCAGTGCTGTGGGGTTTGGTTCTAGGGGTAATGCATGTTGGAGAATAGTGTCTCGGGTTGTAAACATTTTTTTTTTCAAAAAAGTTTAGGTACAAGGGGAATAAATGTGTGGAGTTGGAGTGGTTTCTGGAGTTGGGATCAAAATGTAAGTTAGACCTTTGTTTTATAGATCGCAAGCTGGCTTTTTCCTAGAGTGATACAGTGATGGCCACAGAGGTGCAAGTTTGTAATGAATTGTCAAATGCTGTTGGTGGGGCAGAAGTAAAAATCGAAAGCCCATATTCAAGTTGACACAAAGGAGAACTTCTTTGCCACTGGCTGATCTGGCTGGTTGTTGTAGAAAATGGGAGATCTTTTGGCCAAGAAGATGAGGAAGATTATTTTTACTCTCACTTTATCTTTGTAGAAATGAAAGTTTAGTGACTGATCAAGCCATAATCTTAGGGTTTTTGAAGATGGAGGTTGGCTCTATGCAATGGTTGTGCAAGTCAAAGATAATTAGAGACAGCTGTTTTGGTGAATTTTCTAAGGAGATCCAAAAAGCCTAGTTGGTTTGAGAAATACTTTGTTTTATGAGCCATTGGTGGAGCTCATATAAGTCCTGCTCGAGCCGGCACTGACTGTTGGTGTTGAGAGTTATCTGATCAGTAAATGACCATATCATCAGCATAGAGATTAAGTGGGAAATGAGGGAGGTCACATGGAAGTTTGTTGATGAATATGGAGAAGGGAGGGGCAAGAATGGATTATTGTGCTACACCTTTAGTAAAAGACGCAGATTCTGATTGGGAAGATCCTGTTTTAGCTCTGTGTCTGCAATTGAGGACGTTTTTAAACCAGGTTGTGGCATCTGAGCCGATACCAGTTTCCATTACTTTGGTACAGAGAAGATAGTGATCACTGAGTTCAAATACCTTTGTCAAATCTTTTCATAGGCACCTGTAAGGAGGCCACTATCAAAGTTTTACAGAATGCCATCAATTAGGTACCAAATCACCATCATAGTACTTTGACACCAGAATCCATGTTGCTTAAAGGAAAGCAGATGGTAGTGCTGGATACAGACGGATAGAGTGTTGGATGTAGACTATCTTTTCTAGAAGTTTGCTAGAATTTGGAGGATGGATATTGGCTGAAAGTGTGAGATTTCCTTTTGGCTGGTTTGCTTTGAGAGGGCCTTAATTATAGCAGCTTTCTAAATTTGTGGCTTAATGTTTTAATGTTTTCTGAGAGATGTAGATGATATATGTGGGTGATGAGAAGAAATAGATGAACTCTGCAGTGATATATGAACCAGGGATTTATGCTGTCAGATCCAGGAGGAGTGTCAGTGGAATATTTTCAAGTAGAATAAAGACTTCTTTGGGATGTATGCATTTGGAGATGAAGAAGGGGATGAATGGTGGTGGGGTGGGCAGTGCATGATCTGTGGGAGGCATGGAGCTTATTGTGAGAGATTCTCTAAAAGATTTCCTTAAAGAATTTAGCAAAGTTTTGGTGAATCACAATCAATGGTGTTTGTAGACAGGGTATTATGAGGAGGTTTTTTTTTCCTGTAAGAAGGTTAACCACTTTCCAAATGTGTTTGGGGAAATATAAAAGGGTAATTTGTTTCTTTGTTTGGAGATTTATTTTGTGTCTTTTGATGGACTTCTTCACATAAGAATAATTAATTTGTATCTCAGATCAGTCTGGACTGAGCAACATCATCCCTTATTTTTTCAGATTCCAGTTCTGAGATCTATCTGAAGGGGGTTATACTGTTGAGTGGACCAGTTGTCTCTCAGTCCAGATCTTCCAATATCCCTTCAGCCTCCCAACCAGTCTGTCACAACAGATGCTTCAGATTTTGCTTGGGGAGCACTCTCAAAAGTAGTGAAAGGGCAAGATTCATGGAATTCCAAGGACAGACAGAAGCACATAAATGTTAAAGACATGTTGGTATCCTTAGGACTGTTGCAAGTTATCACAGACAACATTACACTGATGTGGTACATAGACAAGGGGAACCAGATCTTATCCCCTGTGCACACTAATTGCCCAGGAGGTAGCAACTCAGGTCAGTGACTCTTCTGGCTTTATACATTTATATCGGAGCAACACATCATACCAAACAAAATGAGCATATCTAGAACAGACATTCATGAATCACACCTGGGAGTCTTTCAGAAATTGATCCAGTCTTAGGAAACACCTCACATAGATCTGTTTGCCTCCTTTCAAAACAGACAGTTGTTGAAATTCTACTCTTGGATAATTGCAAACAGGCCTGAATGACAGATGCCTTCTCATTCCCTTGAATGGAAATGCTCCCATATGCCTTTCCAGGGTTCTTTAAAAATCCAGGTCGACTCTCCAGAGAATGTGGTGGTTGATACCCTTTTGCCCCAGTCACACATTGTTGACTTTTCTGAAGCTGGCCAAGGGCAAGTACCACTTGCTTCCAAATAGACTGGATTTACTCACACAAGATTGGAGTTGTTTGATATACACAGAACTGTAAACACTTTGACTAATTGCCTGGTTGATAGAGTTCTAATAACTTTTAGGCACTTTTATTCTGAAAACATGTGGCAGGTATTAAATGAGGTAAAAATGCTACCAGAAAATCATATATGTGTGAATAGAAAAGATTTTCTAGTTGGTGGCACTCTAAGAACCAGGACCCTTTCAAGGCCTGCTTGCATCTCTTTTGGATTGTGTGTTATTATCCTCTAGTCTCTTATTCTTCTATAAATGTTCATCTTTTGTCCATTTCTGCATGTCTGCCTTTAGATCCCCCATTTTTCTACCTGTCCCAAAGACGAGCAGTTTTTGAAAGGGGTATTACATTTCTGCCTGCCTAGAAAACAGGTGAATTTGTCTTGGGATCTTAATTTTATGATTGAAAAGTTGACATGTCTTCCATTTGAACAAGATCATCCAACTGATTTGAGGCTCTTAATATGGAAACTTTACTACTCATTGTAGTGACATCTGCTAGAAGAGTATCTGATTTACAAGGTCCTGGGGTGAGTCAACCCTACCTCATTTTCCATAATGAGTCTCTTTGTCAACTAATACTTTTATGCCTAAAGTGGTTTCAGAGTTTACTTTAAGCCAGGCTATTTATTTATTTATTTTTATTTATAGATTGTTTGCCAGAATAGTCCATCGAGCCGCGAGGAGCCTGGTTTCAATGGAGTCCTGGGGAGAAAAGCTCCATAAAATTACAAATTACAGATTTAACATGAGTAAAATATTAGAGAAATGTAATGTGCACAAATGAAGCAAAATTAAACAAATAGAAAAACACATATTAGTACAATGCAATGAGTAATATTTACAAACAGTCAAATGTTTAACAGTTTAACATATTAGCACAATGCAATAACAGAAACGGTCTTAATTTTTTAAGTTATGCTAATTCGTGCAGTTAATTTCTAGGCTACTGAATTGTACCATTCTAGGAGTTATGCTAATTTCTAGAGTTTATTAGGGATACAAAACAATGGGAGGCTATTGTGAATTATAGCTTATAGAGAGTAGCTATAGTGTAGTGAGATTATGTGGGGTGGGAGCATGAGCATTCCCATAGTGAAGTTAGGTGTGTGTGAAGTAAGGTTTTGAATGGTGGTGCAGATGAGAGGTGGGAGGGAATTCCAATGGCGCTCTAGAGAGGACATTAGATGTTTGCCTGGTGGACAGGCAGGCTTATGCCATTCAATTAGATTTTGGGAATTAGATCTCAAAAGTCTATTTGGTTGGTGCATTTTAAAGGTGGTGGTAAGAGAGGGGGTGAAAATAAGTTTGTGTGCTTGGACAAGTTGAATATAGATGAGGTAATTGGACAGCTCAAGCCAATTCAGTTGGTGTAGGACAGTGCAATGATAGGAAGTGGATCTATGGCCGGTTGCAAATTTTATTTTATTATAGCAAGAGGAGAGTTTAGTCTTGAGGGAGGATTGCAGGTTAGTAAGGATAGAGGCACCGTATAGGAGGGATGGGATAAGGTAAGTGTTGGTGAGGGTGAGCCTAGTGGAGGGAGAGATGTAATGGTTGTTTCGGTGAAGCATGCCTTTTTTTGTGTTTTTTTTATATTTACTTGTAGATGGTTATCAAACTTTAGCTGGTCATTGATCAGGACTCCTAGTAGTTTAGCATTAGAGACTATTTCGAGAGGAGTATTATTTTGACTGGTGACTGAGAATTAGGTTTTATCTAGGGTGGTGGCTTTGGAAGCAGTAAATATGAGTTTAGTTTTAATAGCATTGAGTGCTAGATGGTTGTCCATCATCCATTGCTCAGTGGAGGAGAGGGCATCTTGGGTTAATTTAACTAGGGTGGGTATAGAAGAGGAAGAGCAGATTATTGAATTGTCTGCATATTGGACAAGGTTGGCATTTGGGATGGCTTGGTAGAAATCGTTTATAAATATATTGAATAAAAGGGGGCCTAAAACTGAACCCTGGGGGACACCTGTGGGAGTATTGAGAAAAGGGGAGGTGGCTTTTTTCCGTCTGACTGCTTGTTGCCTGTTTAAGAGGTAACTGGTAAACCAGTTAATAGTGGAGTGGGATAGATTTAGTTTGGAGAGTTTAGTGAAAAGAAGGTTATGAGAGATACTGTTGAATGCCTTAGAGAGGTCAAGGAGGAGAGTGGACACGATGTGGCCAGTGTCACGGGCCTTATTAACTGTTTCTAGGAAGGAGAAGAGAGCTGTGGTAGTGCTGTAGCCGGGTCTGAAACCATGTTGAGTAGGGGTTAGAAGTGGGTTGTTTGAGGTAAGGTAGAAGTTGTAAATGGATGCATTTTTCGAGAAATTTAGTAATGGGGGATAAGATAGCGATAGGTCGAAGGTTTGTGATATTATTACCACCTTTATGGAGTGGAAAAATAAAGGCCTTTTTCCAGAGCTGGGGAACTTGACATTCAGCAATAGATTGATTTATAAGAATGGAGATGGGAAGAGCTATGCCTTCTGTGGCAACATTTAAGAAATACCAGGGTATATCATCAGGGGCATTGGAGCCGGGTTTCAGTGTTAGTCAAAGTTTTTTTTATTTTGGTTGTAGCGATGGGGATAAAGGAGAAAGGAGGAGGATGGGAGCAGGAGATGCTAGGGGAGGGAGGGATAGGTGGAAATAAGAGTGGGGAAGCCGAATGGGAAGTGAAGGATGATTCAAGTTTACTTATGGAATCGATAAAAAAGTGTTAAATTGGGTGGCTAAATCCAAGTCAGAGGCATCTGGACCAGGGCAGGGGTTTTCTTTTTTTACCAGGGTTGAGAAGGGATGAGATTCCATGCCAGAATTTTTGGGGGTTGGTGTAATAGTTGGTTTGGAGTGTAGAGAAGTAGACTTTGCAGTCTGAGATAATAAGTTTTTTTACTTTGTTACGAAGTGTTTTAAATTCATTAAGGGTGGTGATAGTTTTATTTTTGGAGTAGTGTTTCCAGGCTTTATCCCAGAATCACATGGCTAGTAAGGTATTTTTGGTTCGCTAAGGTACAGGATTTCTTATGTGTTTTGTTTTCAGAGGGTCAAAGGAGTCAAGCAAGTTGAGGAAAGTTGAGTTTAAGTAGGTAACAGCATTTTTAAGGGAAGGATTTTTAGTGTGTTCCAGTTCATTTTTTAGTGCATTTGAGAATGTGCTAGGATTAAAGTTTTTTAGACAGTGAGTGAAGGTGTAGGTATGAGTTCGTTGTGGAGGAGGGAAGACGGTGGGCACAAGTGGGGTAGTGATCACCTAATGGGTCAGGAAGAGTGCCATTATCAGAGATGTGATGTGGATGAGAAACTAGAATAATGTTCAGGGTGCTTCCAGTAAGGAAGTTCTTGGAAGGCATAGTTGATGAGTTAATAAGCTGAGTGAAGTTGTACAAGTTTATATTAAGTGAGTTTGTAGGAGATTGAATTGTTGACCAGTTAATATTAACATCACCCAGGATTATAGTTTCATTAGTGATGTTGTCTGAGAACCAGGAGAGAATATCTTCAATGGCTGAGATATTCTCTCCAGGAGGGATATAAAGGGAGACTATGCATATAAGTTTGTTTGTTTATATGAAGTAGGGCTGGAATTAGTTCTGCCTTGCCAAATTTGGGAATTGGTTTGGTATAGGGGGTAAGTAAGTGGGATGATGAGTAGAGGAGAGTGACTCCCCCCTCCTTTTTTATGTGTTCTATCTTTCCTAATTATGGAGTAGTTGGGTGGTGTTAGTTCAGAGCCTTTAAATGGGTTTGAGCCAGGTTTCTGAGATGGCTAGAATACCAGGTTGGTTATGGAGAAGCCAGGCATGGAGGTTAGGAATTTTGTTGCATATGCTCTGTGCACTTAGAGCTGAGAAACGGAGGGGTTTACCAGTTGTGGGAGGAGGATGGGATTGGGAGGTTGAAATGTGTGGGGAAGAAGGGCCAGGGTTTGGGTGAATATCACTGGTGAGAAGGATAGAGATGAGATGGCAAAATAGGTATTTGAGTTGCTTGGTATATAATCTATGGGGTGTAAGCTTTATTAGGGATGTGGCTAATATAAATGTGAGTAGAGTTTTTGGGGTTAGGTAAGAGTTTGTAGGTGAAGAGCATACTATTATTTAAGGGGTAGAGACTGGGTGATATGCAGGTTGAGGAATATGTGTGCATCATGGAGATTGGGTTAGTTGTATGAAAAGAGGGTGGTGATTTTCACTGAGAGGTTGAGTGAGATAGGTTAGGCAAGATATGGTAACAAGTAGTAGTATTTTAGTTAGAAGTGAAAGAGGTATGGTAGACATGATGACTATTCAGGATATAATGAGGAGTGAGTTTGGGATTAAGTAGATATTAGTAAAAATTTAAAGTATGGGTTTGGGTACCTGCAAAGGTAATAAGGATAGTTTTGTGTTAATGTGGTAGGAAGTTTTGGTGTAGGAGGGGTGGATTATAATGTCACATATTCAATGTTGGAAGTTATGTATGAGATGTTTGGGGTGTTTACTGGGTATGCTTCTATTGGGTAGTTGCTACTGTGTGTGAGTGCAAATGTATTGTAGATAGGTAGTAATTTGTAATGGGAAGGGTTAGCTATAATTACTTAAGCAGATTTGGTGGTTTGAACTCTGGTGGGTGTGGGCTTGGTCAAGTTTAAATTAGAGGTATTGGGGGCAGGTGAGATATGGGGGCAGGGACGGGAGCGGAGTGAGTCCAAAAGTAGTGAGGGGGGATGGAGCTGGATGAGCCAAGATCCAAGCAAAGACAAGTTTGTGTTTAAGAAACAATCAGAATTGACCAAGGATTGCTCTGAAGCTGTAAGTAATTTCTTAACCATTTTTCAGGTGGAAGAACAGGATAACCTTGTATCGGCAGGCTACTGTGGTCTCAGTTTAAATTAACAAACACACAGCGTTTGATCAGTTATGGATACTATTTGTTAACAGAAGGGAATAAGAGAAATGGAAGATGAGTGGGTGTGTTTGGGGGGGGGGGGGCTACTTGCAAGCCAAAGCGGAGTGATCTCCAGGGGATAATGAATATTAGCTCAAACAGGCAGACACATACACAAAGTTAACTTTAGCTGTTTGTGTTTGCAGACAGTTCAGACACGGACTGCACCTTTCTTATAACAATGTATCCACCAGTCGGATAAAAGATAAAGGTGGTTAGCAGATGAATACTTAGAGTGGTGTTAGGTTGGAGAGACACTGAGCTCTTCATGGGGCCTGTAGAGGAGTGATTGTAGGCTATGAATTTCCCTATACTCTTCCCATTACCAAAGAAAAAACAAGGGAGAAAGAATCCTTTATGCTCTGTATGTCCACAGGCAGCTCAGATCCTACTTGGACAGGACTAAATACTTAAGGAGGTTGATCAACTATCTATCTCCTATTATGGTAAAAAAAAAAAAGACAAAGTGTCAAAGTAGATAATTTACAAATGATTAACTCATGCATGTACTGTACCTTTTGCTATAATCACCATAACAAGCCACGTCTAGGCAGGAGTTTGGCTTCATATGTGGCTTTTTGGAAAGGGGTGTACATTATTTGTATTTTAGACGCAGAAATGTGGTCCTCTGTACACGCTTCCTCAAAGCATTACAGACTGGATTCCTTTTCCAGGCCCAGAACAGGCTTTAAAAAGGCCAGTCTCCAGGGTTCCTGACTGTTTGAATTATTTCCTCCTTCCAAAATGTTTTTAAGATATGGTAATCTACCCATATAGTTTAGACTACTGAAACAGTGACCTAAATGTTGAACATGGTACAGTCTGTGTCAGTAAACTTAACATGACAGTTAATGTTCTAACAGAGCACTTTGCAGTAGCTATCTCCTCCCTCCAGCCCCCTTTTGTTTTTTGTATATCTCACCAGAGTGTGGATAATATATGTGAGTATACATCCTTGAATATTTCTTTCATTGCTTTAGCACTCTCCTTTTGATGAAATAAGCTTTTTGCACCCAAACTGCCTTTTATAGTACTCTGCTCTAGCTAGTGGTAGTTTGAGCATATGGAAAGTGCTTAAAGCTTTGAAAGCTGGCTGGCAGTCATATCCTAGGCAAGGATATAACCCATATAGTTCAGGCTACTTGCAACAGTAATCTATTAAAACTTCTACCATTATGGTAAGTTTACTTGCACAACTGTACTTTATTGACTATGTGTGCTGGTAGTTCTGGTGCATACCAAACATCCAGTGGGACAGTTTGATTATTGGAAGGACATGTTCCTGGTGTGAATGCTGAATTTATTCTAAAAGCTATAAATCCTACTAATTTTAGAAAGATGTGCCCATCCATAAAATAATATAGCAATTACCCACCCCTGGGTGTGGGTAATGCTGGATTTACCCACGGTTGGTGTGGTTGGTCACGAGGGTGAAGCCCGAGTGGCCAAACAAAGCCAACCGTGGGTAAATTCAGCATTACCCACACCCAGAAGTGGGTTATTGCTATTATTGTTATTATACAATGACATTATTTAAGAAAAAAAAATACTTTTCTTAAATAATGGCATTGTATAATGCCTCCTTGCTGCCCTTCCGCAGCTGTCTGGTATTCTGCGGCAGTTCTGATGTATGCCTATGCAGTACATCAGAGCTGTGGGCAAAAGCAATGGAGAAAGCAAGATCTCCGTTGCTTTTTACAAACAGTTTTGCTATGTTAAATGGGTTTAACTCAGCGAGACAGCTTTAAAAAAAGCAATGGAGAATCTCTGTTGCTTTTTTTAAAGCTATCTCTCTATGTTAAACCCATTTAACATAGCAAGACAGTTTTGAAAAAATCAATGGAGAAAGCAAGATCTCCATTGCTTTTTACAAACTGCCTCACTATGTTTAAGGAGTTTAACATAGCGAGACACCTTTAAATCTTCGTTGCGTTTTTTAAAGCTGTCTTGCTATGTTAAACTCGTTTAACATAGCGAGACAGTGTGAAGCAACGGAGATCTTGCGTTCTCTGTTGCTGTAAAAAGAGTTATAATAATGGAAAAAGTCCGGGCGACCGGACCTTTTTCCATTACTATAACTCTGATTTACAATGTGCACTCTGACCAATCAGCGTGCATGTTTTTGAATATTAATGGGGGGTCGTTGTATAATAATCATCTGTTATTTATCAGGACTTTCATTAAATGTTAATTCCAAAAAAAAACTTCAAAATAAGCGAAAATGAATGTTTTTTTTTTTTTTGCAAAAAAATGTGCAGGGTTCTGAAATCTGATGGCAGGATACCATAGCTTTCAAATAATGAAGGAAGTCAAAAAACAATTAGGAATAGCTCCAGAAATAATCAGATGATGGGGTAATTTTAAAATATTAGTACCATTAACGTTAAACAATGACAGAATGAGAAAGTGAATTAAAATACATTTTCTGAAGTAAAAGAAGTCTGTATCTCTAATTATTGTCATTATTTATTAAATATAATTCACAACCTGTTCTCCAGAAGTCATCAATTTTAGGAGAGATGGACAGTTAAGAAGTATGCAGGAAACTAATTATCTTTAACAATGGAATCGGACTTTAAAAATGCCACAGCTGAAAACATGCTAAGGTTAACTTTTTGGCCATACTTTTCAGTATATATTTTTTTTATAGGTTCTAGAGGAAAAATTTTGTGTGTGTGTGTGTGTGTATATTTATATATATATATATATATATATATATATATCAACATTTGGAATAGGCTGTGTCATTTAGAAGTGACAGAGAAGATATGGAAATATTGCATGGAAGTTAATGGTCAAAGATGAAGAATTTTTCATTTAGTAGGGGTAGTTTAAGATAATTAATGTTGGTTACATGAAACAGAAAAGAGTAGTCCAGAAGCATGTAACAGAAAATGAAGATAGGCCATATTAACTAGTGGGATCAGACCAGAAATGCATTCTGGAATTTCAGCAGCAGGAGCCAACAGAGAACTGTGCTACATAATGCATTGGATCACAAGTGCATAAAGATGCTCACAGATGCATGCAGTGTCATTTTTTTAGAAAACATTTTATGATTCATTTGAAGATACTATGTCTATCTGTTATGAAGAGGAAAAAGTGAGTTCATAAACAGAAATGGCATGGTACGTAAGCTATCCTGTCCTGAAAACTAGAAAAGGTTAAATTTTCACTTAGCTAGTAGCAGGACTGATTGTCATGAATGCCTGTGAAAAGGCATCTCTACTGAAGGACAAAATCAGGGGATGAAATACACACATTATATACTGATGCTGTATAATAAGGATAGTATACTAGTACTGGATCACAAAAGGAGTGCTGGATAAGTAAAATGTAGCCCCACAAACAAACAAAAATATAAAATAAAAAAAAACAACTGTTATCAGTAGCTGTAGCAAAACACATTAAAAAAGTGTTGGGCAGAAGTGAAAGAGTACCATCAGTGAAACACATTGTGAAACTTGACTTTCACATTTAATTTGGCAAGTTTACCTTTTTTTGCTATTACAAGTCCATGACTCTGTAAAAATGTTTTCACTATTTGAGTTGAAGATGAGGAATTGGAAAAATAATTTAAGTAATTAAAGAAAGTCGTTGGGTGTCATAGTACAATATAAAAGGTGGGTGTCATAGTACACTATAAAAGGAGAGAAGTCATGCTTTGTGTTTATCTGGAAGTGAATTAATTTGAGGAAAAATATATAGAATGGATACAGGAAATATTCAAATAGGGCAGACATTCTAGGAAGTAGCAGATGAAGAAAGTTAAACATGCCCTTTGTGAAATCCTCTTTTTATAAATAACTAGGAAAACAGTACTTCCCTCTTCCTGG
Organism: Protopterus annectens; assembly: GCF_019279795.1. Taxonomy (NCBI): domain Eukaryota; kingdom Metazoa; phylum Chordata; order Ceratodontiformes; family Protopteridae; genus Protopterus; species Protopterus annectens. Next base: position 293,822,816 of record NC_056743.1, read on the forward strand.
TCAGTGGATTTTCCTGAACTGCACCTCTACTATTCTGAGCTGTATATACAATATCCCAACCAACACCTGTAAACAGGATCCAGGATATTATAGCTGCCTGCATTCACTGCAATTGGCTACATCTTTGATCAGTGTTCAGACTTGCTCATACCTGTTTTTTTTTTCTAGCCCTTCAAGAGTGTTCATCTCATCACATATACTAATGCACACTGCATTTAGATTGAACAGTAGGGACTTGCAGACCACTGTTTAACCTTCATGGTTTATGCATTCTAAACACTTGTTCTCATGAATACTGTTTGTTTGTCTGTATCTTACCACTGTCAGGACAGTTTCTGTTCATTCATTCTGTTCATACCTTTTTTTCTAGCCACAGGTATAATATCTGATATAATATTCTACTTTGTGTTATGGATTTAAACACCTTCTTTAAAATTTAACTAGCTTCATCTGCTGTCATATCCTGACCAAACTCAGTGGTGCGTCCCCCCCCCAAAAAAAAAAAATGGTACTGGTGTATTATCGCAACCACTTTTCTGAAAAGGCAGAAATGGTTGTGTTTATGCGAAAACTGTTTTCTGAGTTTCTTAACCTTGAAATGGTTGTGTAAGCAAGTAGTCAGAAGTCACTGACAGTGGCAATGAGCACCAAGAGGAGCAAGTTGCAACGGTCAATTTTCGTGCTCCTGGCGGGGGATTCATTTCTTAGTGAACTGAACATTGCTAAAGTGCATCAGGATTCAGCCATTTCTGATCACAACCTCAGCACAGGGAAATCATTAAGGAATATTCCATGCAACTGTTACTGCCCCCAACACTCATGACAAATACAGGCATCTGTCCCCAGTACTAAGTAATAGGACAGTGATCCCTCACAGACTGCTGTCTTTCTCACTAGCAGGACTCCTGCTCCACAGGTGGTAAACGTTCTCCCGCTTCACAGAAATTCCTCTGTTAATCACAGCCCCTTACATTGCTTGTAAATGAGGAATGACTCGCACATAATTCTTTCAAATTCCAAAATCATAGATGCTACCGTGTACAGCTAAAAGGCTTTGAAAGAGTCCGGTTGTCTGGGTGACTTATAATGTTAAGGATGACTGCGCAGCACCACACGTTTGTTTAGGTGGGGAGCGGACGCCTCATGGTATTCCTCTTCCTATGTGAAAACCGTTGCCACACAGTAGATCGGAAGACTTTACCCTCCCGTTCTTAGGTTACCAGGCATCCTTTCTGAGAAACACAACCATTTCTGCCATTTCAGAAATATGGCTGTGATAATATACAAATACCAAAAAAAAAAAAAAAAATATATATATATATATATATATATATATATATATACATATATATATATATATATTTTTTTTTTTTTTTTTTTTTTTTTTCAATGGACCTAACAGAGATGAAGCAGTTTTGCCTTCAGGTGCCAGGCTACAAACATTTGCTTAGCTGATGATTTATTTTGTAGATACTAAGCCATGGGTAGTACTTTTAGTTTTTCTATTCATACTCAAATATAGTGTGATCCAGTTTGCCTGCTTGGTCTTCTAATACCATTGCAGGCTTCATTTAACTACCCCACCATCACCACTAATATCTTTCTCTCCCCTTTTTTGCACTCTTTACATTTCTACTGAATGCTGACTCTTTCTCTCAGTATGATAAGGTTATGAAATGCTAAAATTTAAACTGTTGTCTTGTATTTGATTCCTATTTCCAACCTGCAAACTGTATGACATTAACCAAGCCATTTTAAAAAGGCAGTGGTCCATGGATACCCAGAGTGAGACATTTATAGCTATGTGGCATGCTTAGTTACTAAATGAATAATTAAATGCATAAATGGATAAACAATTATCTTGTTATATAGTTTCTCGGTCTGCCATAACAGCTGTTTCTTTCTGTGCATTTTGACTTCTAAAACTGTGTTTTTCACTTATTTACTACCGTCATCTTATCTTATTTTCAAATTATTCATTGAGAGTGTATTCCTTTTCAAGTCATCTTTTTATCCAGCTGCATTGCCCACCCCCACCCCCCAGAAATGTGCAGGCGCGCGCGCACACACACACACACACACACACTATATATAAACTATGTATTCATAATCTAGAGTACTCATTTGCTACTGTCTGCTTATACTTCTTCTGATAATTGCTTCTCCCCTTCCTTGTGCCCCATTTCCCCTATAACTTATTTATGTTGCTGAAATCATTAATCAACTTCCTGTTTCAACATTGTTTTATGAGCATCACAACTTTACACCTTCTAGTCCCAAATAAAATTCTGAATTTAGATTGCTGTTATTTATCTTGACTTGTATAAAACTTACTTTTTCTGTCTCAGCACTACAAATTCTTTCCTGGCCTCTAACATCTCTTAGAAAATCTATTTTGTTATGTCAAGGTTAATTATACCATCCCTTCAAATCTCTGTTTTCACTTTTTCCATCCTGTCTTAAAACAAGAATACCCCCTAATCATCATTTTCCTCAGCTGCTTCCCAAATGGCTAGCCCATTTGTTTTACCTCTCTATTTCTCTCTCTCTCTCTCTCTGTTTTACAATTTTGTGGTCTTTGTGTCCTTGTAAGCCAATAAAAGACTGGATTTGAATATTGCTTTCTTTCTTTAAATATAAATACACAACCAGTATACTCATCTTTACTATCCATCCTCAAGATGGCACAAAATAAATTACAAAATGGAAAGTGATTGTATGCCCTAATCAAGTGGTTCAAAGAGCATTCAATATTAAGCATTTTAAAATGAGATTTATATTACTGTTTTGAGTGCACAGAAAATTAGAATTTGAATGAAATTATATCTGTCTTACCTCTCTATTTCTTAATACACTTACCCAATAAAAGATGATATACAAATTATCCTGAACATTTCTAGGGATGGCACAGCGGTGCAGTGGATAATGTTGTCACCCAACAACAACACGAGGTTCCCTGGTTCATTTCTCACCTGGGGTGCCTTCTGTGTGGGGTTTGCATGTTTTCCCTGTGTTCACATGGGTTTTTTCCAGGTGCTCTGGTTTATTTCCACTTTCCGTAAACGTGCAGTAGGTGGATTGGACACACTAAATTGGCCATAGGTGTGAGTGTGCTTGTGAGTATAAAATACAGAAGAGCAGCCATGGCAGGGCTAGCCACCTGGTGATGTGAACCCTTGGCTCCAGATTGTCACTGTTAAAGTGACACCCCAACCCCTTGTGTAAAAATGGAAGAAAAAAAAAGATTGTGGAAGGATGGATCTGGTCTCTGGTCTTTTGTGACAGGTACAGTGGGTTTTTCATTTATGAATCATAATATATAATCCTTTACACATATGAAGTAAGCATTGTAAAAAAATATCCATGTATGTTTTCATCTGCTGTAGTTCTAAACCATATATTTTTGCAGTGACTGTCTTAATGGCTATAATCAGGTTTCTGCAGTATTCTTGCAGTGTCCAAAAGATTTGGAGTATTTCACACGTAGTGATCAGTAGCAGAAGACTGGCTGATAGATATGGCCTTTGACTATGCAAGTGCAGATGAGGAGTGACAAAAGTTTAATGCAGAATGTCTGTGCAAACACCAAACCTGCTAAGACTGAAAAAAAGCATGGTTCAAATCATTTATGCAGTTAAAGCCTTTATGTTAGACTGCTTAACAATAGAATAAGTGTGTGATCTGTTTTAGATCCTGTAATTACTTTAATTGTAAATGTTAAAAAAAGGCCCCATTTAGTTTTGTTTCTGTTACCTATTTTAAGGCATGTTGAAAAAATAGCTGACGTGTTTTGAAACAGTTATACAACATATTTTCAGTAATATGGCACTTCTTTGCATTCAGAAATGCACTTTAGAAAGACAGGCACATACACACAAATGCATGTAGTATTTCTTTCTTTGTTTCAGTAGTATTTTTGCTTCGCTAGTTCAGGCTTAAGAGTTTCTCTGATGTGTAGGGTTTCCTACATTTCATCAACAGTGAAGGAAGTGTCAAATAAATGTAATTTCCTGACTCTTTATCTCCATCTACTGGTTTTTTTCTCCTCCCACCACTTAGAAAGATCCTTTTTCCTCCCACTTCAAGTGAAAGGATGTCACCTGAGGAGTGCCACTGAAGTACCTATGCTAGAAATACCACAGTCTTTGATGTTTTCTTAATGGTGTGCTAGTAGAGAGGTGGCAAATCTAATAATGAGTTTTTGATGTTTAAAGGAGTAAGTCCTGTGACAGAATTATCTCTCTAATTATCTGTTTTACTCCTGTTTGGATTAGGTGGCAGAATATTCACTCTACTTCAGTGAGGTCTGTTTGACACATTCTTATAATGAGTTCCATGATTTGCATCTCAGCCCTTGCTGACACTGTCACTGCAAGTTATTTGAGCACGCATATCAGTTACAATAGCTTAATTTATTTAGCAGATTATGTACATATAATTTTAACAAGAAGTTTGTTTGTTAGAGATTATTTAAAAAAGCAGTATGTATCATTCTGAGCTGAGTAAAAATAATAAAATTTTTTAAATATGTGGATTTCTTTCAGTTTGCATGATCTCTGCCCAAGCAGTTGCTCTCTTTCAGCCATGTGTACTGAGATGTACACACTCTCTCTCATTCACTCACTGTCTAGCTTTCTTGTTTCTCTTTGCATCCTTGTGTTCATAACTTTCCTTAGTTTTACATAGGAAAAGAAATGATGCATTTAAAATAATTATTTAAAGTTCAGACACTTGGCACATGCGTTGTTCTGAATTATTATAGTGCATGTAACTAAAAAGTACCCAACAGACAATGTGTCATTTTATGTTTTTACAATAAATACATAGTGTATTAATGGGAATACTATAGGGAAAATTAAAATGGCAATTAGTTTACAAAATATATTTCTAAACATTATGGTATGCACCAATGTATTTTAACCATAAAATGACCATATTACTTTTTAAATTAAAAGACTAGTACTTCAGCTAACAATGCAGAGTATCTATCAAAACTGAGAATTACCTTTAATATGACACAACTCCCATGCAACATCTAGTATATAATTTCTAAACAGAAACCATATTTAAATGCAAAGTTGCTTTGTAAACATGCAGGCACTGCTTACTATATTATATTTTATAGAACAAGTTCAAATAACAGCTATAATGTTAGGTGTCCTGCTTTTACAACCATTTTTATTCTTGCTAATAAACAAATTTTAATAGAAGAAAGCAAAGCTAAGTATAGAAAACGGACAAATAATTGATGAAAAACTGAATTCTAAAATGTATGACAAAGCAAAAGCCACTCACATTCTTCATTCAAGGCTAGTGAAATATACAATTATATTTATTTTAGACTACAAGTCATTCTTGAAAAGAACTATTACAGCAATGTCTTACAAAGTTTACAATTCTGAAATTAAGTACCGTGAAAAAGGTAGCACACAAATACATTCATGACATATTAAAGATTAGAAAATCACTTGCTTTGAAACATTTGATGAACAAGATTGCCACAGAAACAATAGAACTGATTACTACTGCCTATGCATGCATCCAAAATAGAACTTCCTGTAGTGTGAAATCAGTTTAAAACTGCATATAAATACTGCGAAGAGTTTCATTAATTTAGATTATTGTAGGAATGCTACAGTAAGTCAATATTAATTTCAAATATGTATTTACAAAGTAGAATATCAAGTACAGATAAATGAACAAATATTTCTAAAGGCACAATATAGATGACTTTAGACAAAGCAGATAAGGGGAGGGTATTTTTTTTTTATTTCCCCTTATTAGGACACTTTCAGCTCACTGCCAGCATGTGTTACACTGTCCATATGGCATTCAGATTTATACAGCAGTAAAAGGGTTAAGTAAATAGGCTACTGCTGGTCAGTGTGTTCTGATAAACTGAGCAGTTCCAAAGTATTGCTCATGTTTTGTTCAGTAGTTCCCACCCAGTTGAAAGTGACACTGCCCATTTGGCTTTCTAGCGCTTTCAGAAAACCTGATAGGTCTCACAAAATTAAAAAAAAAATCCTTCAGGACCAGACCCCCACCACCATGACCACCACCACCATGTCCCCACCCCCAACCTCATAAATAAATAGGGCAGCATTTCTGGAACAGCAGTGGATATCAAGAAGGAAGGGATAAAGGTCACTCTGCTTAAGGGAATAAAGTGATCTATACAATTAAATCTACATTTTTTTATAAGAAGACTACAAGAATAAATGAGATATTTAACCAGATTTAAGTCATTGGCTGTACTAATTCAATACAAGTGAAGGAGTTTGTGAGAAACTCTTGGAAGATCTAATAATATTTCGCTAAATCCTCTGGACATTTCACTTTAGCTCTGAAAGATGGAGTTAACGGACACATCTCTTTGCTCATTCCCAGCAGATGACTTCTATGATGACCCCTGCTTTAACTCATCAGACATGCACTTTTTTGAGGATCTAGATCCTAGACTGGTACATGTAACATTGCTGAAACCAGAAGAACATCACCACAATGAAGATGAACACATTCGGGCTCCCAGTGGCCACCATCAAGCAGGCCGCTGCCTGCTTTGGGCTTGTAAAGCCTGCAAGAGAAAGACCACAAATGCAGACCGCAGAAAGGCAGCCACTATGAGGGAAAGGAGGCGGTTAAGTAAAGTCAATGAAGCCTTTGAGACTCTAAAACGGTGCACATCTACAAACCCAAACCAAAGGCTGCCAAAAGTGGAAATCCTGAGAAATGCTATCAGGTACATTGAAAGTTTGCAGTCTTTACTACGAGAGCAGGATGACAGTTATTACCCTGTACTGGAACATTATAGTGGAGAGTCAGATGCATCCAGCCCTCGATCAAACTGCTCAGATGGCATGGTAAGCAATAGGCTTTTGTCATTTCCATATGAAAGAGCACATAACCGAAGTACTGTAGAATGGCTGTTAATGGTATACTGCAAACTTTGTCAGGTATGAACTAGAAAAGGAAAGTAGATAGACAGATACTTAGACAGACAGGCTATGTATTTGGCTTTGTTAGTTTTAGTATTCTTATTATAGAATGGTTAGCTAATCTGCTTTATACATAAAATAATGGTATCCACATGGTATTCTCTTACTTCAAATTGTGTAATTTTATATTATTTGCACATTTTCCTGCAATAAATAAATATATTGACTGAAAAAGTTTTAATGGAGAGAATGACGCATTGTATTTGACGGTGATTATTTAAATATGGGAATTGTCTTGGGAAAATGTAGGTGCTTAGTACCAGTTCTAGAAAGATACTGTCATGAAGTGAAGTAATATGTTTTGTAGTGAAGCATTTAAAAATAACTCTCCGTAAGAAAAACTGAAATTCTGTAGTAATTTGCTTGACAGTTTAAAGATAATCCTGTTTTTCTTTTCAGATGGATTACACAGGACCCCCATGCAATTCCAGAAGACGAAACAGCTATGACAGTAGTTACTTCACAGAAACACAGAACGGTGAGCAGACAAATATTAGAATGAGTATGTATGCCTGTGTGTATATATTCAGTAGAGGTAAATGTACAAGTACCCACATGTGAGAGCACTCACACAAACACACACCTTAATTTTGGCATTTCGTTTTGAGAATTAACTATATGAGCAGAGGTTAAACAAGTTTAATATATGGCATTACCATACTTATCTGTCAAACAGTTTACTTCTACTTGCAGTATTATAGTGATAGGTCAGATTTACCCATTGCTCAATAAAATTTTAAAACATAAATTCATGATTACTAGCAATTATCTGGAGTATATACACAGTATATTTGTTGTATCTAACCCCACTGTGTTCTGTGTTTCCACATTTATAGTTGATCACTTGTTTAACATTCTGCCTTATGTACATTATATAGCACATTCTACTGAGCAAAGTTTGAGAAACATGAGAGCTACTTTCAGGGACTGTGTAAAAATGTTTTAGAGTATGTTAACACTGTATCACAAAAAATATATAATGTGGACATTTAAGGGAAAAGCATGCAAACCAACATATTATACTTTTTTAGAATGTAGGTCCTCAGTGCAGAGAAATATATCAATGCTGTAATATACTAGAAGCAAAAAGTAATACTGATTAATATCTGGTTTAAGAATATATCACCATGTTCTTACTTTTGCTGTTTTTGATAGCTCTGCATTACTACCTAGCGATTTAACTATAATAGTTGTATGCTTTCCTCCAAAGTTGGTAATCAAACTAAATTTAATTTTCATGTTCTATGAAAGTAATATTGTAATGTTTATATCAGTGTGATTTTTTTGCTGCACAGATATTTTAATGTTTCATTTCCGTTAACACATCATTATTTATTTCATAATAATGCAGAATCAAGAAATGGGAAGACTTCCATAGTTTCCAGCTTGGACTGTCTCTCCAGCATTGTAGAGAGAATTTCAACTGAGAATTCAACCTGCCCAGTACTGACAGTGCCAGAAACAGGAGCAGAGGGCAGTCCTTCCTCACCCCATGGGGGAAACAGCTTGAGTGACACTAGTACATCTATCCCATCCCCGACCAACTGTACTGCCCTCTCCCATGATACCAGCAACCCAGTTTATCAAGTACTATGAAATGTTTCATGCTTAGACTTAAAGAAAAAAAAACTGCTACATTCTGAAATCCAAAAAATATTCCTTCTGAAAAATTGAAAATATGCTGTGATGCTGGTTTATGCATTCTTTGGTGTTAAATATTTCCAAGTATAAAACACCTTCAAAATTCCTTAAGGCATCCCATTTCCAATAAGATTTGTAATCAATACAGTGTGACTGCTTATTTATTTAAAAATGAATGACTGTACAGTTATTTAAGCATTCATCAACATCAAGGATTTTTGTAAGAAACTGTTCATAACAGTTATAATCTTAGAAAGCTTCAGGTTTTAGTAATATGTTCATATTGTTTTTTTTTAGAGTTAATGTTTCATGTATATGCCTTTTGACTTGTACTAATTTGTCAGAAAGAAGCAAAGATGTATGAAGTTAAAATAATTCATTGGCTTAGTGATTACATGAAACTTTTAATGAAATATTGTTTTTGTGTAACCAAACACAATTATCCCCACTCCACTGCAAAGTGAACATAATTGCGGACCACTTTTTGTAAGAATTTATATGTGTATATGTGTAAATAAGATTGCTTTGCAAATCAATTTAAATATTTAATGTTGCTTGGGTTGTTGTGCTAAATGTTAACTTTATATATTTATACTGTGTGGCTTCCAAGATTGTTTCAACAGTATTCTTAATAAAAAAACCTTATTTATAAAAGTACAAAATAATCTAATGTCATTGAAATGCAGTTAATAAAGTAGCACAATAAACCACAAGTACTACACAGTCCAAAAAGAAGGAACACATATTTTACTTGATGTTTTTCTGCTCAAGGTATTTCATTTTGCTTCCTGTCATTAGCTGGATTAGCTATGAGAACATAATCAAAGGAGTTTTAGGTTTCTTAATGTTGAATCAGTTTTGTTACAGTGTTGCTGAGCCTGCACTTTTTGTTAAGTTGCTCTAGCTTTAAATGTTGGTATATATTATAATAGTTCTAATACAGGACGTTGAGAATTGAGTATTTAAAACAACCCCTTCACCTAAACAATGTTATTTCTAAAAAGAAAGTAAATCCAGTTTTAAATCCACCTTCTTCAAGAAATGGATTTATTTTGTTTTTAGTAATAACATTATTTAGATGAAGGGATTGCTCTAAATATTTGGAATCTTGACAGTCCTGTACTGGAATTTTGGTTTTTCCCGATGCATATTGCCTGCATAAGGCCAGGTTGGTTTGGAATTACTGGAGTCCCCACCTGTGAGTTAACCATTGACTTTTGTCACGTCAGCATGGTTTATATCATTATATCTGTCATGGGTGGAGTCTGAGCACGTCAGCATGGTTAAAGTTTATCTACTTACTCCCTAGATGGAAAACATTTTGAAGCATTACTGATTCTTAGCATAGTGAAAATCTAGACAGTTTTCTCCAGCACTTACGAGTTTAATAAAATATTTATAAATATGATCTGGCATGCTTGCCAGCACAGTTACAGAAACACAATATATTTTTTTTTGCATAGCTACTTTCTCCAGTGTTCTATCATTTCATATTTACATCTAAACCTTGTAGGCTATCCAAATCACTTGTAACGTCTAGATTGATTTTTTAACCGAAAAGCAGTACCAACACTGCATTTACATTCTTTGCTGTTAGTAAAATAATGGAGCTTGTATACACTTTTCAAAAACAGTGACACACTAATTATATTTGCTTATATATATTTTTTTCATTTTATTCTTGACATGGAGCCTGTTCAAACTTTTGCAGAAAAGCAGCCTTCTGTAGGTTGTTGCAGCGTGCAGCAAATGTAATCAATGCTTTACTATATCCATTGCTAGAAGAATGAGATATTTAATGACTTACAGTCTAGTTCTCACAAATAAACTACTTTTAAAATCCTGTTGTATGACAAGCAACCCAAAAAATTCTGCTGTACAACAAACAGCCCAGCTCAATCACTTTTAAATAGTACTTCCCATGTATGTATAAGAAAAAAAATATAGTGGAATCCACTTGTCTGGAACTTGCACTTCGTACTGACATACAATTTTTAAACAGATCATGATACCTTATTGGTAGATTTACTGTTTTTTTTTTTTTTAACCATTTTCTCCCTGTAGTACATTTTAACTTCTCTTGAATATTTTATGGTAAAAATAAACAAGTTGATGTTTAATTAGTCTATTCAAGCTGGCAAACTTTACTAAGCTGAAAAGTGAATTTTATTTATTAGTGCAGGGGCTTGTACATTTTCTATGGAATTACAAGACAGTCCTCTACAAGTAAAAAAAAAAAAAGTCAGCAAGTGTAGAAGCTAGATCACTGTGGATTGTGTCTTCACACTCAGTGTCACGTAGTATGGTATACTATATCACATGTCTTTTATACTGAATTTTGATGACAGAGATTTACAGAATGTGTAACTTTTGTTGATAGAAGCTTATTATTGAACAATCCCTGTATAGCTCTGGAAGCTGAGAGGTTTATCTACATAAAGTCAGCTTAAGATTTTGACCCATAATAACAGTGCAGTTCTGAAGTCTTCTGTAGAAAATATGTTTCAAATGATGTTTCCCAGCAAAGTTTAAAAGTATGCTTAAGACAAAAAGATATTTAATGTTACACTTTTTATGAGTCTTAATTTCAACTCTTCAGTTAGATGATGTTTTATAATGTAGTAGTTTGGGTTTATACCAAATATATTAGAGAATATATTATGCATTTGGCAGATTAATGTTATAGCTATATGTTAACTCTTGATATGCCATATGTCTACCAGTGCAACTATAATGAGAAACTGTCCCATCTTAGTAATGCTTGTCTTAGCTTGCTACAATGCTTAATAAACACTCTTCTAGGTTATTTTATTACACAAGATAAATCTGTAACTATTCATGCTAACAGCCTGGATTGTGAAATATTATACACATCCAGGCAAATGGGCAATCTGACCATTGTGGAAGTTTCAACATGTACTGGTTGGAGGCATACACTCGTAAATGAGAGTGTGCATGTCACCCCCCCCCCCCCCCGGATTAAGGGTCTGTTATATGCATTTATGCAAGTTGTTCTCTGTCTAGGTAGCAATCAAAGATCGTCTGATTTGTACTAGTGGCAGTCTTCTGCAAGCACTAAAATTAGACTGACATGGTGAATGATAAAGCTGAGAGGGGAAAGAAAACAAGGAAAAAGTCATTGCGATGGGATTAACCCGTTAAGAAATATATGTTTTTACAAAGTTAATTTTGATCAGGGCGTGAATGCAGAACACTTGTTTAAAAATCACACATTTCAAACATATCCTTTACAAGAACATCTTGTTGGATGTATTAAAATGAAAGGCATTTGGCCTCAAAGAGTTTGAAGTTAGTCTTTATTTCATGGACACTGGGAAAATATTTCAGCCCCTCACTCATAGGATATATGAGACTGAGAGAACTTAAAGAATGTACGAAAGAGAGTCCTCACTGAGACAAGAGCTTTGGCTTGCTGGCTGTAAAAAACAGAGTAATGGTAGGTATCCTTGGTATGCTGCAACACAGCAAAATGCCACTATCTGATAGCAGGAGAGTGAAGGCTGTGAAGCTCTAATGAATCACTCCATGTGCTTCAAAGTTATAAATAGGCGTGAAAAAGTTCACATCTTGTCCTGGAAAAAAGGTTTTCCAAATTCATTGCTTTATAATGTGCATAACATGCAATATATTATTACACAGCTTTGCAGAAAACATTCCTATGTAATGGAACACTTGCTATAGATAAATACTGTATTTGGAATGAAATAGAAGTATTGGCCTATTTTTGGAGACCTGTAAATTATAGTTCAACAGATGAAACATTTTCAGTTCTGATACTTCTGTTGTCTAATTCAAGGCAAATCATTTAAATGATTTTCATATATATATATATATATATATATATATATATATATATATATATATATACACACACACACACACACACACACACACATACATATATATTATATATACATATATATTTACGTATATACACATATATATATATATCTATATTTATCTATATGTATATATATAAAAATGTGTATGTATTTATTGTGTGTGTGTCGCTCTAAATATATCTGTGTATATATATATATATATAGATATATATATATATATATATATATATATATATAATATGCATCTGCATGCAGCTTAAATAAATGTCTAGCTTGGATACATATAAATAGAATTTAAACTTCAGAATGGATAATCATAACATTTTTTAAATAGTACATTTATAAATATATATATATATATATATATATATATATATATATATATATATATATATTTTTTTTTTTTTTTTTCTTTTGCTCTCTTATAGCCCTGTTTCCATTATTATTTCTACAATGAGGAATATGAGGAATTGATATGCCCACTGTACAGTGTATTATTTTTAGATGTGTTAACTAGTCAGGCAGGTAAGTGAGAAGTTATAGAAATGGTATTTGTAGAACTTCTTCCTAAGCCTACAAGCGCAGCTTTTAATTTTTCAATTTATTTTACTTGATATTATAGCTGCTTGACTGTACATACTCATCTGTGAATCAGCAGAGCTTGTATACTGCAATGCAAATCAGTGTTATCACAGGAAGATAGTGAAAAGTAAAACTCAGTGTTCTGCTCTGTGTTGTGGAATAGTTAACTTGATAGATAGAACTGTAAGCTGGAACCAGTTTTCTTTATTCAGAAAAACAAATGCATATAGTGAGAATATTTCTTCCATTGTTTTGGCCTGAAAAATCAGAGCAAAGTAAACTAACTTCCTTAGTCAAACTGGCATGTACTTCCCACTTTTCCCATTTGCTTATGTCCTCAGTGTTCCCATTTTTCCTTTGCCCAGTATCTCCCATCACTGCAGTTTTCACAGTCGTTTTGCAGACACTGCCTACTGCCCCCTATAGCTACTGCTCAGTTGTTGTTCTAGTACTTGTGTTATTAGTATTTAGTCAGAATGTACTGCATACATTTAATTATATCAACAACTGAGTACAACTGGAATCTATGCATTACAGACTGCTTTGGACTAATCTGGACCACCCTCAAAAAATGCATTAATTGTTACCAAACCACATCTTATTAGCAAGAATTAGGGATGCAGACGTACACAGAAAAAAATTCATTTGAACAGAAGTTCATTGCACTGTGCTCATCATTAAATCATATGAGCTGTCAAGCTGTTGCCAGGTACATAGCCTTTCAGTGAAGTATTTAGTAATGAAATACCTTAGATCAGTTGGGTCTGCATTGAAAGTATGTGTTATGAAGGCATTTAAAGTGATCATATATTAGGCCATGATTTTTGGGTTAGTTTTGTTACTCATGATGACTTTGCAATATACCCTAGTACAGAAATTAAAGATGTACAATGTGATATTTTATGGGTGCAAAGATGATCAATATATTCAAAACAAATTATTGCTAACAAAATAACAGCTTTCTGGTGGCATAGCATATTCTCCACTTAAAGTCATAACTGAGGATACCTTTTGTGCAGAATCGCCACCCTTTGTCTACATATTTTTTTTTTCTTCATTGACCAGTGCTGTATTTTCCTTCCACATCCAAAGACGCATTGGCAGTTAAATTGATGATAATCCTGAACTGAAAATAAGAGAGAGAAATGGTGAGTGTGTGTGCTGGTGGAGGTATTTATGGGTGTGTATCCTGTAGTAGTCTGGGGTCACATCTACAATTTGTTCTATGCCTTATCCCCATTGCTTACAGTGATAGCCTCTAGCCCCACTTGTATAAATAGTGTGAGTGGTGGTGAATGACCAAATAATTTAACAGAGACATTGTCTTCTGCTAGCCGTTATTTAATAGGAGAAAAGAATAGCTGTGAGAAAGAAATTAAGTACATTGCTCAGAGGGTATACCAAAGGTATCTGGGAATATAATACTGGAGCAGAAAGATTTGTGGTGGAATTCATATCTGTCATATAAACTTATCAGTAAGGAAGGATTTTGTGTTACTGTTGTGTAGGTGAGGATGGATTACAGAGATTTTTCATACACAATGACAGCGCGGAAAACGTAAGTATTTTGTGGACTTCAGCAAAGGGGATTAGGTGATAAGAACCCAATTACACTCTGTTACTTCCCTGTATAATCCACAGGTCCACAACCCTCAGTTTTTACACTCTTCAGCAGATAACTTTAGGTGCACAATAGCATACTAGAGTGCTTGAATTATGAGGGCTGCTGGAGATAATACAGTTGAATATCCTGCAAAAAGCAAATCATCCATCACCATGTTTCATTTCTGCAAATGATGTGCATTATATGGCTACTGTTTCTTTTACAACTTTTACTTGTATATTTGAAATTTGACCAGACTGTTGAGGACTTGATTGTATTAAGCCATTTGACATCCTCCCATTCTTTCCTTTGTAATAACCATGTTTTTTTTTTTTTTTTCACCAACTGTTTTTAAAAAAAATAAAAGAAATCCTTCATTACCAGGATTTAAGTCCATATTCATATTCTGCCCAGAGATGAGAAAAGAAGAGATGTGATTTAGTATTCTGAAAGGAAATAAAATGGAAAAGGCACAAATTGGTTGAGTACATATTTCAGCCATAAAGTGGTTAAAGTGTTTATAGGATAATAAATTATCAGTCAAAATTCTGATCTCACAGTTTTCAGACAATCTTTTTCCTTCATTAAAGAAATTGTATATTTTCACTCCTTTATGAGCAGCTCTGTTTTACCCATTGTACAGAGATAGAACACATCCTAGTATAGTTGATGAGTTTATACTGCATTTTTTCTGTGCAAAGTCTTTAACACACACACACACACACACACAATTATTTTCTGTTTTGCTGTATTCATTTTGTAGTGTTAATGTATTTATTGCTGAAAAGCAGAACAATTCACATTTATTATCTTATGGTATATGATTTTGGCTTCCTGTATAATCCCTTATCATATTAGTTCCATAACTTTTACATAGAATGGTGTAGTGGAATTGAAATGGTGAAGGGGGGAGGTAGGGAGTTCCAAGACACTGGATTTGGGTAGAAACATGATAGAACCTGCAAACAAATATTCATTAAGTGAGGTTACTACTGTCCTACAGTGGAAGAACTGTAGGCATATAGTAAGTAAGTTTTATGAGGATGATGCCGCTACTGCAAGTACAGGGTTACTGCGGTTATCTTTTTAGGAGTAGAGTGGAGCAGCTAATGGAGTCAGCAGGAGTATG
The DNA here is from genome assembly GCF_019279795.1 of Protopterus annectens. NCBI lineage: Eukaryota > Metazoa > Chordata > Ceratodontiformes > Protopteridae > Protopterus > Protopterus annectens. Next base: position 293,838,632 of record NC_056743.1, read on the forward strand.
GAGTAAAGGCAGAAGACCTGTAGTGAGAAAGAGAAGTCTACTCTGAGTTTTAACCTGAAAGAAAACCAAAGTCAGATGTGGTTGGGTAAGGGAAGACCCCACTGTGAAGAATCTGTTATGAGTAGTCTGGACAGATAAGTAGCACAGTTCAAGTTATCTGGGAGTTGCTTTGAGCAAAGTAGACAGGAAAATGACTGGAGCTGGACTGCTTCACTTGTGATAATGTGAACCAGGTACTTCCACCTTCAAATGTTTTTGGTTTCTGTGAAAGACTGAAACAAGGTCTGCATGAGAAGGAGAGCGGTTTATGTTTAATGAAGCAGTGAGGAGAGCAGTTATCAGCAAATAAACTGCTATCGCCAAGAGGCATTCAGAAAAACAGTTTGCATGATGCTGCAATCGGAGCACAGCCATCGGTACATAAAATGCTAAGAGTTTTGGATAATGCTGTATTTTTCTCTCTTATTAGAAAAATTACAGGACTGAACTGCAGTTTTATTTTGGACTAGCTTTTAGGACAATTGCGGGGCAATCTCAATGCACCTGGAAAATTGTTAAGAAAGAGCTGATATATTCCCATGGGTTACTACTACTCTTCAGTGCGTAGCACTGTAGGGTATCTTTTAACTGTTAGAGGAAGCCATCCTCAGAGGGTGGCATTTGCAGACAGCTGCACTATAAAATTATGGCAAGAGGCCAGGGATGGCCTTGGATGAAATGGCATCCTAAGCATATCTGGCATCCCTCTCACTGCTGTACAACTCACCCAGTGCCTCTGGCACCTTGTACTCTTCTACCATGATTTCATTACATTATTCAGATTATTTTTTTTGTATCCTTTTGCACATTTTGTCTTACTTTTCAGCTTTTGCCTGCATCACTTCAGTATAACCTAGCTGAACCAAATATAGTAATAACTGTGGAGGAGATAACTGAAGTAATGCGGAGGTCTGGGGGCTGCTAGGACCCCAGAAGCCATGGTGGTTCTAAATATTTTGAGGTACATTCTAAAGTTTTTTCCACCCAACATCTTTGATTCCATGATGCCTTGAAAAAAAAATCATGACTAAATGAAAGAGGTTCAGTTTTACTCTTCAGCTTTGTTTTTCCTGCAAACATTCAACACTCTAACTGGCCAAGAGTGCATTGTAATAACTGTAGAATGAATACTCATATTAAGCTTGGGTTCGGGGACTATTATAGATGCCTTGAGGTATATTTTATAGCTATTTTTCAACATTTTTATCCATTGATGGCCCAAAAATGAGCAAGATGAGAAATTCAGTATTACTCTCCAGCTTCCCTCTTTCAATTATCCTTTCAGCATGTTCCAACTGCCAGGAGTATATTAACCGTAGAATAAATAATTAAATTATCATGGTGCTATAGATGCAATATGGTGAATGTCAGAGGTTTTATATAACCTTTATCAAATGATGGCCTAAAAAAATCATGAGTATGAAAAGAAATTCAGATTTATTCTCCAGCTATACTTTTTTGCATCATTTCAACACACTCCATATTGGCAAGAATGCATGGTAATAGCTTTATAGGAAATACCCATTTTAAGCCAAGAGCCTTGAAGCAACATTTTTTATAGATGCTCTGAGGTGCATTTATTTTAAAACATTTTTCAACCTTTTGATCCAGTGATTCGGCAGAATAAAAATCAAAAGAAAGGGAGGAAATGTTTACCTTTTTTATTCATTCATTCATTCAACACGACCTAACACACCTTAGACTGTACTATTCTAGATGTTCTGACGTATATTTAACGTTCCTGCCAAACCTTTTTGATCCCATGATGGCCTGAAACAAATCATGATTAATGAAAGACCACAACATACCATGGAGTTACAGATGTTCTCATGTGAATTTTAATCTTTTTTTTATCCAGTAATTTGCCTGAAGATTTGAAATTATGGAAAGAACTTCATTTTTCCTTTCTTTCAGGGAATAAATAAGTTCTATGAAAGGCTCAGACTTCAAAGCTGCCAAAATAGTAGTTCATAATAAACTGAGAAGACAAATGTTTGTAACGATACATAAATCATATCTGCCTTCATTCTTCATCCCTACCCCCAAAAGATAGACAACTTTTGTATCAGTGAACCCCTCTGAAGTTAGATTGAGATGATAGTGAAGTCACAGATGGCAACAGCCGAATATTTCAAGTGGCTGCTATCATATAAATATACAGTATGCTTCCTCACCCCTACGACCCAAAAGACAGCCACTTTCTTTGTACCCTGTGATGTCAGACTGAGATAAAATTGGAAGAACAAACGGTACACAGTAACATTTGTCAGCCTATTGTCATCAGTGTTATATAAAGCAGTAGGCCTCCTTATCCTTACCACTGAACTTTGTCACCTATATATAGATTATAGGTTCATAGATTAGTACTAGATAACTGCCCTTGTAAGCCATTTTTTAAGTGTAGCCAATTAACCCATGTGAGAATCAAACTCTGTGCTTTGTATATGCAAGGAAAAATCTTAACCATTATGCCAACCTGTCTCTCATGCTCACTTTCATTATTAATTCTGAAGAAAGTGAAAACAAGCAGTGATGTAGTTCAACTTGTTGCTATGAGGTGGTACACTGTCCCTACTCAGGCTATAGTGACCTTCTATCCATACCTCTGATGTTTTTGATGAAAGTCAAAAAACAATAATGATAACACTGTCCCCAGCCTTGGCACAAGCTATAACAATTTTCTATAAATACTTCTGAGGTTTGATTGTAAGAAAGATTAAAGAAATAATCACACCATCTACAACCCCTACAACTGCCTTTGCACACCAGTGAGCGGGGAAAATTTTAAAGTAGGTGGGGTTCAGGACAGAGGCCACTTTTAGCACATGTCAAAATCCAGTTGTTAAAGTTTGGGATGGAGTTCTACATGTCCTGATGTTCTGCACTACATTTTATACCATATTTTGAAAAATAATGAATTGTTAAAAATAAGTTAACTGCTACTTGGAAGAGTCACTTAAGTGCTTGGAAATGATGTGCGTTCATAGATACAAATCAGTGATATTTTTCACAACAATAATGACAGTCACTGACATTGGCCCTGACAATCCAGATCTATCACAAAATGCACAGTTTTTCATGCATGCACACCCATTCTGACAATATTCCCAACACTTGTCTGTCCGTGTATCTATCCATCCATCTATCTATCTATCTATCTATCTATCTATCTATCTATCTATCTATCTATCTATCTATCTATCTATATCTATCTATCTATCTATCTATACTTTGGTGGATCAGGTTAATCCCATCAGGCTAGTAACTTCTTTTCAGAGCAAATCCAATGTGGTATATATATTGACTAGTGGAGTTTTTGCCAGTGTACTGGGAAAATGTCCCCATTATTTTCAGGAAGTGCCATGGGCTCTTTTACATCCATTTGAGGTACCAGCAACCTGGACAGGTTGTGGTCTCCTTTTAACATCTAATCAAAAATAAGGCACACTCAGGAGTACAGCTCCCCTAATGATACATGTCAGTGACAGCAATGGAAGCAGAACCCGATCACCACCTAGGTTGGGTATACAAGATCGAAGACTTCTGATTATCCAGCGCCAAATACAAGTAATATGGACTAGGGAGATATTTTCATTTAAACCAGGGATTCTACTGGCTTCTAAAATAAGTTGGCAACAAATTTCCCAGTATTCTATTTTTGACTCCCATTCTCCCCCCTCTTGGATCTTGTATTACTTCTTCCAGGATAAAAAAAAAAAAAAAAAAAGAAAATTTAGCTTCTTTACAATTAATTATGTGCTCATATAATGTGTTAGTAATATCCTTCTTTCTAAGGGATAAATGTTCATATATTCTTCCTTTTAGCACATGTTCTGTCTTTCCCACATAGAATGCTGGGCACTTATTGCACCGTGCCAAATAAATCAACCTTTTACTATTACAATTAGTATAACTTATAGTTTTTATACATTTTCCATACTCTGTATATAAATACATTCGGTATTACTGATGTAATTTGGGCCCATCTTCTACACCTAAAAGTACATTTTTTAGTTCTTGTACTACCTACATTTTTATATTGATCTTTTTGCAACATGTTTTTTATATTACAACTCTTTCTGTATGTAAACTTTAAAGGCTGTGTGAAGATCCCTTCCATATCAGAAAAACTGTCAAACTTATCTCAGTTTTTAGTTATAACACTCTTAATAGCATAAGCATCACTATTATACTTTATTAAAAATGTCCCTGAGTATTCATTACCATTTTCCTCTTCCATATTTAGGTTATTATTTCTTGATGTGAAATACTTCGTTTACATTATTTTTGCCTAAAATCAGACTATACCTATCCCATTTTTCACCACTTTTATTACCTCTTCAATGAGGCTATTAGGGTATTTTCTCTATAAATATATGTTTTTTTCAGTAAATTACACTCCTTTTTAAACTCTCCTTTTGAGATCATCCTTGATATTCTGATAAATTGACCCTTAAGAATACTTTTTTGTTTAAAGGACTGCACACTTGTATAATATAAAAATGAATTAGAAAATGCATTTTTTCTATACATTGTGGATTTGAACTGTTCGTTAGCCTCAAGTTTATGAATAGTAACATCTAAATAGTTCACACATTCTTTAGTGATGTATATAAATTTAAGAAACTCTAGTCATATCTATATAATTTAAGAATTCAGAGTGTTTGTCTTCTGTGTCATTCCAAAAAATGGAACGCAGGACAGCACAGTGGTGCAGAGGTTGCATTTTTGCCTCACAGCAAGAGGTTCTCCATTTTGATTCTCGGTTGGGGTGTCTTCTGTGCAGAGTCTACATGTCCTCCCTGCATCCATGTGGGTTTCTTCTGGATGCTCCAGTTTCCTCCCATGTTACAAAAACATGCATCTGGAGCATTTTTACCCAGGCCTCTGCTGAAAATTGGCCTTGTTCCAAGTCAGGCTTTCCTGGTAAACAGATGTTAAATAAATAGATAAATAAATACATATATCATCTGGGTACCATTTGTACATGATCCAGCATTTTTAATAGGGAGAATTAAAAATATTTTTTTCTCCCATATGTATGCAATACTATAGTTGCATAACTAGGAGCACAGCAGCCACCCATTGCCACTTCATTTCTCTATTTAACAAATTTAATCTCAAAATTAATAAAATTATTCTTAAGCACTATTTCCATATGTTCCAGTATTACTCTTAAATCTTTGAAATTAAATCTATCCTCATCCATCATTGCCTCTTCAAATCACTCCAGGCTTGTTTCATGTGATATCACTGAAAATAGATCTATGATATCTATTGTGACAAATGTCTTTATTATATAAATTACTTTAAATTTTTAAAAAAATCCAAGGAATCCTTATGTATTCCCTCTTGCTCTGTCTATACTGATTTTAATTTTAGATTTATATATTTAGTTAATGGATGTATTTTAGATCCATTTGCAACCGCAGTAGGCCTGAGAGGTGGCTCATTTGCATTTCTATTCCAAAAATTGATGGTATTGTAGGCTTATACATCCACAAGAAGTTTTAAGTATTTCCATCTATCATAGCCTCTGAAAGTAAATCTTTAAATGCAAAGTCTATCTTCGCAAAGGCAATATTAATTTCATTCTTTGAAACTCTGGTATATTTTTCTTCGTCGCTAAGTATTTCCATCATTTTACCTAATATATGCTATATTATCCATAATCCCCATTCCTCCTCCTTTGTCTGGCCTCATAACCCTTATAATCTTATTTTTATTTAATTTTTCCAGAAGTTGTATTTCTTCCAGGGGGAGGTTTGGACACGCACTTGTTTTTTGTAAGGCTTTTACTGTTTACTGTTTGCTATTATTATTAAAGACTTTCTTTCATTCCTGAGTTTCATTGAAAGATTTTTTTCATGGTTACCTCTGCAGTACCTTTTTTGGTGGTGTTGGAATTGCATTTCACCGACAGAATGTCTCTGGGGTGTTGGGAGAACTACAACACCTGGATAAAACCACAGAGACAGGAAGGATGTGCAAGCTTCACACAGAAGAATACAGAGCCAAAACCCAGCCAGAGCAAAGCATTGTGAAATGGCAATGCTACTTGCTGTACATCTGTGCCAGTGAGCAATTGTTTTAACTTGCATCCTGCTCATTCCTAACCCCACAGTGAGCCTATAAATGCCTTTTCTAGAGTCTATATACATATATATATATATATATATATATATATATATATATACATATATATATATATATATATATATATATATATATACATATATATATATATATGGTTCCCTATCAGAAGCCTGAAACACTATAAGCTTGAAAATCAAAATCCTGAAACCAAAAGCCTGAAAATTCAAAATCCCGAAAACCCAAAATCCTGAAACTCAAAATCCTGAAAACACAAAATGGACATACTGGCGTCATTGTGGCTTTGCTATTGTTAGCCCTATGGTGTTAGGTCATGCGTTGGGTTCAGGTGAGTGTGCGGTTGGTTTTATGTTAGGGTTAGGGGCGGTTTAAGTGTGTTAGAGTTAGGGCGCAGGTTAGGCATGTATGCAATAGTGACAAATATTGGGGTTAGGGGCGGTTTATGTGAGTTAGGGTTAGGGTGCGGGTCAGGTGAGTGTGCGATATTGACGGACCTTAGGGTTAGGGTTAGGGTCAGGGTAAGTTGGTAGATATTAGTGTCTTTATAGTGACATATTAGCATTATTTGTGTTTTCAGGATTTTGAGTTTCAGGATTTTGGGTTTTCGGGATTTTGAATTTTCAGGCTTTTGGTTTCAGGATTTTGATTTTCAAGCTTATAGTGTTTCAGGCTTCTGATAGGGAACCATATATATATATATATATATATATATATATATATATATATATATATATATATATATATATATATATATATATATCACTTTGTTTAAGTCTGATTACAGCGTATGTCTGTTCATCGAACTAAAATCATTGAACAGCCATTTCTCAAACATTCATATCAGCGAACATTTTTCCAAGAAAGGAAATGACTTGACCAACCAACACACACACCATAGTACATCAAACCCGTCAAAGTGGGGGACTGCACCCCCTTACATATATATATATATATATATATATACCAACTCCGAGATTGCACTACAGTGGGGAAAAGGGTAAATTTCCATTTGTTGGCCAAGTAATTTCCTTCCATGGGAAAAACTTTTGCTGAAGTGAACATTCAATAAAAGGCCATTCAATAATTTTGTTTCCATGAACAGCTGTTTGCTGTAATTAGATTTCGACAAACTAATATAGACCACTTTTTTTATACTTGCCTAACACTTCATCCCAAATGTTTCCTTTAAATGACTTGGGACAGGCTGTATCCATACACAGCTGCACCAACTTAGGAATTTGCTGAAGCAGTATATTTCCATCTAAAATCATTAGCATCATCCTAACAAATTGGCCCTTAAGTATACTCTTTTTTTATTGTAAGGGATGGCTTCTGTTAAAAAAATAAAAAATGTGTTGAAAAGTGGGTTCACAAAAATTTTGTAAGAGAATTTAATATACAACATTACTTGAATTAGCTTAACTATCAAAAACTCAAGTAATCTGCATTAATACTATAAGTGAACCTTAAAATGGATGTAGCACTATTAAGAAAGTCTAAAAATTCTTTGAGGTTAGTTTCAGTTCCAAACCAAAATAAGTAGGTGTCATCGAGAGAACACCTATAAAATTTGCAACATTTTGAGAATTCTACTGAAAAGGCTCACGCAGACTCTGCAACAGTTTGCTGTGAGGAAAAGGTTAGATATTATGTAGTCCTATCTTACCGTAATTCTTGCCTGATGGGTTCAGAGCCGATATGCAGTTCCGACTCTGCCGATACTAAAGCTTAAGAGCTTTTACTAGCTCGAGGCTGACCCCTATCCCATGGTGCCTCACGGCAATTCCCCAGATCTTGTTTGCCACAAAAGCTTTGAGGTTGTGTCTTACTGGCTCATTGGCTAAGTAAGTTTATTTACTAAATTTAGTCCTTTTTCTTGACTTTTACTATCCTTTTTACAGTCTTTAATACTTTATCTCTTGTGTGACTGTTATTGAAACTTTCTGACCCCTATTCTTCCCCCTAGGATTGTACAGCCCATTTAAGTTAGAGGGCCATAGTGCCCATTTAAGTTAGAGGGCCTTTCCTTCCTGAGTGTGTGTCTTTTATAAAAAAAAAAAAAGAAAAAGTTATATAACTCCTCTCTTCTTACTATCATTTGTCAGTAGTTAGTACTTGGTTATTATTGTTATTGTTGCTTGTCTAGATAGTCTGCAGTTTTAGTCAGTATGTCTAAAGAAAAGGATAGAAAGCATAAGGATCATTGCAATTCGGGGTTTAAAAAGTGCGATAGATGCTCACAAGAAATGTCTCTGACAGTCACACCAGTTACGTGTACTGTTTAGGTGAAGCTCATTTGCAAGAGCCCTGTACCTTTTGCAATGTGTTTAGCACCAGGGTCTTGAATGAGAGGAAACGAAAATTAATTGATAGGGGTCTTATGACCTGTTCCTTCCAGGAACAACTGGAACTCTGTTTGGCAGCTGCTAAGTCTTCAAAGTAAAAATCTTTGGCCCCAGCTTTGGAGCCATCAAAAAAAGACAAAAGCATCAGAGCGAAGGAGTTCTGGCTCCGATTCAGCTTCTTCCACATCGGTACCTTCAGTCTCCTTGGTGCTGAGGCAACCTTTGGTACTGAAAATTTTACCTGATATTGATGTGCCACCTTGAGATCTCCTATTTTGGAGAGGAGGAGATCTCCTTCTGTCTCTACCAGATCCTCCAGGAAACCATCACATGAGGACATTGAGCAGATGGTGAAGAGGTTGCTTTCAGATCTAGCTCTGGCAAGGAAATTGGCCCCTCTGGACCCAAAGGCTTTGGAGCCAACCCTCTTACCTGCCACTGTTCCTCCTCTGACTGCTTCGCTCTCGGAGCCTATTACTTCAGGTTGTTCAGTCTTGAACCCATCAGTTCCGGTGATCCAACCCACTTCCTCAGAACCGATTACTCTGTCCTCGGTGGCTCAGTCTGGAGCTGACACACTCAAGTCGACTCCGAGGGGAACAGTCACCTTGGCTTTTCTTTGAAACCAACCCTCCTCCTTGGTGCCTTAGCTCAACTCAGCTTGGCTCCCACTTCTGCTTCGGATCAGTTCCCCTTGCTAGGAGACAACTAGCCGTCTCCTTGGAGTGGAGGTCTTCTTCAGAGTGGGGAGGAAAGGCTTTTGAAGCTATAGAGAAGGCTTTATCTTCTGCTAAAACGATACCTTTGGAACCTGTGTCCCACCAGCAGCAGGCAACAACTTCTTCCCCCCTGCCACCCCCACAGTGTAGGGAACCAGAGGCCCTAGCAACCACCATTGGAGGTGCCCCCTCTTCCGAGACCTCCCCAGATTATCCCACTGGAGATCTCCCTCGGAAGAGGCTGTGTAAGAGGAAGCATGTTGACTCACCTGAGTCTGTCACTTCTGACACTGATTTAGAGAAATCAGAAGGGTCCCCTAGATCCCCCCTCTGAGGATGTCTCCTTTTCTGACATACTAGAAATCCTTAGAGGGGTGACCGGAAGACCTGTAACTCTACTGAGGATGAATCAGTGTATCATGAGGACTTTGGTTACTGACTTTCCACCTCCTGGGTGACATCACCTTATGACCAACTCTTAGGGGTCATATTGCGGAAAGCCTGGACCTCCCCAGACTCAGTGAAGCCTGTCCAGAGGAGGCCAAATAAATTTATGACAGCACCTAAGGATAAGACTTTCCTTAGCAAAGGAGTTTCCATTGATGTTATGGTGGTAGCAGCGGCCACCAAGAAGGAGTTATCCAAAACATCTTCTAATATCCATCCTCCTAACAAGGAGTCCAGGATGATGGATAGGTATGGGAAGCATACCCTCTCTTCAGTGGCATTTACATTAAGATCACTGAATTACCTTACTCATTTTACTCATCTTCAGAGGGATCTCCTGAAGGAGTTAGGAGATACCATCCAGGGTTTAGTTGCTCAGGGTTCCATGGATAAGGTTTCTGCACAGGTCTCCACCCTTACATCGATGAGTAACTCCTCCATGAGGCTGATATCGTACGTGGCAGATGGAGTGAGTAGGGCAGCCATAGCAGGAATATCTTTCAGGAGACATTCTTGGATGCATCTTTATAATTTCATGGAATCCTTCAAGTCTTCCTTCACTAACGTCCCCTTTGATGATTCATCTCTTTTTGGACCCCAGGTGAAAGAGACTTTGACCAGCTGTAAGCAGGAAGGGAAAACCTTACCTGCCATCGGAGTCTGTTTCTCCCTCCTATCTAGACCCTATCCCAAGGGTAATATGGGAGGTAAAATGTGGTTCCGTAAATCCCAAAAACGTTTTCCTCAGGCACATGGTCAACCCTCCCCTAGAGGCATAGGGGGAGGATATAATGGAAGACACCGCCCTCACGACAGAGGAGGTCTGCAACATCAGGGGGACAGAGAAACCTTCTCTGATTGTCCCTTCCATCGCCCCTGAGGGGTTGCCCTATTGTCCAACTCTGGAGGCAGTTGGCAGTCATCTATTGCTGTACCCAAGCGACTGGCTAACCATTTCACAAGATCGTGCATGAATGGGCATGCCTTCGCTGAAGGTTGGGCATCATGCTGGCAACTTGGCACCATAAAAAAAATCTACTGCCAATCATTAGCGGACCGGAGTTCCACTGTGGCAACCCCTAATTGGGAAAAGCCAAAAAGACAAACAACAAATTGGGTACACACCATAATATCCAGAGGTTATCTGATCCCCTTGTTTCCGAACCCCCAACAAACCGGTCTCTACCAGACGTACCACCCATTCAACTAGACTGTGCAACATCAGAGGTCATCTTGTTGCTGCAAAAAAGAGTCATCCTAGAAGTCCCCACAGAGCAAATAGGATCTGGAACCTACTCTCGATTCTTTTTAGTTCTGAAAAAGACAGGGGACTGGAGATCAATTCTAGATCTCAGCAGGCTGAACAAGTCCGTAAAGAAATCAAAGTTCCGAATGATTGCTCTACAGTCGATATTTCCCTTTATTGGGAAAGACAGTTGGATGTGCTCAATAGATCTCCAGGATGCGTACTACCACATCAAATTGGACAGGCAGTCCAGGAGACACTTGCACTTTTGGCTGGGAGCCAGTCATTTCCAGTTCAGAACACTGCCCTTTGGTCTCACTACAGCCCCCAGAGTGTTCACCAAATGCATGGCAGTGGTTACGGCTCACCTGAAACGTCAAGGATTCCAGGTGTTTCTGTACCTAGATGACTGGCTCCTCACTGCTACCACCAAACATCAGCTCATCAGAACCAGGGACAAGACTCTATCCTTGTGCGCCAGTCTAGGCATCACAGTCAACCTAAAAACGTCAGCCTTATCTCCTTCGCAGCACATTGTATTCTTAGGCTCAGAAATAGACACAACCACCATGTCAGCAAGGCTAACACCAGAATGAGTAGAGTCTTTATGCAGTCAAGTCATATCCTTGCTAAACAAGCAAAAAGTTCAGGCCAGAGTAGTCCTTCAAGTCCTAGGGACTATGGCTTCCTCCATCCTATTAGTTCCTCTAGCCTGTCTGCACATGAGGATATTTCAGTGGTTGTTATTTGCCCAGTGGTCGATGCAAGACCTTCCATTGTCTCATCAGATTTTTATAACAAGCACCTGCAAGAAGGATCTAACATGGTAGTTGCACACAGAACAACGTCTCCTAGGTCGTCAACTTGTTCCTCCCCAAGAGAAAGCAGTTTTGACCATGGAGGCTTCCCAGATAGGTTGGGGGGGGCATTATCAGGGAATGACAGTCCAAGGTACTTGGCAGAACCATGAAAACCACTTGCACATCAATGTTCTGGAGATGAGAGTGGTGCTGTATGCATTGCAAGCACTTCACAGCTCCCTTCCCACTAGGACAATTGCGATCCAGTCAGACAACATGTCTGTCATGTGGTACATAAACAAGCAAGGGGGAATCACATCTTACCCACTTTGCTGAGAGGCTTTAAGAGTTTGGACATGGGCTTTGGACACTCAACACTTTCTGGTGGGAACACACATTCTGGGAAAATCCAATGTAATAGCAGACAAACTCAGCTGAGCAATTCTGATGCCTCACAAGTGGTCCCTGAATCCAGAAGTTGTGAAAGAAATCTTTCACAAATGGGGCCAGCCTTACTGCGACCTATTGTCCACTCATCTGAACACATACTTTGCCCTCATTCCCCATCTGGGGATGTCACCCTGGGATGCTTTAGTCCACGATTGGCCCCCTGGACTTCTTTATGCCTTTCCACCTTTTCCTCTCATCCCAAAGGTAATACAGAAAGCAAAACAGTTGAGGAGTTCCCTGATCCTCATTGCTCTTTATTGGCCTTGACAAGTATGGTTTCCCTTCCTGTGGCACTACCTTTTGGAGGAACCATGGATTCTTGACCCATCTCCAGACCTCCTGATTCATCAATCGGGGCAATTCCATTCCACCATCCACAACTTCAAACTGACAGAATGGCTGCTCCAGTTCCATGAATAGCCAGATGTATTCCCCTATCCCATGGGGGTCAAACGCATTCTGATCTCATCCCATAAAACTTCCACTTAGAAACTGTACTCCAGCAAATGGAAAAGGTTTTCTATTTGGGCTACAAACCAAGGCTTAGATCCATATATATGGTGCCTATAGAATCGATTCTATCCTTTCTAGCGTCAATTTTTCATGAAGGAGCTGCAGCCGCTACAGTCAGTTCAGTTAGCTGCCATTTCCAATTTCCATTTTGGCTTCATGAGAAATCCAGTCATGTAACACTCCTTGTGCAAAACCTTCTTAAAAGGAGTTCTTCGCAGGCTTCCAATCAAACAACCATTAGAACCCTGGGACTTAAACTTAGTCCTCTCATCTTTAATGTCTGCACCCTTTGAGCCCTCCTCTTCATCAGACCTGAAATTACTGTCATGGAAAACACTATTCTTAGTAGCCATAACATCTGCTAGGAGAGTCTCAGAACTGCAAGCTATTACTATCAGACCTCCTTACATTATTTTTCACAAGGATAGAGTCTCACTCAGTACAAACTCTTCCTTTCTTCCCATGGTATGTTCAGCGCACAATCTGAACACTACTATTGAGCTACCATTGTTTTTTTCTGAACCACTCTAATAAATCTGAGTATAAACTACACCAGTTAGACATTCACAGAATTCTCAGATTTTATTTACACAGGACTAAAGAATTCAGGTTCCTTTTCTGACAAGAATAAGGGCTTGCCTGTTTCCAAGGTTACTCTTTAAAAATGGCTTTCGGATTGCATTTCCTTTGCTTATCAAACTGCTGGCAAACAATTACCCATCAAGGTCAAAGGCCATTCTACTAGAGCTGTATCTACTTCATGCGCTTTTAGATATAGGCTCCCAATTGATACTATTTGCACAGCAGCTACTTGGGCAAGACCACATAGTTTTGTCACTCATTACAAATTGGGTTCTTGCATCCTTTCGGTCCACTGTGCTGAAGAGTCTCTTCCCTTGAGCCACCTGGGATAAAGTTGCTAAGTATGCTGTCCCATCCAGGAAGAATTACGGCGAGATAGGACTACATAGCATAAGTTATGTACTTACCATAACGTTCCATGTTTGTAGTCCATCTAACCTACATTTTTACATCCCTCCCTCCAACCCCCTTCCTGTTTCTGGAGGATCTGGTGTACTATACTGGTGCTGTCTGACCTGGTTTTTAGTTGTTGTCCACCTGGCATGGATTATATTACAAAATGTTTTGTCTGTATGTTTACAGCTCTGATATTTCATACCTGTTATGTACTTATTGCTTTCTTGCAAACAAGATCTGGGAAATTGCCTTGAGGCACCATAGGAGAAGAGTTAGCCTCGAGTCACTAAAAGCTCTTGAGCTTCAGTATTGGCTGAGTCAGAGCCGAATATCGGCTCCGAACCCATCCAGCAAGAATGTAGGAAAGATGGACTACAAACATGGAACGTTATGGTAAGTACATAACTTCTTTTTTCCTTTTTATTTGTTGTAGTTTGTATTACTTTATTGCCTTTTTCTATTTTGTATACTATGATTTGTTTTCTTTGCACTGTGTTTTACTTGTATTCTGCTTTTAACTGCATATTAAAACTTGAAAAGAGACCACAGCTCTGTCTCTTTTGAGTCAGAAACTTAAATTTTTCTCACCCACTCTCCTTGTTACTGTTGTGTTATTAAACACTACTGTCTTTCTAGTTGCCTGCCTCTTATGTTAATTTGACCATGTATCTCATTTCCTCTCAACTTTTACTGGCTGGTGTGAGTAAGCACAAAATTATCATTTTGTGAAATCACTCCCCTTCAACTATTTCAATTTATTGGCCATCCTACTGTATTCCACAGTACCAGAATACAAACGTGCCCACCCCTTTCAATCTATCTTGCTGTTTTAAAAAGAGTGCATCTCCACTAAAAATTAACTTTTTAGACAGGTAAAACTTAAGTTACCCACTTTCATATCTAACTGCTTAGTACACACTGCAGTGTTTAGGATAAACCATTTTTTTCATCTTACCTTAAACATCTATTGCAAGAGCACCAGTTATTGGAGAGCCCATATTCTGCCTGTCAGTATTCGTCTTGGGATTAGTGCTTCTGTTTTTTCCTTGTGAGAGGAGTACAGTGACATTATTTCCTGGAGTCTGCTGATCACCAGAAAGCCTAAAACCTGCTTTATAGGTGACATATTGGAATCTGTGCTTATATTCTGATCCTGGTAAGAATAGGAGCAGAGTGCATTGATTCCTGACTGTTTCTGGTTGTAGATGAGTGTCTGTGCTTAATGCACCTGATTGGTCTGGTTGCTATTTGAGGCATCTACCAGTAAAAGGCTAGAAGCCTACAGACTATTGATCATCTGGGACAAGCCTGCGGATCACCAAACAGACTGTGGCCTGCTTCTCTTCTTAGGATTGGGGCTAACATTTTGCTTCTGGTGAGAGAAGAAGCAAAGGAGTATTGTATACCAACTGAGTGAAGCTGTGGTGAGACCAGCATTAGTAGTAGCCATTCATGCGACTCTCCTCTTTTCATCATTCTTAACAAGCTAATTTTTTTATTTTCAGTAAGTACTGCCTGATTTGTTTATAACTTCAGAATATCTACCTAAATACTTCATTCTTAAATTTTCAGGGTCTGCATATTAGTTTCCTTTCAAGTGTTTGGCAGTGCTTTATACAGACTCAGACACCTTGAGTGACATTTTTCCTGTAAAAGCACAATTGAAATTTCTCCAATATCTAGTTGCACACATGACTAGTTTGCAGTGACAAGCATGTCTACATAGTTGCAAACCAGATACTCCTGACAGTGATTGATATTCTCACTCCAACAGTCTAACCAATAAAAGAGTCTGTTGTCATGAATATGAACTTTCCTACTGTCTCCGTTACCAGCTTGGTGAATATGGGCATCTTGAGGCAATGTAGAAATTGTCTCATGTTTACTGACAACGAGTTCATTCTCAAACAAACTGATATGATATGTGAGAGATGTATTTACACACAGGAGGCAAAGCTCTCACATAAAAGTACTCCTAATGTCAATAAGGTTGTCAGTAGTACACATGCTGCACCCTTCATGCACAATTCAAAGCAGACATATCAATCCACATATACTGAGTCACTTATATGTAACCTTCCAAAACCACAAAGACCTCCTAGACAAAGTACACTTAAGAAATACCCTCAGCAGCCCAAAACACACAGTTTCAAAACAACACCCACATCAACAAATAGAGCTACATCTCATGGAGCCTCTACCTCTAAGCCCATAAGGCAAGTCACCACACAGTCCAGCATTCTAGTAATTGGAGACTCTTTTGTGAGACACACTGATGTCCTTCTCACCAGGCTGAGTAAGGAGGAAGTTGCTTATCAGGGGCTAGGATCCACCAAAATTACACATGCACTCAGGTCATTGGATCACAATTACCAGTATGACTCAGTCATAGTCCATGTGGAAGTAAATGACCTGAGATGTACCTCCCTAGACTATATGAAGAGAGACATCATAGAGCTCTTGGAATATGTGTCTCAGGCTGGTATGAGCTTAGTATTGAGCAGCATTTTACCTTCTCCAAGGATGATACCACAATATGAACAAAAGATGACTGACTTTAATAATTGGCTTAGTTTCTGGTATCATTCTAAGGGGTGCAGTATTTGTCAGCATGGAAGGAGATGGTCAACAGACCACACTGCTTTGCCAGGGATGGTCTACACCTCTCCCCTCTAGGCTTTCGAATATTAGCTAAAACATTGTCTTCCCCCATAGTGCCTTTTTTAGGCAATGCCAAACTGAAAGTACTTCTGACATAGCAAATCAAAACCAAGAAAATCAAAAGTATTACTGCTCAGTGCTAGGAGCCTAAACAAAAAACTCCACTCCCCGGAAGCTCTCGTTACCCAAGACAATGCTGATGTCTATGCAGTCTCTGAGGCGTGGTTTAAAGTTGCGGACAGCACACCAACAGTTCAAGGTTATAATGCCTTCCACACATTTAGACCAGCTACTTCACAGACAGGGACTGAAGGTGGGTGTGTCTCTATTTACATGAAAAAGAAATATACTTCAAGGCTGGTCAAACAGGACAATGCATGTGAGCTGCTCCATGTTCAAATCACCATAGGTAAAATCCAATACCACTTCCTTGCAAGGTATAGGCCCCCCTCTATGTCCCAGAAAACCCATACCATGTATTTAAATGTATTAGAAACACTAACCATCCAACCCAATACCATATTCATGGATGACTTTAATTGCCCCACTATTAACTGGGAATCCTATACAACATCAAACATACATGCACAGAGATTCCTGTATTTTGTAAACACAAACTCCCTGGACCAGATAGTCAATACACCAACCAGGGGTGCAACCATACTGGAACTGGTCTTCACTAATATAGAAGAGTGCTGCACACTCCCTACTGTAATGCCTTCCCTGGTAAGATTAGACCACAAAATGGTCTCCTTTGAAGTAAAAATAAACCTGGACCCCCGACTAAACCTGGAATATTAAGGAACTATTCTAAGGCTAACCTCCTGCTATTAAGTGACAACCTATTAAAATTTCAAGCCCCTATAAACACTGAGAACACTTCTGAATATGCATAACTGTTCACAAAAAACCCTGTACAAGCATTTGAATAGCTGCATAGAGTCAGCTGTACCCACTAGGAGGAAGTACAGAACTAACTAAAAAAAAAAAGCCACCCTGGTGGAATCACAAAACCAATCGTATGTATAACATGAGGAAGAAAATCATGGCAAAAAATAGGAGGTGCAGCACCCATCAGGATAAAAGCACTCTCATCAAACTAAACAAACAACTCAGAAGACAAATAAAGCCTGCCAAAGCCGTATTTGAGGTTTGTTTGGCCTCCCAGGCCAATGACAACCCCAAAGCATTCTTTAGCTATGTCTGCAATCTCAAAGGCAATACACAGTTGTGTGCAGAGCTCATTGTAAATGGAGCCACCTATACTGAGCCAGAAGATGTAGCAAACCGCCTGGCTCATACATTCAGCTCCAACTTTACTCATCTCTTCCCCTCACCATTCCCTAAGGAAATTTCATGAATTATAACTCCCCCTACTATCACTAGGGAACAGGTCCTTAATGCTGTCTCTAAGAACAAGAGCACTGCATCAGTGGGCCCAGACAGTATCCCAGGATGCCTTCTAAATAGCATGAAACATGACCTATCAGGGCCTTTGAATTACTGTTTAACTGTAGCCTCCAAACAGGCTTTGTGCCTCATGAATGGAGAAAGGCAACAGTCATCCCTCTGCACAAAGTTGGGCCATCTACAGACCCATAAGTCTCACTAGTCCTATGTGTAAAGCCATAGAAAGAATTATCATGGGGATGATCAGTAGAGATATAGTAAACCTCCAGACAGTGGGCTTAACCCAGTTTAATATCGTCAAGGGCAGATCATGCCTACTCAATCTGGTGGGCTTCTTTTGAGAAGGTCACCAAAGCAATGGATGAGGGCAGAATCATTTACACTAAATACATTGACCTGACCAAGGCATTTGACACAATACCCCACTCTGGAATTGTTGACTGCTCACAGATAGGACCCAGGATGTTAGAACTGGGGAGTCCACCTCTACAAAGAGGCAAGTCACAAGTGGAGTACCTCAGGGATCAGTCCTTGGACTGCTCCTTTTTGGTATTTACTTCTAAAAAGTCAAGGCCAATGTCAGTGGTCTCTGGCTGACTAAATTTGCAGATGACTGCAAATTAGGAGCTGTCATTGAATCTCATACTGACACAAATGTTTGCTAGGAGGGGCTGACACAAACAAACAACTGTTGCCATGGACTAAAACTAAATGCCAAGAAATGCATAATTGTATCCTTTGGGAAGTCATCTGTCCCTGGTAACTATCATATTGACAACACACCCCTTAGAGCTGACCCAGTAGTTAGGGACTTTGGGACACACATGGATAGTAATCTATCCTTTGATCATCACGTGTGTACAGTGGTAAGGAAATCATTCTATAGCATCTAAGTCCAAGGAAGTCATTGTTCCACTGTATTTGGCATTCATCAAACCTATCATTGAGTACAATTCTCCCTTTGGTATTTCCCTAACCAGGCATATCCAACAATTGGAACATCCACAGAGGTTCATCACTAAAAGAATACAGGGCATAAGTAATATGTCCTATGCTGACTGCTTCAAGGCCCTATCCCTGTATTCCGTCTCCTACAGGATTTTGAGGGCAGATCTATGCCTGGCATACAGGGCATTGTCAGGCCCCACTCTGATGGATTTCCTGCATATCCACAAAACATATAGTACCAGAATTACCTGTTCTAAAGATTTAAACCATGCCTGTGATATAAATAGGACCTGCTGGAGAGATAGGTATGTATCACAGAGACCACCCCATCTATGGAACAGGCTCCCGAACTATGTGAAGCAGAGTTCCTCCCTAACCCAATTCAAGTGCAACTTGGATAATTGGATGGGAAACCAGAAATTCATTCCTGGTGTGGCACCTATATCTCTAATGCAAACTGGTAACCTGTAAATAGTTTGTCTCCTAAGCCCATGCTTATACTTATCAAGGGTGTTAGAACTTGTCATAGATTCGGGATGCATGGATAGGGTTAAAAAGGCCCTTGTGGCCATTAGCCTAGTAAACACCTATGAATCTATTAAACAAATTTGTTTTCCCAAAAGCCAAGAGCAATATTTGATTAAATTGGGGTGCATGCCATCCCATAGCAATGCCTTTACAATTTAAGTAATACTTTCCTCCAAAGAAAATAAAATGATTGCAGATCACTGTATCCATGAATGAAATAATTAATCTAAAATTCACAGTATCAATAAAATCCAGTTGTGAAACAACTTTGCTAAACCATTCTAAACCTGCACAGTGTGGAATAACTGAAAACAAATAATTTACATCGATTGTAACAAATTTAAAGTCTGGGGTCAATAGGTCATCCTTAACATCTTTTAAAAATTGCCAAGGATCTTTCAACAAATAAGACAAAATACGCATAAGAGCATTCAGTTTAAAATCTGTAAAAATATTGAGTGGCCATGTCTTTGATCACTGGCATCTGCTATAACATGCACAGGTAGGTCACAAACTGATTTGTAGACTTTTACATATACTGAAAATACCTGGAATTAACAGTCAAAAAATTAAACATTACTTAAATATAAATCTCTAGCATTAGGTCTATATTTCTTTATGCAATATTCGGTTCATTAAAAGATGCCTGAAAATAAGTTTCTTTGTTCAGCAAAATATAATACATCTTATTCACATAGCTTCACAGTTCATAATGATTAACCTATCCCCAGTCAGGTTTAATGAACCAGTTCTTCTTGTCCCTGGAAATTATAGCCAGTAACTCCTTTTCATCTTCTGACAAATTAGATGAGAAATGCTTTCTCTTGGTATGTTTTCTCAGTGTATATTCGCAAACTTTTTCATACATAACTACTGTTGGATGCAATGAAGGGTTATAGGTATTATTCCCTTTTAAACACATTCCTGTCTCAGTGCTACAATTTGCATTCTCAAACACTAATTATAAATGCAACTTGCAAGTAAACATGTTTAAATCTAAAAAAAGTGTATGATAAAGATAAAGAAAAAGAAGACGACTAAGCATGGACAGATTTGAACAACCTGAAATAAACATTAGTGATTACTAAATCATTGTAATTAAATATGTGGAGATCATTGTCATTATGAACAATGTTAGGCAGTTCAATATTGTCCATGCAGTTTTCATTTACCTCCGGTTGTATTGGCAATTATGCCCTATCACATTGTCTCTTGTTGAATATTTCATCTGCCTCAGTGCAGTGCTATCACTTCTCCCTGTGTTTTAAGACTCCTGAATCTCTGTGTTATCTCCAAATATGTCTGGATGGCTAACATCTCTTAACACTATAGCGTTGGTAGACTGTATAGTTGTATCTTAAAAATGAGATGAACTGTCATATGTTAATTCATCAAGAGTGTCAAGATTAGTATGGTTTTGTCTGTCCGTTAATTGATTTTGGAGGATTATTTTTGCCGCAGGAGAATGTGGCAGGTGGTCAGAGTATGCAGTACCAGCAGAATAAGCAGCCTTCTCTCTAGAAAGCTTTTTTTTATTTTCCAGTTCCTGTTTAATTTACAAGATTTCTCACTTTCTCAAATGTCTTGTATTTGTCTTAATACTCTATGAATAGCAGGTCATTTCTCCTTTTAATCGATTTACTGAATCTCTCTAGGTAGGTTTCCAATCATTGTTTCACTTGCCTTAATCAAAGCAGTCATCATTTCACATCCATACCTACTGAACCTTTCCAATAATTATTTTTGTTTTAAATACACCTTTATTGAATTATCATCTGTATCACTTGTGACATAGGCAATTTTACATTTATACAAAAATAACCAAACTGTATTAAATTAATATTAATAAACATTACTAACATATATTGTTATATATTATATAACCTTCTTCTTCTTTTGGCTTTTCCCGGTTAGGGGTCGCCACAGTGGATCACCTGTCTGCTTATGATTGGCAGTGGAGTTTTTACAGTGTTGAGTTCCCAGCCCGACGCCCAACCTTCCACAGAAGGCACACACATGCAGACACTCACACCTAGGGCCAATTTAGAGTGTCCAATCCACCTACAGCATGTCTTTGGGATGTGGGAGGAAACTGGAGCACCCGGAGGAAACCCAGGCGACCACAGGGAGGACATGCAGACTCTGCACAGAAGGCATCCCAGCCAAGGATCGAACCAGAGGACCTTTTGCTGTGAGGCAGAAATGCTAACCGCTGCACCACCATGGCCGCCCCTTATATATCATATAACAAGAAACATTAGTCAAATCCTGCCTCCCCCCCCCCCTTTTTTTAAACTAGAAGCATCTTTATTAAACAATTATTTACTTGGTGAAACTGAAAATCTTTTTCCAGCCCATTTGGATATTTTTGACTGTGATGGCCTTTCAGGATCAGATTTTAGTGAATATATTCCCTATAATATGTATTCTGTAAAGGTAAATTTCTCTGTGTATAATTTCTTGTCTTACAATTCCATTTTTGCTGAAAAATTGCAAGGAACTTCTAGCGTGTTCCTGAGACAATTTAATATCCGCAAGAACAAAAATAGTCTAGTTAGCACAGCTATTAGTAAAATACCAATGCTTATTATAGAAAGGCAAGTGCTTTCACACCAAAAATTGGGCACTTCATCAGACCACATTGTTTGAAAACTTAAAAGCATCATTGAAATATACAATTTAATGAAGAAGGGCACATGCCTTTAGAACTGGTCTTGAAAAGACAGCATCATTAATACCCATTCCCTTATCTGCTTGCAAACGTAAAATCCACTTAAGTTCAATACATTCCATGTGATTAGGCACATCACCACCTCTTAAGTTAGAATACATCAATGGTAATACCCAAAAGCAAAAGATGTGCTCCCATTATATACATGCTTATCCAACACATTTGACATTTTATTTCTTTTTATATCATAAATGTCTTCCATTATATGCTCCCTTAAAGTGCAATTAGGTTTTCCTACATAAAAAAAATTTATATATTACACTCATTGATACATAAAATCCCTACTAGTACAATCAGCATAAAATCTGAATTTATATGCATAATTTACCTCTGGATGTACAAATATAGAACTGGAGTGTATATATATATATATATATATATATATATATATATATTTATTTACAGGGGTATACATTCATTTAATCAACAGTGGCATTGTCGACTCACTTATAGTCTAAAGCAGTGAGTAAAGATCTCATATGTGCTGACTTTCAATGTATGAGCCATCACATAAGCGAATTCCAGTTCTATTTTGGCATTATAACGTTCAACATAATAAATGTGGCAGCAACGTTGGTTGCACAATGTACGCAAAGTGTGATTTGCTCAGAACACACATTACAATAGGGATACGCTGGACTAAGTGGATTAGAACCCTCCGAATTACTGGTTTGCGTGACCTTTTCATAAAGTCCAGGTATGTATCTGCTGCATTGCACTGATACAGCATGATCTGTAAAGCACAGTTATGTAGGATGCTAATACTCTAATAGATATGTTCTTAGATGGCTATGGAGGATAATGTCACGTACAATCCAGGTGTGATTGGTAATAGGTACTCAACTGAGAAGAGTCAGAAGGGAAAAGATATGCTGTTTATTGAGGGGTATCAATATTATTTAGAAAAATGTGTTGGCAATAAGCACTATTGGTGTTGTACTCGTAAGAGTAGGGACAAGTGCAAAGGATACTGCATAATGGATTTTGGTAGAGAAGGACATTTATTGTGCAAAAGTAGTGTGCGCTTTCATAGACCTGACCCTGTACAGTCAGAAGTATGTCAGGTCCGTGATCGGATCAGAAAAAGGGCACATTAATCAGTTGAGCATCCAAGATAATATCAGAGATACTATCGAGTAACTCTACAGCTGTTGTAAGTGAATTGCCAAACAGCAAAGCATTGCAGGAGAGCGTGACTAGGATAAGGCATAGGAAAAAGGTTGCTATGTTTCAAGATCTGCAGTCCTTAAAGGACCTCCATAGTAATATGCTACCACTAAAGAATGGCAGTTTTGTAATAGAGCATATCGCTGACAATGATGAAGGTATCCAAATAGTTGTCATTACAATAGTGGATAATTTGAAAGTGTTGTGTGCATCTGAGTTTCTTCTGGTTGACAGCACCTTCCCAATAAGTACTAGGGAGTACCAGCAGGTATACACTATCCATGGGCCATAAGATTTCTCTGTCTCTAAGAAGATCCTACCACTGGTGTATGGCATATTGCCTTGTAAAAGTGAGGGGTGCTATAAACAGTTATAGCTGATGGTGTTGGATATGTGTGTGAAGCATAACCTGGAGCTGAAACTGCATATGGTGATGTCAGACTTTGAAAGGGATGCTGTGAATGCTATTCAGGAGACATTACCAAATACTGTGACAAAGGGGTACTGGTTCCATTTCTGCCAGATTATCTGACAGCAGATACAGCAGCTGCAACGAGCTAAAGAATTTGGCACTAATGTTACTTTTGCCGGTTTATGTAAACAAATACCAGCCCTTGTGTTTTTTAACCCCGCGTACATTAGTGAAATCTTTCTAGACATTGAGAAGGATTTCCCTGAATTTGGCCAGCAAGTATGTGTATTCTTCAAAGAAAACTATCTCACTGGTTGACCAAGGTGATACGGTATGAGAGGTGTAACCACTGAAAGGCATCTACCCTTGTTCGAAATACCATTCTGGAACCAGTATGACACCAGTAGTTTAGGATATCCACGTACACAGAATGCTGTGGAAGGGTGGCATAGGCAGTTGAGAAGCCTGATGGGTAAGCAAAGTTTGTTCTTGTTGGATGTATTACATGCCATCCAACTGGAACAGAACCATGTAGAAGATCTTAAGTGCAGATGTATGTCTGGGTTGCTTGGTGCCCCTAAGCGGCGAAGGTTGGATATAAAGGAGCGTGCATTTCAGAATCTGCTGGATAAACGGGAAGAGATGACATCATGAGGGTTTGTGAATTTGTTATCTCAGCATTGCTCCTTTACACCCAGATTGTGTTTTGTATATATTTCTCACCTTAAGATGTCATGTCACTGAGCACGATTGTTTGGTTGTACTACTTGTTTACTGCAATTGTTTTGGAAGACATGTTTCGCACTACATTCACAATGGCATTTATGTAAAAAAAATATATAAAAAAAATGACATGTTGGCACGCTACCTATTTGCAGAAGATGTAATGGCATTTGAACAGTTGTTTTCACATAGGACTGTACTACTTATGATGTCTGGGACTGTGAATACGTGTCAATCTATGTCCGGTACTGTGCACATCCGGTTATTTTGAAATCTCAAATTCGACATGTCCATTTATCAGCATTCGACATTTTATATGTTCGTATTGTGGTTTTTCTACATTCTGGTTCAGAAAAACAACTGTTCTCTATGATATCTGTCGATTAAATGAATGTATACCATTTACAGGCATTACAACTTCTACATGCATATGTACCTTTTCTATTAGAAATTGATATAGGTGAACTCTTCTTATAACATAACTGTTGTTTCAACAATGGAGTTTTTTTTAAAACAAAATTTCAGAAGGGTACCTAACAAATTGCTTAATCTGTTATCAACCATCAATATCGACCAGCTCCTCTTTTAATGATATCACATACTAAATTAATATTATTTGAATAAGTTAAATTCACCCCAAGATTATTAAAAGAAGTTCTATTGACATCATGTTTAGATTGGTTTCCAAATTCTGAGAAAAAAAGGTTTAGCATAATCTTGTCTATGTGTGTAAATGTCTTGAGTGACTTGGTCAATCTCTCTCTATCAGAATAACTTGTTTTTAAGTCAGTGAGCATTTCATCAAATGTTTTCATCAGTTCAAAATCATAATTATTAATTCTAACAGTTCTTAAAAACTGACCTTTAACAATATTTCTGTGTACATGATGTGGATGCATGCTGGTAATATTATTCTTTTTACAGTTTTTTTTTGTACATCTTATTTGAAATCAGGCCAACGTCATCTGTACTAATTAAAACATTTAAAAACTCTATACATGTAACAGAATGTTGTACTTAAAATCTTAAAAAATGGTGTAGTGTCATGTAAATATGTGACAAAATTATATAATTCAGAGAATGAACCTGTCCAAACAAGAAAAAATATCATTAGTAAAGCATTCATAATATCCTTTGTGATCAACAAATCTATTGGTGTGGAATATTTTTTCCATCTCTCATTGTACTAGGACCATTTTAGCATAACTATTGGCACATATTGTGTTCATAGCTACTCCAGTTTTTTGCAGATAGAACTCATTGTTAAAAATAAAAGCATTATTTTCCAGTATTATGTCTTAAAGCCAAGAAATAAGGCTAATCCATGAATTACTGTAATCAGAATGTTGTGAAAGAAATGTTCTTACATTGTCTATACCAATATCATTAGCATAAACTGTAAACAATGAATTAACATCCATAGTTACAAAAACATATTCATTAGTTTTAATAAAATCTTCTAAACATTTATATAAACTAGTAATAAAATGCTTAGTATCCTTTAGTATTGTTCTTACTTTATTTAATGATGGATGTAACCTTTTTTTCTGCATAAATAGACAAAGGCTCAGTTATCCATCCCTGACCTGAAACAATAGGTCGGGGGGATAATATTTTTATGTATTTTAAGTGAACCATATATAGACAGTATAGTTGGATATTTAACTGTGAAAATAAATCATAAAGTTGTTTAGAAATACGTCCAGTCATATGAAAATCATCAAGGTCTGAATGTACTTTGCCAATCAAAGATAAATTCATCAGATAACATAGAATTCATATTCTCATGATAGAACACTTGATCCATCACAGTTACAACCCCACCCTTATCAGCAGGACAAATTTCTAGGGAGGGAGAGTCTTTTAATTCACATATAGCAATATATTCATCTGTCTTTAGATTACAAAAATATTACTGTTATCAGATAATACATGATGTAAGTCATTTTCACTTGTTTTTAAAAAAGCTTTTAAGGAACAGTGCAAACATCATTAGAAAGCATAGTTTTTTTTAAATATTCCTAGCAGATAATCTTAAATCAATCAATGTGTCAGCCGTATTCAAAGCAATAGCTGGAATAAAAGGCAGGCCTTCAAAACATTATATTGTTGTGGTGTCAATGTTTTAGATGAAGTATTAATGACAAAGTCATTCTTTTTCTATATAGCTGTATGCAACAGGAACCGTGTCCAGTAACATTGGAGTTCTCTTGTGATTCTTCTGTCCAATGTTTAATGAACATTCTCGTTTGGTAAGATTCCTCATATCCACAAGTTCTGGTAGATTTAGAAAATAGGGGGAATAGTATTACATTGCCCGTCAAGAGATTTCTTGTTAATATTTGTAGCCACTGCTGTCTGCTGCTCTGTAAATATATTAGATATTTCAGTTCTTTGATTAACTGATTGAGCAGAAGTGTTTGTTATTGTATGCATGATTGTCTCAATACTGGGAAGCATGGTATCAAATTTTTGTGAAGATACTGTTTCAGTGCATGTTTTTTCTATCAACCATGAGAAAATACGTTCCTCCTGAAAATCAGTTGTATCTTTAAATAATATTCTATGCTATGAGAAAACACATCCCTCCAAAAAATCTGTTTTATCTCTAAATCATTTTCTATGCTTAGTTTCCTGTAACCATTTTTCAAAGGCAGGAATATCACAAAATAAAACATCTGGTTTCTGTTTGCATCTACTTGAATTATATTGAGTATTCAAAGTATTCACTAAACTCAGATTGTTTTCAGATAAAGATGCCTTGATGCCACAGCAATATAATGTTTTGAATAAAGGCTTGTCCTTTATTACAGCTATTGGTTTAAATGTGGTTGACACATTGATTTAAGATTATTTGCTAATCTTAGTTAAAAACTAATGATGTTGTGTTGTTCCTTAAAAAAAAAAAAAAAGCATTTTTACTCTAATTCTTATTTGATAGAAGCTATTTTAAAAACCTGTGATAATGACTTGCATTACGTTTTATCTGATAAGAGTAATAAATACTTTTGTAATCTAAAGACGGATGAATATATTGCAATATGTGAATTAAAAGACTTCTCCCTAGAAATTTGTCCTGCTGATTAGGGTAGGGCAGTAGTTGTGATGGATAAAGTGTTCTAACATGAGCATATGAGTTCTATGTCATTTGATGAATTTACATATAAAATATTAAGTAAATTTTTTGAATAACAAAGTATATTCAGATCTTTATGATTTTCATATGACTGGACTTGTAACTAACGTTATGATTTTTTCACGGTTGAACATCCAACTATACCATCTATATATGGCTCACATAAAATACATAAAAATATTAAAATTCCCCCTGAGACCTATTGTCTCAGGTCGGGGATGGATAATCCAGCCTTTGCCTATTTATGTAAAAAGAATGTTACATCCTTTATTAGATAATATAAGAACAATACTAAACTATACTATACATTTTATTACTAGTTTATATAAATGGGTGGAAGATTTTAGTAAAACTAATTAATATGTGGATGTTAATTCATTATTTATAGTCATTCCAAAAGATATTGGTATAGAGAATGTGCGAACATTTCTTTCACAACACTCTGATTACAGTAATTCACAAATTAGCCTTATTTGTTGGCTTTTAGATATACTATTGGTAAATAATGTTTTTGTTTTTAGCAATGAGTTTTATCTGCAATAAATTGGAGTAGGTATGGGCAGAATATGTGCCAATAGTTATACTAACATGGTCCTAGCACATTTGGAAATAGTAAAAAGTATTCTGCGGAAAATGATTTGTTGATTACATAGGATATTATGTATGGTTTGTCAATTATATTTTTCTTGTTTGGGCAGGTTCTCTTTTGGAATTACATAATTTTGTCACATATTACACGAAACTACATAATTCTTAAGATTTGAAGTAAAACATTATTTTACATATATAGAATGATTAGATATTTTAATTAGTATAGATGACTTTGGCCTGATTTCAACTAAACTGTATAGGAGTATTTGTAAAAAAAATAATATTTTGCATCATACCAACATGCATCCACATCATGTATGCAGAAATATTATTAAAGTTTTTAAGAGTTGCTAGAATTAATAATAATGATTTTGAATAGATGAAAACATTTGATGAAATGTGCACTGACTTTTTAACAAGAGGTTATTCTGACAGAGAGATTGAGCTAGTCATTCAAGACATTTAAACACACAGATAAAATTATGGTAAGCCTTTTTTTTCAGAATTTGGAAACCAATCTAAACATGATAATAGAAAAAGAAGTTATGTATTTACCATAATGTTCCATCTGTGTTGTCCATTTTCATTCTTCCTCAACCATTGGGTCCAGATCTGATCCTCAGATCTGACTCTGCAAATATTATAGCTCATGGCCAACTGAAACTCTCAAGCTCCTCCCTACCCATAATGCACCAACCCCTAACATACTTCAGATCTTGTATACTAAGATACATAAATAGTAACTACCTGAGTGATATTCCTAACAGAAGAACCAGTATCTGGTACTCCATTGAAGACATAATGGTGTCTTAATGGGATCTCATTCTTAAGTGTAGGATGACAAAGGCTGGGGATTGGTGTGTGGGAAATGGAGAAAAAATGAAAATGGACAAATTACATAGATATGGTAAGTACATGACTCCATCTGATGCTGTCAATTTTCATTACTTCTTCAACCAATGGGACAGAATCACCAGCTACCTTACACCCCAGGTGGACTCAAAGGAAGGATATTCCTTAGTACGGTTAAACCAAAAGCTGCTCTTCTCCTGAAGACCAGATCCAATTTGTAATGAGTAATAAAGGTATGAGGATTAGCTTAAGTAGTAGTTGCACATATGTCATCCATGGAATGGTTGACTAAAAATACTTATGATGTTGCCATAGATCTTGTAGAGTGAGCTTTCGAAGTTTTTGGTAATGGAATACCTGATTTATTATACACAAAGGCTATGCAGTTTGTAATCCATCTTGCCAATGTCACTTTTGTAACAGACTTGCCCAATTTGTCATTTGCAAAAGATATGAATAATTGATCAGATTTTCTGATGTCTTTGTTCTTTGTAAGTAGAAATGTAGCTGTTTATGAATGTCTAGTAAATGCAACCTATATTCACCTTTGTTTTCAAATTTGAGGAAGAAAATGGACAAGTTAATAGACTGATTGATACTGAATTCTGCCACCACATTAGGAAGGAAGGTAAGCTTGTTTCTTAATGTAACAAATAAAATAAAGATCCAGCCAACACAGCCCTATATAAAACACTTGTTTAATTTCACAAAGGGAAAAACAATAAAAATATAAAACAGATCATTTATCATTTATAGTACTGTGTTAGCTGGTTCTTTATTTTATTTGTAGCTTTTGAGTTTGTTAATGAACCAGCTTTCACCTGCTCAGTTTGATTCTGTTTCTTGGTTCTTAATGTCACTCTATCCTTATGGAAAACCAAGTAAGGAAAATTAGAGAATAATGCTTGGATTTTTGAAATTCTCCTGGCAGAGGTAATAGCCATTAGAAGTAATGTCTTCAGGTCAAAAATTTAAGTTCACATTTTGCAGCTGGTTTGAAGGGGGAATGGATTAAGGCTTGCAGAACCAAGTTCAAATCCCATGGAGGAGTAGGATCTTTGTAAGGTGGTCTTCTAACTAAATTAGTACCTCTAAGAAAGGCTTTGCATAACTTAGAAGCCATGGAAGAATTGTCAACTTCTACATGAAAGTTAGAGATTGCTGCCAGTTGAACTTTAATAGAGGATCTAGCTACCTCATTAAAAATTACTGCCAAAAATTCTAATACAGTTTGTGGAAGTGGCTGAAAAGAGATCAATACTTTTTTGATGCACCCAGCAAACAAACCTCTTCCAATTACTCTTGTAGATTTTTCTAGTGGAAGCTTTATAGGAAGGCAAAAATATATGACGGGATGAGAGCTTAGTTTGTCTGGCTATTAATAGAAGTGGAGAAACTACACTGTCAGCTTTAGGTTTGATATATCTGGGTGAACCATGTCTGTTGAGTGAGAGAAGAGGTCTGGAATTGGATCCAGAATCCAAGGTGGGTAAATCAGATGAGGCTAAAATAAGGGGAACCAAACCTGTCGAGGCCAAAAAGGTGCTACGAGGATTACTTTGCTCTTTAACCTCACAGCTTTCCATAGGAATTTGGGAATCAGTGCTATTGGTGGATAAGCACAGAGAAAACTGAAGGGCCAATTGTGGAGCAGACTGCACCTCGATGACTCCCCCCATTGGGGGAATTAGGGCAAAGATGCTGCTGCACTTGTTCAGAGGAGATGCAAAATGGTTGCAGCAAGCCTGGCCCTATTGATGGAAAATCATTTCTCGATTTAAAGGAAAAAAAAGACTCAAAATTAAGCCATATAGTAGGCAATTTAAGGTTTCATCCTTCATACGTGTTTCGTCATAACAGCCTTCATCAGTGGAATACCATAAAACAATTGATATCACCCCTCCATAAATAGACCCATCCACCAATGGAAAAAACAGCCCCCCCCCCACACACAAATCAACAGCATCACTTCCTTCAATCAAGTGAAAAACATGGAGATAGGGCAAAAATTATAAGATAACATACAAAGAAAACAACATAACACTACAGATGATCATTTAGTCCAGGTGGGAAAAGTCCCCCCAGCTTAATAATCCAATATTTTTCTTTCTTATTTAAAATACTCTGCCATTCTTGCATGTTATTTCTGTTACCAGCAATTCTGTCAATTATTAAGAAATGAAAATCTGCACTGGTATGTGTCATGCAGTGTCTATACAGCATTAGTATCACTTTTATTATGTATGGCACTCTGATGTTCTGACATACATATTCTCAGTGGACGAGATGTCTGGCCAACATAAAAAGCCAAACATTTACAAGTAGCCAAACAGACAATCCAATCAGTTCCACAATTCCCAAAGAATTTAATATCATACACTTTACTGGTAATTTTGCTGGAGAATTGTTTGTTTGCTCACATATTGACATGGAGAACAATGTCCACAAGGGAAAGTACCAAAAAGAGTATCCCCCAACAAAGTAAGTTGTTGATATATAGCACCCCCACTACTGGTATGCTTAAAATGGGAAAAGTGGGAACCCAATGTTTTGCCTTTCCTAAATGAAAATTGACACCTCGCCCCAATACCTGTCATAAACTGTCATTAGCCATGAGGATGTTCCAATGTTTGTGAATAGTTTCCTTAATGACATTGGTGTTCCTCCCAAACATTGTGATGAACCTGGTGGTATCCCTAGTATTCCCCCGAGTTTTGGCCTTATATTCTAATAATGACATCCTGTCATGAGTATTGGCCCAATTGCTGGCAGAAATGATGTCAAAGACCCTGTATCCCCTAGTTTGGAATCTGTTGCAGAGATCCTATTGGGAAGAGTCATATTCATCCTGAGTAGAAGCAATTCTCTTCATATGTAAAAATTGGGATCTTGGGATGTTGCGTATAGTATGGCTGGGGTGCAAGCTGGTAGCATGAAGCAAGCTGTTATATTGGGGGCGTTTCTGAAAAACCTTTGTACTAAGAGTATTGTTCAAATTTCTCTGGAGAGTGACATCCAAGAAGTTGATTTGGTTGCTGTCAGAGCTGACAGTGAACTCTATGCTCCATTTGTTATCTTTAAGGTATTGAACAAATTCAAGAAGAAATCCCATATCAGCCCACCATACCATCCAACAATCATCCAGATATCTCCGCCAGATGTCAATTTCGTCAATATATAAATTATGGGAGGGATCATATATTAGTTGCTCTTCCAGAAAGGCCATGAACAAATCCGCATAGATTGGTGCAAAGGACGCACCCATTGCAGTGCCCTGAATCTGCCAAAAGCATTACCCCTGAAAATAAAATGCTTTTTTATTTAGCACATGCTCAGCCATACATAGAAGTAGAGTATTAAGTCCAGCTGGATATAAGTTGGCACGATCCAGCCAGAATTGTAAGGCCTAATGGGGGATGTTGGTATACAGAGCCTCGACATCAAGGATACAAAGAAGCCACCCAGATTCTAGTTGTGTATCAGACAATATTTTCAGGAACTGTGCGGTGTCCTGTACGTGTGCCCTAATCAGATCCAACAATGGTTTCAGATATTGAGTCAGAAAGGCTGAGAGAGGTTTAGTCAATGAACCTATCCCTGAAACAATAGGCTGACCTGATGGCTTTGTCAATGGTTTATAAATTTTAGGCAAAAGATACATAATCTGCTTCTGGGGATCCCCAACAGTTAAATGAGATTTAACTGTCTCAGAGATGATGCCCTTATCAACAGCCTCACTTAAAAATGAATCACTGTCTTTCTTAAAGTTAGGTGTAGGATCTATGGGCATAGCCATATAATGGTGTGGGTTGGACAACTGTCCCTTACCCACACTAAGATAATAATCTGTACCCAATATGATTACTGCCCCTCCCTTCTCCACAGGTACAATAACAGTCTTACAATTATCCTTTAACTCCTGTAATGTTTTACTTTCCCCAGTTGTTAAATTATGACCCAATACTAAAAAAAAATTACCAGTGTTGAAATGTATATCCCTAAGGACAGCCTGTAAAAATATGGACACATGTTTGTTCATGGGTGGCTGGAAATCAGACTTAAGGAATCTAAACTAAGTAGACCTTTGAGAATTATCAGCGGAAAAAAACAATTTGAGATTAAGTCTACGGCAAAAGTCATACAGGTCAGATACCATACAGTCTTCACCCACAAAAAATCCGGGCACAAAATTCAAACTTTTATTAAGGAGCTGCTTCTGTTCTTGTATTAAAATCACATAGGATATATTCAAAACATTACAATTACTATCATTTAGTGCGACATCAAGGTCTGTAGTAATCCATCCACCGTAACTATTCCTGTTCCTGTGTTTCCTCCCACCGCTGCCTCCTGCTGTACCTAAAGGGAGATCCACATTGCATTGCTTTTTGGGAGTGGGTGATTCCCGGGTGCTGGCACTATCAATATCAGTGACTGAGGACTCCTCAGCTGATGTACTACTATAATAAGTATCTGTCTTTCTTAAAATGGACCTAGGTCTCTTCCTACTATTGGCCCCAACTAGCCTAGTGGTCTCAACAAATTTGACATTTTTGGATACCTCAAATGGTTTGCCCCTATGGTAGTACGTTACATCCCTGTTGAACTTTCATATTTTTTGTCCCGTATTTGCGTTTCAAAGGTAAGTAGCTCCTTTGATAACTTGTTTAGACAAACAACATACTGAGGTTGACCCTCATATCTTTTTGTTTCATCATAAAGCTTCTTCACTTCTACAATATTTGTGTCATCTGCTCATAATATGAGCTAAGGATATGAACAAAGGACATGGAAGCCTGCCGAAGTGCCAGGTTCAAATCCTTAAGTAGTTCATCATCCATCTTGCCCACTAGGGGCTGTATGCAGACCCCGAGTCCTCTGGGCATAATTTCCTTGTTCTGATAGGCTCTGAAAAGCTTCAGATGCCATATATTCATTCTGAGGGTTTTCATCCCCCTACCATGCTTGTTGAATGCCAGATTGCAGCCATCAACTGGATCTGTATTGAGAACATCCTTATCAGTACCACTCTCATTCATAATCCCAAACACTCATATCATTTTTGTCGGCACATAAATCATTCAAGATAGTTTCAAGATCCATGACCATAAGCTCACAATCCAACCAAATAATGTTCCAGCACAATACAATAGCAAAGATCGTACCAGAGGATCAGTAATCTGCCCAACAAATGCCACCAAAGTAAACACTTATCCAAACAGTATAAATGTGTATATTTCTCCTAAAAATGGAACCCCCAAAAATGGATGCAATATGAAAGTTCAACAGGGAGAACAGTCCCAAAATAAGTAAAAATACAATCACAATGCTTGTTGAGATCAGAGGTCCAGAGGCCAGTAGGTAAGAGAGGACCAATCAAAATAGTGAATTTGCAAAAGATTCAGTACTAGACTGTAATTAGTCGACTCATACACTAAACAAAATGTTTATAAAACAACTAAAGCCCCTTCAAATTGGTAAACCAATGTAGATGAAAACAAATGTAGATGAAATACTATTGATGTATTGTAGAAATCCGATTATCTAAATAAATTTTTGCCAATATTAATTCCCTACCTAAACCATTAATTCGGCACAGTATATCTACATAAATTAAGCACCATAAAAGATGTCAAATGTGTAGAAATACTTCATGAAAAAAGGGAATCCGGATACCAGAAAGCCATATAATCAGCCCAGGGTTGCCAGACGTCCCTATTTGGGCGGACTGTCCCGAGATCAGCAGCCTGATCCCGAGTCCCACCCTGCCGGTTTAAATCCCGGCCAGCCTCCGCTTTGTTTTTTTTTTTTTTTTTTGTTGATTGGCCCATATACCTGGCATACGGGCCAATCAAAAATCGCTAAACACGGAGCTTCTTGTGTTCCTCATTAAACAGAAGTAGCTCTGTGTTTAACGATTTTTAATTGGCCCGTATGCCGGTATATGGGCTAATCAAAAATCGCTAAACACGGAGCTACTTCTGTTGAATGCGGAACTGCAATGTTACTCATTAAACACGAGAAGCTCCGTGTTTAGCAATTTTTGATTGGCCTGTATGCCGGTATATGGGCCAATCAAAAATCGCTAAACACGGAGCTACTTGTGTTGAATGCGGAACTGCAATGCATTAAACACGAGAAGCTCCGTGTTTAGTGCAGAGCTACTGTTCTTTAATTTTTTTTTTTTTTGGTCCCTACCTGGCTGGTTGGAAATCTGGCAACCCTGAATCAGCCCTTCAACTAGTTGTATTACTTTCAAATATCTAAAAATAAAACAATGTGCAGGCTTTAAAGTTGTTGACAAACTGCTCCCAGTTGTATCCAAATCCAAAACCCATAAGATGTTCCATATTAAACTCCAATGTCAATCACGACTGTAAAAATGGCATCCACCCACTCCATAATTATATACATAATTTATTTGTGTGCGGTTCCTGATTTGGTTCAGCCCTGAACTTGCCATACATGCAGAGCTCTTCCACTACTGGAAAACCACTTCTGTCATTTTTATGTTGTGAGACCACTCTTGAGTTAGAAGAAGAACGGGCCTGCTCAGTTTGTCTGCTATCACACTGGACTTCCCAAAAATATGCATTTCTATCAAAAAGAGGTTGGATGACACTGCCCATTGCCACACTGTGAGGGCTTCTTAGCACAAAG
The DNA here is from genome assembly GCF_019279795.1 of Protopterus annectens. Classification (NCBI taxonomy): domain Eukaryota; kingdom Metazoa; phylum Chordata; order Ceratodontiformes; family Protopteridae; genus Protopterus; species Protopterus annectens. Next base: position 293,874,102 of record NC_056743.1, read on the forward strand.
GATACAACATGGTTCCTCCTTGCTTGTTCTTGTACCAAACTACTGACATATTGTCCATTTGGTTTGCAATTGTTCCCAGAGGTAGAGCGACATTAAGAGCACTGCTATCATCTTAAGAACATATATATGCAAATAGGCATCTTTGGGGGACCAGGTGCCTTGGACTGTTTTCCCCAGGAAGTGCCCCCCACCCAAACTGGGAAGCATCTGTGGTCACTTTGGCTTTGGACTGAAAGAAAATGAATGGACGGCCTTGTAAAAGCTGGTCTGACCTTATTCACCACAAAAGGTACTTTTTGCATGTCTGTGTGATCCTTATTTGAACTTGATAAAGACTTGACCATTAGGATGCTGGATAATTCTAATATGATATCTTGCCAGGTGAAAAGTAATTATGGCTGCTGACATTGATCGCAAGGCTTGAAGAATTAGTCAAAATGATATTTTGGTTGTGTAAATAATTTTTGTGACTTGTAATCTCAAAGTTTGAACCCTTTTTATGGGAAGTGAGGCTGTCACAGATGCTGTATTTAAATGTGCTCCTATGAATTCCAGTGTTTGTGATGAAAGCAACTGAGATTTATTGCTTTTTATTGGGATTCCCAGAATGGAGTAAGTTCGGAGTACCTGTTTGCTTGCTATTATGAGTAGATGCCTAGTCGGAGTGGTAATAAGCCATTTGTCTAAATACAAAAACACCTGGAATCCCTGTGGTCTCAAGTGAGCTGCCACCACTGCCTTGCATTTGGTGAACACTATGTGGGCTGTGGTGAGACCAAAGGGCAGAGCTCTGAACTGATAACGACTGACTCCCAGACAGAAGTGTAAGAACCTTGTGGACGGCCTGTTCATTTTTATGTGATAGTACACATCTTGAAGGTCTATCGAGCACATCCAATCATCCTTACCTAGAAAAGGCAGAATGGACTGAACTGTGACCATCTGAAACTTTGAACTGATTTTTTTTCATTTGCTGAAATCCAGAATTGGTCTCCAGTTCCCTTTTTTTTTAACACTAAAAAGAATCTTGAGTAAGTTCTGGATCCTTTCTGGTCTGGTGAGATTTCTTGGTTGACCCTCTTTTCTAGCAGTTTTTGTATTTCTAGTGCTCCTGCTTTCCTTTGATTGGGTGGAACATCGGGAGACTTTTGTGAGGATGGAGGTGGAAGGGAAAAGGGAATTATATAACCTCTGGAAATAATCTTCTGCACTAAAGTGTCTTTTGTGATATCTAGCCAGGCTGTCTGGTGTAGGGGTAAGCAATCCCTGATTGCCACCAGAGTGGGACATTTGGGTCTCCTTTCATGAGCGCTGGTAGAGTGTGTCAGAGAAGGAATCTCTAGACTCTTAGTTTTGTGGGCCACCTCTGCCATGTAAGCGGCATCTTCCATTATTGTTCCCTCCTCTGCCTCCAGGGGAACCATCTCCACATGGATCTTGGAAAGGATCCTGAGATATTTTTGAACAGCATCTTTTGTTCTCCACATTGGTTACTGCAAAAGGTCTTTTGGGAGGTTGAAAAATGTACTTCTACAGCAGAGACAGTCTTTCAATCCTTCTCACACCAGGACAGTGTTTCCCAGGAAGATCCATCAAAAGGTGCATTAATGAAAGAAGACTTGAAGGGCTTTACAAAATCACTCAAGTGCATCCAGGCATGTCTCCTTATTGAGATGCCTGAATCTGCCACCCTTGAGGTATCCTCAGCTGCATGAGAGATGAGTCTCAGACAAATTTGAGATGATTGAAGAGAAGCCAATTGTGAAGCTTGAGGCTGTGCAGTAGTTGACCTTGTAAGAGTATTTGGCAATTCCTTAATCAAATCTCTTTGTAACCTTGTAAAATGTGCCAGTTAATTCAGTGACCTAAGACCAAAGGTCACTGAAGCATAGACACACTTTCCGAACTTGTCCAAAGTCCTGGACTCTCTGTTAGGGGGATGGACAGTGGAACTTTTTTTCTGCAAGTTCCATCTTCATGGCTGCTGCTACGACCATGACATCTACAGGCACTCCTTTACTCTGCTGTTCTCTTCCTGTCAGAGGTGCCAGAATTTGGTCTGGTCTCTTGGGGACTGGTTCAGCTGCATCAGGTTCTTTTCACACCCACTGAGAGAACAAATCAATGAGGTCATCACCAGGCCGAGTTACCCAGAAGATAGATGGGGCAGATCCAAATGCCTCTAGAAACACTGATTCCTACAGGGAAGGATTTTGGGAAGACCAACCACCCCATTTCTTGAGGATCTCCCGAATGTCGTCAAATTAGACTCCTTCAGATGGTGGTCTGGGAGATCCTTCCCCTTCATTGAAATCTCTGTCTTCCATAATAGATTCCTGATGTGAGTCTATCTCTCCTTTTGCACTTTTTCTTCTGGGGTACTTCCTTGGTGGGGATGTTCCAGGGAAGTGTCAGAAGAGATTGTAATGCTCTGATGGGTAAACTGAAGGGTTTGGACAGACTGTTCCGATGGAGTTGAATGTTGAGGCTCTTTGGGCAAAAACACATGGGACATAGAAGGTAAAACAGAGGAAGGAGAGACTCTCTGTCCTGCCAAAACAGGGAACACTCGCTCCACTACCTTGAAGGCAGACCATCCCAGGGAGAAGGAAGCCAGTGGAACTGAAAAGCCATGCTTCTCTCGCACCAGCTCCATCTACCCCAAGGGCAATCCACCCAAGGCAGAGGCTGGAGCCAAACTCTCCAGAACCTAGACTCCAAGGGGCAGAGACAGCTTTGAAAAGTTTGGAGTCGACTCTAACACCTCAAAATCAACAGAGACGCTATGTCTGTGAGAGCCACTTGGCTCCGAATTCGTCTGAGCCAGTGAGCTCAGAGAAACCTTCAGATCTAAGGACAACATTATTCTTGGATCTGAACCAGATGGTCTTAGCAAACTCAGATCCAAGGACTCTGAAATGAAGTGTCAGATCGGAGAAGGAACCATAACCGGGAGGGGTAGATCTAGTTAAGGTTTCCTGATCTGAAGAAGTCAGAGTCAGGAGAACTCCCATTTGTATTTGTGCAAAGAGGAACTTCCTCATCATTCTGTCCACATTGATTTCTGAGAGACTCCTAGAAGAACATAATGAAGCAATTGATGGCAACTTGGACTGTCATCTCTTGAGGAAGGAAGATGTTAGTCTTGAAGGAACTGGGTCAGTTGTAGGGGAATATTGGACCCGAGGAAAATTTTTCAGAGCCAAAGTGCCCTGATCCAAAGATGTTTTAGGTGATTTAGAGGACATCTTAGCACCAAACAGCTTCGGATCTGATCTAGATTTTTTGAAAGGAGGCTTCATAGATGGAGTGTCAGAACCTGACATCTTTGGGGACTTTTCAGAGTTGTCCTTGGAAGATGTTTTGGGGGGGAGCCCCAGATATGGCTTCTGAAAAGGGAGTTGGAAGTAACCCTTTTAATATTAACTTATTTCTTATATCTGTTAATGCACACAGATTAAAACTTTTACATGTCTCACAGTCAACTTTAAGAATGATCAGGGTCCAGGCAATATACACAGAGGGTCATGAGAGTTTGAATAAGGTGGCTTATGGCTGCATTTTTTTACATGTTTTTAATCCTTTCTCAGACATTTTTCTAAACTAACTTCTTCTTTCGGCTTTTCCCAGTTAGGGGGTCGTGACAGCGGATCATTTCTCCGCTTATGATTGGCAGTGGAGTTTTACAGTGTCGAGTTGTCAGCCCAGCGCCCAATCTTCCACAGAAGGCACACACACATGCACACACTCACACCTAGGGCTAATTTAGAGTGTCCAATCCACCTACTGCATGTCTATTTGGGAGGAAACCAGAGCACCCGGAGGAAACCCACGCCATGACAGGGAGGGCATGCAGACTCCACACAGAAGGCACCCCAGCCAAGAATCGAACCAGTGAACCTCTTGCTGTGAGGCAGCCACACTAACCATTTTCTAAACTAACAGAAGATGTAAATAGAAAAACATAGATACAAATATTTTTTGGGGGTAGGGAGGAAAAAGGCAAAAAAGGGAAAATGAGTACCAACAATGGTACTAGGGAATACACAAAAGTATAAAGGTGAGAGTTAGAAAACTTTTACAGTTTAAGAAAAAAAAATACCAGCAGTGGTAAAAAGGAATACACAAGTGTGTATATCTGTATAAAGATCTGGGGAAAAGTTTTTTTTAAGTGTAAATTCACTTGTATCAACCAAGATGCTCGAGAGCAAAGCTGACCATGTCTATACATGAAAGTGACAACCGAGATCAGTGGTATGTTAGGAGTTGGTGCATTATGGGTAGGGAAGAGCATGAAAGTTTCAGTTGGCCATGAGCTATAATATCGGCCAACTTGGATCTGAGGATTGGAACTGGACCCAGTGGTTGAGGAATGAATAAAAACTGACAACATCAGATCTGTTTTTAATAATCTTAGGGTGAATTTAATGAGTCTGCCTGTTATTATCCAAAATCCACTTCAGAGAACTGCAAAAAGGTGAGATGACTTTGCCAAAAACTGAATTTTTTTGAACATTCACATCAATGGAGTTTTACTCCGGGAAAGGAGAAACTTGTCCACCGGGTAAAAAAAAACACACTGGAGCATATGAAACTCACCCATGAGGGGAGCTTCTCCCCCAACACACCACTACTCCCCCCAACTAAATATACTAACCCTGAGCTCACACTATAGTGAGGATGAGGGTAAATTTCCCCATGGTGGCCGAGTGTATCCTTTCTCCTTTCGAGTGACGTGAGTGTTCAAAAAAAAATCAGTTTTTGGCAAAGTTGTCTCTTCTTTTTGCAGTTTGGTGAAGTGGGTTTTCAATAATAACAGGTATACCCAAATTTAACTTATTCTAATACTATTAATTTGTTATAAGATGTCATTAAGAGGAACTGGTCGATATTGATGGTTGACGACAGATTATAAAATTTGTTAGGTACCCATCTGAAATTTTGTTTTAAAAATTCCCCATCATTGAAACAACAGTTATGTATAAGAAGAGTTCACCTATATCTGTTTCTAATAGTAAAGGCACATATGCCTGTAGAAATTGTAATGCCTGTAAATAAATATGCTGTGATCCTATATTTGCCCATCCAGAGATCAAGTATACATATACATATACATATACATATACATGTAGATGTTATGCTGATTGTACTAGTAGGAATTTGATATAGCTTGCTCAGTGTGTAATATGTAAATGTTTTTATGTAGGAAAAACTAATTTCACATTAAGGAAGTGTATAATGGAACACATTTATGAAATAAAAATAAATAAAATGTCAAATGCTTAGGCTAATCATGTATATATAATGGGAGCATAACGTTATTTTGTTTTTAGGGTGTTACAATTAATGTATTCTAACTTAAGAAGTGGTGATGTGCCTAATTGTATGGAATGATGCTGTCTCTTTAAGAACAGTTCTAAAGGCATGTACTCTTCCTCATTAAATTGTATAGTTAAATTATACTTTTAAGTTTTTAAACAATATGGTCTGATGAAGCACCCTGTGTTTGGCATGAAAGTGCTTACCTTTCTATAATTAACATTGCTATTTTACTAATAGCTGTGCTAACTAGACTATTTTTGTTTTTGCTACTTTTGGTTTCAGGATAGTACCAGTTTTTATCTGTTTTACAACATTTTCATTCACACCGTAATATCAGATGTTATGTTGTCCTATCTCGCCTTCATTCTTACAATAATGGTCTGGTGCCAATCCTTGGCTCCGAATCGGCCGAATACTTAGCTGCAGGTCTCAAACCTGGCTCGTAGCAAGAAGGTATCCCACAATGCTTTGGTGCAATTCCCTGATCTCGTTTGCCGCTTTACGAGGTTGGATGTGCTCATCTTGGCTGTGGCTAAGTTCTGAAATTGGATGCGCTCATCTTGGCTGTGGCCAAGTTCTGAAATATTTTTTCTATTACCTTTGTCTAAACTAACATGGAACGTTATGGTGAATACATAACTTCTTTTTTTCAAAATTTTTTTAATTTAATGTTTTCATATATGATTGGGTTACTTACTATTCCCTGGTTTCAGTATATTTATTTTTTATGTAATGTATTTGTATTAACTGTGTTTTTCTTCTTCACATACATTTAGTTATTCTTTGTGGGGCTGTTCAAAAGTCACATGATCAAGCAGGTCATATTATATAACAGCTTGGTAACAGAATAACTTACATTATGGTTCTGAAGAAGTCTGCACTTTTTGTGAAAGATGAAAGCGCATAACCATTTGAAAGTCTTTGAATTGCTACTGCTGTGGTAGTTTACTCAAGGGTATGCTCACATCCGATTCTGAGTTTTGGTTTTGTATGCTTTTTTTTTTTCAACACACCTGAAGTGGCTTTCTTAGATTAAAAACTCCAGACACTGTTTTAGCCAACTATACAACTCTCTGTACAACAGATTGGTGCCTTCACTTTTATCTTTAATACATATAGGATGTAAATCACATTCTTAAGAACTCAGTCATTATATTTAAGATCTGTATTAATTATGTTGTCTTTCTTTGTCCTACTGCACTAAGAAAAGAATGTTTTAGGATTATGCAAAATACTCCTTGCCAGGGATCTTCTCTTATGCCAGACCTTACAATGATAGATGGCCCTTTCCAGTGAGACTGAGAAGGACGTAAACTTTGCATGAATAATTAGAGTAGGATACAGTTTATAAACCCATTTGTGGTGGTTTACTTTTATAGTATTTTTCTATCTTACTGCTTCATCAGCAGGGTTTACTATATGACTCGACTTGTTTAGTCCCACATGGCACCTGCTTAACTTATGAAGCTTTCTAAGTAAAACTGATCAACAGATTCCCAAATCTTTCTCTTACAATTAATGGACCGAGTCCCAGACCTTCAGTTTGCTGGTGCTAAAGCATAATTATTTTTGAAAAATATATTTCACATATCCTTTCTCCACTGCCTCATAATTTCCATTAGTCAGCTTTCCAGCAACTGCAGCATATAATTTGCAACAGAGAAACTACACAAAACACATGCCCCATTACATTTTGAGGCTATTTAAAAAAAGAACCTAACATAATAGAAAACTGTCACTTTTGCCTCTGTTCTTTAAGAAGACTTAAGGTCCCACAAAGCACTGCAGACAAAGCTGTTTCAAAAAGCCATCTTATGTTGATCATGAAAAAAAAGAGAGAGAGGGAGAGAAGTCAGAACATGTACCCTTCCCCAATAGCCAGCCACCCAGTTTGCTTGTGTGTAAGGCTTGCCTTGCAGTAGACACCTATAGGTTAGAAGGAAAGTCCAGTATGACAGAATTTTAACCTGAATGAGGAGCAAAGTTAGTGGTTGGGGAAGGAAGGAAGCCCCTACTGTAAGGAATGTGTTGCGAGTAGCCTGGTCATGTAAGTCATCTGGACTTATTGTGAGCACTTAGGCAAGAAATAGGTTCACAGGTTTATAGGAGGTCCTAAGCTAATAGCCCTAGGGCCCTTACAAGCCTAGCCAAGTTCAACCCTTGTACCCTTAAGGGTGTAGAAATATGGTCTATGTTGTAAGCATATCTATCTAAATCAGCACCAACTGCCCCTATCCAAGATGGAAACAGGTGAAACCCTTGTAGTGAATTTGTGGCTTCCCATCCAGTCATCAAAGTTACACTTAAAATGAGTTAATGATGGGCTCTATTTAACCTTTATTGGAAGTTTATTCCAGAAGAGAGGCAATCTCTGTGAGACATATCTGTCTCCCCAGCAAGTCCTGTTGATGTCACATGCTAAGTTAAGTTCCATGGAGCGAGTGAATCGTGTACCATTTGACTTTTGAATGTGCAACATTTCCATTAAGGCAGGATCAGAGCTTGCTCTGTATGCAAGGCAGAGGTCGCCCCTGAGCAGTCTGTATGATACAGAGTATAGTGACAGTTATTTCAGTCTGTCCATGTAAGACATGTGCTGAAGACTCGGAATTTTCTTTGTGAGGAACCTTTGAGGTCTCTCCATTTGCTGCAGTTGCCTGTTTAGATACATACCAAATGGAGCATTATACTCTGTAATTGGCCTGATGAAGGAAGAGTACAGGGGGGGCTATAATCTCTTTTGATCTGGAAACTATGCCCTTTGCCCTTGCTTATGAGCTGAGCAATGTAGAAGGCCTTCCTTACCACCGTGGAGACATGGTGATCAAAACTAAGGTTGCCGTCAAGCTGAGTGCCCATATCTCTCACCACTAATTTAGAGCTTGGGGTGGTATTATTAATATGGTAATCTGCAGGGGCACTGCATTTTCCAAAGGGTATGATAATGCATTTTTTTGCATTGAGTTTAATACCATGACTTTGGCACAAATCATTGGTTTGAGTAAGTCCTTCTTGTAGAATGTTGACATCATTTGTGGACTCAATAACTGTTCCCAGTTTATAATCATCAGCCACTGATCTTTTGTTTTCGCCTGTACTTCTGAGAAGTAGATTCCATACAATGGGGCCCCAGCACTGATCTCTATGGAACACCACTGGTAATCGGTCTGATGGCGAAGGTGGAGTCCCCTATTTTGACTGTATTTGTTCTGTCCATGAGACAGTTTGCAACCCACCTGACACTATATGGATTGACCCCCAGCTGGGTGAGTTTTTCAATGATGCCTGACTGGGTGATTGTGTCAAAGGCCTTGGGCAGGTATAGGTAGGCTGTATGCACAGATTAGCCTTCGTCCAGGACTTTAGTGACAGTCTCGAAGAAGTCCACCAGGTTCAACAGGCAGGATCTCCCTTTAACAAAATCAATCTGGGTTAGGCCAAGTGTTTGAAGGTCTCCTATATCCTTGTTGATGAGATCCATGATGGTCCTACCCATGGCCTTGCAGAAAAGGCTGGTTAGGCTAAAGGGTCTATAGTTACCAGGGTCAGTGGATGCAACCCCCCACCCCCCCATGCAAGGGGATGACAGTAGCTGTTTTCCATTCAGCAGGGACAAAACCAGTGCTTAGGCTGTGGTTGAAAAGAGTACCTAATGGTGTTGCTAACTCCTGTTTTAAACCATTGAGAATGCAGCCTAATATGTTATCAGGTCCCATAAAGGCTGTGTTTTTGGCCTTGGAGAGAGCAGTTAAGATCACTGCTAGGTGGAGGGAATATTTTGGGGTATATGTGGCAGGGACAGGAGGAAGAAGTTTTCACTAAACCTGTCCCCTAGTAGATTGGCTGTTTCCACTGGTCAGTATATGTGGTACCATTAACTACCAGTTCAGTGCAAATCTGGGCTTTTCCTTTAAGGTTTGGGATGTAGCTAAATTAAGGTTTGGGATGTAGCTAAATAATGCCTTATGGTTATCCTTAGCTAGGGATGCTAACCTAGATTCATAGTTAGCTTTAGAAGACTTTACAAGATGCCTTATTTGCTTGTTCAAGCTGTGAAAGGGTGTAATTACATTTCTGAGATTGTTCCTTCTTGTTCTTAGACAGCAATTTCTTCCTCTTATTATATAACCTGTTTATAGTGGATGTTCACCAGGCAGGTTTGTTTTTTCTTGCGGATCTTGATTTGGTCCTATCAGGAGTGGCTGAGTCAATACAATTGTATAGATGTTTATACAATGCATTGGTGTATATCCCTGTATAGGTGTCCTTACTGTCAGTGGGGATAGGAGCTTTGAAGCTATTAATGCCTTTACATAAGAGGCTATACTTGGCTTTAGAGAAATATTTTAGCCAGATTTCTCCTGAGGGGGTCTGATGTTGTTATTACTTCGAAAGGGACTGATTTATAATCAGACTTCACCAGGGAAGGCTGCATACCTGTGGTGGTGCACCATTCTACCATGTTGGTGAGTACCAAGTGTAGAATGTTTGGGCCCCTTGTGGGGGTGCCAACTATTTGTTCCAAGGCATTCGAGTTAATGAAGTCCAAGAACCTTTGGGTGAGTGTTTGTACACATTTAATTTACCCAATCTATGGACAAGTAGTTAAAGTCACCCATAACCAGGGTGTTTGGTTGTCTTTTTGAGTGACTCAAGTAGATCCAAGTAGGCAGTGCGGATATCATGGTTCATGGAGGGGGATCTATAGCTGGTGATAACTCGGAGAGGAGTCTTTCCTGCAGTTATTTGCACATGGAGCAAGTCTAGGGAATCATTCTGTTTAACCAATCTGGAGGTGTATTTATCTTTGAATATTGAAACTCCTCTTCCTTTAGTATTCACATTTTCATTTTGTGTTCTAAACATGTGGAAGGCATTATATCCTGGTATGGCTGGAGTGCTCTCTGCAACCTTGAACCAGGTCTTTGTGGCTGCACAGATGTCCGCATCTACCAAGGTGAGAAGTGCTTTCAGTGAGTGCAGTTTCAGATTTAGACCCCTAGAGTTTAGCAGCCTAACCTGAAGGTTGTTTTTGAGAATATTTTTCCTGTCAGGAATTTTGTTTTTGTGTAATTGCCTAAAAAAGGAACTATTGGGGGGGCAAAAGCCTTAGCCAGTAGCTGAAAGTCCAGAGGTGATAGCTGCACATCATCTCTGGCAAAGCATCGTGGTCTATCAACCATATCATCCTAGGCAGACAGGTACTGGATCCCCTTAGAATGACAGCAGAAACTAAGCCATTTGCTGAAGTCAATCATTTTTTAATCTTCATTAGCGGACCGGAGTTCTGCTGTGGCGACCCCTAACCGGGAAAAGCCGAAAGACACAACATTGAGGCATCATCCAAGGTGAAGAATGCTGCTTAAGACTAGGGGCATACCCACCTGGGACACATAATCAGAGAGCTCAGTCATGTCTCTCTTTATATAGACATACATATAAATGACACTATCTCCCTGATGCCTGTATTAAAACTTATGTCAGCTAAACTTTAAAACAAAATCTTTTAAGATATTATTTTGTTTTGACCAGTAGATGTGTTGTTGAATCATTTTTATATACTTTCACATATTATTGTACTACACTAAAAATGTTTTATTTAATTTTTTATATATACAAAAATCATTTTAATGATTTTTGTATGTTTTTGTCTTTTATGATCTATAGCCTCTAAATTTACTATATTTATTTTATTTATTGTGTGTGTGTGTGTGTGTGTGTGTGTGTGTGTGTGTGTGTGTGTGTGTGTATATATATATATATATATATATATATATACATATATATATATATATATATAAACAGATAGTGTAGAATGTTTTACATTACATGTGTTTTTAGCTAAATTATTCAATTAAGCTGTGCTTGGCTGGCTGTTGTTGAATTTTTATTTAAAAGATGTATTGCTGGTTGATAGGCTCAAATCTGATGAAGTTGTAGATGAAAATGTGGGGATTAAGTTAAAGCGTTCTCTTTTTTTTTGTGTGTGTGTTTACTGTGTAGTGTCAGCAATAAAGTAAAAGCCATGGATCGTGTTTGCCCATCCGGTGCCTTTTTGTTTTTGTTATCTCTTCATATAGTCCAGTGAGGTACGTCTCAAGTCATTCACACCAACATGGACTATGAAAGAGTAATAAAAGTGCCTATTGCTGAGAGACTTCAGTGCATGTGTGATGTGATATTTTGTATAAAATATTTATAAAGTATAGGAAATCAAAAATGATGAAGTCATTGTTAGTTACATTAGACCCAAACTTGAGTATGGAATAACAATATGGAAACATTATAAGAAAACAAGCATGAGTAAACTGGAATGAGTACAGCAGAAATATACCAAGAGCATCCATGGATGTGAAAATTTAAGTTATTATGAAAGACTAAAATATCTGAACTTGTACAGTGTCCCTTATAGATGTCTAAGAGGAGATCTTATTCAGGTATATAGGGCATTTAGAGACACTCTCCGGGAATGTTTGAGGTTATCAAAAAGTACTAGAGAATCATCAAACAACCTATGTAGAAGATTCTGTAGGAATGAGAAGTGTACTAATTGGTTCTCTGACAGAATAGTTGATGCATGGAGCAGGCTACCAAATTATATTAAAGCAAGTACTAGTTTAGATATTTTTAAGAACAGCCTGTACACTTATTTTGGGAATAAGTGTTTCGGTATATTGTCAATATAGAAGGGCATTATTTATTTATTATTATTTTATTTTATTTACATTTGTTTACCGGGGAAATCCGACTGGACACAGGTCCTTTTTCAGCAGAGGCCCATGGAGGAAAGCTCTAGTAAAAATAAAATATAAAAACAACATTGTAGAAGTTGACAAAATTTGCAAGGACAATAGATAAGCATACAGTAGTATAACACAGAGATGAGAAATACAGTTTATCAATGGTATGTATAATATGTAGATTAACAATAAATTAGGATTTAATGAGTTGCAGTGTAAGTGAGTAAGGAAGAGAATTATGATAGCACCCTATGATCAGTATGTGGTAGCCTATACAGAGGTTAGTATTAGCCAGGTGAGTTACGTGTGCATAGCCAGGCATTGTTCAAGTGTGATGTTAGTAGCTTTTTAAATTGTGCTGTGGAGGAGCTGGAGATAATGGGGAATGGTAGTTTATTCCACATTTTAGGGATGATGTTTGAAAAGAGTAATTCACTAGCTGTGTTATTGGCTTTTGTGGTATCCAAGAGATGTTTACTGCTGGAACAGAGGACTCTGGAAGTGGAGTATGGCTGTCGAAGATTTTGGAGTGCAGGGGTAGCATCAGGCTGATGGAGGATTTTGTGGGCAAAGGCTAATTGTTTATAGTGCAAAAGCTGGGGGAGTTCCAGCCAATATAGTTCTTTTACAGATGTGCAATGATGAGATCTGTGGCATCAGAGGCAAATATGGCAATTTTATTGTAACAGGATTCAAGCTTGGTTTGATCAGTTTTTTGAACGTTGGTCAGAATTGGGGAGGCGGATAGGATCACAGACAGGCGGTGAGTGCAACCGATAGTAGGTTTTGTGGTTCCGGTTAGGAACTGTTTGTTCCTGTAAAGTAGTCCTAGTGTCTTATGAACCTTTTTAATGGTTTGAGCAATGTGGATATCGAATCTCAAGTTATCAGTTTCAATGCCTAGACGTTTGGTGTCTGTTATTTAGATGATAACAGTTTTGTTCCTGGATTCTATGCTAAAGGGAACTTAAGATGAGGGAAATCTTGTAGGGTAGCAGACAAGTAGTTTTGTTTTGTTGGGGATGAGAATCAGTTGGGAGTTGGTGACCCATGCTTCTAGAGCTAGGAAAGATTCCTGGGTAATGGTTTTGTGGTGTTGTAATGAGAGGGATGCACATATTAGTGCAGAGTCATCTGCATATTGTATAACAGATGCATGAAGAGTAGAGATGTGGAGATGGTTAATGAATAAAGAGAAGAGTAAAGATCCTAGGATGGAGAATTGAGGGACCCCTAAGGACACAGGGAGAAGAGAAGAGATTTTGTTTTGCCGCCGCACAGCCTGCTGACATCCTGACAGCTTTGGAACCAAGTGATAGAAGAGCTACAAAAGTTGAAGGAGGAGAGCAAGTTGAGTAGTGTATTGTGATTTACCATATCAAAGGCCTTGGATAGATCTAGAAATATAGCAGACACATAATGACCATGGTTTCTGATGTGGTTAACTATATTTGTGAAGGCAATTAGGGCTCTGGTGGTGCTGTGGTAGGGGCGAAAACCATGTGTGTTTGATAAGAGATTATGTGTGAGAAGGTAATCCATGAGTTGAGTATGGATGACTCTCTCAAGGATTTTGTATAAGGGTGACAGGATGGCAATTGGATGATAATTGGTGAATTCTGTGGAATTGTCTCCTTTGTGTAAAGGAATGATATGGGAGATCTTTCAAATGGTGGGTAATAAGCCTTCAGATAAACAACTATTTATGAGTATAGCTACAGGGTATGCAATAGCATCTGCTGCAGTTTTGAGAAGGTCGACTGGGAGGTAGTCTGTAGCTAGTGTGCTTGGTTTGAGTTTATGGAGTAGTTTTTTTTTACTGTAGCTACAGACACTGGTTGTAACTTGAACTGGTTGGGATACCTTTGTAAGGTGCTGTTCATCTGGGCAGCAGAAGTGGTAGGTCATTGGCAATGTTAACAGAATTTGCAAGGAACTGGATAGTGTCAGCAAAGTATTTATTAAATTGGGTTGCTATGTTGTTAGAGAAGGTGGCTGCGGTAGGCGTGGGGAAAGTTGATTTACCGGGTGAAAGTATATCATTGACTGTGGCCCAGAATTTCTGTGGATTATTGTGGTGTTTTTCTTGAATGTTGTGGTAGTAGTTGAGTTTATCTAGTTTTACAAGTTTTTTTTGTTTTGTTTCTAAGTTCCACAAATATTTGTCTTGTGGTTTGTTTTTTGTGTAATTGTCCCCAGGCATTATCTCTTGCTTTGAGTATGGCTCTACATTCTTTGCTTAGCCAGGGTGCAAAATAGTTTTTTACTCTAATAGTTCTGGAGGGTGCCTGACAGTTTAATATGTCTAAGGAGTTATTGAAGGAGTTGACAGCCTCATCAAGTGGTAGCTCTCTGAGTGTTTCCCAGTTACAGCTGTTCAGAGCAGAGATGAAGTTATTTGGGTTAATGTTTTTTATTTCTGATTGTATGGTAGATCACTTGGTGTTGACTAGAGTCCAATCGAGGATGGATTAGCGTTTTGAAGTTTTATCAGTCCTTGTGGGGGATGAGATGAGATGGAGGAACCCATACAGGTTAACATGGGATGTTGGGTTCTCAGAAGAGCAATCTAGCCCGACAGCATTGAAATCACCCATCAGAACTGTCTCCTGTGGGAGAGAGTTTGATGTCCAGTGCAGAATGTGTTCTAGGGTGGGGATATTATTTCCTGGTGGAATATAAGCACCTATGATGTTAATGTGTTTTTTTGGGTTTAGATTTAGCTTGGTAAAGATTAGCTCAGCATTTTCAGTTCAAGACAGTCTAAATAAATACGGTCATTGAATAAGATTGCTACACCCTAGCTCTTTTTAAATTTCCTGCCTTTCTAAAGAGTATTATAACCTGGGGGCAATATTTCATTGCTGTTTATGTTTGGTTTTAGACAGGTTTCTGTTAATATTACTATTTCTGGACAATAGAGAGATAGTAATGCATGCAGTTCATGAACCTTTTTTTCCAGTACTCCTAACATTCATAGTAAGGAGGAGAAGGGAGGTTTTGTTTATGTTGTGAAGTATGTTACAACTCAACATGTTATGGCTGTTGATTGTATTTGGTAGGGGTGTGGGACCAGGGTTAGTATGGATGTCTCCAGAGCGGTTTAGTTGTTTAAAAAGGTAGGGGAGAAGTTTGGTGAATTTGTAATGAAGTTTGGTGTACTTTTGACAGGCTTGGTATATGTTTACTGGGGGTTTAATTTTGTTAGCATGGAGGTCTAGATAGTTGGTATAGAAGAGAGTTGGTGTTATGGTATAGTGGATTGTTTTTTTTTTTGGTGGGGAAATATAGATGATTGCCATGGGAGGGAGTAGTGGCTGGTACTTGGTAGTTATATGTAGTGAAGGAGTACAGTAGTATGAGCAGACGGGTAATGAGAAGGGCTGTTAGGTGTAAGTGTAGTCTATGCAGGTGAAAAGATTCAAAAGGATACTTTGGCATCCTGTGTGTAGGTGAGGAAAAGGGGTGATATCTGGTAAGATATATGTGAAGTGGAGTATGGAAGGGTAGCAGCGCTGGGAGCTAATAGGGGGTGTTATACTAAGGTGGGATTATCAGAAGTGGGGGAAGTATGAAGTTGGATAGGAGGGCAGTGAATTTCTATTGTTGGGTTGTGGGCTATAATTGGTGATGGAAATATGGGTGGGTAGTTGGTAGTTACTGGATAGTACTGGGTGGTGTGTTAAAGCCCGTGATTGAAATATTTGTATATATGTAGGTAATGGTAGCTTTCACTACGTTCTAATGTGCGGTTATGCTGGTGGTACATACCACGTAAACCTGAGCTAACACAGGCAGCAAGTAACAATGAAATTAAAATGATTTCAAACACTTAGGGTGAGGTCTTCTTTTGTGGGGGAAAGCTGGATTAGTGCTTGGAAACTGTAAAAACAGACTGGGTCCAGCAAATAGTAGTCTGTCCTTTGATAGTCACATCACCACATTAGTCAGGAAGTCCTTCTACATGGCACACCTCATCATAAAAGGGTTCTCATCCAGAAAAAAGAGGTCATTGTTCCCCTCTACTTGACATTCATTAGACCCATTATAGAGCACAACACCCCTTTAGGAATGTACCTCACAAGACATCTGCAGCAGCTGGAAAGGCCACAGAAGTACCTCACAAAGAGGATTACTGACCTCAGACAGATGCCCTACACTGGCCATCTCAAAAAGTTCCAGCTTTACTCCGTAGCATATCACCTACTCCAAGGTGATCTCTGCCTAACATATAAAGCTATGTCAAACCCAGAGCTGTTGGACATGCTACACCTAAAGAAATCCCAATCCCTCTGAGCTACATGGTCTAGGGACCTAAACCTTCTCACCACAATAAACAGGACATGCTGGAGGGGTAGATTCCTGTCCCAGAGACTTCCCATACTCTGGAACAGGCTACCCATCTATGTCAAGCAAAGTTCTTTAATAGCACTCTTCAAGGAAAATCTTGATGAGTGGAAGGAAATAGGAAATACACCCTGGGGATCACTTCTGTGTCTCTAGTAGACAGTGGCACAGGAAAATAACTTTATTGGGTGGCGTAAGCCAGGGAACCTTGTTGGCTAGGCCTACGTAGGCCCTTGAGCCGATAGCCTAGTACCTACCTATGAACCTAAATATGAACCAAGTCTATGATAGGGTAAACTTGCAGAAAACAGCAAAAATACAGTAAAATACAATGCAAGAAGTGCAGATCAAGTAAAAATGATACTTATTTTTCAGTAGTAGGCAGTGGATGCTTCAGATAACACAGGAGATTGATTGCTTGTTGCTAACTTCTGTGCAGCACTGGTAAACAGAATTAAACTGATTTCAAACACTCTAACCAATCGTAGCACACTACACTGGGCCCTGGGCCAACAATCACCACTCAGATAGGTCCTTAGCTACACTCTTCTGTCAGTAGGGTGTAGGGGAGGCCCTCTTTTGTGGAGGAAAGCTGGATTAGTGCTGAGAAACTGTAAAAACAGACTGGGTAGAGCAAATCTGAACCAAGTCTGTGCTAGGCTAAAAGTGCAGAAAACAGCAAAAATACAGTAAAATACAGTTAAAACATAACAGCACACAGTAAAATACAATGCAAGAAGTGCAGACCAAGTAAAAATGATACTTATTGTTTCTGTAGCAGGCAGTGGATGCTTCAGATAACACAAGAGATTGATTGCTTGTTGCTAACCTCTAAATTAACCAAAGGGAAAGCCCAAGACTGAGACTTATTCCAGCAATCCCCAACTCAGATGGGTCGCCTTGGTTGCATACTTCTGCCACAAGGGTGAAGGAGGCCTTCTTAATGTAAGATGGCTGCTTTATTTGGGAAACTGTAAACCAGATACTGTAACCTTCAAATGTATTTGGTTTGAGTGAATTCCTAAAAAAGGACTGCATGAGTTGTGCATAAATTATTTAGTTTTCAAGTCTGCAATAAAGGAATGTATTTTGACTGTAAAGTGGAATGTATTACATCTGAAGCAAGTGAAAATGCTGAAGAATGTAGTTAAAATACATCTTCTGTTAAAGCTAATGACCCATGTTACCAGAACAAATAACTTAAATCCAATTGGAAAACATTTCTTCTAAAGAGTTTTGTAAATAACCTTTTGTGTAAAGTTAAGAAGCAGTACCATGTGGTTGACTTGCACAGTAGCTGTCAGTTTTAATGTTAGTTTATTACATGGAAATTTGGTATGTTGTGTATGTTTTTGATTGGAATGAAGTGCAAATTAAATGCATTTGACTGTCAGCTGTAGTAAATATCCACCAGGAAAGATTTCCTTGGTGAAATCTGCTGGACAGATAGGTATGTATCCCAGAGACTACCCTGTCTATGGACCAGGCTCCCAAAACATGTGAAGCAGAGTTGCTCCCTAACCTCATTCAAGTGCAACTTGGACAATTGGATGGGAAACCAGGAATTCATCCCTGGTTTGGCACCTATGTCTCTAATACAAACAGGTAACCTGTAAATGGTTCATCTCCCAGGGCCATGCTTACACTTATCAAGGGTATCAGAACTTGTCAGAGATTTAGGATGCATGGCTAGGCTTATAAAGGCCCTTGTGTTCATTAGCCTAGTAAACACTTATGACCCTATGAATTGATGAGGTACACTATTGTTTTTGAAATGAGTTGATGTTTTTACCTGTTTCATTAAAAGTTTAGAATTGCTTCAAGATCAGTGGATATACTTTGTCAGATATTTTTTGCAGAGCTGGTACTATATTGCACTGCCTTTATATCTTCTCAGAGTTTCAGAATACTAATAAAGTTTCCTTCAAGATCTTCGTCCAGCTTCAATAAACCCTACATGGTTTGTTTACACAGGGTGTGTGCCACAGCGATAGCACTCTGTTTCAGATTCAGTAATCAGCTCTACACAACCTGTACAGCTGCACAAACAAGGTAAACACTGTGGCATGCTAATTACAACATAAGCAACTGAATTGTATGCTAATCAACCAATCCAAGATGGAGGAGCTATTCAACAAGGTATAAAGTAACTGTATAGACTCAGTGTTGGTTTTCCCTGTGAATTCCAAACCCTATTGGAATACAACCATGGAAAGGAGTCTACACAGAAAGAATGTTATGGGCTGCTGTTGCTTTAATTCATGTGTATGTGCAACAGGCTGCAGTCTATGCTACTGCTGCTGCTAACAGACCATGGTCAAGAAATCCCACCTCCCAACTGTATTAGATGTTCACTAGGGGGGATATCCCACAGGGTCATTTACTGGGGAATGTAGGTTATGCACTGGAACTATGGCTAATGACGCCTATCAGAAATGTGCACACACCTGCAGAAGAATGTCATAATGAGACACATGCTCAAACCAGAAATATCATAGAGCGTATTTGTATGGTCTGCTGAAGTTGTGGATCTGGTGCCTAGATACATCTGGGGATCCCTGCAGTACAATCCATGCACATGTACTGAAGTCTTCACCGTATGTGTCATGCTACACATCATTCTGAGAAAGCAGCTTCAGCAGGATCAACAAGGGGAAGGGGCACACATTCCACCACCAATGGAATGGACACTCCAGTCACAAGGGGAGGAGTCAGAGGGGGAAGCAGGCATAGGCATGCTCAATCTGCCCTCGCATTGGCTAAGAGGCAACACATAGCACACTCATTCACCACCTAAGGGGCTAATACCTTCCTCCTATGCACATACATATAGTAACATTAATGCCAAGCAATGCTCACAACCTTTACCTACCCATATAATGGCTGAGATCTGTTAGCATCAGACAGAGTCAGCCCTGAACTAAAACTGATGCGGCTGGTGGATTTACAAGCTAAGTGTTGAACATGGAGTGTATAGTTTAATAATATGAATGAATGGCATATCCTTGCATGTTGTTACTTGGTAATGTAAGCAAGTAAAAGGTTGGTGATTTGTACAGAAATTACTTTGACACGTGTAGGCAGATACTTATGTGCTAACAAACCATAACTGAAATGCTATAAGTGCTTTCAAATTAACTGTCCCTGAAACATGTCTACAGATTTAACACATTCCATTTTATACCATTGCCAGTCATATCTACTTGTGGCCAGCACTCCCGTAGAGATATGTTTGGTCCATCCTAGAAGGCTAACACCCCTGTGTCATTGACAATGTAGGACATTTAACATTTCATTTAAATAACAATAAAAGTGTGTACATAGGAAAACAGTTGTAAAATTAGAACTTCTGATGACAGTTAATAAGACTGTGTAGCTGAGAAAGTGAAATACCCTGACAAACACGCCCATGCCATCATTACACTTCTAAGTAATGCATACAGGAAAAATAGCATTTGCTAATGCAGATATACATATACACACGTATATATAGTAAAAGATTTTTCTTACTGACATTTCAGCATATGCAATATATAGCTGAAAATGCAAGCAGACTTTCCCCAATATCAGTAATCTTCTGTGAAAGTATATCCCAAAGTCTGTGTTGTCCACATAAACAAGTCTCCTCACCTTCAGGTTCCCTAGCTGCATGGTTGTTTTGTATGGTGCAGTTTCAGGCCTGTGAGCATTGGTGAAGATGCAAATCAGGTGTGAACTCATTAGAATTGCTGAATCCCAAATCCTTGGCTGCATGTTGCAGATGTAAACATAATGCAGATACTCCCTCAGTGTTTGTTGCTAATGGATTGCAAGTGTGAATGATTATTGGTAGGGAGAAAGTAAACACAACAGTAATGCAGACTTCCATACTTACACTGGGTGTGTCAGTCAGGTTAGACTTACAAAGTGTAGAAGTAATTTTATCAAGGTTTGAAATGTAAGTAAGCATCACACAATTCACAGTTTCTTTTCATTAACATTCAACCTCTCCTTCATTTGCTGACAGTTGTATATTATTGCCATTATTATCCTCACACATTTTAAGGACAATAGTATAAACTATCTTACAAACTGCATGTCTAAGATTACTGCTCACATAAGAAAAGATTGAGCAAAAAACACAGAGAGGTTAGACTGAGTTGCATTGTTGCAAGCAGTAGTAGTTGTGTGATCCCTCAGTGCACTACATCTGAAATTAATACATGATCAAATAACTGCCATATGGCTTGGTAGTACTGTGGATGGTGTTGCATTTGGTTGTATGCAGAATGATTTCAGTTCCCTGCTGCAAAGCTTTTGGTGTGGCAAAGAGAGATAGTACACCTTTACTGTATTCTGAAGGTTCACTGGAGTGAGAGTTCAAATCCAGACCTTTGTAAAAATATTTCATGTGTACCAAGAAACATGTTGTAGTTTTTATTTCATAGATTGCTTTTCTTCATTTGAACTAGTTTTCCTTTTTTTATTTGCAGTGTTTGCATAGTGAGCAACATTCCTCAACACCTGCAGACAAGATGCAGTCAATAACTGAAAATGGATACATTCAATTAATTCTGTTGGGCATCGTGCAAACACGCTAAGTGGTATTACAAGGTGGTTAATACAGAGAACTTAAGAAGGACTAGGAAATTATGTAACTGTCATGTAAGTACTCCTGTTGTGGTATGGATAAGTGTAGGGTTGTAAAACACATGGTCCTGGGTTCTAATACAGGCAGTGTAACATATATTTAAAATTGTGACAGTCCAGTTTATAGCAGTGAACAGACAAATATACAAGTGCTATTTCAACATTCCTGTGGCAGTAGGCATACGTCTAGGGCTGCCATACACATGCTTCTAGATTCAAATCAGGGCATTCCAGACATTCTTACTGTTGTTCCATGTCCCCTTATATGCAGTGTCACTTTTAATACTTTAGATAGTGGAGCTTATATGAATTATATGTATGAGGGATATGATACGCTTATTGTGCTTCAGATGTATGACTGAAGGACTGAAGGTATGCTGTCTACTATATTTATGTAAATATAATTCTACTATCTGGACTTTGATGGCCTTCACACTTAAATGCATACAAAACTGAATCTTTATATAAGAACCATGTCAGGTCGCACACATACAGGGTTAACACCTCAAACTATCAGCTGTATTTATGAATGATTCATAACTATGTCTGAGCAACACTTCTTCTATGGCAAAGATGGAAAATCACTACCGTGGAAAAAAAATGTTTTGTCCGTTATGCATAGGTTTGAATCCCACACTTTAAAAATCTATTTTATTAGTATATAAAGCCAAAACAAAAATGTGCAAGGTCATGAAATTTATCCCCCAGTGCATATCTGCAAAATTAACTGACCTAACAGTTACCTCCCAATTTTAAAAATTTATTTCCAACCTACAGCAGTAAACACCCCTCAAATTACTGTCAAGTGAAAGACTAACCTTCCAGTTTCAAAAACTGCTTTTCTCCCTGCTAGGCACTGTTGCTCTCTGCTTAACATTGCACAAATGTGACAAAAGAAAAAAGCAACGGCCAACCTCCACTCAAAACCAATAACAAGATAAAAAGCCAAATGGATCAGGAGACTGTTACAGACCACAAGTACCGCAATGATGAAATAATCCGAAAATAATCCAAAGATTAACGCTTTATTAAACGAAATATTTATTAGACGAAAACGCAGTTTAATAAAGCATTAATCTTTGGATTATTTTTGGATTATTTCATCATTGCGGTACTTGTGGTCTGTAACAGTCTCCTGATCCGTTTGGCTTTTTATCGCACAAATGTGGTTGGCATTGTTTCTCAGGTTTACTAACTACCAGTAAAAGTGATAACAGGAATTAGTGGAAAATTATTAGTTGCCATTGCCCTACGTTTGGTATTAGACATGTTTGGCATTAACAGGGAAGGTTCCCAGTTTAATGTACAGAGGTGTGGTATTCAAGAGTCCAGGAAACTTACTGATGTCTTGATAAAATGCCACAGCTAAAGGCTTCTGCAGGGATACTATTTTGGCTCCCAGTACAAGTCTGAGACTTGGAGTAGCTTGGCTAAGGCTGTATCCAGTGTGACTGGCATTCCACATACTGGAGAACAGTGTAGGCACCACTTCAATGACCTACAAAGGCACAAGAAGGATACCCTCAACCAGTGCCTGACTGAATTTCAAACGGGAGAAATCCCACAGTTGTGTAAGTATGGTCATAATGAGAATTTTTAATACATCAAAAGCTAATTATAGCAAGAATGGTATGCATAAGGCTCTTCTGTTTTTTTCTTTGCTTTTCACAGCTAATGCCAACATAGAGTTGAATTACCAGGCTCATGCTGAATTTCTGGAGAGACTGAGGGAAGCAGGTGGTATGTATGTAGTATAACAGAAGTATTATTGTAGGTTTAAATATTAATGATAGATTTTTGGGTATTCCATACAGTAGTAGCAAAGTGAGCATGCATATCCTAACTGTAAAAGCAAGTATGCATGCAGAAGTCTGTAGTGCAAACCAACTTTAGGAGGCAAATGTAAGACTGTAGTCAGAGGTTTTGGGTTCAAATGCCAAGAGCAGCAATTATACAATACTGCATTTCCTTCATAACATTACATAAATTAAACTCTATGGAAGTGTCATAAATGCCCTGCTGTTAACTATAATCAGTATACTTGGACCAAGCATATGTGCAATGTATGTACATTGCAAGGATTACTTTAAGCAAGCCATAACTTTAGTTTGTAGTTGACAGGATGTATACTTAAATATAATAGTTCAGATAAAATAGTTGTATAATTGTGATAGTGCATTGTATGTTACATATGATGGTACTAATTTTATATGTTTTGCCCTGTCACCCCAATCCTTATTTGTTTTTTATTTTCTATTATGTGTCATCAAAATGTCTGTCTCATACATCTATAACAAATCACTAAATGCTTCACAGCACAGAAAGGTAGGCCAGCTTTAGTGGGTCAGCCAGTCCCCGCTCCACCAGCTCCAGCATCAATGGCCAGCACATATGGGACCCAACCTGGCAACACTGCCTCTGCTGCTTCTGCACTACCTGTGCCCTCAGATAGCACTGCCTTGGCAGCTGGTGCTGTGGTACCCTCTGAGAGTAGTGGTGGAGGTGGGGATTTCATCACCTGCCAGGAGATGCCAGGGTTGGTGCGTAGGTTTGTGCACCACACCATTGGTGTATGGCCTACACTGGATGGGGAGGCTGTTCTCCCTCATGGTATGTAGGAGGGAGAAGATGTCAAGCACGCCAGCACCCAGAGAAGTAAGAGGACAGGGATGACAGTCCAGCGGGTAAGGACTAGATTCACACTGTCTACATGTTTGATGGACGTGAGCCTGTGTTGTCCCCCTCCCTCACCCTAATCATGATGTCCCCCAACCTTTTGTGTTCCTCACCATCCCTATGTCTTGACTTGTTGGTTTCCATTTGCTTCCTTACCTACCAAACTTACCTGACTCAGAAATACCAATGCCCCTTACCCAAAATTCCTCCCTTTCTAAATTAAAAAAAATGGGCATCTGTTCCACAAGAAAAACATTGTCCCATACATAGTGCTCCATTTTGCACACATGCCTTCTTGACACACTTAATTTGATCCAGTGATTGTGGAGGTGGCAGTCTAAATTCAGTTAATATTCTATACATATTTTCAGTTTACACTGTTAAAGAAATGGATAACTATGGTTCTTTCCTATCTTCCTCCTGCACATTCCAGTCTTTCTTTCCCTTTATTCTGACCCCTGCTTGCTCCCCATTTCACCATTTTCCTAACTAGC
The DNA here is from genome assembly GCF_019279795.1 of Protopterus annectens. Taxonomy (NCBI): domain Eukaryota; kingdom Metazoa; phylum Chordata; order Ceratodontiformes; family Protopteridae; genus Protopterus; species Protopterus annectens. The sequence goes on from NC_056743.1 coordinate 293,898,310, forward strand.
CTATTTTAACACCTATAATCTGGTCAAAAAATAGAATGACACACAATGCACATAAGTACCATAAAAATACAATGGAGTCCTTTACTTTTTGGCATCTATGTTTGCACGGAGTTTGGCATCTCGCCCCAATGCCAAGTGTCAGTGAGTGGCTCTACAATGCTGCTTAACCCTGCTGTGCTAGGTCTGCACACAGTAACACATGCTGAATGTACTATAAAGAATAATGTCATTGCATTATCACTGTTTATTTAAAAGTATTAGACACACTTGAATTCAAACCCAGTATTATCTGAGCTCAAAAAGAAATATGTCAATGCATTTATACCTGCTGCCACAAGTCAGGTTTGTTTCATATGCTCAGTACTAACTCTCAGAATTTTAGCAATGAGCCCTGCATTTGTACACTGCTTAACTACCCGCATACAGGTAAAGTTGCGGAAATGTGTATCTTGCATGCACAAACATTTTGCGTGCCATTGTGCAAACCCACTGCTCGCTGTTTCACTATGCAAAGTCAGTATTGGCACATATTAATGTTATTTATTGTCCATTTAGTCTTATGCCATGAAACTACATATGGAAACATAAATTGAAGGACCTATCTAAGAATATGTCAGATATTTGCAATGCAGCCATGTGTTACCTCCCCCCATGCACTGCAAGCCTGGTCTCTCAGTACTTGTTGACAAATATATAAACTACACTGCATAGATTAATTACAAAGGCTGCGTGATAAACCATACACATCACTCTGCTAACATGCAGAACTAGAACTATCTTCTCAGCTGAACATGGCTACACATCCATTTCATGCAGGCCTCACAACATCTTCTCTTCAATATTCACTGCTGATGTCATCCACTATAAGTTGTCCTGCAGCCTTGTAAAAACCAGACTTGTCCCATGGCATTTGCTTAAAGTACTGAGCTCTATAGTCAGTGTAGTTAAGTAAGGGGTTTTGTTCTCATTGCAGTCAGCTGGGGTATGTGTGTGTGTCTATGTAACCAGAAGAGCATAAGTGTGTATCCTACAATTTCCACTTCAGTTTCATTGATTGAGATGCATTTTGACACTTGTACATGCCCACACATCCATTTCTTGCAGGCCTCTCAACATCATCTCTCTAACATCCACTGCTGATTTTGTCCGCTAAGTTGTCATGCAGCCTTGTAAAAGTAAGACTTGTGCCATGGTGCTTGTGTAACCCATTGAGCTCTGTATTCTGTGTACTTAAATAGGTAGTGGTTCTGTTCTCACTGAAGTCAACTGTGATGTGTGTATGTGTGTGTTTGTGGACTTGCTTGAAATTAGAGAGAGCCTTTTACACCAGCATGTGGGACACTGATTTTACCATATTCTCCTCAGCATACACTGCTGATGTCATCACCTATAAAGTGTTGTCTGAGAATCTCCAAGTCAAATTTGAGATGCTGCACTAACCTTAAATACAGAGTTCTGTAGTAGGTGGATTCTGTTCTCGTGGCAGTCAGCTGGGCTGTGTATGTGAGCGTGTGTGTGTGTGTGTGTGTGTGTGTACTTGCTTTAAATTAGAGAGAGCTTTTTAAACCATTACATGGGACACTACTGTTACCATACTCTATAAAAAGCAGTCCAGACTCAGAAATGACAGTAAAAACTTTTAATCTTACAAAGCTTTCAGGATTTCTCACTTCATCAGTGTTAAAAAAGCATACCAAAAACAATAATTACTTAAATTCCAAATTCAAATTTCATCACAAAACATAGCCTCCAATCAGAATACAGCGTTAATTAAGTTTAGTAAAATATTTGAAAAAAATATTCCGTACATAATTTTTAAAATTCAGCATTAGAAAACTACATCACCTAATATTCTCAGGTGGTCTTCCATCCAAGTACTAACCAAGCCCAATACTGCTTAACTTCTAACATCAAACAGAATCAGGTTTATTCAAAGCAGTATGACTATCTAAGCGCAGATAATGACAGTGCATAAGTTATTTCAACTTATTTTGTTTCTGCTTTAAAATTGGTTTTAAACTAACAGCTGAATTAATACCAAACTCATAGTCGGCTTATAACCATTAAAATCCACTTGTATTCAATGGCTTCTAGTTTATTAAAATCGTTACGTCTAGAGCTTTTAGCCAATACGTAAAAAGCCCTAAAGTTAAATACATGATCAGAACCATAGTTGGACACAAAAGTAGCAAGATAATTAGTACTAACTTTTCTTCTTATGTCTCATTGATGCTCTGTAATAGATTCTTTAAGCTTCCTGGTAATTTTTTTCTGCAAGTAGCCAAATAGACAATATTACTAGTACTGCAATTGGCAGCCTTACTACTGGATTTATGTGCAGTAGTTTCCTTAACATCTTTATAATGGAGACATTGTTTAAGGTTCTGACTATTCTTGTATTTAAAACTGGGTTTATTACAAATAATCTCACTCAGTTTAGGTAGAGCCTGTAAAATTGCCCAATTATCAGAGACATATTCCTTACTCCATCTGTTTTTCTATTAAAGGTTGTAATATATACAGTATCCCTGTTTGCTCATTTTACCTAGAAGTCATGAACTCATGGTTCACATTACATGTAAAATAAGGTTTCTCAGCTCCGTGTCTGTCATCAATAACTTCACATTTTAATCCTTGTAACAGTCCACAGTCATAGTTTCTGTCCTTAGATTTTTGTATCATATTATCCATCTTTTTCATACAGACATTAATATATTTGTTCAGTCTACTGACCCGTAACATTTGACTCTCTGCACTGCCTTTAAAAATATAATTGGCATACATAATTTTCCGATGAAGATATCTGTTAGCTTGTACTTTTTTCCTATATGTGCTGGTGGACAGACTATCTTCATGTTTACCAATTTTTAACATCTAAAAAACAGAGTTCTTGATGAGAGTAATTGAGCTTAAACTTAAGAAAGCTAGTGGTACTATTTAAATAGCTGACAAAATCAGTCATTTCTTGCTGACCTCCCTCCTAAATAAAGGAGGCATCATCTGCTTTTCATTTACAAGAAGAATGCACTCTGAAAAACTAGAAGTAGGACTAAGGACATATTCAACTTCCCATTCTTTAAGGGCCAGGTTAGCATATTTGTTTGCAATGCCCATCACCACACCAGACACCTGATGATAAACTTGGTTTCCACATATGAAAACCTTGCTGGTCAATACAGTTTCAAGCAGGTCACATATAGTTTCAGCATTTCTTCCAGTCAAGGCATATTGACACACAGAAAATCACAAACTGAATTAATGCCATACTTCAGAATAACTGGGAACAGGGAATTGATGTCAAGAGTTACTAAAATATGGTTGGCATTTTGTTTAGATTGAGACCATTCATAAAGTTTACACAAAACTGCTGATGTCATCACCTAAAAAGTGCTCTCTAAGACTCTCCAAGTCAGACTTGAACTGTGACGCTTGCCTTAAACACAAAGTTCTGTAGTTGCTATACTTAGGTAGGGGTTCTGTTCTCACTGCAGTTAATTGGAGTGTGTGTGTGTGTGTGTGTGTGTGTGTGTGTGTGTGTGTGTGTGTGTGTGTGTGTGAGCACGCGTGTGTGCACTAGCTTGACATTAGAGAGAGTTTTTTACACCAGCATGAGGACACTGCTGTTACCATATTCTCCTTAGCAGACAGTACTGATGTCATCACCTATAAAGTCTTGTCTGAGACTCTTCAAATCAAAATTCAGCTGTGCCACTTGCCTAAATACAGAGTTATGTAGTTGGTGAACTTAGGGATTCTTTTCTTACTGCAGTCAGCTGGGGTGTGTGTGTTTGTTTGTGCACTTGCTTGACATTAGTGAGAGACTTTTACACCAGCATGTGGGACACTGCTATTACCATATTCTCCTCAGCAGACACTGCAGATGTCATCAACTATATCTGATTTGTGGATGTGCACTGTTCCCACCAGGGCAGGGTCAGAGACTGGCCTGGAGACCAGGCAGAAGTAACCTTACCCTAAATTATACAGATTACAGTGACATGGCTTTTTGTCTATACATCATGGCATGGTTTGTAGACCCTGTATGGTCTTGGTGACTAACCCATGTATCTTCATCTGCTGCAGGTGTCTGGTGAGGTACATGCAAAAGAGAGAATTATACTCTGTGTTCTGATGAGGTTCTAGTGCAGTGCTGTTCTGTAATCCTCAGATCTGAATACGATGACATGAATTATGTTGTGCACAACATAGCCTTTCCATACTACTGTGGACATTTAGTAGTCAAAGTTCAGATTGGTATCTACATGTGTTCCCAAGTCTTGCACTACTGGGTTTCAGTATAGGGAGAGTGTTGTCAGTGCTCTAATTAGCAGGGAATTCCACTTTGCAGAAGGCCAAAATAAAGACATATTTTTGCATTTATTTGTAGACCGTGTGGCTTTGTCATCAATCATTCCTCTGTGTTAGCCCCTCCTGTAGTATGTTATTGTCATTTGTGGACTCAATGATTGCACGTCATATGCAAGAATCAGCAAACTTGGTAAGCCAAAGGCCATATACTTTAGCCTGAAATGTCAAGAAATAGATTCCAAACAGTAAAGGGACAAGCACAGATCCCTGGGGTATTCCAGTGGTGACAGTTCTACTGGTACAGGTTGATTCACCAACTTTCACAGTATGTGTTCTGTCCGTGAACCATTTGGTTACCCATCTAGTGACATAAGGGTTAATCCCCAGCTGTGAGAGTTTCTCAATGATACCTGAGTGGGGGATTATGTCAAAACCGTAGTGATAGGCAGTATGCACTTGTCTTACCTTCATCCAGGCCTATCACACAAAATCAGTGGGCTGTGACATCACAGATCATCGCTGGCATGATTCAGCACATACACCTTCCTGACATGGTTGAATACACACTTTAACACACCCTCCACATGGACTATGTTCCTGTAGAAGGGTGTACATCAAAATGCATCCATTTGAGTTGGAGGGGACAGCACTTGATGCATGCATGTATAGACACATTCTGTCTATCCTCAACTGTGAGGTAGACCAACATGTCATCATAGACCTTTTCTAAATGTGCACTAGTAATATCCTACCTGTGTGCAACAGACCTGTCAGAGTTGTTAATGCTACATCATGTCTGTTACATCTGTAGATCTCCTCAAAGATGTCATCGAGAGCATGCATGATGATACCACTATCATACTGTTGAACCTGGCCAGTCCAAGGCATTTGACACAAATCCAGACTAAAGTATTCAATCAACACTGTCAGATGTGGCCATAGACAGCGAAATCACCATGTGGGTAGACCAGTGGATCACATATGTGGCCTCTAAATATGTTGAAATGTGTGCACTGACCTATATTTCAGGTTCAGTGATTAGGTCCATACATCTGGGCTGTCCATTATTTAAGTCATAGACATCACAAATGACATATCGTATGTCTAAACAGCTGTCTGAAGGACTACAGATTGTGGGCAATCATTGACTCCAGCTGTGAGATTAGTATAATACAAACAGTATCAATACACACCAAAGATTACTGCCACAGCCATGACAACGCATGAGATGAAACAAAAACAGGGATTTGTTACATCATGAAAACATCACACCCTATAAGCAGATCAAGTGGCATGTGACCTGTGTCCTTGGGTAGATGGTATGTGGAACATCCACCAGCATGTGGCTACAGTGCTGACTACTGCCTTGTATGTAACACAACTGCTAAGTATGCGAAGGACATCCACATCACAGGCCATAATACTGCCATAGTTCACAGCCTTCAATGCACCCTTCTTCATGTACCTCCACACACATCTTCCAGTGATGTGTAACTGAAGTGTACCACCTTTGCCACAGTGAGCTGTCACACATCTTATTGACACACCTAGGTATTCAGTTTGTTGCATAAACATTACTATCTGATGGTACAGAACCAACATCAGTGTGTTACACCTGATGCATGTATAATACCTGTTCCAATGATAGACACAGTACATGGATGGCATGGTTTCATTCATGACAATGTGGATTGTGCCATATATATATATATATATATATATATATATATATATATATATATATATATACATATACATATATATATATATATATATACATATATATATATACATACATATATATATATATATATATATATATATATATACATATATATATATACATATATATATATACATATATATATAAACATATATATATATACATATATATATACATATATATATATATATATATATTATGCCCACCAGTCAGCTATCCTGCATAGATCATAATATCACATACAGGTATAGCAGTGTCCCTCCTAACATGTCCAGTAGACATTACAGTGTCAAGACAGTGTGCTTGATTACCCTCATATATTGCTGACATGTCATAATAGTTGTATAAGTGTGTTTGTACAGAATCATCTCTGATCACTCAGAATCACATATATTATGTCAGATACATAGGATTACTGGTGGTGTTATTCTGATACTGCCCATGATTGCGCTTGCTTCTTTTACTGTTGTCCATGAGTCTGTAACTGTGTCCCACTTGTTGGACACCTCTACTGAGATTAAACTTATATTCAGGCAAATCAGTTTGCACGGCTTCACAGTATGCACCCTAACCAATTGTATAAAACGTCCCTGATAGATGTCCTCTGCATTGTTCATGTAAGGATGCATATCCCACAAAGACATCTTCACCATTGTTATGTCATCTTGTGTGACAGTCATATGATACACATTTTCACTGCGCAGTCTACTGTAACATATCGATATGTGACTAATGTCCCTGCTATAACGGTGTTCCATTGACTTGCCCTCATCTGATGTACATTAGGATGCTTTGGTTGAGTAAACACCCTTCACTGTCACTTGGCTGGTGGTCTTCATACCCCTTGGCACCTTGTGCAGTTTTTTAAAAATAATATAGTCGTCCAAGAAAAAGAGACAGAATTAGTTTTTATCATTGAAATTCTTACACCTAATGATTATCTTGTCTTGCACACCAAGAGACACAAAGGTACTAGGATTTGTAAGCATAAATAAGAACATTATGGAAGAAAGATAGCCAAACAGTTCCTGTTTTAGTAGTAGCAGCAACAAGACTAAGAAAAGATCATTTGCAATCATATTTAAATATGCTACCAATACATGTAACCCCTTATGAACTGGAGAAGGAGGCAGTTTTGGACTCATTGTGAGCACTGAAAAGAACACTCTTGGCTAATACAAAAAAGTGAAGCATTACTGATTTCATATACTTTAATTCTGCCATGACTTTGAAATGTGGTCCTGTCCCATCAAGGTATGCAAGACACTCAGTATTTGGAGAAATTAAGCAAGAAAGGCATATAGTATTTAATAATGTATCTGAGACATACAAACAAACACTGGATAATCAACTTATGTACATATTTACAAAAGCGTAAATGAAATAAGCTGATGGAGAAACTAGTTAAGTGGGAAAAAATAAGATTATAGAATGAAGATAGAGACTGGAGTGGAAGTGGCATAGAATATGATCTGTTTGTTCAGTGTAATATTTTGTGAGTTTATCCACTTGTGGGAATTGGTTCTCACTTATGTTATGTGAGTGAGCAACTTGGTTTTGGAGTTACCTAATATGAAATATCCTAGCTTTTCACACAATACCCATACTAAGTGACAACATCAAACTCAGTTTTTGTCTGTTGCATGTCAGGCAGAAAGCATTCACCTCTGATATATTTAAGATCTTTGGGAAGAATGTGAGTATACCTTTGGAATAATAATAATACTATTACTTGGGATTACATATCTCATAGTGCTTTTAAACATTACACAATAATTACAGACATTGATACGAAGTGATTTGATGAATTAATAGAAATGCATTCTGGGAACTTTTATATTTGTTATAAAATAATATTTCTACCTATCTGAAGTAAGTGCTTATAGCTCACAAACTGCGACAGTACTTCAATAAAACTTGAAACTGTGGCATTATTCAGGAATAACTTGGATTTACAGTGTTACTAGTTTAAAAACTCCTTATCAAAACTTTGACTTTGTTTTATTTTGAGTACAGAAATGTCAGACTTTTGCTGCATCCTAAAGGCAGCAAGTACTGGCAATGCTATGACTCTGGTGACATCAGTAGAGCAACAGCTCCAAACTATTGCTGCTGCAGCACAGGGTATGATAGTGGTGGCCACTTCTTCAGCCATGCCAAAGATAGTTCTACTACTTAACTAACCAGGAGACCTCAAGGCATACCTTGCAACTTTTTAAAAGTGTGCCAGCCCACATATGTTCATAGTTTCATAGCTGGCAAACCATTAAAAGTCTTCATAGACTTTGAAGAGACTGAATAGTAGGACTATAATACATTAAAATGTGAGAAATGTTAGCCAATGATACATTTAAAAGGGCTTTGCTTGCCTAATTTTCAAAAGTTATTTGAAAGTAGCCCTAAAGATGTACAGATTTTGGTGGAATGATTATAATTTTGATTGAAACAATGTTTAAAACAGAGCAGTACAATCTTGTGACAAATCACATCAATTTTTTGTAAGTGAGAGAAAGTATAAACTGTAGAGAGGAATGATTGCTTTGGGTGAAACACCCAGATGTCAGCATCTGTTTGGCCATCACACATTGGTCAACAAAACAGATGATTAACAGGTGCATGAGATCGACAGTCTCTGAACTTGAGGAATATGATCCTTCCCCAAGGATTATGTAATCATGGAGTTAGTATATATAATTAACAGTGGGTGTGGAGGTGCAGCCCCCTAGATGGGGGGTGCAGAGGGTTTGCTCCCCTGAAGAAAACAATGTTTTTTGTCTTTCATTGCCTGCAGTGAGGATTTTCCTTATGCATATATAGCGGACCTTCAACATTTGCCTTGTCAACCCTCTATGGTTGATGTTATTGGCATGGAAATTTGTGTGTTTTGATCATTGTTTAAGTACACCCATGTAGGCATACTATGTTTTCACTGTGGAAAAAGGTCCAAATAGTTACGTTTTGTACCAGTAGTGATAATATTGCTGTTCCTGTGAAACTATAACTATTGTAATAAGCATAGAATGTGATGAAAACTGAGCAGAACAGCTGTAGCAACAGAATGGTAGTGTCAACATTTTGCAATTGTGCTCCAGCTAAGTTAATTAAGTGCGATATCTTAATTGATGGTAGTGACCTGCAGGGACTACTAGCTTCAAACAGTATAGTATGTTCATACTTAGAAATTCACAGTATCTATGTATAAGTCCCTTGTTAAAGAAGCATTCGAAATAGCCTGTACTTACATTAATAGAAAATAGTACCTCATTGATCAGTTAGAAATACCAACTGTGTTTGGAAATTCATTTCATCCTGTTGAGCTAATCTCAAGATTAAGACAAGATATAGTAATAAGGAAACATTTTTCCATCTTTCAATATCTCTGCGGGTAATGGGACGAAGCAGATCCTTTTTACAGATGACCTTATCTGTGTGGGGAGGGGAGCCAGCCAATAATTAAATCAGTAGAGACACTTTTACCTTACATGAAGAAGAGGAAAATTAAATAAAAGGTGCAAAGTTTTGTAAGGTTACAGAGTAAAGTAGAAGAATTTGCATTATTTAAAAAGATATAACGGCTCATATGTTGGCCCAAGCTGCCTGAAGGAATAGAATCAGTAGAAGAAGAAGAATTACATAGTAAAATTTTGTAGACCGAAAGTGTTGCAAAACAGGGTATTAAAGTAATTAGTACAGTTGAAGAGAAGGCACCACTTATTAAGAGGAATATAATCCAGTGCAATGAAGTTAGGAAGTTTGGAAAATGTATGACCTGAGCAGAATTCTAAACACTGTCAAACTAAAACAGAAAGCCTCAGAAATAGAGAATTCTAAGCAGCAGCTAAATGTTGGGGGATGAGAGATTTGACAATAAACTATTGTCTGGTGGGAGCTCACTCACACTGAGATAGTTGGAGATCATCCCTGAGAACAAAAGGAAAAGGAGAGATATACTGAGCAATAAGATAAGCTTGAACAGAGCCCTAATGATGATCCTATTGAGCCAAAATACAGCATACCTAAACAGAAGAAAGGGTTTTTTTTTTTTTTTGCATCAAGTCTATAAAGGAAAATAATGAGTGAGGTAGAAGTAGCAAAGTAGCAACTTATTGTAAAGAATACTGGTATGAGCTGCATTTCATATGAGAAGAGTTTGACACTAAGACCTCAGTCCCTGTATTGGTAGGAGAGGAAGCAGTACATTGTTTGCAATGGCAGGCTGAATATGAGGAAACTTTGGAGTTGGCTGACATCTAGGTAAGCCAGGTAAAATTAAAAAAAAACCACAATGGGAAGATCATACTTTGAAAAGAGCAAGGAAAATATAACTAGAGTTGTACGTGAAGAAGATGCATACAGTATTCCTATTTTCTAAGCAGATTTCACATTACAAAATGATTTCTTGTACACAGTAAGAATGGAGAGGAAGTAGTATGCCAAATGTTATTTGCTACCCCTTCCCTTTCACAAAACTTGTGGTGAGGTTGGCACACAGTCCTGTAGGAGCAGTCAAAACTTAATCATGGATCCTGGCAAGGCATTTTACAAGCCATTAGTATATGAAAAAAAATAGAATTATTGTACTTGATGCCCTGAATGTCAAAAGGAAGATGCTTACTCAGGCTTCAAAAACCTTTAATCCCAATGTCAAATTGAACAGATTACAACAGACATTATTGAGCCATTGGTAAAATACAGCAATGTGTTTTGGTATATTTTTGTTATTTTGGACTATGCAGCTAAGTACACTGAGCTGCTCCCCCATGGAAGGTTAATGCTACATCTGCAGCTAAGGGGTATGTGCTGTTACTTTCCAGAATAGGGATAACTCAGCAAATACACATTTCATGGGGCCTCCATTTATGTCTAGAATAATGCACCAACTGTGCCATTGCTTTAAGGTCAAACATTTAGAAGCATAAGAGTAGCATTCTCAGATAGGTGGGTTAGTAAAGCATTTAAATGAGCATTAAACCCATTCTGAGAAGTGAAAGAGGAAAGTGATAAAAACAGAGGCCAAGTTCATATTATATCTCTTGTTTGATATTAAAGAAGCAAAACAAACCTTAACAGGTTTCACTCCTTTTAAGTTATTATATAAGAGGTATCATTATGGGACCAATAGATATTGCCAGAGAAACTTGAGAAAGAGAGATAACCCCATTGAAAAGGGTCATAAAACACTATACCACACTGAAAAATTGGACAAAAGTAGTAATGCCTATCCTATGGGAACACATGGAAAGAGCATGGGTCACATTTCAAGGGGTGTATAATTGAAATGTAAGAATCAGAAAATTGCAATGCATGTGAATACAGAAATGTAATTATTTAAACTATACAGTTAAACAGTCTGGTAAGAAAAGACAGAACAAATACACCATATTACCCTCTTAAAACCATGAAAAAAGTAAAGACCTTTGCAGTTAGTTTAGCAGCAGAAACTAGTAGATCTAATGAAGAAAGGCAACATGACCATGTGTCTGCAGTTTAGTTAGATGACACTACCTAGCCAAAGAACCAAGGAATAAAGTAGCTCCTGTTAATAAGCAAAATATTTCAGAACTACCTGGTAATACAGATATGCAAAGTATTCAGAACTACCTGGTAATACAGATATGCTTCGACATGATACTGAGATCATTCCAGGACAAAAGGTTAACTTTAAACATTTCGAAATACTAGTGTCACAAAAAAGACTGCGGAAAAGTGCAAAAAAGTACAAAACTGCTTAAGGTGGTGTAGATTAGACTAGGCAAAAAGTGACTGTAGCAGCTCCATATTGTTAGTCCCTATATCAGATGAAATAACTGGGTTCTGTATTGATTTTATAAAGCTGAGACACAGTTTGTAAATTCACAGTTAACTAATGCCAAGGACTGATGAGCTAATAGAAAAATTGGGTAGGCAAGATTTTTCCCCACATAGGAAAATCTCTATAATAACTTAAGACAACTTTTTCAACACCAGGGGGCTTATCTGCTTGCAATCTTTCATAGACTTACGGACAGAGTCCTTGATTACTTAGATGATGTAATGATATCCCCAAAGGATAGGGACTCCAATATCGCTGAGGTACCAAAGACAAGTCAGGCTTACTGTCAATGTCTCCCGAGAACAAGACAGGTAAAACAGAAATAAGGTACTTAGGCTGTGTTTTGGGATGGGAGATTGGTAGGCCTCCAAAAGATAATTAAAAGCAGTTAGAAATGGACTATTCCAGCCAATAAGAAGCAAGTGAAGGCATTTTTGGAGTCAAATGGGTTCTGATAACCATGTAAACCTCATTTTGCATCAGTAGTATTTCATCTTACAGATTTGACAAAAGTGAAGATGCTTCTTAAAGGACACTTAAATCAGACAATGCTATTAAATATTTGAACAACAGGTTATATTCAGAACCTGCTTTAGCCTCTAAGAGTTTCAACAGGCCTTTTGTAATTCTTACTGTTGCATCACATGTATGTCTAGAGACCCATATGTTTTTGAACTGTAAATTGACTAGAGCAGAAATCATGTATTCCATTACTGAGAGGGAATGCTTGTCAATTAAATGATATTTCTTCCCTGAAGCATTAAGTTCTAGGCCAAGAGTTTACAGTAGGAACAGAGCTTGACCCCCTAATATGGTTGAATATGCAACAGGATAGGAACATGAAGTTATGTAGGTGAGAACTCTCCTTACTACTGTTTAAGCTAATGGTAAAATAACATGCAAGACTCAATGCACCATAATGTAGACAGCTTGTTAAAGAGTAACAGGACAGTCTAGTGGGCCTTAAACTGACTGTTTTAACTAGGGATCAGTTTAACACAGTGTGGAGGATCATATCAAGATGGTACCACAAAATGATATAAAAATGATATAAAATAATGTAAATACTCTTGTAAATAGAACTGTTGCTGCAAATGTTGTAATTTCTTTTTAAGGAAATCATATAAATAAAACTGTTGGGCTAAAGCAGTCACACACTTGTTATAGTTAGCAAAGATGATTCCTGCAGGATTTAGTTAATGGATCCAATTATCCAGCAAAGTGCTGTATAAAAATGGAGAGCAGTAACCTTTCCAGTTTAGGAAAGGTGGCCTCTTATGGGTGTGGGGTGTGGGTGGGGTTGTGATTCTATACCTGCAAAATGTGGCTCATGAAGTGTTTACAGAAGGAAGATTCCTTTAAAAGGCACTTGAAAGAAACTATATTTTTCCTTTCAAGAAAATCTAGAAAAAGAAGTACTATTGCAAAACACCTATGGACTTTATAGGAGACTGCATTCCATATTTATGTGAGCATTATTGAAAAGCTGCATTGTGTCCTTTCTTCTACTTCATCTGCTTTTTTCAATAGAGAGAATCCACACCAAAGTTTTTGTTTCTAGCCCAATAAGACTACATGTATTATGAAATGCTGAAGTGTTCTGCATTTATGTATACACAAATTTACTATGTGCTTGCATGTGTTAACTGTTTGTAAATTACATACATTCAGTTTCACCTCAAAACCTGAATTGTACCCTTTGTCTGCATGCAGCTGTTTTTACCATACAGCTGTTTTCCACACTGGCTTAGCCATTCTGTAGGCCGTAATGAACTCAAGACTGATATAAGCTGTTAAAATAGAAATACTGTTTAGAAGCAGATGGCAGTAATTGGCATTGCAGGTATATTTTATTAAGAAAGTAGTAATTTATCTTATTTGTTAACGCATGAATTTATATCCATAATTCCTTACCCCATCCTGTGTGTGCTTTTAGGACTTTTACATGTAAATTTGCATCCTGATTTTAAGACCTTTTAGGATCCTCATCTCAGCAAGAATCTTTGCCCTTCTTGTTCCTGTAATATCTCATAGCTCGTGACATTGATGGATCTGGGGTCATGGATACAGCATGCACTGATTTAGTGTCAGCTTACTACATGAAAAGAGGGATGTCAAGCAGCTTTACTAATCCTGGGAATGCAATTCCTAACATGTACATCTTAGCAGACTAAAAAAAAAGGATTATTTTGAAATAATGACATAGAAGTTTAATTCAAGAACTGGTAGTCTGTTTAATAGTTGTATGTAACTTGATAAATAAAAATCATATATTTAAAATATAAATGGTTTTACTGTCTGTGTGTTGTTGGATACATAGAAAATTGAAATACGGAGTTTTAGCTGTTATTCTGAGACAGTAGCTTCAGACAACCACCTTTAGTTACTGCTGAGTCAGTGGCTGCAGATGCACCATTATATCATGGAAGAATTTATCACATAAAAGAAGCATTTATCACTTCTAAAGTGCACCTGCATTCCAAATGATTACATTTAACACTGATAGTGTGCACTTTTTTGTAAGGATGTAAACAGTTCTGGCCTTGGTCTGGAAAAAGTGCCATACCCCATTTAGGTCTCTAAAAGAATATATGTGTTGCACTTGCAATTTCTCAATGTCTGAGAATTGGCAGCATTATACATGGCTGTAGTTGCCAATTAAACCAGATGCTCATAACTTTGATGGTTTTCTACACTATGTCTCTCATGTCACTATGTCAATATACTCCCTATATGACAATGACATACTGACATTTTTTTAATTATCATCTTTAAAAAAACAAAACAAAAAAAAATTCTTACATGGAAATTCAAATCTTTCAAACTATAAAAAATAATGTTCAATCACAAATCACTGTTACAGTAGCCTAAGTTATATGGGTCCTATGCCACTGCAATGCCAGCTTCCAAAAGCTCAGAGAGACTTCCACAGACATACTGAAAATGTCAGAGCTCAAGAAGAGCTCCATAAAAAGGCAGTTGGAGTGCAAAAAGCTTGAGAGCCTTTTTGTTGCCAAAGAAAGCACTCCAGTGGGGAGCATCATGAAACTGTCTATTGGCTAGCTATCTACAGTAGCTGGGCACATAAGTTCTCATTGGAGGAACCTTCCACTATCTTTTATTGTGTGAGGAAAATTTGTGCTTTCCTGAGAACATATTTGTGTTTAGCTAGGAAACTGAATGTATTTGGACTGTCATTGCATTTCTTTGGGAGTTGTTACATAAAACTTGTAATGAGGAAAAGCTTTACTTTTCACAGGAATTTTACTTACAATGGAAACATTTGTGTGTTTGGGGCATGTTACCGTGCTTTTGGAGACTGTCATTGGTTTACTTACCTAAGAATCACTTGTTCTTTACCTTAACATTTACTGACTCATCCAGGCTCAGTTCCATGCTTTTGACACCTCTTCCTGGGCTTACCCATGGAGAAACCTCTGGTCTTCCCCTCCCTCCTGCACACAAAAAATGTTTCAAAGGAGTGTTTAGGTTTCAGGATGGCTACTATTCTACCTCAGCAACTGATGGGTGACTCTGCTGTGGTCACTTGTTCCTCAGACTAACCATTTTCATCCTGTCCTCTTCATGTAGCTTTTTTCAGCAATCAAATACCAAGGGATAACTATGTCCTTTTTCAGATTTCCCCCCTCTCACTCCCACCTAGACAACTATTCCATACCTCTGAGTCTTTACCACCACTTTTGACAAAAGATTATCTCAGACAGCTGGGTTCTGAAAGTAATCCAGTAGGGATACACTTGGCAGTGGGAATCGCTCACCCCTTTCAAATGCATTCTCTCTTGTCCAGTGAACTAAATATATTTACTCCCATCCTGCAACACATGATGTCTCAGGGATTAATAGAACCTGTGCCCTCCAATCTTCTAGGCAAAGTCTTTTCAAGAATTTATCTAGCTCCCCAAAACAGAAGGATCTGCTATGCCTCTACTGGATCTTTATTTTAGAAACCTTCTTTGTCAGGATTCTGAAGTTCAAGGTGTTATCTCATCTGTTGCTTGTACCTTTGATTACCCCTGCAACTGTCATTGTAAAGCCGGATCTAATGGAAGCCCATCATTACACCCCCATAGTAGAATATTTAAGTTTTTTTATGATTTATTACATCTGGCTTACATTACTAGTTTTACACTTTGAACTGTCCACAGTACCAAGGATATGCACAACATGCCTAGCTCCAATCTTTGCTTACTTCAGAATTCAAGGTGTTCACATTTTTCAATATTTCCCCACAAATGGAAATTTTATCCTGAGGTCTTCCAAGAACTGACACAACTGTGAAGAGAATTATTTGCCTCCTTTCAGAAGAGAAAACTAAAGAAATTCTGCAACAATACTCCTTGCAAATAGACCTGGAAGACAGATACTTTGTCATTTCCATGGAAGGGAATTTTCCCTGTAGACTTTTTCACCATCTCCACTGATATGTGGGATCATTTAAAAGTCCAGAAATACTCTCCTAAAACTAGACTGGTGACTCCCTTTTGGTTAAGGGAACAGAGGATCTGATGTTGTCATTTCTCATTTCTCATTCTGTCTTCAACTGCTGGGTTCAGATCCAAGCCCTAGGATCTAACTTAGCCTCTGTAAAAGCTCATGACAACCTTGAACTCTTGAACTTCTCCCTTACCCTGAATGCACCAACCCCCATTACCTCAAATCTCGTTTGCCGTCTCTAGGTGAAAGACGTGGTTTTCATTGTCTCTCGAGCTACTAAATAGAGAAGTGAATTTTTCTTTAAATTTATCTCCCCTTTAATTCTTTCCTTTGTAGTAGTGTACTGGTGATAGTATTGTTAGTATTTCTCTTTCTCTCTCACTCTCTCTTTCTTCTCTCCCTTGCCATTTGTTAATATGTTCGCATAGTCTTACTTACTTTGGAAGTAGGTTTTCAACTTCTTTCTCGTATCTTTAAAAAATGTTTCATCTATAATCTTTTCCAGTATGTATGTGCATAAAATCATAATTGTGTTCTCACTGTTTTTGTCTGTTGCTCATTTGTAGTGGATTTTGCTGATTGTTATGGCTGACAAGGAGAAAAGCCTGGCGGGCTTTAAAAAAATGTGAAAGTGTAGTCAGAATATACTTCTCTATGTTTTTTGCTTAGGTTCTCTCTACCTCCTGGAAAATTTTATGATCTGCCATGCCAACCCTAGAGAGTTAGTAGATTGTAGAAATAAACTTATTCTAAGGGGTCTCTTGCCTTCTTTTTTTGACAAAGCTATCTCTTGAGCATCTAAAGAGAAACCAAAGACGATACCTCATGCTTCTCTGAGCACCTCTTCTGCATCCTCCAGATCCTCAGAGAAATCAGTAAAAAGGACTTCTTCAGATTATATGGTCTCATCAGATCCTGTGAAGAAGAAACCAAAACTCTTAGATCCATCTCTTTCCTCTGATCCGACAATGTCTAAAAATCTGTCTTTGGATCCAACAGCATCTTAGGATCCCAAGTCTCTGAAAGATTCATCGGATCTGAAGACCTCGGATAAGACACTTATGTCAACCTTGCCTGCTTTGCCTAGACCAAGGTACTCTCCATCTTTGTATCCAGTTCCCTCAAGAGTACCTTCCCTGTTTTTGGAGAGACCTAAATCTCCATCGGCTTTATCTTCCGGCTCTTCTAGAAGTCCTACTGAAAAGAATGTAGAAAGGCTAGTAAAAAAGATTATCTCTGCACAAAGTGAGCCTACCCCTTTCTTGACTCCTACCCCATCAGGTCAGGAGGCACATACATCCACAACACCTCCTCTATGAATTCCTCCTTTGACTCCTGTCGAGGTTTCAGAGCCCTTGGGTCGTCCAGACCCATCTGCTTAGAATCAGAGAATCTTTGTATCCTCAGATCCAAGACTTGCTCTGAGCTCTTTGGTCCTGTCTGGTCTTTGGTCCTGTTGGATCTGGAGAGTTTTCAGAGCTGATACTACCCTATCAGATCTGAGGTTCTGCAGTCAATCCCAAGGGTTTCAGAACTGTCTCTGCATCTTGGAGCCTTGGCAATGGTCAGTTTAGTTTTGACCTTGGTCTCGGGGTGGCAGTCCTTGGAATAGGGGGGACTAGGAATCAGCGGCTTACCTCTCCAATCCAGGTTCCTACCCTTCTTCAGGACAGCCTGCCTTTAGGGTTTTGGAGAGAGCTCTGTCTGCACCTCTAGCTCAGGAGGTGCCTCCACCTTGGATCCTAAGTCTACTTCTGTTCCACCTCTGTGCCTTGAGCCTCAACTATCCTCTTTACAGGGAGAGCTGAAACCAAAATTCAAGGATTCCCATCATCAGAGCCCCTTCTGTTCTGACACCTCCCCAGACTATCCCAGCAAGAGGTACCTAAGAAGAAAACATGCAAGAGGAAGCATTTAGATTCCCCTGAATCTGTCACAAAGATGCAGATTTTGACGATGGCAAGGGTCCCCATAGTCACCGCCTGATGATGTCTCATTTGGAGACATCCTTGAGATCATGAAACAGATAGGTGACTGAAAGCCCAGAAACCCTTTGTCGGAAGAATCTGTACTCCTGGAGGCTATTGCTACCAGCCCATCTACCTCCTGGGTGCTCCCACCCACCAATGAGTTCATCAGTTTGGTCTCTCAGAGGGCATGAAAGGATCTTGACACCATTGAGCCCATCCCCAGGAAGTCCAACAAAATTATGACTCCCCCGAGGCTAGACAATTTTGGTCCAAAGGTGTATCAGTGGATGCCATAGTCTTTGCAGTGGCCACTGAGAAGGAACTGATGGAAGAAAGTTCCTGTGTTCATCCCCCCAACAACAGTCACAGTTGTATAGTTTTAAGAAGCATGTGCATGCTTTAACGACCTTTGCCTTAAGGTCTCTGAACTACCTGGCACACTTCACAAGACTCCAGAGGGACCTGATCAAGGAACTGTCAGACACCCTCTCAGGAACTGTTCTTGAAGAGGTGAAGACATCAGTCACTTCTCAGTTGGCTACCTTACAGTCCATTTCCAACTCTTCCATGAGGTTCATCTGTAACATAGCAGAAGGAATCTCAAGGGCAGTGGGTTCAGGCGTTTCCATTAGGAGACATGCCTGGATGCATCTGTGTGATTTTTGTGGAACTCATTAACTCTTCATTCATCAATGCTCCCTTTGATGGCACGTCACTTTTTGGTCGCAAGGTAAAAGATACATTGTCCAGGTGTGAGAAGGATGGAAAGACCCTTTCTGCTATGGGCATATATTTTTCCACCCCTCAAAGATCCTTTTTGAGGAATCATTGAGGTGGTGGTAAAATGTGATTCAAACAGTCTCAAGGTGCTTTCCACGACACACGTAAAGGAGGTTCCCCCAGGGACAGAGGGGTAACTCTAATGGTAGACGCTGCTCTCATGGCTGAGGTGGCCAGCAGAACCAATGGTCCAGAGATTCATTTTTTGGCAGACCCTTGCAGTGTTCCTGAAAGTTGGCCCAGTTGTCCACCTTTGGAGGCAGTCAGGGGTCACTTGTCCCTGCACCAGAGAGCCTGGCTAGAAATAACATCAGATATTGGGTACAGAGGATCATTTCCAGAGGTTATATAACACCATTTCCCTTTCTCCTCCCAATTCAAGGAAATTCCTCAATGTTTACCCAGTCAGAGGGAAAAGCAGCAATTCAATTACAAAAACTGTTAGACAAAAGAGTCCTGCAGCATGTCCCTCCAGACCACATACAATCCAGAAGTTACTTGAGGTTCTTTTTTATTGAAAAAGAAAACAGGGGAGTGGAGACCAGTTCTTGATCTCAGCATCTTAAACAAATCCATTCGAAAGTCCAAGTTCTGGATGGTCATGGTTCAAGCCGTCCTCCCTTTTTTAGAGAGGGATGATTGGATGTGCTCCATAGATCTTCAGGATGTGTACTATCACATAAAAATGAACAAGTAGTCCAGAAGGTTCTTACCTTCTGGCTGGAGGCCAGTCAGCATCAATTCAGAGTTCTGCCCTTTGGTCTCACCATAACCCGCAGGGTTTTTCCAAATGCATGGCAGTAGTAGCAGCTCACTTGAGACTGGAGGGATTCTGGCTGTTTCCGTACTTAGATGACTGCTCATATCCACCTTGACCAGGCATCAGCTCATCATAGCAAGAGAAAAGGTGATCCAGACTTGTACTCTACTAGGGATAACTATAATTAGAAAAAAATCTCAACTAGAACCAAGTCAAACTCTAGAGTTCATAGGGGCACTACTTGACACAAAATGATCAATAACCTCACTTCCCCTCTCCAGAGTTCAGACAATAAGAGGACAAGTGAAAAAAGGTAGTTTTCAATACCAGAGTTTCAGCCTGCTTGGTCCTTTAGGCTCTGCGATCAATGGTGGCAACAGTAATATTAGTGCCTTTGGCCAGATTTTACATGAGAATCCTTCAGTGTATGCTGGCCTGCCAGTGGTCAATTCTTCATCTAACCCTGTCTGCCCAGATACGAATCACCAACATATGCAAAAGGGATCTGATTTGATGAATTCAGTCAGACTAGGTTTTACAATACTGTTTGTTTGTCCCCTATCAGCCCAAGGCCATAGTGACTACAGATGCTTCCCAGATGGGGTGGGGGGTATCACCTAGGGAAGAGGGTACAAAGCACATTGATTGCTGAAGAGGTAAATTTGTATAGCAATATTCTAGAATTAAGAGCAGTGCTTTTAGCTTTATAAGCCTTTCTGGAATGATTGTGATACAAACAGATAACAAGTCAGTGGTTTGGTATATAACAAACAAGGAGGAACCAGATCATATACCCTATATCAAGAAACACTCAGGGTATGGCAGTGGGCAATATTTTCCAACCATTTTCTGATAGCAGTGCACATTCTGGGAAAGTCTAATGTGCTAGTGGACAAGCTGAGCAGGTACATTCTACTACTTCATGGGTGGGCCCTCAATCAGATAGTAGCAGAAATAATTTTTCACAGGTGGGGCCAGCCATGCTGCAATCTCTTTGCATCCCCGCTGAATAACAAGTACAGCAGTTACTTTGCCCTAATCCCCTCAGAGGGGGAATCACTGAGGGATGCTTTCTTTCAAGATTGCCCCCCCCCAGTCTCTTTTATGCATATCACCCAATTCCTTAGATCCCAAAGTTTCTACAGAGAGCTGCCAGGTTGAAGAGCAAAGTCATCCTCATTGCACCCTTTAGGCCTGAACTGAATTATGTAATTAAATCAAAAGGTGCTTCAACAAAGTATTAGTTTAAGGGTGTGCACACTTATGCAACCAGCTTATTTTACGTTTTTTATTTTTTATATTTTTCCCCTAATAGATTTGTTTATTTTTCAATTGAATTGCACAGGTTATAGGTCACATTAAAGGTGGGAAAAGTTTTGAAACGATCTATTGTGGTTTCATTTTTTTATATCACAAAACCTGGCATTTTAACAGGGGTGTGTACACTGTATATGGGCTATATCCTTTCAAGGATATAACAGCTGTCCAGCTTCCAAATCTTTAGGGCACCTTCCTTGCACCCAAACCATTAGAAAGCTTGAGCTGAACTGACTAAAAGACAGGTTTGGGTGCCAAGCCTTTCAGAGCTTTCCTGCTGCTGAAGAGAGTGCTCCTCTTTGGATTTTTTAGGAGAGACAGCAAATGCAGTTTCATTGGGTGGCAATTAAATTCCCTTTTGGAGAAAAACCTTCCTCTTTAGGAAAGTACTTTTAAGCTAAGGAAATGTGTGAAATTTACTTTTGACTGATGGAAAAGAGTATTTTGTGCTTTTTTACTGTATTTTTATGGGGGGAAAAGTTACTTTTAACAACTTTTTACCAGTTTTTGCTGCTTAGCTTCCCTGGGAAAGAAGCACCATTTTCAGCATGACCATGAAACAAACTTTCAGTCCCTCCATTGGACTTTCTGCAGACACAAATAGAAAAAGTTAACCAAACAGCCTTGGTTACAACAGCATGCTAGTAATTTGTCTCATGTACAGGTGAGTGACTCTGCTGTGGCCAGTACTGGTTCTTCAAATCATTGATTTTTTTTCCCCAGATCCCTCTGGTGTTTTCCCAACAACCACTATGGACTGGGGGTAGCCCTGTCCTCTGTGGCTATTAAGAGCCCCTCAGTGTGCAAGAGAGAGCCACTGTTTTCAGTCTTTGTAGGAGGGCAAGGAAGGTGTGCCTGCTTAGCCATAATGTGCCCATCCCTGGGTGAGATGTTGCTGCCAGTAATAAACCTATATGTCCAAGTTTCCTGTCAAAAAGAAACAGAAAACTAAACATTTATCTTCCCCTGTACCCGTCCTTTTGGATAGGAGTAGTTTATTTGGATTGGCTCAAGGACTTTTACAGGCTACTAACCCTTATATGGTGGTTTCTGCTAAAAAAAAGAGATTTCTCTTTTCCTGAACAAATTCAGTATATTAAATCTGAAGGTGAATGTGATGGGACAGATGCAGCTTTATTCTCCTCAGATTTCTGTTTCACATTGAGATACAGAGGAAAGCAAGGTATCTGAATCTTTATGTGAGGAACTCTTTTTCATTGAGACTATTTCCAGAATGTGCCAGTTTCCTTTGGGAGAACACTGAAGTTTCCTTCAGAAAATACTATAATTGTTGCAATTAGAATTCCCAGAACATTTACCCATCCTTCCAGTGTGTCAGCAATGGAGGATGTGTTAGTAACTGCCTGTGGTTTCCCTGACAGACAGCCCACTGCACTTAATAAAGCAGAATGAATGTGCAAAGTGCCTCAGTCTTTCAAGTGCTTATGCACTCATCCCAGACCCAACCTAACAGCTATATATAGCTTTAGTTAATCCAGCTGCAGATAAACATTTTGTTCATTTTAATCCTTCTGCTAGAAGCAAGGATGGCAAAGCTGTTGATAAGTTTGGGGGAAAAGTGTATTCTTCTGCAACTTAAATTTTTAGAATCTTAAATTGTCAGTTGCACGTGTTAAAGGTTATTCTAATTGTGAAAGTATGAGAAATGTTTTATCTGCAATTCCCTACTGCGAGGAAAAATCCACTTTGTGTGGTTTAGTTTCTTCTGTTTCTCAGGTTACTAGTCATTGTTTAAATTATGTTTATAACTCCATAGATACTACTTACTGGGCTGTTGCCACTGGTACTTTGTTGAAGACTTTTGTCTGGATGCATTCTCAAAACCTCCCAGAAGAAATACAATGTGAGAGTTTCAATTCTTCCTTGGATATAGAGTTAGTTTTTGGACCACATGCTACAAAGGTTATGAGAAAATGTAATGAGAGAGGTAAGCTGATTCAGGGAGTCTCTCAGATTTTTTTCAGCCTTCATTATCAAAATTGTCTAATTGACTTTCTACCTACCCCCCCCCCCCATCCAGTTTTGGAAATAAACAATGTGATTAGTCTCACCAAAAAGCTGTAAACAGATGCTTAAAAAACAATGCCAGAGAGGTTCTAGAAAGACATCAGGACTCCCTCCCCAGAACAAAGGACATTCAGATAAGACAGAATAACTATGTAAGGGATCCCCCCCCACCCCCCGGCAATACCTTATCCCTTCCAGAAAGACTAAGTGCCAGATTTACAAAAGCTTGCTTGGAGTTGTAGAGTAGAGTAAGACGTCAGACAGCCAATATGTCTGCCAAGCAATCCAGCAACAGCCGGCAGGGGTGTACATGAGAGCTTCTAACGCTAGTCTTGCACGGACATTGTCATAGTATACAAATTACCTCATTTGCTGCTGAAAGCTATGCAAATGAGGTAAATTTGCAATCCAGGAAACACTAACCTGTCTGTGGAAGAGTAGTGCTATCTGCAGAAATGTACCCTGTTGGTAACGGAGCACCGTTCTGCAAATAGCAAAACGGAGCTATAACAACTCCAAATAAAGGATTAATCCAGTTGAGGAAGCATGCCAACGGCCAAATATAAGGCCATTGGCATTTTTAAATGTTTAAAATTATTAAAATCTAATTTTTTTCCCCGATTTCCAATGTTTAACCATAGTGCAGTGCCGCGCAAATGTGTGGCACTTAAAATGACAAGAAATTAATTAAAAAATAGCGAAAAATAGGCATTTTCACTAAAAAGCTTATCCTGCCATGCAGGTGAATGGCAGGCTGAAGACAACATGGCCACTGAGTAGTGGTTGCTAATGGGGGAAAGCTCAGTGTGAGAGATGTAACCAAGCATTAGCAGGCAATCCTATGCAAATGAGGATAAGGATAGTGAATCCCAATTTTCCCCAGCATGTGAGCCATGTTCCAAGAGTGTAAGTGTAGGAGTAGGTGAGTAGTAGAGTAGAAGATAGGTGACATCATGAGGGGGTGTGTCAGAAAGGCTGTATGCTTATTGGAGCACTGTGTCTTATGTTTGCCCTGAGTTGCTCAGGATTGCAAGAGGCGTGTCTACAGTTGTCCTTTTTGAAAACCAGAAATCAAAGGCGTACTCCATGAATATATCTGAAATTTCTTGCAAAGCGTGTGCGGTCGTTTGTGCGGCACTGCCCTGGGCAGAAACAGAAAGGGAAAAGGAAGGAAAAGAAGTAGTAGGCATCAGCATCCAGAGTACTGCACCAGTTCCTGGATGCCATGTCAGCACATGCCTGTGAGCACATATATTTCCCCAATTCCCATGAAGCATTGGCCAGCAATATGCATCTTTTCCACCAAATAGCAGAATACCCTGAGGTAGTGGGTGCAATAGACTGCATGCACATACACATCAAAGCACCACCCGGTGAGCAGGGTAGGGTCTACATCAACCGCAAGGGCTTCCCCTCCTTCAACTGCCAGGTCATGTGCAATGCCCAGGGCATAATAATGAATGTGAATGCTGGCTGCCCTGGAAGCTATCACAATTCCCACATCCGGAATCTGACGCAGCTGTATCAGAGATTTGCCAATGGGGACATCCCTGACGGTCACCTAGTAGGGGATGCTAGATACGCACTGGAGCTGTGGCTGATGACACCCATCAGAAATGCACACACACCCAAACAAGAACTCCATAATGAGGCACACGCACAAACAAGAAACATTATTGAGCATGTGTTTGGGATGCTCAAGTCATGATTCCAGTGCCTGGACACATCTGGTGGAACCTTGCATTACTCACCAACTACATGTACCCAAATTGTCATGGTATGTGCCATGCTACACAATATGATCCTGTGAAAACAGCTGCAGCAGGAACAGCATGGGGCAGGGCCAAACCCCCCCCCCACCCCACCATTGCCAAGGCCTGCACAGGCACAGCGTGACTCGGAGGAGGAACAACCTGAGCCTGCCCCAGTAGGCAGAAGGAGGCATGCCCAGTATGCCCTGGCCTTGGCAAAGAGGCAACGCATAGCACATGCACTGACACAGTAGGAACTCTGGAAATGACACCTCTCTCTGACTCGCACTTACAGTAAAAGGGATGCCTAACTTGACATTACCTGTTTTCAAGCATGTATAGGGAGTGTACTATGTGCATCCGACATAGGCAGTCCTGCAGCACCACCTGAGGCATGAGTGCCCTATTTGTAGCAATATAAATCACTGCTAAGCACATTTTACCAGTATTGAGCATATTTAAATTCAATTGCGCATAGCTGCGCACCGCACTAACCAGCGCAACGTCGGGCAACATTGAGCAATGTTGGGCTAAGTTGGGCAAAGTCAGGTAAACACGCTCACACCTGCTTTACTGTTCCTTAAGCAGTCTGGTCTGCCCATCAGGAAACTATAAAGCAGTGACAGGGCTTGAACGCAGGATACTGTGCACTATAGTCACAGTACTGAACCACTAAGTCATGACAGCATTTCACTGGCACAGACACAACTTAACTCACTCACACATACCAGTTGGGGGGTCACATATCTAATAGTCACAGCCAGCGAGACAAATGTAGACAAATCCAAACACAAATAAATGCTGTATCATGCCGTCTGAAGAGGCATATGAGTAACCTCCCCCCAGGCCTATGCAGACAGATAACAGCAGACCAGGCAGTGTGATGTGGGTTGGGTAGGCTATGAAGTCACAAACTAATATGCATGTAATTGGAAGCTAAGGTCTGAAGTACAGTGGTATGCCTCAAGCCAGTGCGATAGGCAACAGTACAGACTGAAATGTAGTACCTGACATAGCAGTGCAGGCCTAGCAAATGTGTATAAGTGTCAGGTGAACCCTTCATCCTATGTACACCCACAGTAACAATCACGTGTGCCCCCCCGGGTAGAAATTTACAAATAATAGCTGTCCCCACTGTATGTAGAATGACTCATGGAAGCCCTGCAGGCACACTGTGCTTCCTGTCAATGTACAACACAAAGGTGAGCCCTGAAGTAAAAACCAACTTGATTTTCACACATATATAGTGTATATGCTCATACTGGGCATGTTCACACACTTAAATAAATTTAGCAAATTTCAGTCAGCAACATACTGAAAGGACATACTGGGCATGCTTACACACTTGGCTATGTCTGAATACAGCAGTGGGCCACACATATCTGGCAGTTGCAGTTCTTACTCCAGACACTTGTCACTATTCACCAATCCTGCCTTGTGCACACATTGATATGAAAACAGACTCATATAATATATTATACACCTGTCATAATCAAAGTATGTACTCCAAGTACTTAAGTTGTTCAAAGAAAGTGAAAAAACAAAGATCATCAATAATTCTCTGATCAGTATCATCAAGAAACAATGAGTGCTCCTAACATTATCCAAGCCATGGTCAAAGAGTCCATAGAGAACCATGAAGCTTTCTTTCGCTATGTCATAAATATCAATGTAAACTCATATATGTTCTGAGTCATTTTGTTTGTTTGTGTGTCTTTCGGCTTTTCCCGGTTTGGGGCTGCCACAGTGGAACTCCAGTCCGCTAATGATTGGCAGTAGATTTTTATGTGCTGAGTTGCCAGCCCTGATGCACAACCTTCAACGAAGGTATGCCTATTCACGCGTGTCTCCACACAGAAGATGCTCTAGCTGAGACTCGAACAGGACAACGTCTTAATGTGAGGCGACAATGCTACAACAGCACCACCACCGCAGTCATATGTTCTGAATCATTGCAAACTGTAAATGAATAAATGTACATGACTGACATTGCAAACATCTTGTCAGACAGGTTCATACATATTTACCCCTTTCTCACTGACAAAAGGGCCCATTATTATACCTGGAGATTGTGAAAACCCAGAAATCACATATACAATGGTTAAACAGATCTTTCCAAACCTAAAAACATGGCACGTATAGGATAACATGGTTTCCCTGGCTGTGTCATATGTGAACTCCAAAACAAACAGACCATGCAGCTGAACAGTCTGTTGAGACTCACCATCTGTACAGGATATGAAACTGTTGAATGGGTTACAGCAACGTTTGGCACACTCCACGGGTGTTGGTGCACAACAGACCATGGAAACTATTGTCTTATAAGCCTAATAAGCCTGATGTGCAAGGCCATGGAGTCCATCCTTAAGGAACTCATAAACAGAGCTATTGAGAGCCTACAAACACCCAACCCTACCCATTTTGGTTTGGTCAGGGGCAGATCATGGTTCCTAAACCTGCTAGACAGTTTTCAAGGCGGTCACCCAGGACATGCATCAATGAAATGAGCTACACACAGTCTACGTAGACGTTGAAAAGCCCTTTTCCAGCATCCCACACACATATCGTATCAACAAAATCAATGACCTGTGCATAAACACATAGGTCATCTGATGGATTTACAACTGGGATACAGCTAGATCCCACAAGGTAAGAACTGTGGTCTCCTGTTCAAGCTGGTAACAACTGCTGTCCCCCATGGCTTAGTCCTGGGACCCCTCCTGTCTGGTGTATACTTTTCAGATATACAGTCAAACATGAGGGCTATGTTTAGCAAGGTTTGTGGATGACTGCAAAAAGGTTGTCATAATTGATGTTTAGGACAACAGATACATCCTTAAAAAGGGTCGCAGTCAGACAGATGTGATGTCAAACTTATGGGCTCGAGCTACAGTCATACAATTACCACATAGGTGCCAACACTCTAAATATGGAGGCAATAATAATGGATCTATGGACACATGTGGATAGTCATCACTACTTCCAGAAACACATTCACAATGCGGTTAGAAAATCATGCTATATGTTCCCACAAACTGCCAAGGTCTTTGCATGTAGGTCAAAGGAGCTTCCCTCTATTCATCAGTCATCAGACTCATCATAGAGTACCACAACACACTTGCAATGAATCTGACTAGGCACCTTCAGCAGCTGGAAAGACCACTGATGCACCTCAACAAGAGCATTACTGGCCTCAAACAGTTGCCCCATGCAACAAGACTGAATTTAACTCAATCTGTACTCTGTTGCATACTGTCTACTCAGGTGATCTCTGCCCAACAGACAGGTCCATGTCCAATGCAGAACGGATGTACATGTGCTATATGAAGTAACCCCAAGCTCACTGTACTACATGCTCTAGGGATATCATCATCACAACAATAAATAGAACATGTTGGAGGGATACATTAATAACTCACAGACTTCCCTTTCTTTGGAAGAGGCTCCCTCCCAACCTACATTAAGCTGAGTCCCTCACTGACACTCTTCCAGAGGAGCCTTGATGAGTGTATGTGAAACTGAACTGTCACACCATGGATCACTTTATCAGCTCTACTACACAGACGCCTAGGGAACTAACTCCATTTGTGGTGATAGCTGCACACTCTGGCCATACTAATATATGCCTTCAGGCAGATAGCCTATTACCTACCTATGTACCTATATATATATATATATATATATATAGGGGGAACACAGAATAATAAGCCAAAGATGGATGTGCAGAGATGTGTGTTGACCATGACAGGGAGCCAAGGGAGCCATCCAGGACTGTCTCACCCAGCATACATCCCAATGGCACAAAGGACGAGGTGCACATCTCACCCAGTGTACATAGCCACCAGTATCTGTAAGCATTACAGTGCATGTGGTCCATGTGCCTGCTGTACAACATGACAGGACAATGAAGTACACATCTACTATATATAGACATGTACCTGTCACATAGTCTACTACATACCTATGAACCTATCTTCAGTAAGGCATATGTTAGCCTAGGCAAGTTGTGCAGCTTTCACCACCCCATTGGGTAGTCTCCCAAGCCCTCGTTCTAATAATTAGTACCCTAAGCCCCTTTCTAGTGGGACTGCTGATGTGATGGCTGGCATGAATTGTCTGTTTCCCATCCATTCATCAAGATTCCTATTGAAGAGTGTCAGCGAGGGGCTCTGCCTGATGTACATTGGGGCTCTTTTCACAATAAGGTAAGTGTCTGGGATGGTACTCTATCCTACCAGCATGTTGTATTCATTGTTGTGATGAGGTTCATATCTCTGGAGTGTGTAGGGCGACTCAGTTTTGTTATTTGTAGTTGGAGCATGTTCAGCAGTTATGTGTTAGACATGGCTCTGTATGTTAGGCAGAGTGTGCCTCTGAGTAGGCAGAACGCAACGAAGAACAGATTTAGTTTTCCAGTTGTGTTGCATAACACAACTGTTTGAGGCCAGTAATCCTCTTGGTGAGTTACCTCTGTGGTCTCTACAGCTGCTGGATATACATAGTTGAGTACATCCAAAATGGTGCATTGTACTCAATGATGGGTCTGATGACTTAAGAGTAGAGGGCCACCACTACCTCTTCGGATCCTGATGCAAACCCATTGTTGATTAGGTGGGCCACATAGGATTTCCCAATCACTTTGGCAACATGGTTGTCAAAGGAAAGATGACTATCTACTTGTGTCCCCAGATCCCTTATTACCTTGTCAGTTTTAAGGGGATAACACCTATGTGGTAGTTTATGTGTACTTTGTTTTCACCAAAGGAGATCACTATGGATTCCTCCACATTGAGCTTGAGGATATGATTCTGACACCACACATCTGTCTCATAGAGTCCCTTCTGGAGAATATTTGTGTCATCCGCGGAATCTATTATGGAAAACACTTTACAGTTCCCAGCAAACTTAGTCAACCAGAACCCTCCTGTGTTGGCATGTACATTTGAGAAGTCTATACCAAACAGGAGGGACCCCAGGACTGAACCCTGGGGGCCAGCAGTTGTTACCAGTGTACAGTCTGACATGTAGCCAGCAACTCTTAATTTGTGGAATCTATCTGTGAGCCAGTTTGTAATCCATCTTGTGATGTATGGATTCATGCCCAGGTTGGTGAGTTCATCTATGATACCTGACTGGGGAATGGTGTCAAAGGCTGTAGTGAGGTATAGGTAAGCTGTGTTGAGCTCATTATAATCATCTGTAGCCTGGGTAACGGTCTCAAAGAAATCCACCCAGTTCAGGAGGCGTGATCTGCATATGATGAAGCCAAACTGGGTGTGCTCAACTGTGTGAAGGTTCACAATCTCTTTATTGTTGACTTCCATTATGATTGGCTCCATTGCCTTAAAGATCAGACTCATCAGGCTCATAGAGCATGAATGCCAAGGGGGTTTTGTGGCCCCACCCCTGTGGAGTGTGAAGAATGTTGCTGTGCAACATTCTATGGGTACATATCCTGTACAGAGCATGTAGAGAGAGTTGTAAGTATCCTTAATGAATTTGGATACATCCCCACCCTATGTGCTATGATCCAGGTCCTGATGCTGGAAGGTATGGAATAAGTAGTATCCTGGTAGTGCTGGTGTGCTCCCTGGAGCTTTGAACTAGGTTTCTGTTACTGCACAGATATCAATATTCTCCATACTGAGATGTGCCTCGAGTGTGTTCATCTGGAGGCTGAGACTTCTGGCAATGAGTAGCATTTAGCTAACTTTGTGGTAATTTGTGTTGGTTATGGGGTTTGGTTTGTCTTGAGCGACCTGTGTTCCACACCTGAAGTCAATGCCTCATTGGTCCCATCTGACCATAAGCTAATTACCCTAAATATCCACATTCTGGATCCATCCCCAATTAAGAAAGCCATGTTAAAAAATGTCTCCAAAGCCAACTTCATGCTTCTTAAGACAGAAGTGCTGAACTTCAGGACACCCATGCAGATGGACAATACTGTTACGACTACTGAATCCTTCACAATTGCACTTTATAAGCACTTACATGAGTGTATGCAGTGTGCTATCCAAAACAGAACCAAGATGCTACCCTCCAAGAAAAGGAAGCCAATCTGGTGATCCCCTGCTATAAACAAACTGCACAACAGAAGGAAGAAACTGTTGCAAAAGAGGGTAAAATCCCATGAGTGGAGGAGCTCCCTGGTCAGCCTCAGGAAGAAGCTGCGATCCCTGATAAAATCCTCCAAAGCTAGTTACGAAAACAAAGTCGACACTGATTCTAAAGACAACCACAAAGCATTCTATAGCTATGTCAAGAATTTCAATGGCAACACTCAGATCTGCTCTGAGTTACAGCACAATGGCACTAAATATACAGACCCAACTGATATTGCCAACAGCCTGGCAGATAGGATCAGTGCTAACTTAACCCCCTCTCACCCATGAAAGAGCACATATCTATACCGGAAGAATGCAAAGTTGCTATCATCATGGCTGCACAGGTAAAAACCACTCTCCAAAGCTAGGAACACAGCATCCATGGGACCAGATTACATTCCAGGCTGTGTTCTACACAAACTACAGAACAAGCTGGCACCACACCTACGTACCATGTTCAATCATAGCCTCACCTCAGGCTTTGTGCCTGCTGAATGGCGCACAGCGATGGTTATCCCAGTACACAAGGGGGAGCCACCATGGACCCCGGGAACTAGCGGCCAATTAGCCTGAAGAGCCTGGTCTGCAAGGCCATGGAACGTATCATCGTGGAACCTATAAACAAAGACATTGGTAATCTCCACACTCTGGACCACAACCATTTTGGGTTTGTAAAAGGCAGATCATATCTCCTAAACCTGATAGACTTCTTTGAAGCAGTCACCAAAGCCGTAGACAAGGGTAAGGTGGTTCACACAGCCTATCTAGATCTTGCCACGGCTTTCGACACCATCCCCCATTCTGGAATTATGGATAAACCCACTAAATTAGGTATAAATCCCTATGACACAAGATGGGTTGCCAACTGGCTCACTCACACAACCCAGACTGTGAAAGTAGCAGATTCCAAGTCTGACTTCGGACCAGTGACAAGTGGAGTACCACAGGGTTCAGTCCTGGGTCCTGTCCTGTTTGGTATCTACTTCCTTGAAGTACAGGTTAACATGGAAGGTCTCTGGCTAATGAAGTTCCCAAATGACTGCAAACTAAGAGCCATAATCGAGACTACTAACTATGTGGACATCCTACAAAAGGGCCTCACTGAGAAAGATGCCTGGTGTCAAGCCATGGCCTCAAGCTCAATGCCAAAAAGTGCATTGTCATCCCCTTTGGTAAAAACACTGTACCCATGAACTACAACATAGGTGGTAGTATACTTAACACCAAAAGTGTGATAAGAGACCTTGGGACACAGGTGGACAGTAGACTCTCCTTTGATAATCACATCACCACAGTAGTCAGGAAATCCTTCTATGTGGCACACCTCATCACAAAAGGTGTCTCATGCAGAATAAAAGAGGTCATTGTTCCCCTCTACTCATCACTCATTAGATCTATTATAGAGTACAATGCCCCATTTGCTATGTACCTCACAAGACACCTTCAACAACTGGAAAGCCTGCAGAAATACCTAACAAAGAGGATTATCAGCCTCAAATACATGCCATACACAGACCGTCTCAAAACACTACAGCTTTACTCTGTTGCATATTGCCTACTCAGAGGTGATCTCTGCCTAACATACAAAGCTATGCCAAACACAGAGCTGTTGGACATGCTCCACTTAAAGAAACCCCAATCCCTTCAAGAGTCGGCCCCAAAGCCCAGACTGAAATACAAAAAGAGGGGGTGTATCCATTTTCATAAAGGATACCCACACCTCCAGGTTAGTAGCACAGCACGAGGCCTTGGAGACCATGCAAGTGCAACTAGCATTGGGCAAAGCTGCTTATCAGATCGTAGCCTGCTACAGATCACATACCTTGTCTCAGGACCCTCACTCAGTATTCCTCAGAACACTGGGAAATATAAAGGTCCTACCAAACACCATGATATGAGGAGATTTCAACTACCCAAACACTGACTGGGAGAATTACTCGAGTACAAAGTCCTTTGCCCAATGCTTCCTAGAGTTTATAAACTCAAATGGTCTGGAACAGCTGGTCACCATGCCCACTAGAGGTGACAACATACTGGACCTGATCATCACCAACATGGAGGATCAGTGTTCCACACCAGAGGTAAACCCCTCACTGGTAATTCAGATCATGAAGTAATCACACTGGACATCCACATCCCTACCCCCCTCCCCAGTCAACAAAACCACTGTGAAAAACTTTTCAAAAGCAAACTTCACACTTCTCAAGACCGAAGTGGAAAGTTTCAAAGCCCCCTTGCTACAGGATAATGCTATCCAATCTGCAGAATCATTTACAAGTGCATTCTATGAGCATCTACAGGGATGTATGGATTGAGCCATCCCAATTAAAATCAAGACTCACTCCTCCAAAAAGAAGAAACCAATCTGGTGGTCCTTGCCCATAAATAAGCTATACAACAGAAGGAGGAAACTAACACATGATAGAGCAAAATTCCAAAAAGGAAAGGCATCACTGATCATTATTAGCAAGAAACTACGATCGTTCATAAAATAATCCAAGTCCAGTTTCTAAAAAAAATTGCCAAGGAATCTAAAGACAACTACAAAGCCTTCTTTAGCTATATCAAACATTTAGGTGGCAACTCTCAGATATGCTTTCAGCTACTGCAAAATGGCAAAAAATACACTGAACCAACTGACATTGCCAACATCCTGGTGGACAAGTTCAGTGCAAACTTCACCCCCCCCTCACCCCCAAAAGGGCCCGTGTCCATCCCAGAAGAATTCAGAGCCCCAGACTTCATGGACATGCAGGTAAAAACAGCCCTCTCCAAAGCTAAGAACACAACATCAATAGGACTGGATCGTGTCCCACACTGCGTCTTACACGAGCTCCAAAAGAAACTAAATCCTCACCTACATTCACTGTTCAGACTCAACCTTACCACAGGCTATGTACCCAAAGAATGGCATACAGCAATAGTCATCCCACTCCACAAAGGTGGTGCCACAACAGAACCTGGGAACTATCGCCCTCTAAGCCTGACCAGCCTGGTCTGCAAAGCTATGGAGTGAATTATCATGGAGCGAATTATCATGGAAATCATAAACAGAGACATTGGGAACCTCTAGATACTGGACCCTACCCAAATTGGCTTTGT
Organism: Protopterus annectens; assembly: GCF_019279795.1. Taxonomy (NCBI): domain Eukaryota; kingdom Metazoa; phylum Chordata; order Ceratodontiformes; family Protopteridae; genus Protopterus; species Protopterus annectens. The sequence continues at coordinate 293,932,423 of NC_056743.1, forward strand.
TAAAGGCAGATCCTGCCTCCTAAACCTAGTTGACTTCTTTGAAACAGTTACCAAGGCCATAGATGAAGGGAAGGTAGTCCACACAGCCTACCTGGACCTCACTAAAGCCTTTGACACCATTCCCCACTCTGGCATCATAGACAAGCTTACCAACTTGAACATTAACCCCTGTGTCACGAGATGGGTGGCCAACTGGCTCACGGATAGAACAAACATGGTCATATTTGCAGGTGCCATGTCCAACTCTAAACCAGTCACAAGTGGCATCCACAGGTCCCAGTCCTGGGAACCCTCCTGTTCAGTATATACTTCTCTGAGGTACAGGCAAGCACAGGAGGACTATGGCTGACCAAGTTCCCAGATGACTAAACTGCGGGCCATAATTGACTCTCTGGCTGACACAGACATCTTCCAGAAGGGTCTTACAGAGACAGATACCTGGTGTCAAAACCATGGCCTCAAGCTGAATGCCAAAAAATGCATGGTCATCCCCCTTTGGAAAAAGCAAAGTGCCCACGAATTACCACATAGGTAATAATCCACTAAGTACAGAAAATGTAATTAGGGACCTGGGGACCCAGGTAGATAGTAACCTCTCCTTTGATAATCACATTGGCAAAGTGGTTAGATATTCCTTCTATGTAGCCCACCTAATCACGAAAGGGTTCACCTCTAGATCAAGAGAGGTCTTTGTGCCCCTCTACTCATCACTCATTAGGCCCATAATAGAGTACAATGCCCCATTTGGTATGTACCTTAATTGGCACATGCAACAGCTGGTAAGACCACAGAAGTACTTCACCAAGAGGATCATGGGCCTCAAAGAGATGCCCTATGCAACTCGACTAAAGAAACTCCAGCTCTATTCGGTTGCTTACTGCCTGCTCAGAGCTGATCTATGCCTGACATATAAGGCCATGTCCAACCTGGAATTAATGGACATGCTCCACCTCAAGAAAAACAAATCTCTTAGAGCCACACGCTCCATTGAATTAAACCTCAGCAAAGCAATAAACAGTTCATGCTGGAGGGATAGATTCCTGTCCCAGAGACTTCCCTCACTCTGGAATAGAATCCCAGTTGATGTTAGGCAGAGCCCCTTGCAGACTCTCTTCAAGAGGAATCTTGATGAGTGGATGGGAAATTGTAAATTTACCCCTGGGATCACTTCAGTGGCCCTGCTAGACAGAGGCCCAGGAAACTAATTTAAAAGGGAGGTGAAAGCCAACACATTCTGGCTAGTCTTATAAATGCCCTTGGGCAGATAGCCTAGTACCTACCTATGAACCTACATGCTCTAGGGACCTAAACCTTGTCACCACAATAAACAGAACATGCCGAAGGGATAGATTCCTGTCCCACAGACTTCACATACTCCAGAATAAACTACCTATCTATATCAAACAAAGCTCCTCATTAGCACTCTTCAAGAAAAATCTTGATTATTGGATGGGAAATAGGAAATTCACCCTGGGGATCACTTCTGTGTCTCTGCACGACAATGGCACAGGAAAATAAATTTCTTGGGTGGCAAAAGCCACGGTACCTTTTTGGCTAGCCTTGTATAGGCCCCAGGGCCGATAGACTACTACCTACCTATGAACCTTTGAGCCTTGACTAAAAAAGGTAATATGGGGACAGCACTAGCCTTGGCCAGTATTCAGAAGCATAAGGGCGACAGGTGCAAACCATCTGTAGTGAAGCAACAAGGCTGGTCTGTCATGTCATCACAGGCAGACAGAGACTGGATCCCCTTTGAATGACACCAGAAGCTCAGCCAATTGTTGAATTTATCATCTTTCTGTTATATTGCAGTATCATGTAGGTGAAGGTAAGATGCTACTCAAGGTTTGACCCTGTGTGGGCCAGCATGTGGTGCATCAACCCATATATGATATGGTCATGGCCTATGCATACAATACACTCACAATACACCTAGTATGATAAGCCTGCTGAGGTTAGCAAATGTGAAAAAACCCTTGTGCAAACTGTCAGCAAGTAATGTCTGTATTGCACCCTGTAACTCCATATTGCTTGATGAAGTGTAAAGACGTACTTAGTTTGGATTAAGAACACCGCACTTGCCAACTGTGTGTGTGTGTGTGTGTGTGTGTGTGTGTGTGTGTGTGTGTGTGTGTGTGTGTGTGTGTGTGTGTGTGTCTCCTTGGGGAGGAGCAACCTTTTTGGAGACTACTCAAACACCTTAAAAGTGGTATACTCATCTTTGTCAAGTCCGATGATGTCACCATCCTACAAATATACCTGTGGAAAGGTGAAATCCCAGTAATGTGTATAGTGAGTTGTGTAAATGGGTACTGCTGTAGTAGCATAATGTAGCTAGGTAGGGGTTTGAATCTTGTACTTGCCAGCTGTGTAGGTGTGTGTCTACCTGGAGAGGAACAGCCTTTTTGGAGACTACTCAAACACCTTAAAAGTGGTATACTCATCTTTGTCAAGTCCGATTATGTCAGCATCCTACAAATATACCTGTGGAAAGGTGAAATATCAGTAATGTGTATAGCGCATTGTGTAAATGCGTACTGCTGTAGTATTATAATGTAGTTAGGGAGGGGTTAGAATCCTGCACTTGCCAACTGTGTGTGTGTGTGTGTGTGTGTGTCTCCCTAGAGAGGAGCAACCTTTTTGGAGACTACTCAAACACCTTAGAAGTGGTATACTCATCTTTGTCAAGTCCAGTGATGTCACCATTCTACAAATACACCTGTAGAAAGGTGAAATCCTACTAATGTGTATAGCGCGTCATGTAAATGAGTACTGTTGTAATATCATAATGTAGTTAATTAGGGGTTTGAATCCTGCACTTGCCACCTGTGTATTTGAGTGTGTGTGTCTCGCTGGGGAGGAGCAACCTGTTTGGAGACTACTCACACACCTTAAAAGTGGTATACTCATTTTTGTCAAGTCCGATGATGTCACCATCCTACAAATATACCTGTGGAAAAGTGAAATCCCTGTAATGTGTGTAGCGCATTGTGTAAATGCGTACTGCTGTAGTATTATAATGTAGTTAGGTAGGGGTTTGAATCTTGCACTTACCAACTTTGTGTGTGTGTGTGTGTCTTCATGGGGAGGAGCAACCTTTTTGGAGACTACTCAAACACCTTAGAAGTGGTATACTCATTTTTGTCAAGTCCGATGATGTCACCATCCTACAAATATACCTCTGGAAAGATGAAATCCCAGTAATGTGTATAGTGCATCGTGTAAATGTGTACTGCTGTAGTATCATAATGTAATTAAGTAGGGGTTTGAATCCTGCACTTGCCAACTGGTTATGTTTGTGTGTCTCCCTGGGGAGAAGCAACCTTTTTGGAGACTACTCAAACACCTTAGAAGTGATATACTCATCTTTGTCAAGTCCAATGATGTCACCATCCGACAAATATACCTGTGGAAAAGCAAAATACAAGTAATGTGTATAGCATGTTGTGTAAATGCATACTGCTGTAGTATCATAATGTATTTAGGAAAGAGTTTGAATCTCACACTTGCTGACTATGTGTGTGTGTCTGTGCTCCAGGGGTGTGACACCATTGGCCAATGTGGAGTGGGTTTGGATTTTTCTAGTGTATGACATATCACAATGACAACTGTATGTACATTACACATGTAAGGTAGCTTGGGGCAAATCCATATACATACATGTGACCTGAAGTATTTCATAGGTGGGTACTCTGCTTTCTCCATGAATGCATGTGTTATCTTTGCCAGAGCGTGCTGGCGCCTTCCAGACCTTAGATCACGTCTGTATGCTTGTAACAAGCTTAGCCACTGCAGTGATCCCTGGGCTACGGCTTCCATTTCACATTCACTCATCACAGTTTCTATTGAAGAGTGTGAGTGAGGGTTTATGCTTGAGGTATATTTGAAACCTGCTCCAAAGCGAGCAAAGTCTGGCAAAGATGACTAATCATTATAGGTGTGCAACAACCTCTGTGGATCTGCAAGCAAACCCTTTATTGCTTATGTACTCCACAGAGGGATTTCCAAAACCCTTTGGCAATGTGATTATCAAAGGAGAGATGACTTAACGCATGGCTTTATGTATACATTAGTATCTGTTCCACATTTTGGAGGCTACTATCTATGTGGTACTCTGGGGATACTTTGTTTTCTAAAAGTGGATAACTATGCTTTCTTAGGCTTATAGCTTTACAGCATGAGTTTGACACCAGGTATCTATCTATATGATACCCTTTTGGAGGATGTGTGTCATCTGGAGAATAAAGTATAGCCAACAGTATGCATTTTCATCAAACATGGGCAGACATATCCCTACTGTGTTTGCTTGTACCTAAGAAAGCTATATGCCAAACAGGAGTGGTCCCAGGACTGGGTGCAGGTGAATACCACGTGTTACTGGCATAGAATAGTACATGGAGGCTGCAAATGTTACTGTGTGTCCTACATCTGTGTGTCAGTTGTCAAGCCATCATCTAACAATCATTTATGGTCAGTCTGTTGAGGTTATGTCTAATACCAGTATGTGGGATGAGTATGATTTGCTGGTGAGCTATAGCTTGGCTGTGTTGACCTCCCCTCCCTCACCTATAGCCTTGTTGACTGGCTTGAAGTCTACTAGGTATAGTAGCCATGATCTGGCCTTTAGAGAACCTAAGTGGGTATGGTGCAGTGTTTTCAGGTTCATAATGTCTCTGTTAATGAGTTCTATAATGCTGTGCTCCATAGCCTTCCAGATAACATTGGTCTGGCTTATAGGGTGAGAGTTTCCAGGACCTGTTGTAGTTCTACCCTTAATCAATTCATGTTAACATTTGCACTGGGTGTGACGAGGGTGGACAGGTTTAAGAATAAGTATATTAGAGGGTCAGGCCAGGTTTGAAGGTTAGTAGACCATGCCAGATAGGCAGGATTAAGTTGGTTTGTACATATGCTGAGGAGGGATGCAGAGTATATTGTGAAGTAGATGCTAAGGACGAAGCTGCCAGGTAACGGGTAAAGAGGAAGGCCTAAGATGAGGTTTATGGCTGTGGTGAGAGAGGACATGCAGGTGGATGGTGTGATAGCACAAGATGCAGAGGCCAGGAAGAAATGATGTACTGTGGTGACCCCTAATGGGAGCATCCAAAAGGAGAAGAAGAAGAAGACGTAGCTCAACCCTTGTGGGCTGTGAACACCATTACCATGTGTCATGCCACAAGTATGTAACCTGTATAGAGGCTGCATCTGGACAGAGCATTTAGGTGAGTGGTGACTTTGTATGTCAGCTTGTGTATGACACAGCCAGGGACACTGTCCAGTACCATTGCCACTGTGGTGTGTACTTGGTTAAAGAGATGTTTTAACTAGAGTGTCTGTGAATCATCAGGTTTTACATTCTTCAGGTCTGGAAATGTGGCCCTTGTGTAATGACAGGGTGATGAAATCCGCATTCAAACTGTCTGACAAGGAATTGGTAATGTCATTCAGATAATTGTACTTTGTGACCATTTACATTAACTGTGACCTGATCTGAGATTTCACCTGTAGATTAGGAACAACACTGAAGAAAGCTTTAGTGTTGTTTTTGGAATTCTTGCCATTTTGTATTTTGAAGCTTGCCTTGTATGTTTATTGAGGGATTGTATTTTCCCAATGATACTGACCAGAGAGGTTATCCCTTCTTGGTATGTAACTCTTTTGGTACAACTTCACACCTTCTGTTATATATTTAGTTCATGGCAGGGGTCCGTGAGACTAATGCACTTTTACTGTATAAGTGATAATTTCTTGTGTTTGTGATAGCACGATCCATGCAACCCTGTAGGTGAACAGTGTGCATTAATAAAGGATTATGCAGCTGGAACAGTGTTAACCTTAGTAATGCAAACCAATGACAGATAGCAACAACAGCATCACCCACAGCACAGTGTCAACCCGTGTCATACACACACATGCATACTCATGTTCCAAAATGTGTGTAGTACAATGCATACTGGCCAACAACAGAAAGTATGGAGTGTTAATACTGGCCAATACAGGGCATGTCACCCTGCCCATGTGTCCAATATGCACATACATGCAGACAGTGCACCTCCACCATGTTCACAAATGTAAACCTGCAGACCTGTGCTGCGCACACCCCACACTTACTGTCCACTGTATAATGCATGCTGACACAACTACACACATCAGCCAAGTGGCACATGGCAAACAAAACACAATTGGAATAAACACTGGTGGGAACAATACAACATTGCTAATTACAGCTTTAATGCATCATGCATGCTCAGCTACACCTTCAAGGATATCATTACACTTTACTGCTGACAACATGCTACACATTCAACCATTGCTATACTTTATTAAAGTCACCCTGTGCATCAGCACCATGTTAGCCTGTTCCTGCCTCAATGTTACAGATGACAGGAGGTGGCACAGGTTTCATCATATGCACAGGGTGTGTTGTTGGTTTGCCAGAGGTCTACACTGAGCCATACAATTGACATGTGTGTGAGTGTGTGTGTGAGGGCCATAAGTACTGTTATGGGCAATATTGATGTAATGTGTGCGGGTATGTGTTTGCCCTAGGTTTCTGGTTTATGTGTGTGTGTCTGCATGCACACAGTTCTGCCATGTGGCTGCCATATATGGGGATTTGTGAGACAGCTACAGACTGTACCTGGCAGGCTTTACAGTTCACCGTCTCTGGCCACGGATACGGAACCTATGTCTGGCAGGGGTGCTACAGACAGTATCAGGTACTAATCCAGACTGGGTACTATCCAAAGAGGTTGATATATGTCCACTGGATCCAGTTCCCTGCTGGGACTGGCCAGACCCACGTTCACGTGGTCTTCTAGGATGGTCTATGGACAGCCCCCCCAACATTGCTGGGGCTGGTACTGGCACTACGGGAGCGGCTGTGACTTGCTGGACGTCCACGGTGACCTCCAGCTTATGATGTTGCTGGCATATGTCCACACCAATGTCTCAACCATCCCGCACTGTCCTGACACATGGACATGACATTGTGGAGGACATCCAATGTCTCACCCCAACGTCTATCAATGACCTCAGTGTAATTACGTATGCACCTGCTAGTTCACAGATACTGTCATTTACAGAAGTGTTATGAGCCCTCTGTGCCCTTAGTCCTTGTCTGGTGTACCGTTCCATTCGTGTCTGTGCCTTAATGACAGCCTGGAACATGCATGTGGTAGAAAAAGGTGTGGCACATCTGCCAGGGGCATGATGACCAGCAGTGCTCTGACGAGAACCCCTGGGCAACTGTCTATGTGGTACCATTCCAGAAATCTGGCTATGGCTGCTGTATCCTGATACATGTGCCATAGATGCCACACTGTCCTGGCCAGTGCCAACCATACACTTTCCCTCAGCTAAGGGCAATGGTGGTGATGGATGTACAGGCAGTATGACTGTGTGCATGGATGGGGTGGAGACTTGTGTACTGTCAATTGGTGCCTCAACAACAAACCCTGAAAAACCTGCCTGTGCTGCAACACACCTATCCTCATGATCACTGTCTGTCTCAGTGACATCAGGTTCCCTGCTGTACTGAACCAGCCCCACCTCAGCACCTGTGAGAGGAAAACAGGAAGCACTCTTTAAGACCTGAACATGATGTCAGACCACATGCGCACATGCACACATACACATGCATACGTGCACATGTACACATGCACACACACAAATACACTCCTCCCTAAAGCACACACACACACACACACACACACACACACACACACACACACACACACACACACACACACACACACACACACACAACACCAGCATGCAGGACATGTGTTGCTCAACAGCATGCAGTGCAAGTGTAGACAGTCCTTGTTACTAATAGTATACATGGCTTTGATGCATGTTTTGTTATTAGGTGATTGGCCTCCCCCTGGAACACAATGCATACATGGACACAACATTGCTGTGCAAGTAATCAAAGCTCTGTAATGTACTGTGCACCTTTACTCACAGGTCTACATGCCATGGCTGGATGTGTATCTGTGTGTCAGATAGTTATCCAATGCTGATTACAGCCTCTGTGTCTTTAGCAAATCATTGTGGATACAGTTTTAGCATATGCATGATGAGTATTCAAATATCATCACTGGTGCATGTATAATTGATGGAATGCCATTCGTCCACATACCCAATGTGCAGTAGTTATGGTGAGAGTAGATCATATTGTGGGCATGCCAGTGTCATCCATGACATGGCATGTTAAAACACAACTGCATGTTTAAACATCACACATACCCAGTGTGTGTCATATGGCCTAGCCACTCAATAGCATCACAAGACATATATATGTGTCAGTTGTGCAAATGGGGATTGGTATGCATATTGTTTAGAGGTGCATATGTTTGCACACACACAACATTGAGGTGTATAGCAATGAAAGCTATGTGTAGTACTGTGGTTACAATAACTGGATGGGGTATAGTACCATAGGTCATCATCATGAAGCATCATGTGGTCACTCAAGGCTACAAATGTTTCTCAAACCAGCACTAATCATGCTGTACTGGAACTGTACTACCTTGGCTACATTCACCATTTCACAACCAGTTGTTACATGGGTTTGTAAGGAGGCCAATAAGGAGCATTCCCTGACATGAATGTGTAGTGTGTTGCAGAGTGTTTACATGCCCCATGATAGGCCTCTACCCCTCAGGTATATTATGTGTAATGTGTGGATGAGATTTTGGATACTGGAATGTGTCTTTACAGAGAGTTTGTGAATCCTTTATGTGTAGCATGTTAACATGCTCTGTGTATGACATAGTTGTGTATGCTATGTGCATGTTTTGTATCAGCTTTGCCTATCCAATGGTTACTACAGTGTAGCCACATTTGTTTGAGATGGTCTGGGTATTGCATGTGTTTGAGGCAGCTAATCACATTAGTGAGATGTGCGTGGTCTTACACCAAACATGCACAGCATGCATTATGGGTAGGTGTGTTACATGTGTACATGGCCTACACCTTAACTATGACATGCACTTTTTATTTACAATAATAAATGTAGAACACACTCACCAGCATCTGTCCACTGCCTTGATGTCACCCCAGAGGGACCTACATAGAGATGAGACAGTTTGTCAGTGGCCACAGCTGTGGCATTGCTACTGTGTGTTTGCAGTCTTACAGTAGATCAACAGTTTACATTCACAGGCCTACACATTATGTTCCAAATGATCAGTATTGCACAACAACAGTCTCCACATCTTCTAACTGCACACTCCACATCTCACATATGCATGATCTACCAATACAGATAACAGTAGTCTACAGATATGCCATGTTACCTGCATGCTCCATGTGTGCTTGCTGAGTGGCTCCAACCTCCATCATGGTGTATGTCTGCTGCTGTTGTTGGGCAGGTGCCATGAGGCTCAGGAACAGCTCCTCCACTCTGGTGAGGGGGGATGGATATTAACACCACCTCCTGTTGCAAGCTGTTGTCTCCGCACATCAGAAGCACGCTGACGGACATGTCTGAGTAGATCACTGCAGTGGTGGCATACCTGCTCATATGTCTGGTTATGCAAGCCTACCTCATTTACCCTCCAGACAACATCTTGCCACATTGCAGTACACTCCTGCTGGTTCTGGCTGGTCCTTGTGAACATTAGACTGTAGTGCTGAATCATACAGCTAGTAATGATCTCATCTTCAGCACTACTATAGCTGGGATTTCTGTGATGTGCCATGATCCCTGGAAGACATAAAGAAAAAATATGTCTGAGCAAGTCATATGGCACATTTAATATTATATAGTACAGATATCAATGAACTGCCATATATAGCAACCTATTAGCTAACTTAGAGTGAAACACTTTAACTATCGCTTATCACTGCTCACCCCACAACTGCTTGAAAGTGCCTGGCTCACTCTATCTAATGAGCCATGTTCTGCACAGCAAAAAAATAAAATCACTATATAAGATTGTACAAGAGTACCTGGCACACTGTATGCAACACAATGCACCACCTAACCACAGCAGATATACATCAAGTTGATGTGTAAAGAAATATGTCATCCATCACAATGAGTGTAATGTCCAGTAAATGTATTACTATTATACCCCACAACTTGTTAATGGCAAACCCGTGGCCAAAATATGTGCACAATTGGGAATATAGGTCACATACTGCTGTAGTCCACTATAAATGTTGCTAGATATGCAGTTATATGTTTTACCACACAAATAACAGAGGACATGTTACAGACATACCCACACACACATCAGACATAATTACAGGACACAAAGGTATCGCAAACCAGATAAGCTTTACATGTGTACTATACAGTACCGTGTGTTAGTACTTACAAAACCTTAATCTTGAGGAATGTAATCTGTGATGAATACAGGGACCACACGAAACAGTGGATGCAAGCAATGTGGACATACACCATACTTTGCTGTACAGGCCCAGAGCTTCAAGTAGTTCTACAGTACACACAGAATTTGGATTCAACATCAGTAACAATCAATAATCAAAGATGTAGTGCTTTAGCCTCCAATGACACACCCCAGTTAAATCCAAGGGACTTAATCACACTGTATGCCATAACACTTTTTCTGCCTTGCAACAGAATACACAGCTTTTTCTGTGATCAAAGCAAGGACCCATAATACCATGACATAAGCAGTTTCCCACTAAGCTATCCCACAAATACATATCTTTGACGTATTCACAAACACATTGACCATCACAGTCAGTCAACAGTACAGAGAATCTATTGCAACAAGTAGATGTAGGTGTGTATGAGTATATATGACTCTCTCTCTCTCTCTATATATATATATATATATATATATATATATATATATATATACACATACACATCCATTGGTGTACATATACATATATATGTAGGCACATATACATTTCACCTTTCATAGTGGGAATATCAATTATACAAAGGATGTGAGGTGTACAGTAATGTAATAATATCGCACAGTCTTGTGATAAATGCATTGAAAGTGTTCACAGCCCAGGTAGCTTTAGCAGGCCTCAGTGGCTTCAACATTGCAAACTGAACAAACCATCCACACTGTTTAACCACCACATGTCATATACCAGCACTGTATGCTGTCTTGTTTGTCACACACTAAAACCTACATATAAATATGTGCATACTAACCTTCACCAACATATATATCTCCACCCTTCACAAACAGTTGCATTATGTCCCCTGCTCTATGCACATATACAGATGTGAATATATATGAAACATATATATTTCTCTGTATGTGTGTGGCATACATGCACAAGGTCCACACTGTTGTAAGTCCCTGGACCTCACAGCTGAACTGTTGGGCCTTGCTGTAACACAAACAGGTGTCACATGTGAACACACACTAACATTAGAGGGGGTATATATAGCTACAAATGCTAGATAAGCATACCAGACTGCTACAGCAGTTGCCAATGCTAAGCTACACTTTAACATGACTATCATGCATGTGTTGCTCTGTCACACCCATGTTTATATAATGGCAGTGCTCATCCCCCCAACAGCCATTGGCTACACTACTGTACAGAACACAGATAACATGGATCAGATCTTTGACATTTAATGCTGAGCTACACATTTCACAAGTATGTCCCACTGCCCACAGGTACACACAGTATTGTCCATAGCAGTAGTTAAGCAGGACATCTGTGCATAGATAAGTACTGCTGCCATATATGAATGGTTCACATTATGTAGACTACTCTTCAAAAACATCTACTACATGCCAGTAAATACATATGTGTCACATACCTTTCCTTTGTATGATTGGTATTATTTATTTTTCTTTTTCCTTTTCTCTGTCTCTGTCTCTCTCTCTCTCTCTCTGTCAGTCTCTGCAATAGAGTGATTGAGTTTGTTGCCAGCGATTGCAGCCTGCTTTTGTAGGTATTTTGCACATGAGCATGTAATGGCCTCTGCACCAATTAGTGGCCACCATTTGCTAATTGGATGCAGCCTGCTGTGCAGTAATTGCAGAAATCACTGTCATAGCAACCCAGTACTATAAATTGCTAACTCAGGTAGGCATGGCCCTTTCAGCTTTCCAAGATGGATATCATCCTTGTTTGCTGTGGACATCATTGTTTAAGACAGAATGTTGGTATAGTTCTTATATCAAAAGCCAGGGGTGTAGCCAGTGATTTACATTTTGTACTCAGACCTAAATGTTGCTGCTTCCAGTACACACTTGTCAGTGTAGAAATGTACTCACCCCTCAAAATGCTAACTCAAGATACATGGGAGGATGTACTTTCTTTTCAAATTTTACAATTAACTGCCATACAAAGCTAGTTATTGAGATGTATTCCTTTGGCAAAAGAATTGTTTGTGAACTACTATACAGTGAATATTCATTTACTCAGTTCTAAACAGTTTGTGCTTTTTTAGTGTTGACATTAGCACAAGCTGCTCAAGAAAACTGGACACATTTCAGTACTGTGAGTATGCTTACCTACATCCTTGATAGACCCTGCACACACAGGTATACTCTACATTTGGGTAGGGGTGCAGAAGTACAGATAGCGTATGTATTATTGTGTGAATTTTATTTTTCTGGACTTACAGGGTTGCTGTGTACATGTTAGTTTATCAAGGTAAGTAGTCTGTCTGCATAACTCCCAACTGTGGACCTACCCACATGGTAACCAGAGATTAGCCTGTTATTCTTTGTCTGTGCACCACACAGGTCTTTTCAGCACTAGAGCAATGGTATTGTTACAGTTGGTTGCTACCAGTACATGGCTACATCCTTTTGTATTTCAGTGTTGTATTCCTACATAAGGGTATGCTTCCGGAACTCCTTCCAAAGCTATTTGCACAGTGTGTAACAGCACAAAGGCTGATATGCCTCTGTCAGACCTCTCAAACACTCAGGTACATATTTGAACAGACTCAGGGAAAAGTAGAGAAAAAGTCAGGGACACCTTTAAAATATTAGTGCCATTAAGTAGAGACTTTGAGAGAACCAGAGCATATGTATTAATACACCTCTTCTGAAGTAAAAGAAGTGTCTAACTCTTAATTATTGTCATTATTCATTACGTGTAATTCACCACCTTTCTCACCAAAGTCAGTAGCTTTTGGAGGGATTCAGAGGGACAGAGCTAAATTTTGTTTCAAAACCAGGAACATCCCTGAAAATTAGGGACAGTTGAAAGGTATGGCCTCTGCCCTAAACATATATGCCAATGTTTGTCCTGCTATGATACTGTGTGGGGGTTGTAAAGTGATAGTGTAACGTTAATTCCTGCTAGAATGGCTGCTTCTGTTATCACAGTCATGTAATGCAATCTCACAACAACTGTTGGTAAAGATCCACAGAACAAGTGTGGTATGGCATTCCTATTTTTCCTTTACATTCATTCATTCTGATGCATGATATATTTATTTCAGCACCAACTTGTATATATACCCTCGGGTTGGTGGTACTTCCTGCACTGCAGTGTGTACAAGGTCTGCGGTTCGAGACTGACAGAGGTGTTTTATTTTGCTGCTGAGCAGAACAAGGGCCCTCACATACAGAGTGACTAAGGCACTTTTAAGCAGTTGTAAGCGGATTTGCACGATGCTTAGCAATGCTTAGCTAAGCGCAAATAAGCGCACACTCGTGCAAGCCTGCTAACTACTGCTTAATAGTGCTTACTCCCGCTAACCCCCACTCTCATTTCTTTGAAAGAAAAGAAAACTGGGGAGATAGGAAAGTGGTGTAAAAGGGGCACAAAGAGGGAAAGACAGTATGGAAAATAGCTTTGGATGTGCAGGACGGCTGTAGGGAAGGTCCATAGCTGCCCATTTCTTCTAAATATGAAACCTTCAACCCCTGAGAGAGGGGTGAGGACAACAAAGTATGTTGTAATGCCAATTAAATTACATTTTATGTGTCCAGGGGACATGTGTGCAAAATGGGCAGCTATGTATGGGGCATAATTTTTTTTTGGGAGCAGATTGTCCTTTTTTTTTCAGGTGAGAGTGGAATGTGGGGTAGGGGGAAGTAGGTATATTTGGGGAGGTAGGTTGGGGAGGTAAACAGACAAGACAAAAAAGACACATACAGGGGTGGAATATGACACGTGGTGGGTGAACACCATTGATGGGGAGGGATGTTTGGAAATCACAAGCCCATGAGCCCACAGATGGTAACAGTGGAACTGAGATCCCCACCCATGGGCCATCACCACTGCACCTTCACAGCCCAGAGGGTGGCTGTGCTGGGGGCTGTGTAGGAGGGGCAGGCTGACCCGGGAGTTGTGCAACTCGTGCCTCAAGCTGGTGTAGATGTTCTGCAACAGAATGCTTGATCTCTCTACGCACCCCAGCCCAGACCGTTCGAAGGGTGATAGGTGGCCCTCCTCCGCCCACGCTTGCACGGGGGTCTGAGCCCCATCCCCTGCAGCGCTTCCACCCAAAGGTGGCACATGGCCAACGTAAGAGGAGGTCCCAGGCTGGGCACCGGAACTGCCGGTGCCAGGTGCCATGGCCAGCTGAGGTGGGACAGGTGAGTCCTCTGGGACCGGCCTTCCCATACGAACTATGTTTTGGAGAATTTAATAAAGATATGGGTTAGTAACAATCAACAGCATTCTCGGTTAGTTATAACAGCATGCAGAAGTATTCCCCTTAACCCAACACACCAGAGTTTCAACAGTTGAAAAGCAAGCATAACACATACATATATAGAACAATAGTAGACATTACAACAGCATGCAGGTTTAATTGATGGCAACAGGCCACCAATATTGTGGTATTTGAACAGGGCACATGCATAGAAATGAATGCAAATATTTATAAACCAATAGAACATATGTCCCAACAAATGTTTTGAGATTAGACATAACCATTGAGGAGTGGAATTGCATTTTTTATGCACATACTGTAAGGTGGCGTGAATGGGCATACCTTCGTTGAAGGTTGTGCATCAGAGCTGGCAACTCAGCATGTAACAATCTACTGCCAATCATTAGCGGACCGGAGTTCCGCTCTGGCGACCCCTAACCGGGAAAAGCCGAAAGACACAACAACAACAACAGTAGGGTGGAAAAGATAGCTTAATTAGCAACTTATATATCCTTCTAGTTTATACTACATTCCTATTGACTGCAGCTATCTGTCCCTTACATGTATTATTACACTACCCAATGTCCTTGGATTTTGCTAGATCATTATATACATGAGCTATATCTGACATACAAACTGTCCAGGATGCAGATGTTACTGCTGCATATTTTGAGAGTTAGTCACACACACTACTGCTGAGATGGTACACTTACAGCTTTACTTTCATATAATTATCTAGATATGTTCAGGTGAAATTATCAGTTATATGTTAACAGCTCCCTACATTTCTGGAAGCACACTGACATTTCTGGGGAACACAATACCAAGCTACTCATGTGCCAGATTAACCTGTACATGCTGGGCATGAACCAACAGTTAAGGGCTGTAAATATGCATAAAAGCTACTGGCACTACCTTCATCCACTTTATATGGGCCTACCCAAGTGTGGGTTAACTAACACTGCTTAATGCAACAGTACAACAACATATCAAAGAAAATCACACAGATGCACTCTAGGAATTATACCTTTATTAAAGATTTATTACACCTTTATTTATTGGGTTAAAACACTTTTTTGAAGGCTCTCTCATTTATTTTATATAACAGTACATGCAGAATAATTATTAAAGAATTATTATACCTTTATTTATTGGGTTAAAACACTTTTTTGAAGGCTCTATCATTAATTTTATATAACAGTACATGCAGAATAATTACTAACCTGCCTGGTGATGCAGCCTAACTTCATGGGCCATAGCCCGGAGACCTGCAGCTGTGAAGTAAATGCAATGATAATGAGACATACATATCCATAGTATAGACAAGAATAGCAATTCTTAAATACTTAATACAATGGCTACTTACTCAGTAGTGGGGCATTTGCCATCCCACGAGCCTCCTGGATCCACTGGTCTAGTTAATCCTCCTTACGTCAATTCAGGTCAGAGTAATGGTGCCTGATCTGCTCACCAGTCCGAGGAATGCCAGTGGCACTGGTAAGATCATGAGCTAGACAGTTCTAGGCCTCTGTTTTGTATTGGGTGCCGTGGTAGTGGTCCCGCAGGAGTCTTTCCTCATGATTGTGGACAAGGAGCCAAACCATTACTTTGGTCTCCTCAATGCCCCAACGTTGCACTCGAAATCAAGTGCCTTCTTCAACACTGGCATTGCTGACTGCAGAAGGGAGCTACAACCAGTTATGGCAAGTACTCATGCCTGTGGAGCTTAAATATGCCTCATTTCCCACACTTATTTGTGATTGGCCAGTTTTGAAAAAACTCAGCTGTAGGCACACCTGCTTAGCTGATGTTAGCAATGTTTAATATTCCTTTGATAGATATGTGTCAGTTGAAAGTGCATGGTTATGAAATGCTTTTATGGCTTAGTGGTTATATACTGTGACTATAGTGCGCAGTATCCCAAGTTCGAGCCCTGCCACTGTTTTTTATTTTCCTACTGGACAGACCTGAATAGTTAAGGTATAGTAAGGAGGTGTGGCCATGTTTAGCCGACCTTGTTCAACATTGCCTGATGTTGCCTGACATTACTCGACGTTGCCCAATGTTGCACTGGTTAGCGCGGTGCGCAGCTATGCGTAAACATGTTCTGTTTGCACTAGTTTGCGCAATGTGCAGCTCCGCATAAAGAAATTGCGCTAGTTAACGCAGTGCTCAGCTACGAGCAATTAAATATAAATATGCTCAATACTGGTAAAATATGCTTAGCAGTGCTTTACATTGCTTAAAATAAGTTACTCATGCATCAGTCTGCATAACCATTTCACCTTCCTATACATATATAATTCGTTCACTACTACATATAACATTTCAGTGCTTTTTACAAAACTTTAAATAATACATGGCAGGAAATATTTTTGTATACAGATTTCCAACAGAAAATGAAAAGTGTAGTGGTGGGACTCGAACCAGGAATGCCTCCTCTTTGTGCGAAGGCTCTAACCACTACGCTATCGCTATTTCACTTAATTTGCCTATATTTTTCTTATCCTCTTCGGTGTCTAAACTGCTAATTGTACCTAAGCAATGGGCAAACCCATGCAAACACATGCAAATATGGGCAGTTATATCGGAAATGAAAAAAAAATACATTCCTTTTACTGGAGGGATAGGTTCCTGACCCAGAGACTCCCCAGACTCTGGAATAGATTGCCCATACATGTCAAGCAGAGTGCCTCTTTGGCCCTCTTCAAAAGGAACCTTGACGATTGGATGGGAGAAAGCAAATTCACCCCAAGGATCACATCAGTCGCCCTGTTAGACAGGGTTCCAGGGAAGTAAATAGTGTGGGAAAAAATAGCCAGGGAATTGTTATGGCTAGACTTGTATAGGCCCTAGGGCTGATAGCCTAGTACCAACCTATGAACCTATGAACTTTTTATATTTGTACGGGGTTTACTATATGGGGGAGTGTAGTGTTAGAATGTACACATGTGAGCGGACTTGCTCATGTAACTAGACATTACCCGAGTTTCAAACTTGCAGGGGCATGGATTTTTGGACTGATCGGCAGTCCGACACGCCCCCTATACTCATCCATGCTCCTTGTTAGTTTAGAGTTGAGGCAGCACGCCCTCATTAATATACATGGCTTGCTGCCGTCTTCCTCTTAGATTGGCTGTTCCATGTAAGACTAACTTAGTCTTACATGAAAGATTAGTGAATCCTGGGGACTATCTCCATTTCTTTGTTTGTCAACAAATTATTTCAGACAAATGGGTTCTGAGGCTGATTCAGCAAGGATAAAATGACACTGAGAAGAAATTCCTCCTTTTAAGGGAACTCCTACTCATCTGCTAGACCAAACCCCTCTGTTTCATCCTGTCCTACAAGATGTAATGTCACATGGGGTAAAGGAAGGAGTTCCTCCTTCCCTCTTAAGAAAATCATTTTATTCAATGTTTTTAGTGCAGAAGAAAAAAAAATAACTGGACATGAGTTCTGGATCTTTATTTCCTAAATGAGTTTGTGATAGCACCCAAGTTCACAATGCTTTCACTTCACAACCTGTTACCCCATCTTCCTCATTTGAGTTTTTTAGTAACCTTAGATTCAAAAGATGCTTATCGCATTCTAATTCATCTAGATTTCAGGCGTTACTTAAGATTTTTTTGTGTCTGGATCACATTATCAGTTCCCTGCCTGTTCACAAAGTGTTTAGCTGATGTCATAGTCCATGCAGGGTACAGTGTAGTCACAGTTTTCATATTTAGATGACTTATTTATCTTTTCATATTCTTTTTCAAAGTATCAGGGATATCTTTCTTGGGTAAAAGATCTTGTACACAGGCTGGGATTCCATGAGATTATTCAAAATGTCTTTTTTAATTCCATCACTTAACTGTGTTCCTGTGGTTTCTGCTACACACCTCAGTACAAAGAACATTTCTTCCACAGGAAAGAATAGATGTGTATTTAGATCCATTCCAGGGGTTTTCTACTCAGATTTTGGTCATGTGAGGGAATACTTTAGGATTATGGGTCTTGTGGTGTCCATGATTCTCATGATACTTGTAAAATTTTACACCAGAAAGATACAGTGAGATCTGAAGTCTCTTTTGTTGCGGCACCAGCATCCTTCATTTCAGGAAAGAATAGATGTGTATTTAGATCCATTCCAGGGGTTTTCTACTCAGATTTTGGTCACTGTGAGGGAATACTTTAGGATTATGGGTCTTGTGGTGTCCATGATTCTCATGATACTTGTAAAATTTCACATCAGAAAGATACAGTGATATCTGAAGTCTCTTTTGTTGCGGCACCAGCATCCTTCATTTTTTTCAAATTCAGCTTCTTGATTTTTGAAAGCGAGATTACCTAGTGGAGACATCAGATTTCCCTGCATCAAGGTCTCTCACCTTCTCCTCCAAGGTAGTCATTCACCATAGATATCTTGAACTTTGCTCAGAGACCAGTATCAACAGAGTCTCTGGGACAGCAAAGTCAAATCAAAGCACATAAATATTAAGGAGATGATAGCTTTTATCAAGGCACTCAACTCTCTGAACCAGCTGTGGTCCCCATGACCTCTTCAAGTGTTTACAGGCAATACCATAGTGATGTGGTACATAAAAAGCAAGGGAGAATAAGATCTTGCCAGCTAGGCAGACTAGCTCTGTTAGCTTGCGATATAGGTTTACAGCACACTCAATATATAGACATCTTGCAATCCCTCAGAGCAACACTGACTGGCAAACAAACTAAGAAGGACAAGGGCTGACCTTCATAAATGGAAACTAGATTAGAGGGTATTCCAAGATTTGATGCATCTGTGAAGAGTTCCTCAAGATGAAGTTTCTGCCTCCTCTTTGAACAATCAACTTGCAAAAATCTGTTCCAGGGCTCCATGCAAGAAAACCTAGAAGAGAGATACCTTTTCTTTTCATTGAACATTTATGTTCCTGTATGCTTTTCCTCTCTTACAACTGATGCCCAGGGTACTTCTGAAGATGTAGAAGAATTCCTCCAAAATCATTGTGGTGACTTTTCTGGCCCAGGAAACATTGGTTGTCCCTTCTTTTTTAATTGGACAGAGGCAATTAACACAAGCATCCTCACAGACTAGATTAACTCCCACATGAATGGGGGTGTTTGATAAATCCCGACCCAAAAAACAGCTTAAACTGACTGCCTGGATGATAGGTCTTGACACCTCTTAGGTACCAGTTTAGTGAAATGTGCGGCAAGTACCTATGGAGGCAAGAACGCATGCTACTGGAAAATGATGTATAAGTAAATGGAATGGTTTCTATAATTTGGACCAACAAAATAACCAGTGCCCATTCAAGGCTAATGTTTTAATTCTTTTGCAATATTTTTGTGAGTTACTTTTCTGTGGCATCACTCCTCTGTCAAGGTTCATTTGTTATCCATTTCAGCATGAATGCAAATGGATCCCATCCCCTCCCTTTCAATGCATTCTCATCTCATGTCAAAATGTTTTTTAAAGGGATTTTGCATAAGAGGCCTCAAAGAAAACCAGTGTCTTCAACCCCACACTACATTAAAACACAGTTATCAGTAAACTTAGCAGACTCTACCTATACCTCAAGACAAAACTCATATGTTGTGGTGACATACACCCTATCCCAGGCCCACTCACCCTTAGCCCCAATCTGAATAATACCCTGCTCCACAGGGAGAAAATCTCACTCATTATTAAGCTTAATGTAAGAAGTATCCTGAACAAAGTCCATGACCTCCATGCTCTACTAACCTTATATAATCTAGAAATTGTCATTCTGACTGAGACCTGGCTAAAACCAGTATCCACAATAATGAAATTACAGCACCAGGGTATAACATCATTCGGAAAGACAGAGTAGCCATACTATTTAAAAGTCACCATATCCTGGAACAACTCAACATCTCAACCCCTGACCTCAAAAACGTGGAGCTCACCCTTGCCAAATTAAAATTAAACCCCAAAAGATACATCAACATCATAGGCTGCTATATCCCACCAGGCAACAATATTGCCATCATTGAAAACCTACTAGAATGGATATCCAACTCCCTACCCCAACAAAACATCCTACTAAATGACCTCAATATAGATTGGCTCAACTGCTCCAAACAAAACCCACTCTCCCAAATGAACCTACACAGATTAACCCAAATTATTACATCCCCCGCTAGAATTGACAAAAAAAAACAAACATCAAGCCATACTGGACTGGATACTTTTATCCCATCCTTCCCTCATATCCTTTGCTGGATGTCTGACTGACACCCTCAGCGATCACCATCCAACATTTCTACTAAGATTTAAAACACCCCTAATAACACAGGCAACAGTATGGGAAATTAGAAATAAAAAACAATTTAACCTTAACAACTTTAACAGGGACCTGAATAGCTGTAACTGGACTCCCTTGAAAAAGTTATCACTCGATAAAGCAGTTCAATACTTTATACAACCTTCATAAATATGCCCCCCCCCCCCCAGAACCACCAGAATTAAAACTAAATATGCCCCCTGGCAAACTAGAAATATAAAAGCATTCCTCAAAAATAGGAACAAAGCCTGGACACAATTTCATAAGAGTAAAACCCAAACAGACAAACAAAACTACCTTGAACTATGAAACAAGGCAAAAAAAAAAATCATTAAAACAGACAAACTATCCTACTACCAAAATATTCAAAATAAACATGCTAATAACCCACAAAAATTCTGGGCCGCAATCAACTCTCTTTTACTACCAGGGAAACTTCCACCCCCTCACCAAAAAAACAGAAAATAACCATGACAATATCCCCACACTATTCAACAAGTTCTTTACAGAAACTATCCAAGCCCTTGCAAATAACCAAACTTGCCCTTATAACCCCCCTCCAGCAAAAACATCTCCTCCTCCTGAAACAAAAGGCAATAGCACCCACTTTAAGTTTCATTCAGTATCAATCAGGACCATTCAAAAACTTCTCCAAAAACTCAAACCAACCACACAAGCTGCCGACAAACTACCGACTGAATATCTACAACTAGCCTCAGAAGCTATACCCTACCCTGTCACTATCCTAATTTAGAGATCCATCTCAGAATGTACGGTACCCCACTTATGGAAAATATCCCATATAATACCACTGCACAAAGGGGCTAACTCTTTTGAACTCCGTAACTTTCGGCCTATAGCTATACTATCCCCCTTATCAAAATACTTGAGAGAGTAATCCACACACAATTGATGCAATATCTGCTAGAAAATAAACTACTATCTATACAGCAACATGGCATTAGTCCCTTCCATAGTACTACCACTGCACTTACCTCATTCACTAACACCATAAAAAAACTCAAAAATAATGGACTAATCGTATCTGCTACATTCTTAGATTTATCCAAAGCTTTTGATATGGTAACCATATAAAACTCCTTCACTCACTCTCCACCTTAAACCTCAGTTCATCTTCTGTCTCTTGGTTTAAGAGCTATCTATCTGGTAGGCAGCAAGAAGTAAAGTGGCAAAACCAAATATCCTCCTTCCTGTCTGAAGGGTTTGGCACCCAAACCTGTCTTTAAGTTGGCTCAGATAGAGTTGTGCAACAATTTGAGTGTATTGAAGGTGCCCTGAAGCTCTGGATGCTGGCTGCTTGTTATATCCTTGGCAGGACATAACCCTTATAGCTTAGGCTGCTGCAGTGATGATCATTTCAACATCAACTGTTATGGTAAGTTTCTTACATAATTGTACTTTATGATGAGTCAACCCTGCCTAGTTTCTGTTGGGAGAAGAGCAGGGAATCTTTGAGAACAAATCCAACATTTATGCTTAAAGTGGACTCATAG
The DNA here is from genome assembly GCF_019279795.1 of Protopterus annectens. NCBI lineage: Eukaryota > Metazoa > Chordata > Ceratodontiformes > Protopteridae > Protopterus > Protopterus annectens. Next base: position 293,954,808 of record NC_056743.1, read on the forward strand.
ATTTTATTTTCAGACAATTATTAATCTCCCAGTTTCTTTCCTGAACCAAAGAACAAGGGAGAAAAGCTCTCTCACATTCATAAGAGTACAGTCAGCTCATATACTACCTAGACAAAACTTGAACTTTCAGGAAAGTTGATCAGCTATTTGTCTCCTGTGATGTTAACAGGAAAGGGCAAGCAGTTCTAAAACAGATCACGTGGTTGTCTTGTGCTGTTACTTTTTATTATACTCACCATTGTAAGGCATGTCTAGCAGTGTTACAGCCCATTCAACAAGTGCTTTGGCTTCTTGGGTTGCTTTCTGGAAAGGAATGGACTCTAGAAGTTTTCCAGAGGCAGCAAAAGGGTCCACTGTTCATACTTTCACAAAGCACTACAAACTGATTCTTTTTGCAGGTCCAAAATAGGCTTTGCTAGGATAATTCTCTGGCATCTGCTAGATTCAAAGTTTATTGATCTCCTCCTTTTTTAATATTTCTTAGGTAAGCTATGGTAATCAACCCATACAGCTTAGGCAAATGTTTAAACATAGCACAGCTGTGTAAAGGAAACTTACCATAACAGTAGATGATCATCATCTTTCACACTGCCTTAGTAACATACATGTTCTGTGTCTGTGCAAACCCATACTGGCAGCCTTCTAGATCTTAGAATCCTATTCTATGGCTCTCCATGTTAGGGGATCGGCTAAGCCTCTCCCATCGGGAAAGCTTGACTCAATTATCCCTGTCAAACAGGCACTTATTCAGTCTTTTAGCTCCAGCTGTAGGAAGCACACATTTGAATCTCCTCAGCACTCTGCATTGGTATATTACAGCTTCCAGACTCAGATAAGATCCCTGGATATTTCCTTTTTCTTTATTATTATATGCTTTTAATATATTTTGTTTTTTTTTATATAAATATATATATATATATATATATATATATATGTATGGATTTGTATCACTTCACTGAAAGACCATTTCACTGAGACAAAATCACTTAAAGTTCATTTCACTGAAAGTTCATTTCATTGGCAAGTAGTACTCTAAGGCAAGTCAAAGGTATATGTCCTTTTCCCCACTGTAGTGCAATCCTGGTGTTAGTATATATAGTTGGGGGGTGGGGGGGTAGCCCACCACTTAATTTGGTTTTCTGTTGTCTGGTTTTGTTTTACATTATTTGGTAAAACCCAACTATGTGGGGGGCTATGTCCCGCCACACCTCCTAACTATATATACTAACACCAGGATCACAGTTACTGAACTTTGAATACAATATGATCGATACCAAATCATCGAAGTCCAGTAACATCGAATACCTAATAAAAACATTTAAAAAAGTCAAAAAACAGAACTACTTGCTGCAAGCCCCCCTGCACCCCCCACACCCCCTGCTACTTAAATATTCCAACTCCAAGACCACACAACCCTGAAGTAAATGGAAATCTCCCCTTACGGAGATTTCCATTTACCTCTTCGATGTTCTACGGTTTCGCCGTTTACGTATGGACAATGTCAGCTTCAACATTGTGATCATTCACAGATTTGATATACACCCCCATGATGTTATGTTATCCCATCTTGCCTTCATTCTTGCTGATTGGGTTCGGAGCTGATCCTTGGCTCTGACTCAGCCGATTTACTAAAGCTCGAGAGCTTATACTGGCTTGAGGCTAACCCCTATCCCAACATACCTAGCAGTAGCTACCCAGATCTTGTTTGTCGCTTGCAGTGTCGAGATTGTGACTACTGGCTCAGGCTAAGTATTTAGAGTTTTGTCATATACATTGTCATCTTTTCCAGGATTTTACTGTCTTAATTACCTTGTTAGAGTGTATATTTATCCCTTTAGTCTAATGACCTTCTTCTGCTGTTGCTGTTGGTTGTTCTTGGCCGTCGTTTTCTTTCTCAAGCCTTGCTTTCCCCCTTTGAGCCCGTTTAAATTAGAGGGTTCTTCTTCGTCTTCCCGAGCCTTTCGGAGTAGCCATTTAAGTTAGAAACTCTCCTATTGGGGGACTCACCATTTTACTTAGAGGCTCTCCACCTTTCCTCTTCTTCTCTTTCCCTTCAAAAAAAAAAAAAAAAAAAAAAATATCCTTTTCTTGTTGTTTTGCTAGCCATTACAGTCTTGTTAGTAGTGTTAGTTTGTTGTGTGTTGCTAGCTGTTTATTCAACAAATCACTGAAGCTTCCACGATAAGCAGCAAATATATTTATTTAGTAAAACAAGCGCTTTCACGCACCTAACAAGTGCGCTTCATCAGGTTACAAAATTTTTAAAAAAAATGAATACATTTTATATAGTATGGCATACGCCCTAATTAACCGCCATTTTTGGCGGCTAAAACCAATTAAGCAGTTGTTAATCAGTTAGCACCATTTATACTTAAAGCTATACTTCATATAAAGAAGACGCTTCCTGCAAATATAACTCTTTATATCCTATATTACATTCGGTTCTAGAGATGTATAAAACACATGTTAAAATATATAATATATAATATTTTCCTTCAGTGTTTCATAAATCATATCTATACAAATAATGAATCATTAGACATGCAGAATATACTTTCTTATATTTATAATTATTGATTATAACAACTACATAGTATAATGTGCTTGTCTTTCTTGTGTTGCTAGCTGTTACAGCCTTGCTTTTCGCTATTGTATTTTTTTGTCTAACCACAACGTCCAAAGAGTCGGCACCCTCTGGGTTCAAAAAATGCGACTTGTGTTGCCAAAAAATGTCCCTTACAGATGGACACACAAGTTTTGTATACTGTTTAGGGGCTGTTCACCTGCAGGACTCATGCTCTATCTGTCATGCTTTCAGTTCCAGAGTCCTGCAGGAGAGAAAGAACAAGCTAATTTTACATGGCCTTTTGAAGAACCCTCAAGATTCTTCATCTCGGGGTCCTCAGCCAGCTAAATTGTCCAAAAGATCAGCTTAGAGTTTGGACCAATCTAAATCCACTATCAAACCTTCTGCTCTGTCTGTTCCCAGTGTTGGCTCCGACAAAGCTAAGCCTCCGGCGGCTCCATCAGTATCCTCGGAGCCAGTCCAGACCCATAAAAGAATCATGGCTCCTTCTTTGGAGCCAGTACACTCTGCTCCACAATCTCCTTCCCTGCATTCTGGAGCTGGCAGTCACTAGTCCTCTTCTCACTCCTATTGGTCCTCCAGTCTTTTGGATCATGGTGTGGATAGAGTGGTCAATAGGTCCCTCAAGTCACAGGCACTTGCCAAATTACTGTCGAGCCCAGCCCATAAGGAATTGGCTCCTTTGGCCCATCCAGCTTCTCCACTGGTTCCTCCACCGACACTCTTGAGCTCGGAGCCAGAGTGCATGGAGGTTGTGGTGGTGGAACCGTCGGCTCCGGTTACTTTTCCTTTATCAGTTCCGACACCCACTCTGATCTCCTCGATGTCTCAGTCCATCGAGGGATCTGGGCACCAAAGCTCTCTTGCTGGCTTCGAAGGGGGAAGTGGCATCAGACCCTTGTCCAACCCCGGTCTCCCTCTCGGAGCTTCGGCGCAGGTGAGCTCAGCTCCCACATCAGCCTTGGAGCCATCACGCTTGGTTCGCAAGAGATCTCTGGGCTCTTCAGAGCCAGAGGCTCCTTTGAATTGGGACCGTGGCACCTTCAAGGTGATAAGGAGAGTGCTGTCTCCTGAGACTGCTCCACCCTTGCCTCCATTGGCTCCCTCTCCCTCGGTGCCTGTGCCTGCCTTTGACCCTTCTCCTGCCTCCAAGCGTAGGGAACCTATGTCCCAGGATGCCACATTGGGCAACCCCACTTCTTCTAAAACCTCCCCTGAACACTCAGAGGAGGTCTCGTGCAAGAAAAAATGTAAGAGGAAGCATCTGGACTCCCCTGAGTCCGTCACTTCAGACACAGACTTGGATGAATTGGAAGTGTCCCCACAGTCTCCCTCTGAGGATGTCTCTTTTTTGGACATCTTGGAAATCCTTAGACAGAGGGGTGGCTGGAAGTCCCTAGCCCCTTCTGAGGATGAGTCTGTCTACCTGGACGCATTTGGTTCCCAACCCTCCATCACTTGGGTGTCTTCGCCTTTTGACCCACTTTTGTCTGTAGTGAGTCAAAAGGTGTGGAGCACTCCAGAGACCATAAAACCAGTTCCAAGGAGACCAAAAAAAATTTATAACTGCACCTGAGGACAAATCTTTCCTTTCCAAAGGGATTCCTGTTGATGCCATGGTGGTAGCAGCAGCCACTAAGAAGGAACTTGTGGAAACTTCTTCATATGTCCATCCATCGAACAAGGAGTCCCATACGATGGACAGGTATGGGAAGCATATGTTCTCTTCAGTGACCTTTACCCACAGGTTGCTGAATTACTTGGCACACTTCACAGGACTTCAGAGGGATCTCCTAAAAGAGTTAGGAAATACCCTGCAGGATCCTACAGCTGAGGGAGTTGCGAACAGGGTGGCTTCCCAGCTTGCAACCTTGACTTCAGTGGTTAACTCCTCCATGGGGCTTATTTCTTATGTGGCAGATGGAGAAAATAAGGCAGCAGGTACCGAAGTTGCTTTGTGGCGACACTCCTGGGTGCACCTTTGTCAGTTTGCGGAACCTTTCAAGTCTTCCTTTACCAATACCCCTTTGATGACTCGGCCTTGTTTGGGCCTCAGGTAAAAGAGACTCTCACCAGGTGTGAATAGGATGGCAAGACTCTCTGCCATAAGAGACCATTTTTCCACTCCATCTAGACTCTATTCTAAAGGTCAGAAGAGTGGAAAGATGTGGTTTTGAAAATCCCAGGGAGCTTCTCCTGACACACGTGGAAATTTTTCCCCCAGGGGCAGAGGGGGAAAACAACATTGGAAGGCGCCGGCCTCGCGACAGAGGTGGTCCGCAACTGCAAGGTAACAGTGATATGTTCTCTGCTAGGCCCTTCCAGCACTCCTGAAGGGAGGCCCAACTGTCTGCCTATGGAGTCAGTCGGGGGCAGACCACCATTGTACCCAGCAACCTGGCAAACTATCACGAAAGAAGCATGGGAACTATCAATAATATCCAGGGGTTACAAAATTCCATTTTCCCACTTACCCCCCTCAAGAGAAAAAAAATATGTCCTAGATATTCTACCCAGTCTTCAGGATCATGCAATCCTAGAGGTACAAATATTGCTGGAAAAAAGAGCCATCCAAGAAGTCCCCGCAGACCAAATCGAATCTGGAACTTACTCAAGGTTCTTTTTAGTTCCAAAAAAGACAGGGAATTGGAGACCCGTTTTGGATCTCAGCAAGCTAAACAAATCTGTAAAAAAGAAGTTCCAGATGGTAACACTGCAGTCCAGTCTTCCCTTCTTTGGTCAGGACAATTGGATGTGCTCCATCGATCTCCAGGATGCATACTACCACATAAAAATAGACAGGTAATCCAGAAGATTCTTATGCTTCTGGCTGGGATCCAGTCATTATTATCAGTTCACAGCTCTGCCCTTTGGTCTCAGCACAGACCCAGGGTGTTCATGTATGGCAGTGGTCACGGCTCACCTGAGGCATCTAGGATTCCAGGTGTTACCATATCTGGATGACTGGCTCCTCACTGCCACCACCAAGCATCACCTAATCAAAGCATGGGACTACACAATTCAAACTTGTTCCCAGCTAGGCATCACAACAAACTACGAAAAGTCTGCCTTGTTGCCTTTTCAGTCTATTACCTTTATAGGGTCAGACTTGGATACAAGTCACATGATAGCAAAGCTATCTTAAGACAGGGTGTCAACCATTTGTCAGCAAGTTTTGTTTCTCATAAAAAAGACAAGAGTTCAGGCAAGAGAACTATTGCAAGTCTTGGGCTCAATGGCTGCAGCAATTACTCTAGTTCCTATGGCTCGCTTCCACATGAAGATTCTGCAGTGGCTTCTTTTCACTCAGTGGTATTTCTAGGATTTACCAGTGTCACACATGATCTTGATCACGGAATTTTGCAAAAAGGACTTAATATGGTGGCTTGTCTCCCCCCAGGTGACTCTGGGCAGACCCTTTCTAGACCCTCATCCAGTAACCACAGTGACCACAGACACCTCCCAGATAGAGTGGGGGGGGGGCATTTTCTGGGACAGACTGGACAAGGAATGTGGTAACCTCATGAGTACCATTTGCACATTAATGTTCTAGAGATGAGAGCGGTGCTTCTGGCATTGCAAGCACTTCAAGACTACCTACCAGGAATATTGCAATTCAGACAGACAATATGTCAGTGGTATGGTACATCAACAAGCAAGGCGGGACCAGATCTTACCCCTTATGTTGGGAGGTCCTTCGAGTATGGCAATGGGCGATGTCTTCCTGACATTTTCTAATTGCAATGCACATTCCCAGGAAATCCAACGTGATAGCGGACAGGCTCAGCAGGGGTATCCTCATGCCTCATGAGTGGTCCCTGAAGCAAGAAGTTGCAGATTTGATTTTTTGCAAATGGGGCCAGCCATGCTGTGATCTTTTTGCCACTCCCCGCAACAACAACAAATGCAGCAGCTACTTTGCCCTAGTCCCCCATCCAGGACAGTCACCCAGGGATGCACTTGTTCACAATTGGCCTCCAAGACTTCGTTATGCCTTTCCTCCTTTCCCTCTAATCCCAAAGGTACTTCAGAAAGCAAAGTCACTGGGTTGCACACTCATCCTCATTGCTCCTTACTGGCCTCATCAGATATGGTTTCCATTTCTCCGCCATCATCTTCAAGGGGAGCCTTAGATACTGGACCCAGTTCCGGACATCATGATGCATCAGTCGGGCAAGCTCCATCCTTCCCTCCAAACTCTCAAGCTGACTGCTTGGTTTCTCCACTTACAGTCTTAGCCAGGCTCCCCAACATTTCCCCGGCAGTACAACACATCTTAGTGTCCTCTCACAAGCCCACTACCAGGAAGATTTACACTAGCAAAGATTCTTGATTTCCTGGCTGAAACCTTTGAAAGAGGGGCAGCTGCAGCTACTATTAGGGTCCAACTAGCTGCCATCTCCAATTTTTATGTAGGAGAGTTGGACTCTGACATCATGTCCCATAAGTTGTGCAGAGCATTCTTATGAAATACAACTCTTTTACGGCCCCCCGTAAGAACCCCCCTGGGACCTAAACTTGGTTCTTCCACCTTTTGAACCAGCAGCATCTTGCCCACTGAAATTTCTATCTTGGGAAACCTTTTTCTTGGTTGCCATCACCTCAGCTAGACAGGTTTCTGAATTACACACTTTATCTATTTGCCCACCGTATCTCATTTTTCACAAAGATAGAGTCTCTCTTAGAACCAGTCCTTCCTTCTTACCAAAGGTATGTTCAGAGTATAATTTAAATCAGTCCATTGAGCTTCCTGTATTCTTCCCCAATTATGGAAACAAGGTAGAGTATAGATTCCACCAATTGAATGTTCATAGACAATTACATTTTTATTTACATAGGACCAAAGACCTTAGAAAATCAGATCAATTGTTTGTATCCTTTGCTGACAATAAACAAGGTTCTCCACTTTTCAAAAGTGACCTTATCAAAGTGGTTGTCAGACACAAACAGTTGTTTATATGATTTGCATAAAAAGAAGCTTCCACGGTGGGCCAGAGGACTCTCTACCAGAGCCTTAGCTACCTCTGTTGCCTTCCAAGCCAAATTGCCCTTAGATTAAATCTGTGCAGCAGCAACATGGACAAATCCTCATACCTTTATCACTCATTACAAAGTGGATGTGGTCTCCCAGAACAGCATATCCTTTGGTTCCATGGTCCTGAAGAGTTTGTTCTAGTGAGCCACTCAAGAACCAGGTGCTGGGGACATGGTCCCAACCAGCAAGAAGGAAGGCGAGATGGGATAACATAACATAAAGAAGTTATGTACCTACCATAACATTCCATGTTTGTTGTCCTTCATCTTGCCTTCCTTCTTGCGTTCCCCCCTCCTTCCTGAAGGATCGAGAGGAATTCCTTCATTGGTTACACTGGTTGAGTTTCCTGTTGACATACCAGTTTAGTTAACATGCCTTGTCTTTCCTCTTTCCTTCCTAACCTTAAATGTGTAAGAGCTTAGTAAAATTTGCATTTACTATGATTTTTCTAGTATGGGCTATTACAAACGAGATCTGGGTAGCTACCGCTAGGCATGTTGGGATAGGGGTTAGCTTCGACCCAGTATAAGCTCTTGAGCTTTAGTAAATCGGCTGAGATGGAGCCATGGATCGGCTCCGAACCCAACCAGCAAGAAGGAAGGTGAGATGAAGGACAACAAACATGGGACGTTATGGTAGGTACATAACTTCTTTTTTATAGCTTCAGAGAGCACAGTGGCTACCTATTCCTTGGTGACAATTGGCAGGGGCATGATGGATGGTATTTTTGGGGGGAGAACTGGGGGTGATGGGGTGGTGAAATTTGAGCTGAATTTATCACCCAGCAGATATGCTATATCTTCTGCCTGAGTATCGGTGACACCATCCATAAATAATTCTGCACATTGTTTGGTGCTGCCCCTAAGATTGCAGACATAACTGAAAAATGCCTTATGTTTATCCTTATCTTTGGAGGCTAGTTTTACCTAAAAGTCTGCTTTCAGAGATTTGACTAGTTCCCTGATTCACTTGTTTATACTAATGAGGGACTTATTGCTCTGTTTTGCATGCTCCGTCTTACTTCTCGAGACATTTCTTTCTTTTTTTTGTGCAACCTGTTAATACCAGGGTGGCCTATTTTTGCAGTTTATCTGGGTTTATTTTATCTGGTACTTCCATTTCTCTGCAGCTTTTTATATTGCTGCACATGTCTTTTGTGTATGCCTCTGCATAGGCTTCTGTGTTTTCTGGATTTGGAGGTGCTTGGACACTCGCTGTGCCATCACTTAATAGGAGGTAGTTTGCATTACAAAAGTTCTTAAAGGTTTTGGTGGTAGATGAGGGGGGGTTAGTTTTACTTTTATTTCCACAGACACTGCATTGTGATCTGATCTTACCAGTGAGGACATCACATTTGGGGTTGGGAGTGCAGAACTCTCCTATATTTGTGAGTAGCAGATCTAGGAAATTTGCTCAGCTAGTGGAAGTGCTCCAGGGCATTTGAAGTTAAGAAAAAGAACAAGAAATCTTTGGGCCTGTGTGTTCCCATTCATTCATGCCTCCCAATTAATGGAGGTGTGGTCAAAATCACCCATGAGTATGGTATTAGGCTGGATGGTGGGTGATTCTAGTAACTTCAGGTATGATGTATGGGTTTCCTGGTTCATGGTGAGGGCCTGTAGCTAGCAATAATAAGGTACTAGATTTTCCCATAGTTAGTTGGACATGGAGTAGCTCAAGCATGCCATATTGTTTGACCAACCTTAAAGTATGCTTATCCATTATGTAGATACATACATCTCCACCTTTTGCTCTTTCTTTCATGTTCAGTGGCTAATCACAACATATGACAGGCATTACAGCCATGCACTGCTAGAGTGCTTTCCATAGCTTTGAACCATGTGTCAATAACTGCACAGACATCAGTGTTCTCCAGGGTGAGGACACCTTCAAGGGAGTGCAATTTCTTGTTGACACTCCAAGCACTGAAGAGTAACACCTTTACCGTGTCCTGAGTAGCTTTTGTTATATTGGAAGGTTTGTCTGTTTGGCAGTGCCTCAAAAAGGCACTATAGGGGTGGATAATATTGTGGCCAATATCTGAAAGCCAAGCCTACAGGTGACAGGTGAAAAGTATCCCTGTCAAAGCAGCGTGATCTGTTGACCATGTTTGCCTAGGCTGAGAAGTATTGGACCCCTTTGGAATGACACCAGTAGCTAAGCCAGTTGTTAAAGTTGATCATTTTCTTTTGGTATTGTGGTATCATCCTTGGAGATGGTGGAATGCTGCTCAATGTTAGGCTCATACCTGCCTATAACACATATTCTGAAAGGTCAGTCACATCTAACTTTATATAGTTCAGGGAGGTATGTCTCAGGTCATTCACACCCACATGGACTATGACTGAGTCATACTGGTACGTCAGGGTAAAAGTGCTTGCATGATTGACAGTTTCTGGCCCCTGACAGGCCGCTAAATGTAATCTTCTCCTTATCCAGCCTGGTAAGAGGGACATCAGTGTGTCTCACAACGGATTCACTTATGATCAGAATATTGGGTTGTGGAGTGTTTTGCCTTATGAACTTGGTAGTTGAGACACAATGAAATGTGGTTTTACATGCTGTGATGGGAATGTTCTTGTTTGTGTACATGCGGACTTTTTGAGGACTGCACCTGAAGGGCTTTTGGGGTTTGGGTAAGTTACATATCAGCACCTCTGCATATGTAAGTCTATGTGTGTGGTCCTTTGTGGTTGTTGTGAGTGGTATGTCTGTGAGTCACTGACAACCTGTTTGTTGCTCTTTGTGTCTGTCTGTGAGAGTCTAGCCTCCAGTTACAACATGTTCCTACATCTCTCACATACTGTATTTGTTTGTTCAAGAATTAAGTGGTTATCAGTGTACATAAGGCAATTGCTACATTGCCTCAGGATACCCATGTCTGTCAAGTTAGATACATTGATGGCAGGAAAGTACTCATTCATGGTTGCAAGTCCTAAAGTGTACTTGCAAAGGATAGGAGAGGAGAGTGTTTGTAACCGGATGAGGGGTGGGTGTTTGTTAATGTAATTTGCAGCTAACATAACCAGAAATGCTGCTCAGTACCCAAACCAGATGCTGTCTGAGCAGTGATATTCCTGGGTGCTGTGATAAGGTAAGGTAGACCTAAATAGTCCTAACTAAATGTGTAAGTGCTGGTCACTATGCAAGCTAGTTGTCCCATGAGTAATATGGGATTAAGGTAAGGTTCCGAGGTGGTTTCCATAGGGAAATTTCAGCTTCTTGTAATTGCACATATACAAGGTTCCACTAACTGAGGCTGCACAATAGTACCTTTGTGCAAATGTGAGGCTTATATAGGCTCAGAAAATAACAAGTTTTACACTATGCCCTAAGACCAATTGGGTAAGCACTCAGTGATCTTTTTGCCAGCAATTCCCAACTCAGATAGGAGAAATCAGCCCTCTTCTGCCACAAGAGTGCAGACTTTGACCATCTTGATGTAAAATGACTGGTTTTGAGCCCAAGTTTTAAGGAACCACAAACAGATGCCTGAAACTAACTAACAAATCACTAGATACAGTGCATTTTAGTGCAGCAGTTTTAAAAGCAAGTTTAAAACTTAAAAAAGAAATGCAGAAAAGCAATAAATAGCACAATGAACATTCACAGTATAATGAGTATAATAAGAATAAGCATTGCAAGTGCAAAATGATACTGAGTTTGTTTGTATTGCCACGGATGGCTTCAGATGTTTAGTCATTGAGGATGACATTTCAAATGTTTTTGTCTGTTTCACCTCTCATACTGGCCATAGAAGATGTCTGTAAAACTGCATGTAAAACCTTTTTGACCTGTTCCTATAAAAGGCTATGAGGAAATACAAGGTGTACTCCAACATTGCAGCTGTTTTTGCTCCATTGTCAGCTGACCCAGCTGAGGTTTCTCCAGCTGCCAACTCTAATAAGAGAGCCTTGGCTTTTTGTAACGCTACACTGCCAGATAAAATTGCCAGGGGTTTAAAATTTCAGGGAAGAAAGCTTATTCGAGTAATTTAGTCTTCAGAATTTTAAATTATCAGGACTTCATGTGGAAATGTAGTTTGCAGTGTGCTTAGAGTTTAGATGACTTTACTGTATCTTTGCCTGCTGAACAGAAGTGTTATGTGACTGAGTGTTTTTAATGTGACTCAGATTTCAAAATATGCTTTGAGGAGTGTCTTGAAAGGGACTGCCATTTTTTTTTTTAGAAATACAGCCACTTCTGTAGTATTGAGGTGATATGTTTGGTTATATAATCTGAATTTTTCTGAAGATTTAAAAAAATGAGATTTTGAATTTTCATGTATGTTCTGAATTTTTGTTTGATCATGCGGATACCCAGATTCACAAACAATGGGATGACAAAGGTAAATTGATGTGCGACATATCTAGAATTTTTCATATTTTCAGTTTCTTCCATAACAAGGCGTTCAACTTCAAAGGGTAGAACAAACAAAAAAATAGCTTAACAAGAATCAAGGTACCAGGAGAAAATGACAGGAGAATAATGCTTACAAACCACATAATTTCCCAAAAAATAGATAATTCTCCTGATAAAGAATGACTATGCCAAGACTCATGGCATCCTGCCCCTTCCTCTTGTCCATCCTCCCTAAGGCTTTTGCTCAACCCAGCAGAATGGCCAAAAGCAGCTTCAGACAAGTGAGTGCTAATTATAATTCAATGAGGATACTCTTGTGGACAGAAAATCATCATCCCATCAGAGACCCCCCCCCCCCTCCAACATTTGCCAGACCAAACATATCTGTTCTCTCTGGTACTCCTTCATAAGTTGTAAGCGGGGATCATAGAACCAGTTCCTGCACCACAAAAAGGAAATTATTTAACCATAATCTTTTGGTCTCCAAAAAGGTGCTATAGTGGAAACCAGTGTTAGTTTTCTCGTACCTAACTACCTTCTGGGAAGCACCCAAATTCAAAATGCTCATGAAAAGATAATCCTACCCTTCTTCTTTTGGATCACTATCTCATGGTGACTTTACATCTGTATATTGCTTATCATCACATTCCATTTGCTACCAGTTTCAAGTTGATCCTACAAATGTCTAGTCTCATATCCTTACAAAAATTGTTTTCCTGTGTATGTGACCTTTAAACAAGACTGACTTTCAGAACATTTTCAGGGATTTCTCTCTTCGAGAAGCTACCTCCATGAGAGAGTTTCTAAAATTTCTAGGCTTCATGGCATCAATGATCCTCATGAAGCTACTAGCCAGACTCCACATGAGAAAGATTCATTGATTCTTAAGAAAGTGTTGGAACCAGCGCCTACATCCCTTAGAACTCCAGGTACCAGTGCTGGATTTTGTGAAACCAGAGTTGCAGTGGTAGAATGATCAGATGTATTTCAAACCAGACCTACCCTTCTCCCTTCAGACCCAAGTATAGTCAGTCTGGACAGACTTATCAGATTTTGAATGGGGAGTAATGGAAATGGGAGCTCAAGTGCAAGGTGGATGGGGTACTTAAGTGATTACAAAGCATATAAACTTAAAAGAAATGTTAGCAGTGGTTCAGAACTTAAAAGTTCTGTACCTCTTATAATCTCAAGGTCCCATTTATTGGTCACAGATAATAACATAGTCGTGTGGTACCTGAACAAATAAGGGAGTACAAGGTCATACCCTCTTTATCGGTTGGCAGTGAGGGCCTGCAAACTAGTTTTACAGCATTTTCTGATGCTTCTTGCATCATATACCTTGTAAGTGCAGGGCATAGTGGCAGACAGACTAAGATGATCCTGGATGGACCCTCACTAGGGGAAACTCAGCACAGAGGTCTGTCTGGATTTTGTCCAGATGTGGAGAACACTTTAAAATAGTTCTGTTCGCCTCATTTCAAAACATAAAAATTGTGTTCAAGACATACTTGCAGTCATGCTTGGAGGACAGAAACATTCTCATTCCCTATGGGTGTCTACTGTTTCCACTGATAACCAAGGTATTGCTGAAGATTCAGAAAAAAATTCAAAAGATCATTGTGGTGTCTCCACTTTAGCCCTGACAAGGTTGATTCTCTGTTATAATGGAATTGGCAAAGAGCAATTGGAGCACACTTCCTCACAATCTGTGTCTGCTCACACAGTGTCAGAGGCAACTGTTGTACCCCTAGCAATTGCTACTGTCACCTGGTAGATTCTATCTTGGTACCTTTTAGGCACCTGTTTCATGAGGATGTGCAGCAAGTGTTGAAGGAAGCAAGAAAACCTATAACTAGAATATTTTATTTATATGTGGAAGAGGTTTTCATGGTAGTACTGATGACAAAGTGCTCAGAATGGTGTCCACCCATCTGGTTTTGAAATATTTGTGTGAGCTCCTCAATGATGACTTACATTATGCATCTATTGAAGTGCATCTTGTGGCCATCTTAGCTTGTCTCCCAATGGATCCCCACCTACTCTTTTTTTGTATCAAACAGTTTATGAAAGGAGTGTTGCACTTGAGACCCTCTGAAAAACAAATTCCTCCTCCTTGGGTTTTCAGTTTTGCTGTTGAAAAATTGACCTTATCTCCTTTGGAACTTGCCCTTCAAGCTGATTTGAGGTTCATCGCTTGGAAAACTTTGCTTATTGCTTTAAACTCTCATGTAGGCCAGCCATATCTGATTTTCCAGAAGGACAGGGCTGTTCTACTCACTAATCCATCTTTCATGCCAAACGTTGTTTCTGAATGTACTCTGAATCAAGCCATATTTATAGAACCTAAAAACATGGCAGAGGAGATTTTGTATGCATTGTATGTGCGCAGGCAGCTCATGTACTACCTGGACTTATCTTAGCCCTTCAGGAAAGCTGTGCAGCTGTTTATTTCCTGTTTTAGGGCTAAGAAAGGTCAACCTGTCTCTAACAAATGATTGTTCATTGGTTCTCCTTAGCTATTTTTTTATCCCATAATGGTAAATCTATTACAGACAAGGTCAAGGTGCATTCTGCCTGAGTCTTATCTTCTTCATTGGCATATTGGTTAATGGCTAGACTCTGGAAGCATTCTGGTCTTCTTTTCATACTTTTACAAAATCACTATAAACTGGATTTTTTCTTTGGTACCAGAGCAGGCTTTGTGAGGCCCATTCTCTAGAAGCTCTTGGATCCTTAACCTTCCTCTTGCCAGGTAGGGTAAGCTTTTGAGATTCTGCCATATGCTAGTGAGGTACTGTGAACAATGAACATAATACAGTTGTATAAGTCATACCTTTAAAAGTATATGTTTGAATTTCACACTGCCTCAATGGTAGCACCCATCCATCACCCCCTTATTTTGTATATAGTTTGATGGTATTCGGCCTTATTGTTTTATTTGTTGGCTTTGGTTATTTGTCTCTGTGGGTTCTAGCTGTGAATTAGTTAGTTTCAGGCAATTTTTGCATCTGGTCTTTCTTAGTTCTTCCTACTTAGCACTAAAATCCTGAACAACCGTCTTTCTGTGACAAGAGTTGGGCTTCCCCTAATGAGAGAGGCTTAGCTAATCCCCATCACAGACAGATGAGGAGATTCTGAGCTCTGGAAAGCTGTGATTATGGTTTTGTACATGCACAGAAACCATCTACCACTAAAGCAGTGTGAAATTTGAACATTGACTGTTACAAGCATGACTAAACTTATGCATAAGGCAAACTAGGGAACCCCTTAGGGTGCTGCTCTGGTAGAGCACATTTGCAGTATTTATTTCTTTTCTTAAATAATGCAGTATTTCTTTTCTTTAAGAAATTAAATAAATACTCACCCTGCACACAGCATCCCTACACAATGAAATAGTAATGATTCTGACAGAACTACATGATTTTCAGCCTTGAATTCCTTGCTGTTGCAATGTATCAACATCACCCCATTAAAATCTGTTTTTTTGTGTTTGAGCACATACTCTCATGAAATTATGTGCCATGGTCCCTGGAATAGTACAAATAATAAAAAAAAAAGGTCTCTTATTTTTTCACCCCATGCCATGAGTCAGGTATAACCGCCTGCATGCACATCCACTCTTAGCTGCTGCTCAGTTTTTCTTTTGGCTTCT